>NW_006399782.1:5742821-5840235 GCF_000299155.1 Elephantulus edwardii | reverse complement strand
CAGCTTTAGTCTGCTTGGCTCCACAGTCAACACTCTTGGCACCAGTAGCCAGGAAATTAAAAGGCGCATTGCCATGGGAAAGTCTGCTGTTAGGGGCCTCTCCAAAGTACTGAAGAGCAGTGCATAAAAACAAGAAGCCCTGGATGCAGCCAGAGTACTCCTTGAAGGCAGGATGATGATGCTTCATGTTTCATGTTTTAAATGGGTAGCTAGGTGAGGCTGTTCTTTGGAAAAGGACATCATGCTTGGAAAGATGGAGGGTTGGTGAAGGAGAGGAGGACCCCCAACAAATGGCTTGACATAGTGACTTCAGCTACGGGCTCTAGTGTATCAGAGATAATGAGAATAGCACAGGATAGAGCAGGGTTCAGGTTGGCTGCTCATAGGGTTGTTTTGATTCATACTCAATGACGTCTAACAACAACAACAACAACCAGTTCTGCTGAATGACACTAAGTTCCCTCCTGTTAGGGACCCCTCTAAAGTACTCAGGAACAACGGTGTCTCTCTGGAGACTAAGGTGCGCCTGATACAGGCCATGGTATTTGCAATCGCTTGTTGTGCATCAGAGAGTTGGACAATGACTAGGGAGGACAGAAGGAAAGTGGATGCTTTTGAGCTGTGGTGTTGGAGATGAGTACTGAATGTACCATGGACTGCCAAGAAAACAAACAGATTCATCTTGGAGAGGATTAAACCAAGCTACTCCTTGGAGGCAAGGATTCTGGGGCTTCGTCTGACATACTTTGGGCATGTTGCCAGGAGGGACAGGTCCTTGGAGAGGGACATCATGCTTGGGAGGGTGGAGGGACAGCGCAGGAGGGGAAGACCCTCTATGAGATGGATTGATTCGGTGACTGGGGTAATCGGGATGGGTGTGTCAGAGGCAGTGTGGTTGGTGCAGGATAGAGCAGGGTTTAGGGCTGTTGTACATAGGGTCGCTATGAGTCGAAAACGACTTGACAGCACATAACAACAACAACAACAACATTAAATTTAATAGAATATTGAAATTATATGTCTATGTATTTGTCTCAATCCTTAAATAATGGCTGTATCTCCTCTTACCGGTATCTGAAACAGAGTGACTACTCATAAAGTGAAAGAAATATTGTACTAAATATTTTTCTGATTGTCTCATAAGATCTGCCCATCCCAGAATCAGTGAATGGCAAAGAGAATAACATTACTATTGAAGTTAGCCAATGACTTCTCAAGATACGCATTGATTACCCACACCCCCCTACCTAGGTTCACTCTTTGTTGTCAGGTGCCAACAAACCCCTATGAACAACAGATCTAAATCTTGCCCTGATCATGCCCCCTCACAGTCTTCGTCATGTTCCAGTCCATTGATGTCATCATTGTGACAGTGCATCTTGCTGAGAACCTGCCTTTCTTTCTCTGACCTTATACCTTTCCCAACATCATGTCTTTTTCCAAAGACTAACTGATTCTGACAGCATGCCCAAAGTATATGACATAAAATCTCACTGTCCTTGCCTCTACAGAGTACCGTCATTGCACTTTCTCCAAGACAGATTTGTTTGTTCTCTTAGTGGTCTAGAATGTATTCAATACTCTTACCTAACACCACAATTCAAGTGTATTTATTCTTCTTTGGCCTTCCTTATTCATTGTCCAATGTTTATATCCTTAGGATGCCATTGAAAACACCATGGCTTATATCCGGTGTAGTTAGCCTTTAAACTGACATTCTTACTCCTTAGCATTTTGAAGGATCCTTGATAGCTTTTCCCTAGTGCATCCATCATATCTTTTGAAATCTTGACTGCTGCTTCATGAGTATTGATTGTGGATCCAAATAAAGTGAAATGGTTAACAGTATCAGCCTTTTCTCTGTCTGTCATGATGTTGCCTATTTGTCCAGTGATGTCGTTTTTGTTTTCTTGATATTGAGATGTACCCTATATTGAAGTCTGTAGTCTCTGATCTTCTTCAATAGGTGTTTCGAGTCTTCACTTTGTGCAAGCAAGATTATGTCATCTACATAATGCAGGCTTCTCAGAAGTCTTCTTTAATCAGCAGGCTGCACTGTTCTTAATATAGTCCAATTTCTTGAATTACTCAGCATACAGATTGAATAGACATTGAGAAAGGATACAACCATGATGCACACCTTTCCTAATTTTAGTTGTACTCATACAAACCTATACATAGACAAGCTTCATTTATCATAGTTATTTTGAAGGTTTAGCCTGCCAAATCATATCTCTATCATCTCTGGATCTGTTTTCATTGATTGTTTTTTTATTCTTTTAAGTTACCTTTTTTTGCTTCTTCACATGTTCAGTAATTTTATTTTATGCTAGATATTGTAGTAATGTATTGTAGAGAATTGTCTTAGATTTGGTTCTTTGGAGAAGCAAAACTAATGAAGCCTAGATTGAGTGAGTGATTGATCAAGGAAATGTATGATGTACTTATGTTGTTATTGTATACTGCTGATTCAGAGCCAATCAAAGCTGACCCTCCAGAGGGTTTCCAGAGTCAGTAAATCCCACAGGAGTAGGTTGTCCATCTTCCTCCCATGGGGCAGCTGGTGGGTTCAAATCATTTGCCTTTGGGTTAACAGCACAGCTTGTTAGCACTAAGCCACCAGAGCTTATAGAGTGACAAGTTCCAGATCTCTAAGTTAGGTCTCGAGAGAGAGATGTATGGAGATTCTAATGAGTTCATCAGCAGGCAGACAGGATCTCAGGCTGCTTATTTTGGAAAGTGATGAATTCAAAGCCAGCAGCTATGGTAGGTTACTATACCAAGTCTAGAAGTCATCACATTTAGATCTGACAAAGTTGTCTTGCTTTTACCAAAGTCCAAACATGTAGGCAATGCAAGCGATACCCATAAGGAAATTTCACTTTAATCTGATAAAACTGATCATACCTTCACAGACCACACCTCTCACCTTTTCCCTTGATCAGTTAAGGCTAATTATATCTCTATAATATATAAAGAGGAGGATCTGAAACATGTGCTTCAGGTGGTCAAGGACTATAGTCTTCAATATGTACTGAAGTTCAACGTTAAGGAGGTAAAGATTCTCACCACTGGGCCAATTGACAGCACCATGATAGATGGAAAAGAGATTGAGATTGTTAACAATTTCAGCTTCCTCCACTCCACAATCAACACTCTTGGAACCAGCAGTCAGGAAATCAAAAGACAAATTGCATTAGGAAAATCTGTTTTCAGAGACCTTTCCAAAGTACTGAAGAGTGACGATGTTGGTTCAGAGACAAAGTTATACCTGATACTAACTGAGATTTTCAGAGCTAATTATTGTGCATCAGAGAGTGGACAGTGACTAAGGATGGCAGAAGACTAAATTTATGCCTTTGAGTTGTGGTGCTGGAGAAGAGTATTGAACATACCATGGTTTGCGAAGAGAACAAATAGATCTCTCCTGGAGAGGGTGGGACCAAACTGCTCCTTAGAGGTAAGGATTTTGGAGCTTTGTCTTACTTACTTTGGGCATATTGCCAGGAGGGACCAGTCCTTGGAGAAGGACATCCTGCTTGGAAAGGTAGAGGAACAGGGCCAGAGAAGAAGATCCTGGACGAGATGTATTAACACATTAACTGGGGAAATGGGGTAGGTTTGTCAGAGGCACATGATAGAGAATAGTTCAGAGCTATTGTGCATAGGGTCACTATGAATCATAGTTGGCTGGATGGCACACAACAACAACAACAACAACAATAACAAAATGTGACCATTAGAATTTCTCTGTAGCTCTCAACATCCTTTTAACTCCTGTAGCTATTCTTTGTTAGATCTTCCAGAGTCTTCTCTGATGTTTAGAGCTTATATTTGGACATAAAGGAAATGTTGATGCATATTTTTGGGACTCTCTTTTTTTCCCCTCAATATCCATAAATGCACTTTATTACACAGATCTGGGAGACAGCAAGTCACCTCCAAGACTGCCTCCAGGACTTTCTTTTTATAGATCCCTCCTCTTAATTCCCTGTCACCCAAAGTCTTGCCACTATACCAGTCCTGACATTTTCTCCCTTCTCTCCCCTGTCCCGTGTGTGTGTGTGTGTATGTGTGTGTATGTAGTGTGTATGCCCCCCTGCTGTGTGTGATTCTCTGCTCAGCTGCTGTTTCCCTGCTATACAGTTTGAGAACTATCTTCTAGGAGAAAGGTAGGATAAGTGTGGAGCTTGTGTTTGTGTCTTGCTTCTTTCAAGGACTGATTGTTGGTCAATCCTTTAAAAAGCTTATAAGATGGTAGGGTTATATCTGATACCAGCAGCCCCAACTAGCAGAACTACAAGCTTTCACATAAACACTTTGAATGAAAGTTCAAGTGTACCAGAATAACTTGGAGAGCACCCACTGCATTAGACTCTCAAGGGTAGAATCTAGGAAACTGTCCCTGGGAGCTATCATTGTAAATTCTAAGAGCAATGAGATTAGAGTGAGGAGAAGTCAGTGACACCTTAAGTGGTCCATAAAAGCGCTAAGGAGGTGAAGAGCCTTCAATTGTATCTAAAGGATGAGAATAAATTGGATATTTAAGTATGCAGCTTTTCATGGAGAAGAAAAATGTGACCATCGAGAGGGGCAGAAACAAACATGGTATAATTTGTGTACATGGCAGTGAATAAAATGACATGACTGAAAAGTATACTTAATGTAGTTGTACTCCATCTATTCAGAAACAACTCATAGCCGACCCTCTAGTGGATTTTCAGAGGCAGTAAGTCACACAAGAGGAGATTTTCTATCTTTCTCCCACAGAGCAGCTGATGGATTTGAATCACATGCCTTTGGGATGGCAGCACAGCTCCTTGCCACTAACCCACCAGAACTCCCTATACTTTGTGTAGGACGGTGGTATTAAATGATGACAAAAGGCAAACTTGAATTAGCTTACAGGTTGGAACCTCGAATAGCATCTGTCTAAGCAGGGTGAATTTTGTGTTGTGGATAACAAACAGTAGCAATAGTTTGGTTTTGGAGTTCCCCCTACCACCTTGACAAGTATATGAGAAAAGTATTATGTTAGAGCATTGAACCTGATGGACAGATAGCTTGGGATGAGGGAGAGAATGGAGCCAAGGAAATGAGTAAGGGATAAATTGCAGTAATCTAAGCAATTCTTCTCTAAGGAAGGCCTTAGAGATTCCAGAGCGTTCTTTACAGGTGAGGATTGGTGAAGCTTCCACTCTCCTACTTTGGGAATGTTGTTAGGAGAGGCTATTCCTGGGAGAGGCACATCGTCCTTGGATCAGTAGAGGGTCAGTGAAGGGGAGGAAGACCCTAATGAGATTGACACAGAGGCTGCTGCAGTGGGATCACGTAAACCAGAGATGATAAGGATGGCCAGGACAGGGTTCAGATCTGTTGTTCATGTAATTGCTCTGAGTTGTACTCGACATGACAGCAACAACAGGCTGGAGGGTCTGGTCTGATGAATGATTAGCGGCAGTAATGGATTAAAAAGACCATGCACTGTTTTACTGGGCTTTGCACAATCGTGCTTTTTGTTTTTTTATTTTTTACAAATTAGAAATTTGTGGCAGCCCTCTGTCTCTCACCGCCATTTTCCCAGCAGCATGAGCTCAGTCTATGTCTTTTTGTCAAATCTTGGCAGTCCTCACAATATTTTGAACTTTTGCAATGAAGCAAATCATGTGAAATGTTTTCTTTCTTAGTATATAGAAGGGGAGCTCTGGTGACCTAGTGGTAAGAAGCTGTACTGCAGTTCCAAGGGCGCGCAGTTTGAATCCACCAGCTGCTCTGCAGGAGAGGGGGGAAGGATGGGCCATCTCCTCCCATGCGACACTGGGTCAGTTCCAACTCCATGGCACACAACAACAACAACAACATATATAAAGCTTATATTTATACTCCACTAGCTCAGGTGGCCTAGTGGACAGAAAGTGCCAAAGGTGGGTGACTTTCATCCATGGCCCTCAGGCCTGGTTTTAACTAGTTTGGGTCAAACATTCTTCTAGGTCATATAGCCCTGGTCTGTCCACTTGCTATACAGAGAGGTAACTTGTGATGCTGAACACTGTGACACTGATGTGTCAAATGCAGTAACAGTTACCCATGGTGGACAGTGTTTGGTGGAGCTCCCTGATTAAAATAAGCTTGGAAGCAGGAGTGATGTCCATTTCCAAAATAGCTTGCCTCTAGAAACCCTGTGATCCTGGAGAAATGATGATAGTTATACAAGTATTCAAATCTTTAGTTCATAGGGTTGCTATGAGTCACATACAACTGGACAGCTCTTAACAACAACAACAACAACAACAACAACTCTGGTGACTTAGTGACAAGGAGCTGTGCTGCAATCCCAAAGGCATGCAGTTCAAGGCCACCACCAGCTGCTCCATGGGAGAAGGATGGGCAGTCTTCTCCCGTGCACTTAACTGTCTCTGAAAACCCACCAGAGGGTCAGCTATGGGTCGGTTCCAACTCGATGGTACACAACAACAGCAACAGTAATCTGTTATATTTTCTTTCGTGTTGTGTACCATCAAATTGGATCTGATTGACACAGGAGGATATTGTCCCTTCTTTTCCAGTAGAGCATCTGGTGGGTTTGAACTTTGTGCCTTTGGGATTGCAGCACAGCTTCTTGCCACTAGGCTCCACCATAGCCTATTAAGTGTGAAATGTTGTTGTTGTTATGTGCTATCAAGTCACTTGCTGCTCATAGTGACCCTATGTACAATAGCCCTAAACCCTGCTCTATCCTGTACCAATCTTATTGTCTCTGACACATCTTCTCCCATTTCCCCAGTCACTGAATGAATCCATTTCATCAATGGTCTTCCTTTCTTGTGCTGTCCCTCCACCCTCTTAAGTGTGATGTCCTTCTCCAAGGATTGGTCCCTCTTTGCAACATGCTCAAAGTATGTCAAACAAAGCCCAAGAATCCTTGCCTTCAAGGAGCAGCCGGGTCTCACCCTCTCTAGGAAGAACCTGTTTATTCTCTTAGCTATCTGTGGTATATTCAGTACTCTTCTCCAACAGCACAGCTCAAAGGCATCAATTCTCTTCCTATCATTCCTAGTCATTGTCCAGCTCTCTGATAAATAGCACGTAAATGCAAAGACCATGGCCTGAACAGGCACACCTTAGTCTCCAGACTGACATCCTTGCTCCTCAGTACTTTGGAGAGGTCTCTGACAGCAGACTTTCCCAGTGCAAGTTGTCTTTTAATTTCCTGGCTGCTGGTACCAAGAGTGTTGATTGTAGAGCCAGAAAACAGAACCTGTTAACAATCTCATTCTCTTCATGTATCATGATGTTGCCAATGGACCTAGTGGTAAGAATCTGTTTTCTTGATGTTGAGCTTCAATCCATAGTGAAGGCTGTAGTCTTTGATCTTCTGCAGCAAGAGCTTCAGGTCCTCCTCAGTTTCAGCAAGCAGTGTTGTGTCATCTCATAACGCAGATTGTTAATGAGTCTTCCTCCAATCCTGATGCCACATTTCTCCTCATAGAGCCTAGTCTCCTGGATAATCTGCTCTGCATATAGATTGAAAAAGTATGGAGATAGGATGCATCCCTGGCGTATTCCCTTCCCAGTTTTGAACCATGTTGTGTTTCCTTACTCTGTTCTTATGATTGCCTCCTGGTCCAAGTATAGGTTTCGTATAAGCACGATCAGGTATTCTGAGAAATGTGAAATAGCTTTATGAAAAATGTATTTGTTCAAGGCAGTATTGCCATAAACCTTCACTTTGTTAAATAAATAAAAAATCTAACACTAAAAAAATGCAATACCTGTGAAGTGCAATAAAAAAAGAATTCAAATATTTGGATTTGAGGATGGAAAGAAGATAGGTTTAGGGAACTGGATGAAGATGTAGGTAATCAGGAGAAGGTAATAGTTTGGATGGGCAGGTTTTAGTAGTTTCAGAGGTTGATAGGACATTAAGGGGGAGGTGTTAATATTGAATCAATAAGTATTGTATGATCATATTGAATCTGTAGGTACCTGTTAGTAAGAATTATTTGGGAAACAATGTAATAACAATTTGAAAACTTGAATTTTAGAGTCAGACAGATTTGAATTTTCAATTTGCTGTCCAGTCTGTATAACTTTGATCAAGTTACTTTATTTCTTTGGAAAACAAATTTTTCTTTCCTGTAGTAGCCCTACCTCTGAAGGATGTTAGGAAGATCAGGATAACATGTGTGAAGTCCACTGTGCTAAGTATGGCATGTCTTAAGAGCATCCTGGAAACAGAGGACATTGAACTTAGGACCAGAAGGACTCTAGAGTCTAAATTAATTTTTATCACTCTAACAACAACATGAGTGTATGACGTTAGACAATTTTACTTCACTTCACTTGAAGGAATTTTTACCATGTCTAAAATACAGCTAACAATGTGTACTTCACAGCATTATTTTAAAGGATACATGAGGTAAACTGTGGAGATACTTAGCTTGTGCTTGACATACTGAATAGGAGATACTATTAATACTGTGAAGTAATGAGCATGGTTGAATTTTATAATGGCCAAGACTTGTTGAATAATGGGCAAAAGGCTGAGATCCAAGTCTTTAATCTGTCACAGCAAAGATATGAAAGACACAGAAGGAAACCATTAGAGTGGTCATAAAGTAGGAGGCCCGTTTAGGTAAATCAGCTTAAAAATTGTGATCTTTCAAAATTAGAGTATTTAGATTGTTTTTGTCATACTAAGACCAAAAAAAATGTGTCAAGGAAGGAAGTGTGGGTGTGTGAAAGCTCTGGTTCTCCTGAGGGAGTAAGGCATCAAATGAAACTTGTGAGGAATCCTTTCATGAGGCAAATGGTTAACAGACCTGGCTGCTAACTGAAACATTGAAGAATTGAGGTCACCCGTAGGTGCGTAGAAGGCAGGCCTGGTGATTTACTTTTGAAAATTAGTCCTATGGAGCACAGTTCTGTTCTGATCTATGATCATGTAGATGTAGTCAACTCAAAGCCAACGAGAGAGACATGCTGCGTGTGCAGAGGGGCGACATGCATCATATCTCTTTCCCATTGGCGTGCCACTAGAAGGTGTTGCCTCTACCAGAAACAGAAGAATATTGGAAAGGATTACATCTGATTCAGACATGAGATCAAAGAGAATGAAAACTCATGGAATAGGAACTAGAGAGCGAGAGGGGACTGATAATCATAGTCGGCGCAGACTCAAGACAGCAGTAAAGGAAGTGTATGGTACAAATGGAAGGGCAGGCAGGAGGAGACTAGAAGGGCAAAGGAAACAGCAGGGGCGGAGCATCCTCCTGAAAGTTTAGGGATGGAAGGAAGGATTGACTAAATGAATGAAGGCTTGGGTTTTCAGCTGCTTCAAGAATCTTTGCAGCAGGCCAGGTCAGATGCAAGGAGATATGGTCCATCAGACAGACAGCTCCAAGAGCTGCCATGGTTTAAAGAACCTTGTCCCCACAGGAATCAGTAGCTCTTGTAACCACTCCACTGGCACAGCTGCCAGGGCTCCTATGATGGACTCAGGAAAGCCTACGGCATGGCGTCTCTGTCAGGTATTTATATAGCATATTTAGAGTTCCTCTCAATCCAAATACAATTTACCAGTCTGTGGTATTTTTACCATAAGCAACCATTTAGTAGCATTTTGATACATACCCTCTTGATTTGTTTCCAGGGAAACAGAACTGAGTTGTTAACTGAAGGTCAAATTATCATGCAGAAGGTTCTCTTAACCCTTTGTTCACAGTGGGAGATGTGTCTATTTCATATAGAAACCAGTACTGTTCCATTTTATGAACAGCATTCTGTGACCTGAGTTTTGGCATCTTTTAGGATGGAAGGTGTAAGAAATGTTCTAGGAGATTAATAGCATATCTGCAGGTCAGAGAACACAGTCTGGGCCAGTGAAATCATTTGGCTCTGTGATTACAGAAGATCAAGTGAGGTGTCTCCTGGGTAACCAGGCTGAGCTGTCCTCCCTAGAGTAGGCTGGATTTATGGCGAAAGATAAAAATGACTTCTCTTCCACAGAATGTAAAATATATACCAGGTAACATGCCTAATTCTAAAGGAAAGCAGGCAGATCCCAGAGCACCTCCTCTGCTTCAGCAGATGTTATAGAGACATCTAGAGCCATTCAGACACATGTCACAGCTGCCACTCTTGTCTGCAGACGTCACTGTGACAGTGATCTCTTCAGAATTATGAATTCCTTATGGCCAGTCAGGCTTGCAGCACACAGAAGAACAGTGTCAAATTGCCTTCAGTGAGGAATTCTAAAAACCTGGAAACTAGGTGCACATTCGTACTCCTTTATTTTTCTTCTTTGGAAAAAAACTCAATTCTAGAATGGAATACCAAGGTTAAACTGGCCCAGGGATCCTAGGCCTAGACACCCACATGATCTGTGTGCTGCCTTGTTTGCATGAGACACGCCCCAGTGTCAGGAAGCATTCCTGGGAGAGTAGAACAGTGCAGTGAGGGGATTTGCCTTTGCTCAGCCACTTCCCTCCTCCTGTCTCTGGCTCCTCCTCCACCTCAGGGTAGGCTCTCATCCCTGGGTCATGTTCACAGAGGGAGGCACTTTCTCACTGAGCTGTTTCTGTAGCCAGGATAAACTAATTCCAGGAGGGATTGCAAGAATAATTGCATTTTAATAGGATTCTCTCCTGAGGGAAAAAACTGTTAAGAGTCAAAGAGATTGAGTCCCCTAATAGTGGAAAAACTTGGGGTATGGCAGAGAGGATGGAGTCGTGGTATTGGAGGGATGGCAGGAGAAAGTGAGTTCCCTGGTCCAAGCACATGGTGACAGCCTCAAAGTGCTGTTCTAGGGTGATTTTTGCAATATAAAAAAGTAATGCAATTTTAAATCTATACCTTTCTTTTATTTTGTGTTCTAAACGAAGTCATTTGGGAAATACATTCAATAGATTACATTCATTATATAAATTTGCAAAATCCTCCTCCACTGTAGCACAAGGTAAAAATATAATAACAAAGCATTTATTTGAATCTCCCTGTTACACTGAAGTTTAAATAATACAAATTGTTACCCTACTTTATAGATGAAAAATCTGAGGTACAAATCAAGTTTTGTCACTTCCCAAAGTATACATGGCAAAATCTGCACAGTAAATGAAACTGCCTGATTTGAATTCTCTGGTTTTTTTCTACTCTAAGATATAACATTTTGTTTTGGAATTGCATGCACACCAGGTTTCCCAGATGTAACAAGATTCGTCTACAAAGCGATTGTTAGTGTTCTCTGGGGCCCAGATTTTTATGGATCACTCGCTGTAGCAAACAAGAAAGTACAGGGAACATGATTGATACTGCATTGTGTGTATTTAGGCAAAGAAAATCCAATGGTTGTCTTCTACCTTCTTAACAAACTTATCAAAGCTGAACAGGAACAATTTTAACACTAAAATAATCTATAATTAGAGAAAATATAAAATGCTAACTATATATGGAAAGGTGGTTTGAAAGTTAGAACTTGAAATTGTGCTATTGCTAAATTTGGCAAATGAGGAAGAATAAATATGAGATTCTTATTTAATATCTTTCACCCTTGAAATAGTTTATGCCTCATTAAAAACAACATAACAATAACCTTTTAACTATCCTCATCTTTAAAAGAGAAAAAATATTTTTGTTCCTTTTCTAATTTGCATTTAAATAGTTTCCTTTAACATGTACTATATATAAAGAACCAAATGTATATATTTCTAACTGAATTTTAACCAGGATAAAAAAATTGTTTAACTTCATTAAAAACAAAACATGAAGAAAAAGGATCCAAATAGCTTACATGTATCATCTATCTCCTTAATGAGACAAAACTATGTTGGTTTCCAAACAAAGAGATGCAATTTCATTATTTAGGCATGAACTCTCCTCTTGGAGGAATTTTGTTGTTCTATTACATTTTGTTAGACCCACTATTTGTAGCTTCTCATGACAGAGGTAGGAAAACAGTCCAAGAAGTTAGAAGACACTGTGGAGATATTTGTTTAGTTTTCTTCCTTTTTTTCTTTCTCCTATTAGGTCTTTGGAGCAGTGTAGATCACATGTCTTCCAGAAACCCAAACTCAAGCAGACAAAATTATAACGTTCCCTTGCTAGAAGAGAGCTTAAAAAGGGTCAGATTGCCTGGAGATTAGCAACATTAGAGCCTGTAAACAACTTGGTTGTTTATTTCTTCCTCTTCCTTTAGCAGCAGGGAGACAACTCCACTTCTCCCAACAAACATGTACTGAATGAATTAATGAATGAACAAGTGAATGAATGAAGGAATGACCAAGCAAGCTGGTCACAGGCTCTTATATAGCTAATCTCAGGGCAAGCTGCCCTTTGTGGAGTAACTGCCTTGCCGAGTCCAGGGAGAAGAGGCAAGGTGCAGGAGACGGCAGCATCCTCAAAGCCTGATGTGATAGATATTATGGCATTGCTGTTGTAATCATTGTGTGTAGCATCGAGTTGGAACCAACCCAGAGCTAACCCTCCTGTGGGTTTTCCGAGGCAGTTAATACACAGGAAGAGATTGCCCACCTTTATTCCGCAGCTGGTGGATTTAAACCAAATGCCTTCTGGTTGGCAGCACAGCTCCTTAAGACGAGACCACCACTGAGTGAAATAAATTGATTTCTAGACCTCGAGCTTCCCTTTGAAAAATCTCTTTACCCAATGTTAACAGGAATAAGATAATCACACTATGTGAGGCTATTTTGAAGGAAATGTGAGATGAGGTGTGTGGATGAACATTTTGAGCTCTAAAATATCAGACACACGTCAGAACTAAGAAACAAGAAGCTGTCTTCCATTGGCCATTAAATAGTGCCAGATGTCTTCATGGCATTCTTTTATTCAAAACATTGGAAATGTAAGTGATAGTCTGATAGTCATGAATGTACCTGGATTGAACCTATTGTAAATGAAGATGGTTATGTCCATTCTAGAAACCACGATTTTTTTTTTTAATTGCCCACAGTCTAATAGGGAATTCAGGGTAGAGTCAGCCTTGAACCAGTTCAGTCATTATTTCATTTGACTTCACATACACACACATTCACATATCACTCACACTCACTCATACTTGTTTACACATGTTCACAGCTCTCTGTCCAGTTCCCCAGGATGCAACTTAAGTGGCTGGTCCTCAAAGACTACCAGGCTTGCAAGAAAGAGGGTTATGGGCAAGTAGGCGGGTGATTCCAGCCCATAGGAGAAGTGGGTGAACTTATCCCTTAAGAAAGAGCCCTCTCTCTTAGAGAGACTTTCATTCTTGATATACTATTGGTACCATCTTACCTCTCGCATAGGTCACCTTCTATCTGCCTGAGATGTGTATCATCTCTTTGTAGTGCTACCTCTAGTTCAAGCTAAGTTTTCCCAGCTTGCCCTAACCATCAGCAAGCAGTTTGTTTGTTCTGCTCCAAAGGGGAACATGGAAGCAGGCTGGATGGCATGAGCACAGGCCTCATTCCATGAGAATTTGGCCTGATGAGGTGTTGTTTCTCCAGCACTTTGAGTTTCTCAGCCATTTTTTACCTCACATTTGTTATTGCTTTCCTCCCTCATTGGCCTGCATTCAGCAATCCTTGCTCTGTAGTTCAGCAGGGACCTGGCGCCGAGCAATCTAATCATTCTGGTGCTAGCACATAACTCAGAGGCTTATTTGCATACCTAAATAGTCATTGAACAGAAAATACAGGCGAGGTCACATCTCGGCCACAGAGATAGCCAAAAAAGTCTGTGGAGCATGGGTTGTTTTATCAAAAGTTCTAGGGGCTTCAAGCATTTCAGATTTTCATTAACTTTATTGACTCTTTTGCCAATAAAGTAAAGTGATGAGAAATTATTTTAAAATGTAGTTGGGAGGCAAAGCTTTAGAGATAAAAAAACGATAGAATGTAATTCCTGTAAACTCCTGGGGTGCCCATTTTATTTTCACATTTTCATATATATATTGCCCAGGGTTCAGATCTCTTGTTCATAGGGTTACTATGAGTCATACTCAATTCGATGGCACCTAGCAACAACTATATATATATATATATCGATGTAATCTCCACATTATGCATGTTGGTCTTTGGAAGGGGATGTTTTTATGCTTAAATGTGGATAGTTACTGCCAAGATGTCTCTCTCTTGATTTCTAGACACATAAATCTAACAGCTCACGGGATACCTCTGCTTGAAACTCTCATAAACCTCCCAAATTCAGTACAGCAAAAACAGAACCTGCTTTCTCCCAACTGCCATCCAAACATTTTATCTTCCTCTTTAGGAAACACCTGAGGTAACACCTCTTAATACAGAGACCCAGGGGGCCAGTCACAGTGACAGCCATTGCTCATCATGTGTAGCGCAATTTATCTGTCAGTGGAGGAGATGGGAGGTGGGGGGAGAGACAGACAGACAGACAGACAGACAGATGGACACTGTGCTGCCATGGTGCTGAGGTTTCAGTAGAGTTTAAATCAGGCAATGAAAAATCTTATAGCTCCTAAACCTCTATGGCAGAGTCTGTTGCACATATTGTCACCATGAATCAGAACTGATTTTATGGGTTGTTGTTGTTGTTGTGTACCGTTGAGTCAGACCCGAACCATAGCTGATCATCTGGTGGGTTTTCAGAGGCAGTTAATCAGACGAGAGGAGATTGCCCATCCTTCTCTTGCAGAGTAGCTGGTGACCTCGAACCACATACCTTTGGATTGCAGTGCAGCTTCTTGCCACTAGGCCACCAGAGCACCCTTGATTTCATGAGGAGGGATTTTTTTTTCCCAAGTTCCCTGAAGCCTATACACGGTTGGTTCACCCTATTGACCTCCTTAGTCATATTTTCTTCTCACTATTGAGCCCTACCTTACTAGTGAAATACTTTCAGTACCCTTGACACCCTGGAATGTTCCAAATTTCTGTCCCTGTGATCATCTTTCTTAGTCTAATGCAGCCATTCCCCTCATCTTCACCTAATTCTATAGGTGCCAAGCCTCATAAAGGTTTCATCTATTCTGGCCTCTTGATTCCATCAAAGGTTCCTTCCCTTGGCTCCCTCAGTATCCCATACTGGCTTATGTCATAGTTTTAAATCACATTATATGTCTAGTTGTATCTTGAGTCGATGTCTGCCTCTTGTGCTGGTCTTTTACCCACTTATCTGCAAGAAGGACATTTCAGCCATGTTTCCCTCGTTATTGCTTTGGACAGTACCTTGCAAATCATTGTTGTTGTGGACCATCGAGTCGGAACTGACACATAGCTAACCCCTCTGGCAGGTTTTCAGAGGCAACTAATCACACAGGAGGAGATTGCCCATCCTTCTCTCATGGAGTGGCTGATGGCCTTGAACCACATGCTTTTGGGATTGCAGTGCAGCTTCTGGCCACTAGACCACCAGAACCAATAATTGTTATTGTTGCTGTTATGTGCTATCGAGTCACCTGTGACTCATAGTGATCCTATGTACAATAGGCCTAAATCCTGCTCTATCCTGTGCCAATCTTACTGTCTCTGGCACATGTACCCTCATTACTCCAGTCCCTAAATCAATCCATCTTATTGAGGGTCTTCCTCTCTTGCACTGTTCCTCCACCCTCCCAAGCATGACGTCCCTCTCCAAGGACTGGTCCCTCCTTGCAGCATGTCTAAAGTATGTTAGATGGAGCTTCAGAATCCTTGCCTCCAAGGAGCAGCCTGGCTTCAACCTCTCCAGGACGAACCTGTTTATTCTCTTAGCAGTCTCTTAGTTTATTCAATACTCTTCTCCAACACCACAGCTCAAAGGCATCAGTTCTCCTTCTCTCATTCCTAGTCATTATCCAGCCCTCTGACACAAGTAATTGCAAAGACCCTGGCCTATATCAGGCACACTTTGATCTCCAGACTGACATCATTGCTCTTCAGTGCTTTGGAGTGGTCTCTAACAGGAGCCTTTCTCAAAGCAATACATCTTTTAATTTCCTGGCTGCTGGTGTCATAGTGTTGACTGTGGAGCCAAGCAAACTAAAGCTGTTTACAATTTCAATCTCTTCACCATCCATCACAATGCTCCCAATTGGCCCAGTGGTGAGAATCTTTGTTTTGTTGATATTGAGCTTCAATCGATATTGAAGTTTGCAGTCCTTGACCTTCTGCAGCAAGCACTTCAGGTCCTCCTCAGTTTCAGCAAGCAGGGTTGTGTCATCTGTATAACACAGATTAGTGTTCCATAAATCTTGCTTGAATACTAAGGGGAAAAATACTCTACAATTTAAAGATTGCCTCACATACTTAGGGCCTGTTGCTAGGAGGTATTATTTCTCAGAGAAGACAAAATTCTGGGAAGGGTGGAGGGTGAAGGAAGAAGAGGAAGACCCTCAACCAAGTGGATTGACATGGTGACTGCTGCAATGGGCTCTTGTGTGTCTGGAAGTGTGAGGACAGCACAGGATATAACAGGGTTCAGATCTTTTGTTCATAAGGTCACTATGAGTCATACTCAACTTGATGGTACCTAACCATCACAACACAATTTAAAGGAGGGAGGTACAGTTGAGTAACAAAGGAACTTTTGACTGCTCAAATCTACTAAGAACCATCTCTTGGAAGGATTACCTAGTAATCTACTTCCAAAGAATCAGCCACTGAAAACCCTATGAAGCTCAGTTCTACTCTCATCCCATAGAGTCGCCGTTAGTTTTAATCTACATGATGCCACTGGTGATGGCCTAGTGGTAAGGTGTTGTGCTGCCTATCCAAAGACAAGTAGTTCAAATCCACCGGTTGCTCCTCAGGAGGAAGATAGACATCTCTTCCTATGTGATTTATGGCTTCAGAAAACTTATTGTGAGGTCAGCTGTAAATCAGTTCATACTCAATTCATACATCAAAACAATTACAATGGAATAACATTGTTTTACCTCTTGAAGCAGTTTCTGAGACTGCTCTTGTACTCAGCTCTTTCATTAGTTCTTACCAACCTATTGAACTTTGTATTGACAGAACTGTGCTCCCAAAAAGTAAGTGTTATAAATCCTAGAAAGATGTCATCCCATCTGGGAATAGCAGGGTTGGTTTTTGGTTTTTTTAAAATTTTATTAATAAGACCATGTCACTGTAATGGGCATCCAATGCCAGTCACCTTTGAGATATAAGAACAGATAAGCATTGATAACCAAGCACAAACAGAAAGAAAGATACAAATTGCATGAACATCGCCAAGGAAGTAAGGAACAGAAGCTTCAAAATGACAAGGACAGAAAGAAAGTCTTAATGCCCTGAATTCAGACTTCCAGCTCCCTAAACTGTGAGGAAATAAATGTCCGTTCATTAAAGCAACTTGTGTCATTTGTTACAGCAACACTAAGCAGCTCTGGTGCAGCTCTGATAGCTTAATGGTAAAGAGTAACATTGCCAACCCAAAGGCAGGCAGTTAGAATCCACCAGTTGCTGTGTGGGAGAAAGATGGGCATTTTCCTTTCATGCAGTCTATAGCCTCTGAAAACCTACAGGAGGATCAGCTATGGGTTGGTTCTGACTCAACAGCGCAAACAAGAAGCAGCAGAAGCTAAGACAAGCATAAACTCCAAGTAAAGCCTTCCCTTCTCCTGATTTACCATTGTACATAGTTCTGGGTAAACTACTTCTCTGGACAGAAAATCCAACTTAATCTGACTTTAGTAATAAAAATTTCTTGACCCAGAGACACTATAGATCAGGCAGGGATCACTGGGATCTCAGCATGCTTCCCTGCCTTTGCCTTGGCTCCACCCTTCTCTACTGGCTTCCCCCTCATTCAGTCTGTTGGGAAAAAACACTACAGCAATTTGAGGCTTAGGGCCACACACTGTTAACAACGTCAAGTAGAGAGAAGCCCTATCTAAAGAACTATAGTTTGGATTTGTTTTTGTCTAGAAGGGTTGCACAAACTTTCTCTCATTATTATTTTTTTTTAATTGTACTGAATTGGATCTCTTTTCCATTTCTGAGTCATCATCATTGGTTAGGAAATGCCATGAACTGATTGAGTTAGGCCTGGGGTCCTGAGGAAGGGATAACCCTTAGAATAATAAGATCCTCCTCTGAAGATGAGGTTCTATTTGGCTCCACTTGAAATATATGAGTCCTCTGGGGAAAGGTGGATATCGAAGTGAATGAGAGAGTTATCAGGAAAATGATCAATTTAGTATCACCAAACAGTAGTTGTTCACAGTTTTGAGTCAGCCTCGAACTCATGATGACCCCATGCCCGATGCAATGAAACTTCCTGGTCTTGCTCCATCTCTATAGTTGACTGCTTTATAGCAACACACAAGCATTCTCTGGTAGACCAGTGATTTGTACATGAGTTACATTTCTAGAAATCAGACCTGGAGCTCCCACATGATGTTGTTGTTTTAAAATGGGTCACTATATAATTGTGAAGGCTCTTCTGACAAGCCAAACTTAGGGTCTTCCCTGACTCTACAAATGGTGCCTGATTCCCATTGAGTAATAGAAGGAGAGCTTTTGCTTTCCAGTAACTGTATGAGTTTTTCTTTATTGGATCTATGACTCTTATGATTTCACCACATCTTCTTGTTTCTTCTAGATGTTTGACTGGATAAGCCACAACAAGGAGTTATTCCTCCAGAGCCACACAGAGATTGGCGTCAGCTACCAGCATGCCGTAGACCTCCAGACACAGCACAATCACTTCGCCATGAACTCCATGGTAAGCAGATCTCAGCACTGCCAGGGATGTGGGACCTGGGGGCGGGGGCAGGAGAGTGGTAAGGTAGAAAACTAGGGGGAGAGGAGAGTGGAGGCAGAAAAGGAAGAACAAAGAACCTCAATCATCTAGACCTCTGACATTCTGTTTGTTGGGGTGGGGAAGTGTGTAGGACATGTAACAGTCCGCTGTTCCTGCTGCTGATTATGGTGCCGTTTCTGCCTCCAGGCCATGTTTTACATGGTGAAAAGCATGTGCTTGGGTTTGTAGGAGGTATTAGCTTATGACTAGAAGGGAGAGTCACCAGTTCCACTCTGTTGACTTAACCAACATTTTCAGGTTAACTCTGAGTCAATAATTTGAGGTGGTGAAGAGCCACAAGCCATGGTGTAGTGCAAATGGCTGAGTGAATTGGGGATATCTAGACTCGAGAAGCCTTACGGGACTCATGCTTGCAGCCTTTAAATACTTGAAAGCTTTGTTTTGGTAAATAGAGAGTAGAATAGCTTTGTGTTGTTCTAGAAGGCAGAACTGTCCAGAACAGGAGACTTTGAGGAGTCAGGACGTAGCTCAGTGAAGTGGGTTGCTCTAGGAAATCAGTGAATTTCCTATGGTGGGGAATGTTTAAGCATATGCTGAATGCTTCTTTACCAAAACCAGAGATAGAGATTAACTAGCTGTTTGAATAAAATGAATTCATTTTTCTCCAATGTGCTTCAGTTTCTTCAACTGTAAAATGGAAACAATCATATCGTGTAATAGAGTTGTTATGAGGATTACTTAATGAATGTTTTTAGAGCAATTGGAAGGACGCCTGGCTTAGAATAAGTCATCAGCTCGAACTGGTACAATGATGATGATGTAGGATTCTAGTCCATAGACACTTGTTACCCTTCATAAATCTAATTCTTTGGGATGTTCTTTTTCCCATGTGATTTCTCTAATACTTTAAAAATCCTGCCTGTTATTGGGTCCATTATATTACAACCTTGCAGTGTAAATATGCCCCATTGTGTTTCTACTGCTCCTGCCATCTCTTCATAGTGGCACTACTGGTCAGGAAAAACAGCTTCAGCCTTCTCCACCTCCCTTCTACCTGCACACCAGACACCTTATCGTGCCATCTGGTGATGCTGGGAAAACTCAGCTTTCTCTTAGATGGAAGCACCAATGACTTCTTCAGTACTGATCTCAGTAGTTGAAAGTGTATTGATGCTTCCTTTCATAGTGAAATTGAACTCACATGAACTTTGGAGTTTCATTTGGTGAGGAGAGAAAGGGATTCATTGGCTGTCCATATGTACTTGGGAGTGGTGGTGGTGTGTGTGTGTGTGTGTGTGTGTGTCATTATTTCAGTTTCCAGTACCCACTATGTACCAGTTTCTTCACATAAGCTATTTCTAGCTAACAACCTGAAAAGGTAGTATTTTTGTATGATTTTATTTAGGTAAAATTTCCTATGCTGAATTTTCTATGTGTATAATTTGTTGAGTTTTGATACATACATGCATCAGTGAAACCACTAGTCTAACTATGATGTACAGCGTTTCTGTCAACCAAGAAAATTCCATTTTATCCCTTCCAGTCAATTGCCAACACCCATTAGAAACCACTGTTCTGATTTCTATCATCAAAGGTTAGTTTTGTCTGTTCTTTAACTTTTTAGAAGTATAATAATTTCATATATACCTTTTGATGTCTAATTATTTCATTCAACTTGTTTTCAAGATTCTTTTTTTTTATCCAACAGTAGTTTGTTTCTTGTTTTATTATTATTATATTATTTTATTGTATGATGTTCCATAATTTTAAAATTAATTTTTCTGTTGATAAATTTTTTAAATTCTTATTATTTTTTATTTTTTAAATTTAGTTTGTTTATTTTTCATCTCAATGAACATCTACAGAGATTTTGGGAAAAAATATGGAATGCTTCACGAATTTGCATGTCGTCCTTGCGCAGGGGCCATGCTAATCTTCTCTGTATCGTTCCAATTTTAGTATATGTGCTGCCGAAGCGAGCACGAAATTCTTATTCTTAACTTTAGGGCAATAAGAAATAAAGTTCATTTAAGTATTCATGCACAAGTCTAACTGAATTAGAAATTGTGCCCCAAAATCTATGATTTATCAAAACTTACAGATTCAGATGCACTCTAACATTTGAGATTCACAGATCTATTGTAAAGGCAGTTCAGGCACATGAAACATAAATAACAGTTCTTATTAATCACCATCATCACCCTTGTCTTTTATTAAGTGAGCACTTAGTATATACTGAGTCCATTTCTAAGTGTTCCCATGCTCATTACAGAGTCACGTAATGTTTTGCATACACTCTGTCGTTAAATCCTCCAAAAACTTTCTAAAGTAGCTATCATTATCTTCCAACATTTTAATATGTAAAAGCTGAGGCTCAAGGAGTATTAAGCAAATGCTGTGTACATTCAGAGAATGAAAAGTGTGTGAGTTGAGGAGCTTTAGGGATGGAAAGTGATGCAGTAAATGAATCCTGAAGGTTGTGTAGGATTTGATGGATGAAGTGAGTGACAGTAAGAAAAATGATTCAGAGATAAAAGTGAGCAAGGTATGCTTGGTAGCCAGTGAAGATGTGGTCTTAGGGGCCAGTTGTCTAGGTGATAATAGACAAAAATCCTTTATTTTATTCATTCATTGTTGCACATTTTCTCTCTTTACCTCCCTTCCTGTGCCCCCAGTCTACTTTGCAATGTACCTCATGTTCCAAATTGTAGTCATACAATGCTTAATCATATAGTTCTTCTCTTCATATGTTCCAGTATAGTGTTCATTATCTACTCTTTTCCTATTCTCCCCTAATCCCCCATATCAGTCCTGGTTTTTAACAGCAGTGTTATGCAGTAGTTGTCCTTTTGTTACTGTGATGTCTTAGTATAATGTCCTCCAAGCACCCCCATATCGTGTAATGTTTTATATGTTCATTGTTTTTCATAGCTGCATAATATCCCATTGTGTGAATATACCATAATTTTGTTGATGAGCCCTTGGTTTGCTATCTCTTCACTAGTGTGAAGAACACAGCAATAAACATGAGTATGCATATATCTGTTTGAGTCTCGGCTCTGTTTTCTTTAGGGTATATTCCCAGAAGTAGAATTACTGGGCCAAAGGTATTTCTAGTTCCAACTTTTTGAGAAAGCACCAAACCGTCTTCCATAGTGTTTGTACCATTTTATGTTACCACTAGCAGTGAAGAAGGGTACCAATCTCTCCACAACCTGATCAGCATTTGTTATTTGCTGCTCTTTTGAACTTTACTATTGTTGCTGGGGTGAGCTGGCATCTCATAGTTGTTCTCATTTGCATCTTTCTTATAGGTAGGAATTTTGAATATTTTTTCATGTGTTTTTTTGCCATCTGAAAGTCTTCTTTGGTGAAGTATCTAGTCATATCCTGCATCATTTTGTGTTTGGGTTGTTTACCTTTTTCTTGTTGAGGTGCTGGAGTATTCTATAAATTTTAGATATGAATCTCTTATCAGATATGTCATTGCCAAAGATTTTTCCTCAGTCTGTGGGTTTCCTTTTTACCCAGTTCAGAAATTTTTTGATGTACATAGGAATTTGATTTTTAAAAGGTTCTATTAAAAAAAAAAAGAAAAAAAGGTTCCATTCATCTATTTAATTCTCTGATGATTATAGGCTTCCCATTGTGGTTGGAAGTCTGTTCATGCTCTGGATTAAGGTTTCTAGAGTTCTTCCTAGATTTTCTCTGATGAATTTTATAGTCTTTGGTTTTATTCCTAGATCCTTAATCCACTTTAAGTTGGGTTTTGTGTGTGGTGTGAGGTGTGGGTCTTAAGTTTTCTGTAGATGGTTTTCCAATTTTGCCCACACTATTTGTTAAAGAGCTCTGGTGGCCTAGTGGCAAGAAGCTGTGCTGCAATCCTGAAGGCACATGGTTCAAGGCCACCAGCAGATCTGTGGGAGAAGGATGGGCAGTCTCCTCTCGTAGGATTAACTGCCTCAAAACCCACTGGATGGCCAGCTATAGGTCGGTTCTGACTCTACAGTACAACAACAACAACATTTGTTAAAGAGGCTGTCATTTCCACAATTAACTGATTTCTTCTGCTTAGACAAAGAGTTTAGTAAGATTCACAGTGTCCTGAGCAACCCACATAAAGAAGCGCTGTCATAGGGTAGCCCAATCCTAGTAAAGCAGCAAATCTTCACAGAAAGCTCATTCTGTTTTCTAATCCTATTTCTAAAGGCTCTTCTTTGATAAAAGGGCTTCTAGCAGCCTAGTGAATAAGCAGTTGTGCTGCCTACCCAAAGGCAGATGGTTGAAATCCATCAGCTTCTTTGAAGCAGAAAAATGAGTAGTCTCTCGCCTGTGATTTACAGACTCTGAAAACCCACTGAAGGGTCAGCTACGAGTCGATTCCAGCATGAAAGCAGTAACAACTCCTTTGAAGAGAACTTTGCCTTTGTACTAAGGAGCAATTGGCCAGAGTCTTTAGGCCTAAGCGGGATGATGCTGACAGGGTGAGATTAACCAGTAGTCTTTATCTCCAGCTCTTGCAGAGTCACGGTCTCCCTTCATGGAGCGCTGACTTGCTGCTACTTGCCTTTATACCTCACTCCAAGGGGAGCAAGTAGGGATCAGACAGAACAGGGAAAACCAACTAACTCCAATGTAGGGTGGCAAGTGACAAGCTACATGAGGTCACAGAGTGGGAGACGCCACATACCAGGCCCACTTACCTCCCTCTCTTGCTCTGATCTCTTCTTCCTTAACCATCCTCAAATCTCCTCATCTTAAGAACAATGAGATCTCCTTGCCAATGAGGCTATGTCTTTAGTCTCATTCCTAAAAAAAAAAAATTAGAAGAAAAATCTTTGCCTACTTCAGTTCTATCTGATGGTATCTCTTGCTTCCTGCCTGTAATGTCATTCCTCTCATCTCTCCCTCACCTCACCTGAATTTCCACCATCCTGCCCACCATTGCTCAGAGAGCAGAATGAAGTTAGAAAACAAAGTTTAGTTAGCAATCTTGTGATGGAAACTGCGATTACGGGGTCTTCTACAGGAACACTCTCAGTGTGGTATGGGCGGGGAGAATAGGAGGCTGTGGAAGAGATAGAAAATATAGGAACAGTGTTGGGAAAAAATAAACATAGAGGGTTACAGAGGTCAAGAGGAAAATAATTTCATTTTCTACCAGGCTTCAAAAATTATTCATACCTCTACTTGATTAAATTAACTGTTGTCCTTGGAGAAGGACATCATGCTTGCAAAGGTGGAGGGCCAGTGCAGAAGAGGAAGAGCCTGGATGAGGTTAATTGACACAGAAACTAGAGTATTGGGGGTAGGTGTGTTGGGGACAGTGAAACTGGCTCAGGACAGGGCAGGAGTCAGAGCTATGTGTTGTGGGTGACTCTATGACACATAATAACAACTAGATTAAATTATCTCCTAATTATAGAATTTTTTATCTCATTCAAGAATTTTCTTTTTTAAGAGACATTTTATTCTAGTGATTTTGAGCAGCTTTTAGAAATGGCCTTTGGTATTGTTGATTGGCCAAAGCATAGGTTAGGCAGAGGGGGCAAAAATCATACAATTAGAATGAGTCGGGGGAAGGGCAGTGAGGAGGAAGGGATACAGAGGAGAGAATGAGTAGAAAACCAATTCACGAGTTAGAATTTTTTAGAGGCTACATTCACTTCAGGTTTTCTACAAGGGCTCTGGAATCCATTCAGGGTTATTGAGCAATGGAATGTCTGAACTTTTAAAAAATACAATATGGCCATTCACGTATTATTCTTCCATGCAGCAAGCATTATTAATCTGTGCTGTACAGACTTTGGGCACGTGACCAGGAGGGACCGGTCCTTGGGGAAGGACATCATGCGTGGAGGGCTCAAGGGCAGCACAGGGGAGGAGGACCCAGGGTGAAATGGATTGACTCAGTGGCTGGAGAAATGGGGTTGGCTCGAGATAGGGCAAGGATCAGAGCTAATGTACATAGGGTCACTGTGAGTCACAGACGACTTGATGGCACAAAACAGAACACAATATATAGTTGAGTTAACACACTAAAGAAGAAATAACTCTGACCTCAAGTTATAGTCACTCAGGGACCCAAGCAGATAAATTGTTATTGTTATTGTATGCCATTAAGTCAATTCTTACTCAATATAAAGCTTTAAGACAGACCACAACAACTCCTGTAGAGCATCCATGAACAGTGAATAAGAAAGAACAAAGAATTGATGCTTTTGAATTGTGGTGTTGGAAAAAAGTATTGAATATATATGGACTGCCAGATCTGTTGTGATAGAAGTGCAGGCAAGGTACTTTTTAGTGGCAAGGATGGTGAGACTTTGTCTGACATACTTTAGGCATGTTATTAAAGCTGCTCAGATGGCCTAGTGTGGTAAGGAGCTGTGCTGTCAACTCGAAGGCATTCAGTTCAAACTCACCAACTGCTCAGTGAAGCGAGAGGAAGATAGGCAATCTTCTGTGTAATTTACACTTCTAAAAACCTGCTGGATGATCAGCTATGGGTCATTTCTGACTCAACAACACATAACAATAATTGTTGTTGTTAGGTGCCATCGAGTCAAATGTGACTCATAGTGACTCTATGAACAAAAGATCTGAACTTTGTCTATCCTGCACCATCCTCTTATCTTCCTCTCACTGGATATCAGATGCTGCCAGGTACCTCATCAGACAACGTATGAACATGTCACTTTGACTCACATTTCTGTCACTCATATTGGTCAATGCCAGTCACAGGGCTATGTCTAACTTCAAGTAGACTGAGAAGTACAGTTCCACTACGTATCACTGAGGAAGGACCAGGGTATTTGTCCACAGCCCTAAGGACTAGCATGAGAATGTGAGGTATATACCAACGAATTTGCATAGATAATCCTGGCTGTAGAAGATGTTTAAGGACCAGGCAAGGAACTTATCTGTATTGATTGTGCTATCTGTTTTGGCCACAACAGATGTCTTCATCCAAATGTAAAGACTCATTCCTTCCAGTCTTTTATAATTATGTCTCCTCTCTGGCTCATTCAGTCTCATAGGAGCAAAGTAATTGATCACAGGTGATTAAGGAAATGAACTCAAATTCAGTCAAGTTTGATTATCTGTGTGTCTGTGAATGTCCCCTGGTAAATTTTATGAATTCTATGCCAGAATCTTCTTGTGACCCAACTGCCTGGCCCCAAGGCATACAAACTCATTTTAATAAAAAGTAAAGACAAACATAATTAAGAAGGTGAGTCTGTCACTAAACACTGCAAAGCCATGAATCACAAAGCTGAATGGAAAGCCCCTTTGCCTTTGATTGATCTGCCCGCTGTCCCTCCCTGTTAATATGGATAACAGAAGGCGAATGGCATAGCAGAAATCTTTCTTTGACACGTTTATATTTGAAGTCTCCAAGATAAGGGAGGAAACTTAACTCAAGGTAAACATCTTCAAAAAATGTGAGAGTGAGAGAGGGAGAGGGAAGGAGAGAGAGAAAAAGATTCAATATCTCTAGCAGCCAATTAACGAGTGTGCTCCAGACCCTCTCCTGCTGCCTTGCCTGTGCAGTGTGCTCAGAGAAGCCTAGTTAGCCTGATGAGACTGGATCACCTCTCTCCTGGCTGCAGGGGGAGAGAAGGGAAACCCCACCGTTGTTTGATCAAATTGTCTGGGCACCAGTGCCTTGTTAATATCTAGCCCAGTGCTTTTGTTAACCGGGAGGTTTACAGGTTTGGTAAGAATGTCAGCATCCCAAACAGGTGAAAGGAGGGAATTACAGACTCCTTTTTCCTGGCCTGAGTGATGGATGGTGTTGCCAAGAGACAAATGAACGCAAGTGACCACTGCTTGAGCCCAGAGACCATAGGAATGATGAGCTGCTCAGGGAAGGAGGAATGTGGGTTGTTCTGTAAATTCATGGAGGCATTCCTGGTTTTGTCCTTGGAAATTATACACACCCACATATGTACACCCACACATCTGTGCACATGAATGTACGTGGACCAAAGTTTCCAGCTTAGGTGAATTCTTGGATATTGAATTCCACATTACCATTGGAATAGAATGTATTTCAGGGAGGTCACAGATCCCTTTGAAATAAAAAATTAAAGTTCTGGTCCTCTTGCCAGAAAAAAAATGTATATACAAACAAGAAAATTTATACCATTTCAAAGGACTTAGTGAATCCAACAGAGATGCTATATGCTGGATTCTATTCCATAGTAGTGACATTTGTTTTTAGCATGTTAATAAACCCCAGAGTCCTGGCTTTTGAAAACATTATAAGAAGCCAGAAAATGTTTTCCTGCTGGGTTTCGTAGGTGGATTGTTAGTTTTAATGAGGCTCATAACTCCTTTATTTACGTGTTCAGCAAATAATTGAGGGTCAGACATTGTGGTGGCTGATAGGCAGATAGTAGTGCTGGTTAGTCACATCCCTGTAGATTACTGTGGAGAGACAAATGTTGAAAAGATAGCCCTAGAAATAACCCTATATTAAAATGAATAAGTTTTATGTTGAAAGATTAAGAGGCATTATGCCAGGGTGTAACAAAAGGACCCACTTTTGATGAGGGATCATGTACAGTTTCTAATCAATAATCAACGTTGACCTAATAATGCTCACTGCTCCTTCCTTAATAGAAACTGTGGTCTGTAAATTAACTACAATGTACCATAAGCCATAAAATTTAAAGAAGCCTAGGTATATCATTTTATAAATAAAAGCTGATCAACTGGTAATTTACCTGTTAAATAAGATTTTTTGTGTATGTTCAGCTTTGATACAGTGGTTAAAAAAAAACTCCAACTGAGGTGACCATTAGCAAAAGATAATGGCGTATTATCAAATCATGGTAGAAAAACCCCAAGTTCCCTAAATTTTGTTTGGCTTTTTTACTGGCTTGCATTTCCCTACTGTGTATGGTCATTAAGCAACTCTGAAAGAAAAAGGTTAAAATTGGCTGATTTTTAAAATTTTGTCATAACATGGTTTTTGCAACACCCACTGGGAAATTCCTGTTCTTTTGATCTTCAACAACAGGAACAACAACAATCATAATAATAACAACCCACCTGCTAAACCCAGCAGGAACATATTCTGTAGCTCTTTCAATGTCTTAGAAAGCCAGGTTTTCTGAGTTCTCTGGAGTCCTTTTCTTTATGAATTCTGCTTTCTATTATGAAAAGTCTTCTCATAAATTCTCCTTCGCTTGAATGTGGCCTTCGCCTGTGATGGAGGTGTGGGCAGTTAGAAGTAATTGCTAGACTGTAATATGCAACATAACAGTCATGGGGCTATTCATGTCCTTCATGAGAAAGACAGTCACAGGAGGACATATGAACATCACACATCTTTATTTACAAGTTTGATTAGCCAAGTCCTTGGGAAAAATAAATTGCTAATGGTTTCTGTTGAGAGCTTTAAGCTATGAAATAATGCTCATTTTCTCTTGTTACAGCTGTGAAGATTTGCATTTTCAGTAACTGTGTGCCTCTGGGGACTGGCAGGATTCTCTGCTTAAGCATATTTGCCGGCTAGTTGTGTTAGCCCTCTTAATTCTCTCACTCAGGACTTCAGACTGGTTCTTTCCAGTTCAGTCATGGTTGATGAAGTGAAACTGGAATGGCCTTGAATGTTTTAAATGTGGGTGAACTGAGATGATAACCAGAATGGGAGAAATTTCACACTGATCTTTTGCTAGAAATTCGGTCTTCCATTT
Organism: Elephantulus edwardii; assembly: GCF_000299155.1. NCBI lineage: Eukaryota > Metazoa > Chordata > Mammalia > Macroscelidea > Macroscelididae > Elephantulus > Elephantulus edwardii. The sequence goes on along the minus strand of NW_006399782.1, from coordinate 5,811,814 downwards.
GGGAAAAGAAGGGCCGTGTGCACATTGCTTAGCAACAAATCTCTTGATTGGCACAGTTGGAAAGAGTGGTGCCCAGCTCGAAACTGACAGCCAGCTGTGTCTCTGTGTACCACTCTCCACACTACTGCGAATAATTCAGCATCGAGCTCCTCAAAGGGCTCACTACACTTATTTTTAGTCTCCAAAGCCAGGGCTTTGACTTGTAATTTTCCCCCATCCTGTTTGTCCTCTCCGTTCACCCAGAGTTTTGAAAATTGGCTCTGTTTCCATTTTGTTTCACTGGCCATGATTGAGTTGATTCAGATCAATGCTGGATAAAAGTTCTGCTCTCACTAGAGTCACATATTGCCACTCAATGATGTGCAAATCAAACTGGTTGCAGCAATGCCTGTGATTCTCTCTCTGTTTTGAGGGAAGCCAGCAAATGTTATCACCAAGGAAAGATCACATTTGGTACAAGAGAAATAAAGATTCTGAAGCAGCTAGTCTCCTTACCACAACTTTAAAAGCCTTCTTTTTGGGTATTCTATCATCTTTGATTCTTGGCAGTCCCAGAAACATGATTCTGTAGCACTGCCCCATCTCCAAACAGGCAGCACTTTGTATAATGACAAGATTTCTCAGTTTGGGGGGCAGAAACGCATAGTATTTGAACCTGTCATAACTGCAGTACCCCTTCATTCAGTCACTGCTGTCAAATAGTTTGATTTGCACATCTAAGGAGAAGCCCTCCATTGGATTTCTGAGGCTGTAAGTCTTAACTGGTGGAAACTACCTATCCTTCTCCTGATGAGTAATTGGTGGATTCAAACTACCAAAAATGCCTTTTAGTTTGGGTAGTACTGCAACCAGGTATGGATTATTTATGCCAGCAGATTCCTTTTGTTGTCGTTGTTGTTACATCCTGTGGAGTCAGAACCCTCTCATAGCTGACTCTCTCCAGTGGATTTTCAGAGGCCATAAATTACACAGGAGGAGACTGTCCATCTTTCTGCCATGGAGAGCCTGGTGGATTTGAACCAAGTACATTTGGGTTGATAGCAGAGTTCCTTACCACTCAGTCCCCAAACCTACTAATAAATGAAGAGACTGCTCTTATCTGGCACATGTCAATCTTTTTAATACATTTCCCCATGAAAGACTTGTGTAATTACATAATTACTGAAACTTTCATGTTGGCTTTTCAGCCTGGTCCTCAGAAATTATTATTTCTGGGAGTGTACCTCCAGGTACCTGCATTTTAGCAAAGTTGTGGATTTTTTTGGTGACTAATATATGTATTAAAGTAAAAGAACTATTGTTATGTTGGTATCTATATGTACAAATAGTTGTTCCCTTAAATAAAGCATCACAAGTTTAAAAAGATGGCCCATTTGTGGCATGATTGTGTGAGGCACTCCACTGACCTGCTTCCCAGTGACACTATTTTAGAAATAGTCACTTAAAGTAACTGATAAGGGTCCAAAAGACACATAACTAATGAGGAACCACTTATTCAAGAAAATCTACTGAAATCAAAGAGAGCAGTGAAAGTCTGTTGTTGAGCTAACACTTGCTTCTGCCTTTTCTCTCTTCCTTACTCAGTGATAGAGAAACCTCACTCTAAACTGGTGCAACCTTGCACATAGGTCTCTTTATCCACCAGTCAAAAGACCTGTCTTCCAAGAAATGATAGGATAGCTGCAATCTGATCTTAACCCCTAGCCATCAGAGCTGCCAGTGGATTCAAACTTCTGGAGAGGCGTCAGCAGTGAAACTCCCTATTGTCAATGCCACCAGAGCCCTTTGATCTTCTGCCATAACCCTTAACTTTACCAAGTATGTTGTTGTTCTCCTGATAATATGTCCAGTGTATGTATGTGAAACAAAGGGAGTCTTGCCATTTTCACTTCTTTTTTTTAATTTTTAAAATTTATTTTATTTCATTATTTGTGTGTGTGTGTGTGTGTGTGTGTGTGTGTGTGTGTGCTGTCTATGTCTCTGTGACTGGTACAGGAGGAGATTGGTCCTCCTTCTCCAGCAGAGCCATTTTCACTTCTAAGGACCACATTCAAACTATACTTTCTCTATTTGTTCATCTGACATTCCATAGTATATAAAATATTTTTCAACATCACTTCCAGTGCAACAGAGTTGAGCCTTCCTTATTTGTTACTCAATTTTCATATGCACATGAAGCACGTGAACATACTGTGGCTTAGGGCAGGGGCACTTTCTCTTCAAAGCAGATTTGTCCAATACATCATTTGATTTCTTGACTGTTACTTCCATGAGCATTGACTATGGATCCAAGTAAAATTATATCCTTGCAACTTCAAACTTTGCTCCTTTTTTCAGCATGTTATTTATTGGTCCTAGTTTAAGGTTCCAGTCTTTGGGAAATGACATCATGCTGAGGGAAGTGGAAGGTCAGAGAAGAAAAGATCCTTAACGCAATAGATTGATCCATTGACTGTGGCAATGGGCTTGAGCATGTCTTGGATTATGGGGATGGTGTAGGATAGGACAAGTGTTAGATCTGTTGTTCATAGAATCACTGTGAGTCATAGAGAGAGTTCTGTTGGTCTAGTGGATAGAAAGTTATGCTACCAATCAAAGGTGGGTGATTTTAATCTGTGGCCCTCAGGCCTGGTTTTAATTGTTTTTGGTCAAACATTCTTCTAAGTGATATAGCACTGGTCTGTCCATTTGCTGTACAGAGTTAATTTCGTGGTTACTGTGATGCTACAGAGTGACACTGATGTGTCAAATGCGATAATGATAAACACTGTGGCACTGATGTGTCAGATGCGATAATGGTTACTTGTGGTGGACAGTGTTTGATGGAACTCACAGATTAAAACAGGCTTGGAAACAGTAGTGGCATTCACATCTGAAATAGCTTGCCTCCAGAAATTCTATGACTTTAAAGAAATTATGAAAGTTACACAAGTGTTCAGGTTTTTTGTTCATAGGGTCACTATCAGTCACCTATGACTCGACAGTACACAACAACTTACTGGTCCAGTTGTGAAGATTTTTGTTATATTTTTGTTGAGATGCAATCCATACTGAAGGTAATAGTCTTTGATTTTCATCAGTAAGTGCTTGAAATCTTCTTCCCTTAGAGAAAGCAAGAACTGGTTGGACTTTATGTGTTTGGTTCTCAAGTATATTCCTTCAAAGATTTATACACACTTTCTCTGTAATCTTTGGCATTTAGCATCTACAGAAGAAATGTCTGTTGTGTTGTTGTTATTGTTAGGAACCATCGAGTTAAGAACAATACACAAGGGGAGCTCTGGTGGCCTAGTGGCAAGAAGCTGCACTGCAATCCCAGAGGTACACGGTTTGAATCCACCAGATGCTCTGCTGGAGAAGGAGGAACAATATCCTCCTGTGCCAGTCAGATCTGATTTGACGGTACACACACACAAAATAATTTAAAAAAAAAAGAACAATACACAGCAACTCTGAATAATAGATTTGAACCCTGTCCTAGCCTGTCCTATGCCATCTTCACAGTTCCTAACACACAAGAGCCCATTGCAGCTATCACTGTGTCACCTGGTCGACGGTCTTCCTTTCCTTTGCCACCCCTCCACCCTTCCAAGCATTGTGTCCCTCTCTAAGGAGTAGCCCAAATTATGTGATATGCAATATGTCAGAGTATGTGAGATGAAGCCAAACCATTCTTGCCTTCAAAGAGCACTCCGTCTGCACCATCTCCAAGACCTACTTGTTTGTTCTCTTGGTCATCCATGAAATGTTCAGTACTCTTTTCCAACACCATAGCACAAAAGCATCAGTTCTTCTTCTGTCATCCTTATTCGTTGTCCAGGTCTCAGATGCATAGCAAATGACTGAGAAGACCATGGCCTGAATCAGGTGCACCTTAATCCTCAAACTGACATCATTACTACTCAATAATTTGGAGAGGTACCTAACTGCAGACTTTCCCAGTGCAATACATCTCCTGATTTCCTGACCAGCATACCAACGCTGTTAATTGTGAACCCAAGCAAGATGAAGTTATTGACATTTTCAATCTTTCCCCATCTGTCATGATGTAGCCTTTAAGTCCAGTAGTAAGAACCTTGTTTTCTTGACATTTAGATGCAATCCTTATTGAAGGCTGTATTTTTTTTTATCTTCTGCAACAAGTGCTTCAAGTCCTCCTCACTTTGAACAAAGAAGGTTGTCACCCGCATAACACAGGTTGTTGATGAGTCTCCCTCCAATTTTGATGCCACATTCCTCTTCATAGAGTCCAATTTCTTGAATAATTTACTCAGCATACAGTTTAAATAGGTATGAAAAGAGCCCTGATGCGCTCGCTTCTTAAACCTTTGAAAACCAAGGAACAATTGAGGAACATGGATAATTATCATAGTAGTGTTAGAGCCAAGAATGGAAGTCAGTCAAAATGAGGAAAAAGAATTGCAAACATCGTTTAATAATTGGAACATGGAATGCACATAGTCTGAATGTTGGAAAACTAGAAATTATGCAAACGAAATGGAGCACATGAACATTGACATAGTAGGCATTAGTGAGATGAGATGGAGTAGCTATGGCTACTTTGAATTCATTGATTGAATCATGTGGAGTATTATGCTGGGAATGAAAAACAGAAGAAGAAAGGTGTTGCGTTCATAGTAAAGAAGTAAATTTCAGGTTCTGTCCTGAAATAACAATGTTGTGGGTCATAGTATGTTATCCATACACATTCAAGAAAGACTCGTTAATATGACTGTTACTTGTATTCATATTATTCACTCCTACATTTAGAGTCAAAGAGGAAGAAATTGAAAATTTTTACCAAATCCTGCAGTCTGAAATTGACTGAACATACAACCAAGATTCATTATTGATAATTGGTGACTAAAATACAAAAGTTGGAATCAGTGAAGAACTGTTGTTGTTGTTGTTGTTGTTGTTGTTGTTATGTACTGTCAAGTCGCTTGCAACTCATAGCAACCCTATGTACAATAGCCCTGAAACCTGCTCTATCCTGTGTCAACTTTGTTGTCTCTGACACACCTCCCCTCATTACCCTAGTCACTGAATCAATCCATCTCATTAGTGGTCTTCCTTTCTTTCTGTCCCTCCACCCTTCCAAGCATGACATCCCTCTCCAAGGACTTGGAACATGCCCACAGTATGTCAGACAAAGCCTCAGTATCCTTGCCTCCAAGGAGCAGCCTGATTTCACCCTCTCTAGGACAAACATGTTTGTTCTCCTGACATAATAGTAATTGGAAAATATGGGCTTGGTGATAGAGATGACACTAGAAATAGAATGATCGAATTTTGTATTTTAAAAGGTTTATTAATTGTAAACACCTTTTTTAAAAGACACAAATGGTGACTTTGCACAGGGACCTCCCTTGATGGGCAGCATAGGAATCAGGTTGACTATATCTGTGGAAGGAATTCATAGAGAAGCTCCATATAAGTAATCAAAATTAGGCCAAAGACAGACTATGGGTCAGACCATTAATTACTCATATGCAAGTTCAAACTGAGGCTGAAGAAAATAAAAATAAGTCTCTGAGAACCAAAATATGATCTTGAATCTATTTCATCTGAATTTCTTTTTTTTTTTTAGATTTTAATGTAACTTTATAAAGAACTTGGATTTCCATTCATTCATTGTTGCACATTTTCCTCCCTGCTCCCCCTCTCCCCAAGTTTGCTTTATTCTTTGGAAAAAAAAACAAAAGTTCTTTCATTGTTATTCAGTGCTCCCCATCCCTGTCCCTCGCCCAACAACTTTACTCTGCAACTCTTATTCTGGACTCTTGTCATGCCAATAATACCTAATCATATTTTCCTTTTATACAGTTCTCTCTCTCGTCTGTTTCAATGCCATGTACCTTATTTATCCCCTTTTCTTAGTTTCCTCCCAACTCCCATATCAGTCCTGTTCTATAACAGTGTGGCATTATACAGTATTTGTCTTTTTGTGACTGAGATATTTCACTCAGCATAATGTCCTCCATGGTCACCCATCTTGTATAATATTTCATGAGTTCTTTGTTTTTCAGTGCTGCATAATATTTCATTGTGTGAATATATCACAGCTTCTCTATCCATTCATTTGTTGATGGACACTTGGGTTGTTTCCAACTATTCCATTTGAATTTCAAAATCATCTTAAGAATAGGTTTGACGCATTGAACACCAATGATAAAAGACCAAATGAATTGTGGGATGATATCAAGGATATCATCCTTGAAGAGAGCAGATGGTCATTACAGTGACAAAGGAGAAAACAAAAAAATGAAATGGATGTCAGAAGAGACTTTTTAAAAAAATGTTTTAAAGTTTATTGTTTTTCAGTGGTGCAAAATCGATTGTATGAATGCACCATACTTTTTCTATCCATTCATATAGTAATGGGCACTTGGTTTGCTATCATCTCTTCACAGCAATACACATGAGCATGCATACATCTGTTTGAGTCATGGCTCTGGTTTCTTTAGGGTATATTCCCAATAGTGGAATTGCTGGGTTAAATGGTATTTTTATTTCCAACTTTTTTCTTTTTTAAATTTTCTACTAGTTTATTTATAAAAATCAAATATAAATTTGAACAAATTCTTTGAATTTCCCTCACCCCCCCCCATCAAATTGTATAACCCATTAACTAATTCCCCCTTCCCCTTGTACATCCACATCCCTCTGCTTCCAGTCTCTCCCCCTCCTTCTGGATCCTTATACTCATTCTACAATAATAGTTTTATACAGTATTTGTCCTTATGTGACTGAGTTAGTTCACTCAGCATAATGCTCTCTGTCCCTCCCAAGTTAAGTAATAATTTACAAAAAAAAACCAACAAAACAAAACCAAAAAAAAACAAACCCAACCAACCAAAACCCAAAACAAACAAAGAAAGAAAAAACATGCCAGGATAAAAGCTGAACAGAAAATTTCCAAGGGCATCATTGAGAAGACAATGAAAAGTATTATAATGAAATGTACAGAAAGCTGGAATTGGAGATTAAAAGGGAAGAACTCATTCTGTATTTCTCAAGCTGAAAGAACAGAAAAAAACAAATTTAAGCCTCAAGTGACAATATTGAAAGATGTTATAGACAATATTTTGGATGACCCAGAAAGCATCAAAAGAAGATAGAGGGAATATATAGATTCAGTGTACCAAAAAGAACTGACTGACACTGAAAACTTTCAAAAAGTACCATATGAACAGGAGCCAATGGTAATGAAAGAGAAAGTCAGAGCTGCATTTAAGGCATTGGCAAAAATAAGACCCAGAAATCAATGGGATACTAATTGACTTATTTCATTTAACAGATACAGCCCTGGTTGTACTCAGTAGTCTATGCCAGGAAATTGGGAGGACAGCTGTCTGTCCACCAGATTGAAAGAGGTCCATATTTGTCCCATTCTCAAGAAAGATGGTACCACAGAATGTGAAAACTATCAAACATTATCATTAATATCACATGCAAGCAAAATACTGCTGAAGATTATTCAAATACAGCAGTGCTAGTAACCATCACAAGAACATGGAAACAGCCCAAATGGCCAACCACAAGCAAATGGATTGAGAAATAATGGTACATTTATTTACCTGACAGAATACTATGCATCATGCAGGAGTAATGATTTTGAAAATCACTACCTAACTTGGGAGGAACCGGAGAGCATTATGCTGAGTGAACGAACTCAGTCCCAAAAGTGCAAATACTGTATAAGATAATTATTATAGAAATAGAAAGATAGTTACTAAAACGTGTATGAGGATCCAAGGGGGGAGGGTAGGAGCACAGGGGTGAGGATAGGCAGGGGGTTAATCATAGTGTTGTACAGTTTAATAGGTAGAGGGAGGGGTGGGTAAAGGAAATTGGAAATATCCAATGTGAAAAACAATATATATGAACTTTGTAAGTAAACCAGTATAAAAGAAAAATTTTATTAACCAAATAAAACCACAAAAAACAGCTGGAACAGTATATAGGTAGAGAACTGCCAGAAGTTCTAGTAGGATTTAGAAGAGGCCATGGCACTAGGGGTATTTAAAAAAAATTATTATTATTAATTTTAATGAAAGTTTACAGAGACTGAGGATTTCCGTGATGTTGCACTTTTCTCCCTGCCCTCTCTTCACTCCCCCCAATTCTCTCCTCTCTTTGAAAAGTAAAAGAAAAATTCTTTCATTGTTAAACAATCCCTCCCCCCAAGTCCATTCCAGTATACAGCCTTTGTTCTGGACTCCTGTCATGACAATAATACCTAATCACATATCCACTAGGGATATTATTGCTGATGCCAGATGGCTCCTGGCTGAAAGTAAATAACACCAGAAGAATGTCTATTTATGCTTTATCGGCTATGCAATGGAATTCGACTCTGTGGATCATAACAAGTTATGGCTAACAGAATGAAGAATGGGAATCCCAGAGCACTTAATGTGCTTTTGCAAAATCTATACCTAGACCAGGAGACTGTTGCATGAACAGAGTAAGGGAAAACTGTTGTTGTTGTTGTTGTGTGCAAGTCTCCTGTGACTCATAGCGACCCTATGTACAACAGCTCTGAACCCTGCTATATATCCTGAGTCAACCTTATTGTCTCTGACACACCTGCTTCCATTTCCCCAGTCACTGAGTTAATCCAGCTCATCGAGGGTCTTCATCTCTTGCGCTGTTCCTCCACCTTCCAAGCATAATGTCCCTCCTTGACAAATGCCTAAAGTATGACAGACAGAGCTTCAGAATCCTTGCCCCCAAGGAGCACCCTGGTTTTACCCTCTCCAGGATGAACCTGTTTGTTCTGTTAGCAGTCCATGATATATTCAATACTCTTCTCTAGCACCACTGCTCAAAGGCATCAATTCTCCTTCTATCATCCCTAGTCATTGTCCAGCTTTCTGATGTATAGGATCAGGTACACCTTAGTCTCCAAACTTATATAATTGCTCTTCTGTACTCTGGTGATGTTTCTGACAGCAGACTTTCCCAATGCAATTAATCTTTTGATCTCCTGACTGCTGGTAACCAAACAAACTAAAGCTGTTAACAGTCTCAGTCCCTTCACTGTCTATCATCATGCTATCAATTGGCCCAGTGGTGAGGATCTTTGTTTCCTTGATGTTGAACTTCAATCCATATTGAAGGCTGCAGTCCTTGAACTTCTGCAGCAAGTGCTTGGGGTCCTTCTCAGTTTCAGAAACCAGGTTGTGTCATCCGCATAATGCAGGTTGTTGATGAGACTTCCTCCAATTCTGATGTCACATTCCTCCTCATACATTCCAGCCTCCACTGCATGGTTTAAGCTTAAGAAGGGACTGCATCGGGGACGTATTTTCTCTCCATACTTGTGAGTAGTTGTTGTTGTTGATTGCCTTCAAGTTGAGCATGACTCATAGCAACCCTACGAACAAAAGGCTTGAAGCTCCTCTACAACTATTGACATTTATCAAAGTTCATAGAGTTTCTGGAGGCATGTTATTCAGGAAGTGGGTGCCACTCCTGCTTCCAGACCTGTCATAGTATGTTGTTTCATATGCCATTGAGTCACTTGCGATATATAGTGACCCTATGTACAGCAGCCCTGAACCCTTCCCTGTCCTGAGCCAGTCTCACTAACTCTGACACACCAACCCCGATTGCCCCAGTTTACAGTATCAATCCATCTCATCCTTGGTCTCCCTCTCCTGCATTCTCCTTCCACACTTCCAAACATGATGTCCTTCTCCAAGGACTGATCTCTCCTGGCCACTTGCCCAAAGTGAGTGAGGTGGAGCCTCAAAATCCTAACCTCCAAGGAAAGACTTGGCTTCACTCTCTCCAAAACAGACCTGTTTGTTTTCTTGGCAATCTATGGTACGTTGAAGACTCTTCTCCAGCACCACAACTCAAAGACATCTGTTCTTCTGTAATCCTTAGTCATTGTCCAACTCTGTGAAGCATAACAAGTAATTGAGAAGACCTTGGCCTGGATTAGGCACACCTTTGTATCTAGACTGACATCGTTGCTCTTCAGCACATTGGAGAGGTCCATGACAGCAGATTTTCCCAATGCAGTTCGTCTTTTTATTTCCTCAGTGCTGGTTTTATTTCCTCACTACTGATTGTGGATCCAAGCAAGCTGTAATTGTTAACAACGTTAATCTCTTCTCCATCTAATATGGTGCTGCCAATTGGCCCAGTGGTAAGAATCTTTGTCTTCTTGATGTTGAACTTCAATCCATATTGAAGACTACAGTCTTCAATAGAAGACCGCAGCAAGTGCTTCAGGTCCTCCTCAGTTTCAGCCAGCAAGGTTGTATCATCTGTATATCATAGGTTGTTGATGAGTCTTCCTCCAATCTTGATGCCACACTCTTCCTCATAAAGCCCTACTTCCCAAATGATCTGTTCTGCATACAGATTGAAAACGTACGGGGATATGATGCATCCCTAATGTATTCCTTTCCTGTTTGAACCATGAATGTTTCCTTGCTCTGCTCTGAGGACAACTTCTTGGTCCAAGTATAGGTTTCTTATAAGCATGATCAAGTGCTCCAAAATTCCCATTTTCCTCGGGGTTAGCCACAATTTGTTGTGATCCACACAGTCAAGTGCCTTTGTATAGTCAATGAAACACAGATAGACATTTTTCTGGTATTCTCTGCTTTCTGCCAAGATCCATCTGACATTGGCAGTAATGTCCCTATGACCACTTCTAAACCCAGCCTGTATTTCTGGTAGTTCTCTGTCAATGTACTGTTCAGATCTTTTCTGGATAATCTTCAGCATGATTTTGCTAGAGTGTGTTATTAGTGATATTGTTCAATAATTTCCACACTCTGTCAGGTCACCTCTTTTTTTGAATGGGAGTAAATATGGATATCTTCCAGTCAGATGGCCAAGTAGTTGTCCTACAGATTTCTTGGCACAACTTGGCGAGCACATGCAGGGCAGCATCTGTTTGCTGAAATATGTCAGTTGGTATTCCATCAATTCCTGGGGTTTTATTTTTTTGCCAGGTCACTCAGAGCAGCCTGGACTTCCTCCTTCATCACCATTGCCTCATGCTCATATGTTGTTTCTTGAAATTCTTCCACATACTTATGGATAATAATTATATATTCAATAATGTTCACATTCTGTTGGATCACCTTTCCCTGGAATAGGCATAAGAGTTAATATCTCTAGGTTGATTAGCCAGGGATCTATGTTCAAATATCTCAGCATAGGTGACTGAGCATTTCCAGTGGTACATTCATTTATTTTTTTTCTCCATACCTTTTCCTCTTTTTTAAAAATTAATTTTAACAAAAGTTTGCAGAAACTTTGGATTTCCATTCATTCATTGTTGCACTTTTCTCCCTGCCTATCCCTCGCCCCTAATTTGCTCTTCTCTTTGAAAAGTAAAAGAAAAACTTTTTTACTTTTATACAATCCCTCCTTGGATAGGGACATCATGTTTGGCAGAGTGGAGGGGTGGCGAAGGAGAGGAAAACCTTTGATGAGATGGATCAATTCTGTGACTGGAGCGGTGGGAATAAGTGCATTTGAGATGGCTGGGTTGGCACAGGAAAGAACAGCGTTTAGAGCTCTTGTACATAGGGCCGCTATGAGTCGCAAATGACTCGATGGCACATAATAACAACAACACCTCCCACAAAGTCCACTCCATTATGATGCCTTTATTCTGAACTCCTTTAATGACAATAATATGTAATCATATATCCCTTTTAAACAGTTCTCTCCCTAATCTGTTTCAATGCAGTATACATTATTTATCCCATCCTTCTCAGTCTCTCCCCAACCCCTATGTCAGTTCCCTTTTATAACAGTGATATTATGCAGTATTTATCTTTTTGTAACTGAGATATTTCACTCAGCATAATAATGTTCTCCAGGGTCACCCATTTTATCTAAGATTTCATGAGTTCCTTGTTTTTCTATGCAGTAGAATATTACATTGTGTGAATATACCAGAGCTTTTCTATCCATTCGTTTGTTGATGGGCACTTGGATTGATTCTAACACTTTGCTATTGTGAACAAAGCTGCAATAAACATAGATGTGTGTATATCTTCCTGCGTGGCAGTTCTGGTTTCTTTAAGGAAATGCTGGGTCAAACAGTATTTCTATTTGCAACTTTTTGAGAAAGCACCATACAGGCTTCCATGGTGGTGGCACCATTTTACACTCCCACCAACAGTGAATAAGGGTTCCAGTTTCTCCACAACCTCACCAGTATTTGTTGTTTGCTCTTCTGTTTAATTTTGCTATTCTTACTGGAGTGAGATGATATCTCATAATTGTTTTGATTTACATCTCTCTTAGAGCTAGGAATTTTGAACATTTCTTCCTGTGTTTTTTGGCCATCTGAATGTCTTCTTTGGTGAAGTGTCTGTTTATATCTTGTGCCCATGTTTCAATTGGGTTGTTTACTTTTTCTTGTTGTGGTGCTCAAGTATTTTATAAATTCTAGATATAAATCTCTTATCTGATATGTCATTACCAAATTTTTTCCCCAGTCTCTGGCTTCCCTTTTTACACTGTTGGAGCAGTTTTTGGATGTGCATAGAGATTTGATTATTAGAAGGTCCCATTTATCCATTTTATCCTGTCCTGATTGTAGATTTTTAAGGATGCTTAGAAGACTGTTTATGTTGTGGATTAGGGCTTCTAGAGTTCTTCCAAGCTTTTTTTTAATGAAGTTTATGTCCTTGGTTCACAGTTGTTATTCCATTTATTCCTGGAGCCTTATTTTTCCATCAATGCCATTAGAGCAGCTTGGAATTCTTGCTTTAGTACCTTCAGTTATTGATCATATGCTAGTTTCTGAAATGGTTAAAAGTAGACCACTTATTTCTGATACAGTGACTCTGTATACTCTTTCTGTCATCTTTTGATGTTTACTCTGTTGTTCATTGTTTTACCATACAGTCCTTAAAATTTTACCTCAAGGCTTTTGACCTTCTAACTCAAGATATTTGTGTATTTTGCTATGGTATTTTACTTTGCCTTCTTGAGCTACCCATTAAAATATTCTGGCCATCTCTGTTACTTATCACTTCATACATTAGCTGCTCTGATCCCAAGAGTTAATTTTTGTTCTCTTCTGATATCCACTTTTTACTTTAATTTTCCTTTGTATTTTAACAGAGCTTTTGAGTTTTTTTCCCCCTCATGTGTGACATCCTTGATATTATTCCGCAGCTGAACTGATTTTTGGTTATTAATGTGCAAAACATCAATTCTTTTCTTGAGATGATTTATAAATTCACATGGGTTATAATCAAGGTCATATTTTGGCTCTCATGGGCTTGTTTTCTTTTCTTCAGTTTCTACTTGAACTTGTCACCATAGTGGTTAAATTTAGAATTGTCTTATTATACATCAATTGCATTCTTTTAACATATATCTAAGCTAAACAAAAACATGTTTATGTAAGAACTTGTACATGAATGTTTATAGCATTATTCATAATAACTATATGTGAGAAATATATCCAAATAACCACCAATGGAACAATGATTAAATGAAATATATTTGCACAATTAGGTATTAGTCAGTCATAAAGAGAAATTAAGTGCTACTGCATGGTACAACATGGATGAACCTTAAAAACAGTCAGCTAAATAAAAGAAGCGAGGTACCAAAATCCATATGTTATATGACTCATTTATATGAAAAATCCAGTACAGGAAAATACATAGTCAGAGAGTAGGTGAATTACTTCTTAGGGCATAAGGGTTTGAGAAGTAGAGGATAAGTTGGAGCCAAGATTTCTTTTTGAGGTAGCCAACATGTTCTAAATAGTTTGTGGTGATTGTTGCTTGTATTTGTTATGTTGTTGCTACATGTTGTCAATTATGAACGACTCATAGATTCTGGTAGGTTTCAGAGGCTGTAAATTACATGAGAGGAGATTGCACATCTTTCTCCCTAAGATACTAAGACACTAAAAACCACTGAATTACACACTTAAAAGGGGAATTGTATGATACATTAACAAATCTGTTAAAATAAAGACAGAAAATATTTCTTTTATAAGTGGCCTTCTACTATCTTTAAGATGTAAACTTAATGATTAAAAGAGAGTGATGATGACAGAGCATGGATGTAAACACTAATGGCATTATTTTTTAAAATATGTTATTGATTTTCATATAATACCTTTACAGTATGTTTCATTCATAGTCATTGTGTTTTATTCAATCCTTCATTTATATTGTGTTTCATACAATAATTCATATTCATTCTATTTTACATTATTATTTATATTGGCTTCCTTGCAAAGTTAGAATACATTGTTTTTCATACCAGATCCTTCCCATTTCCCTCACCCCCTCCACCCATCAAATTGTATGACCCCATGATTAATTCCTCCTCCTCCTGTACATCCTCACCCATCTGCTTCCACCCTCATCCCCCTTGGATCCTCATACTCATTCTACAATAATGGATTTATGCAGTAGTGTCCTTATGGGACTGAATTCGTTCATTCAGCATAGTGCTCTCCAGACCCTCCCTAGTTAGGTAATAATTTGCAAAATTGTTGCTCCTGCATACGTTGTAGTATTTCATTATGTGAATGTAACGTAATTTCTCAATCCATGCAGTTGTGGTTGGACATCTGGGCTGTTTCCATGTTCTTGTGATGATGAATAACACTGCTGTAAATATTGGTGTACAAGTGTCTGTTTGCACCTCAGTTCTCATTTCCTCAGGGTATATTCTAAGCAATAGAATAGCTGGGTCATATGAATTTCTGTGTGTAGCTTTTTGAGGAAGCACCAAATTCCCTTCTAGAGTGGTTGTACAATTGTACAATTCCACCAACAGTGTGTAAGAGTTCCTATCTCACCATATCCTCTCCAACATTTATTACTTGCTATTCTGGTAAACTTTGCCACTGCTACTGGAATGCGATGGTATGTCACTGTGGTTTTGATTTGCATCTCTCTTATTGTCAGAGATTTTGAGTATTTCTTCACATGTCTGTTTGCCATTCAGACACCTTCTGTGAAAATTCTTTCCATGTCTTTTTCCCATTTTGTAATTGGGTTTTCAATCTTTTTCTTGTGGAGGCCCAGGAGTATTCTGTAAACTTTCTGAGATGGTATTGCCAAATGTTTGTTCCCAGTTGGTAGGTTTGTATTTACTCTGTTTAAAATGTTTTTGATGCACACCAGGATGTGATCTTTAGAAGGTCCCATTCATCAACTTTATCCTCTTTAGATTGTTAATTTCTGGCTGTATTTGGCATCTCTTTATACCATAGACTAGGCCTTCTAAGCTTGATTTGTGGTTTTGGGCTTTATTCCCAGGTCTCTGATCCTCCTTGAGTTGATATTTGTGTATAGAGTGAGATGTGGATCCTGTTTCGGCTTTCTACAGGTAGCAGTCCAGTTTTGCCAGCACCATTTGTTGAAAAGGTTGTCATTTCCCTGTTTGATAGGTTTGATTTCCTTGTCGAATATCAGTTGACCATAGATAGCTGGGTTTGTTCCTGTGTTCTCTGTTCCGTTGGTCTATGTGCCTGTAATTACAACAGTACCATGCTGTTTTGGTTACTAACGCTATATGGAAGGTTTTGAGGTCAGGGAGTGCTATGCCTCCCACTTTATTTTTGTCTCAGAAGTATTTTGCCAATTCAGGGTCTTTGCCTTTCCAAATAAACTTGACAATTTCCATTCTTATCTCCTTGAAAAATGAATTTGGTATCTGGATTGGGATTGCATTGAACATGTAGGATTGGTAGAATTGTCATTTTAACAATATCGAGTTTTCTTTTCCATGAACAGGGCACATCTTTTTTTTCATTTCTTTAGGTCTTTTATTGTATCTTATAGAAATATTCTGTATTGTTTTTTGTATAGGTCTTTTGTATCTCTAGTTAGGCTGACTCTCAAATATCTCAATTTGTGGTTGGCTCTTGTAAATGGTATTGCTTTCTTGATTTCCTTCTCTGAGTTCTCTTTGTTACTGCAGAGGAATCCCACTAATTTTTTAATATTGATCTTATATCTTGTGGTGTCATTTTTGAAGCTGAAGTGGGAGAGACTATATGCATCACTAAACCATTTATTCATTTTTGCATTCAACAAACTTTTTTTAATTTATACTAGTTTATTTACAAAATTCAAATACACTGTTTTCTGGAACAGATTCTTTCAATTTCCCTCACCCCCGCCACCCGTCAAATTATACCACTCCATGATTAATCACCACCCCCTGCACATCCTTATCCCTCTGCTTCCACTTTCCCCTCCTTGGATCCTTATACTCTTTCCACAATAATGGTTTTATACAATACAAATATTGTGGGACAGAGTTAGTTCACTCAGTATAATGCTCTTCATTCCCTCACAAGTTAGGTAATAATTTACAAAATCATTGTTCCTGCATGCTGTGTATTATTCCATTGTGTCAATGTACCATAATTTCTCAATCCATTCGTTTGTGGTTGGACATCTGGGTTGTTTCCATGTTCTTGAGATGGTGAATGTTGCTGCTATGAACATTGGTGTACAAGTCTCCATTTGTG
Source organism: Elephantulus edwardii (assembly GCF_000299155.1). Taxonomy (NCBI): domain Eukaryota; kingdom Metazoa; phylum Chordata; class Mammalia; order Macroscelidea; family Macroscelididae; genus Elephantulus; species Elephantulus edwardii. The sequence goes on along the minus strand of NW_006399782.1, from coordinate 5,795,313 downwards.
CCTCAGTTCTCATTTTCGCAGGATATATTCCAAGTAGTGGAATAGCTGGGTCATATGGAATTTCTAGGTTCAGCTTTTTGAGAAAGCACCAACAAACGTTTAACAATTTTTTTCTGATTCTCCTTTGGTAGACACCAAGAAAACCAAGATTCAGAAGATACAAAGTGTTCTTGAAGAGTCTTGCAATTTTTTATTGTTTGATGCTACCAACTTACTTCTAGCTCATAGTGACTCCATACAGGCAGCACAAAGCACTGCCTGGTCCTGTACCATTCCCACAATTGCTAACTATTATTGATTCCATTGTTGCTCCCACTGTGTCAATCCATTTCACTGAGGATCTTCATCTTTTTTATTGATTCTCCAACATTAGTGACTGACCTCTTTTGACATGTCCAAAATACGTGAGAGGAAGTCTCACCATCCTTATTCCTTTGCCATATGTTGTTGTACATTGCCATTGAGTAGAAACTGACTTATAGCTGACTTTCCAGTGAATTTTCAGAGACTGTAAATCCCACAGGAGAAGATTGTCAATATTTCTCCCCAGAGTAGGTAGTGGATTCGAACTGTATACCTTTGGGTTATAAGTGCTATTCCTTATGCACTAGGCCACCAGAGTTCCTGAATTTTAGCCATTCATGAGGAGCAGTGGTGTCAGTTTGAAGACTAAGGTGCACCTGATTCAGACCATGGTCTTTTCAATCATTTACTGTGCTTCTGAGAGCTGGACAATGAGTAAAGATGACCGAAAAAGCATTGATGCCTTTAAGTAGTGGTGTTGGAGAAGAGAACTGAATATCCCGTGGGCTGCCAAAAGAACAGACATGTATGTCCTAGAGACGATGCAGCCAAAGTGCTCCTTGGATGCAAAGATGGTGGAGCTTCATTTTTCATACTTTGGCATATTGCTAGGCAAGGGTATTCCTTGGAGAAGGATGTTATGCTTGGAAAGGTGAAGGGATGGTGAAGGAGAGGAAGACCCTAAACCATGTGGATTGACATAGTGACTGCAGCAATAAGCTCAGATGTATCAGAGACTGTGAGGATGACGCAGCATAGGACAGGGTTCAGATCTGTTGTCCACAGGTGTGCTATGAGTTGTATTTGACTTGATAACACCTAGCGACTAAAACAACAGTGCGGGATGAGGCAAGATTTAGATCATAGGGTGACTGTGAGTTGAAGTTGACTCAATGGCACCTAGTAACAACAACAATATAAAAAGAATTTTTGTCCAGTAGATTATAAACTTCCAAGGACAGGGCTTTGTCTGTTTAATTGACATGTGTTTCTCCTGAATGTATAATGACCCCTGATATACAGTAGGTGCCTAATAAATGCATGTTGAATGTATAAGGATATTAAACATTCCACAAAATCTAACACCAGCCTTGAGCAGACTGAGTAACAAGGATTTAAAACTTTGGAGTGTGCTATGCATCTGTCAGAAGCTGGTAAAACATGACTTCAGCAGATACTGAACCACTACTGTGACCTGGGAAATAAGATGCGTACAATTTCCCCAGGTGATGCATACTAAAGTCTAAGAACTACTGGTCTGCATGAACTTTTCAAAGACCACAATGGGTCTTCGTTTCTGAGAGTCTAAGACTAATGAGTAGAGGGTCAGTGAAAGAAAGGAAGACCCTCAGCAAGATGATTAATACACTGACTGCAACAGTGGGCTTGAGCACCGTGAAGACTGTGCAGGATACAGCAAAGTTGTTTTCTGCGGTTCATAGCGTTGCCATGAGTCGTAGTCAACTCCACTAAAAGCAAATCTAAGATGAAAGTTTTGATTTAATTAACAATCAGTTGTAGGCCAGAAGCCTCCTGTTGAAACCAATCTGAACCTGATCCGCAGGCCTTTGTGATGAAGATAGCTGGGCCCTCAGGCCCGGTTATGAAAACTAAGTTGCTATTAGAGATACAAACTAAATTGATACTTTGTTGTGTTTGAGGAAAACATTGTTCTAATTGGTACCACACATGTCTGTTTGCTGTACTGAGATAACTGATGGGTTGCTGAGATACTGAAAGCTGTACCACTGGTGTGTCAAATGCCATAAGAATTACCCATAGTGGGCAGGTTTTAGTAGCGTTTCCAGATTAAGACAGACTTGGAAGCAGAATTGGCTATCTTCTTCTTAAAGAACAGGCCTCTGAAAACCCTGTGAACATGGTGACTGCTGCAATGGGCTCTAATGTGTCAGGAAGTGTGAGAATGGCACAGGATGGGATGGGGACTTGATGGTATACAACAGCAGCAAATGATTAAAGTAAAGGCACTGAAAATTTCTCTCCCTGACCAGTATAAATGTGATTCAGTATTTTCTGTTGACCCTGGGGTTCCTAAACCAGCCCTTTGAGGAAAACCTGTACTTAGGAAGCACTGAATGTAATCAGGATGAACGGCCTTGTGGGTGGAATATCTCCTTTCTTCTAAGTCAGCAGGAGGGTAGTTCGTTCTCTGATCTGCTCAGGATCCATGTATGACCTTTGCTCTTGACACCACAGTCTACATCAAACTTGTCCCAGGGAGGACAGAGGCATATGCTTTGAAGTCAGTCCTAGTGCACCTGTCTAAGATGACAGCCTTTCACCCTTACTGTCCACTCGAGTTAATGGAATAGCTTTTAAAAACACCACATAATGGGATCCACTGCCTCAATTCTGGTTTATCTATACTGTAGTAGAAGTCCTGGAAATACATATATTTTAGGCATCCAGGTTAAGAATCACTGGGCTAGGATGAAGAAAATAAACAAACTGAAAATAAATTTTGAAGTCATCTAAAGCTATCAAGTAATTAAGCCTGTGGGATGGTGAGGGGCAGTTAAGAAGCCCCTCCAATGTTAGTAGTATCTAGGCAAAAAGAGTATCTGTTTTTACTTTTGTCCTTGCCCTCCTCCTGCAACCTTGCTGTTCTGCCATTGACCTTACCTCTGTAAGCTCTTATCAGCTGTATTTGGTTCATTGTTCCTATTCAAACAAGAAATGCAGGGAGTTCCTTGGATTCAGCAGAGGCTTTCTCAGTATCTCTCTATTGCGCCATGTTGGCTTGCCTTGGGTGTTGCAGTTACCTCACCTGGGTCCCTTCTGAAAGGCTTTTCTGAGCTGACCCCTGGGGCTTGGTCAATTACTCAGATTTCTGACATGTAGCTGGCACTGGCTTGGTTCAGGCTTCTCTCATGGTCATTCACCCCCGTCCTGGCCCCAGACTTGCCTCCTCTTCCCCTTCCTCCTGGCTCTCTGCCCACAGGTCTGGTACCTCTTTTCTCATGTCAGTCCGCTGCTATTTGGGCCTCTGTAAGCATGTTCCCTTTGGATTATTTGTTGTATACTCATTTAATATTTAGCCCTTGAGTTTACCCACACACTTGCAGATGCTCATATATAGCTTTTGTCTGGTCTCTGCCAGATCTACAGCTGCCAAGGAGTTAATTTGTCTGAAATTCAGCCAAAGCTGACTCATTCCTCTTCTTTGAGGTCTCCTGGAGCCGAATGAAAGGCATGAAATGGTCCGTGAAACCTAGTGCGTCAGATGAGATAATGTACACGAAAAGGCTTAAGCTGTGAAGCACAACACAACTATAAAGCATTGGTAACAATAAGCTGCAGTGTGGCTACATTTATCATTTTGAGGCCTAGATGTCAGGCCAGGAGTGCCAAATGAGGGACTGAGACTGACCATGGGGCATGTAGGCAATACTGTTATGAATCAGGAAATTTGAAAGGTGAGAAATAAGTGAGCATAGGAGAAAGGAACAGTACAAAGAGCAGAGGTCAGAGCCTTGATAAAGCCAGAGGCCAGGAAAAGAGCTAAGAGTTTTCCCTCAGTAAGTCCTTCCAGGTCTCTCTTAAATATATAATCCTAGAATCTGTCTATTCCTACACTCACCATTGTCTACCATTACTACAATCACCACTGTGATCCAAGCTCCCATAATCTCCTGTCTGGACTATTGCAGTAATCCTTACAAACTCTTTCTGTTTCCATCTGCTTCCCTGTGTTTCATTCTCAACACAACAGCCCAAGTGGTCCTGTCAGAAAGTGAAGTCCACCACACCAGGTGAAGTGTCACTCCTCTGCTCTGGCCCCTTAGATGTCTTCATCCCTTTCAGGATAAAACCCGAGTTCCCTTCCCATGACTCTTACCATGGCTTCTCAGGTTCTACATGATCTGGCCTTGAGTAATCTCTGAGTTCTCAACCCTTACCATTTATTTACCTGCACCAGTCATCCTTAGGTTCCTATTATTTCTTTTTTAATTTATTTGAATGAAAGTTTACAAATAAACTGGCTTTTCACTTAGTCATATATACAGATATATTCCCCTATTGTCTGCTTCAATCCATAATGCATGTCCTGTTCCAGATTGTTCATTTCACTGTGCATAATGTCTGATCATCTAATCTTTTCAGATTGACCTTCTTTCCCCGTTTCAGTACTGTTCACTATCTCTCCATTCTTTCTTTTCCTGTTTCCCCTGTCACTCCTCGCCACACCCCCCATCTCATAAACCTCCAATTTTAAACAGTGTTCTTATGCAGTATTTTTTTTATAAGTGCAGTATTTCCTTTGGCATAATGTCCTCTAGACTCATCTACTTTGAATTCTCTCTACTAGGAACCATTTTTTCTGAGGTGATTTTTTAAATTATTATTATTTAATAAGTGTTTCTCCTCATCAGTTCTCATCTTGAAAGACATCCTTGACCAGTCCAACTGCTTTCTCACTTATGTTGTTGTTGTTGTATGTGCCATCGAGTCATTTGCGACTCATAGCGACCCTATGTACAACAGCCTTAAACCCTGCTCTATCCTGTGCCAATCACACTGCCTCTGACACACCCATCCCGATTACCCCATTCACTGAATCAATCCACCTCATAGAGGGTAAGTAAAAATTGCATGGTGGGAAAGAGCATGGACATGAGATGCTGTGTCTCTATTTACTTCTCAGCTGTGCGATCTTAGAGGAGTTATTTCAGTTTCTCAGAGCCTCATCGCCTCATCTATAAATGGAGGGTAATAGTGCCTTTGCTGGCATTGTTACAGGATGAAATGTGATCATGCATTTGAGCACAGCGTGTGGCTTCGTGTCATGATTGAGCTATTATTGTTATCAGGGTCAGGTGTGCGAGAAAAATAGTTCTCTTTATTCAGGGCAGCTCCTCAGAGTTTGCTAGTATGAAGCTTCTCAAGCGTAATGTGCACTCACCCCCTGGGGGAGATCTTATCAATACAATTCCTGCTTCAGATTGTTGTCAAGAACAGAGATCCTGTGTTTTAGACTAGGGTTATGTGATACCGATGCTGTAGACCAAGATGTGAGTGGAAAGACCCTCCAGGAGAAAAATCTGTGGGATAGAACACTGGAAAATTTATTTCCCTAAAGTGCTACCAAGGCGAAGGTGGTATAGCACTGGTCTGTGCATTGCTGTACAGAGGTAACTCGTGGTTGCTGTGATGCTGAAGCCTGTGACAGTGATGTGCCAGTCGTGGTAATGGGTACTCATGGTGAACAGTGTTGGCTGGAGCTTCCCAACTAAACCAAGCCTGGAAGCAGGAACGGCATCCACTTCTGAAATGGCTTGCCTCTGGAAACTCTATGTACGAACAGTGCTCAGGCTGTTCGTTCATAGGGTCACTATGAGTCGTCTACGACTCGACAACATTAAACAACAACAACAAAGTGATCTAACCTCTGGTGTCAACCTTAAAAGCAACCTAAGTTACTCAGCCTTAATCCAGAAGGGCAGCAGCATTATCTGCAACCACTTTGCCCACTGCAGTCCCTGATTCTGATTACAGCTATACCCTTCTCGCTATTTTATTCCTGTAACAACTCTTCACACAAACACAATCATCCAAGGAATTTTCACTCCACACTGAAAAAGGAGAGAGAAAGATGTTTTTTCCTTTTTTTCTTAAACCTTCTTCTGGGTTTTCCTGTGGCCCTCGGCCATATGGCCAGGCCCTTGTTTTCATGGCTGCTTAATGGTTTGTAAAGCAATTGCTGGAGGAAACATTGCTACAGCAAGCCAGGGCAGAGGGACAGAGGGATCCACGGGCCAATGTTATCTTTGCTGAGCACTGGGGCTTCTCCAGCCTCCTTTCCTCCATCCTCGACAGTGACAGATGGCTTCCACATGGTTTGACCTCCTGTTTGCCCAAACCTGACCAGATAGTCATCCATCAGTTGGCCTATTTAGCCCCCCAGAGGGGGTACCCTGTGGATTTTAGGAGGCAGACATTGGAAGTTTCATTTAGAGCTCATCACATCTCATAGCTATTGTGGTATTGTTTCAAGCATGAACAGTTCTTACTCCAGATGTTACTATTCCAATGTCCATATGTTTCGAGGTGGGATCAGCAGGTTTACAGCATCATGTTAAACTAATTAATCATAAACTAGTGCTTTAACAACTTTCCTACCCAAAATGGGCTTGATACTAGCAGTGCTGTAAATAATTCCACAGTACTGTTAAGTTAGAGATAGGCACCGAGGCTCAGCTTTTCCCACTGCTTTGGCATAATCCCTTTATTTTCTTGAAGATACTGAATGGTTACTCACAAAGCCTCTAGAAGCTGTATGGAAAAAAATCCCCAAGTGCTTTTTCTCATGGTTCTTTATTATTTTAATAAAATAAAAATTGAAATTTGTATAGCCTGCTTGACGTGTGAAGAAGGTTGGCTATAAGAAGCATGGTCGTGCAGACTAAGAATCAAGAATCTACTGCCAATTCTACCTCCCTCTTTGCAACTTTGAGAAAAGCACTTGATTGATTTAAAAGGCATGTTTAAAATTTACCAGGTAGAGAAAATATTGACGTTTTCAAGGTTTTATTTTACTTGGACCCACAATCAACACCTCTGGAAGCAGCAGTGAGGAAGTCAAATGATAGATTACAGTAGGCCAATCTGCTGCAAAAAAGACCTCTTTAAAACATTAAAGAGTAAAGACATTGTCTTGAATACCAAGTGCAGCTGGCCCAAGCTATGATCTTTTAAGTCACCTCATATGCAAGGGAAAATGTGACAACAAATTAGGAAGATCACAGAAGAATTGATACATTTAAATGACAGTGTTGGTGAAGGTTACTGAATATACCATGGACTGCCGGAAGGATACAAATTCATCTTGGAAAAAGTACAGCTCAGTTGCTACTTAGAATTTAGGATGGGTAAGACTCTTACAAACTTTGGGCATGTTATTAGGAGGGACTGGTCCTCGAGAAGGACACCATGCTTGGTAAAGGAGAAGTTTAGCAAAAAAGGGAAAGACCCTTAAGGAGACGGGATGATACAGTAGTTGCAACGTTAGATTCAAACATAATCATTGTGAGGGTGGTACAGGACTAGACATTTATTTGTTCTGTTGTACATACTGGTTTTATGATTTGGAATGGTCTTAAAGGCACCTAACAACAACAAGTGGATTCAAGATATACCCCTATTTCCTTTGGGGTGTGTGTGTGTATGTGCGCGCGCGCGTGTGTTTTGTTTTGTTTGTTTTTTACTGCAAAAATCATGACATGAACTTGGATTTTAATAAGCTTTAAGTAAAATATGTTTTATTTTCTTTTCCCTAGAAAGCAGAATTTGTTCATTAAAACATGTGTGTGTTGTGTGTGTATTCAATTAAAAAAGAAAATAAACACAAATCAAGGGAATTTTACCAACGTAAAATATAGATGAGCCACTTTTAAGATTATAATTTTCAGAGTGTAACCTGACTAAATCTATTAAAATGGAAAATGCACATAGCCTTTGACTCTAAAACTCCTAGCATTGATAATATTAGTAGTGGCAAAAATCAACACAGGACCAATTGGCAGCATCATGATAAATAGTGAAGAGATTGAGATTGTTAACCGCTCCAGTTTGCTTGGCTCCACAATCAAAACTCTTGGTACCAGCATCCAGGAAATCAAAAGAAAAATTGCATTGGGAAAGTTGGCTGTGAGAGACCTCTCTAAGGTAATGAGGAGCAATGATGTCAGTCTGAAGACTAAGGTGTGCCTGATACAGGCCATGGTCTTTGCAACTACTTGCTATGCATCAAAGAGCTGAACAGTGACTAGGGATAATAGAAGGAGGGTCGATGCTTTTGAGCTTTGGTGCTGGAGAAGAGTGTTGAATATCCCATGGACTGCTAGGAAAACAAAACAAGTTCTTCCTGGAGAGGGTGAAGCCAGTCTGCTCTTTGGAGGCAAGAATTATGACACTCCATTTGACATACTTTGGACATGTTGCAAGGAGTCCTTGGAGAGGAATGTCATGCTTGGGAGAGTGGAGGGACAGGGCAGGAGAGAAAGACCCTCGATGAGATGGATTGATTCTGTCAATGGGATAATGAGGGTAGGTGTGTCGGAGACAATAAGATTGCCAAGGGATAGAGCAGGGTTTAGGGCTGATTTGCCCATAGGGTCACTATGAGTTGCAGGTGACTCGATGGCACATAACAACAACAGTGGCAAAAATGAAATAAAACTGAAGACAGTGTGTTACATGCGGAGACACTAACAAAAAGTCAGCAGTTCGAATCCATCAGCTGCTCTAGCAGGGAATTTTGGAAAGCAGTGGGTTTGAGTTTGATATTTCAAGAAAATATAATAAGTTGGGTTAAGTGTAGGAGGTTGAACATAAATTCTCCTATGCTTATAATCCCTGGGCATCTGATATTTTACTTCCGTGGAGGTTCCAAAGCTTACTGCTGTTAAAACAGGTTGGATCTCAGTAACCCGAGAAGGCAGAGCAGGACTGCCTGGTAGGTGTCCTGAGCTATAAACCGTCATAGAAGCAGACTGCTGCATCTTTCTCCACAGCGGCCGCTGGTGGATTTGAATGGCTAGTCTGTCAGCACCTGAGCGCTTAACCACTGTTCACCTGTGCTCCTTAATGCAGATTGGAGATGGTCTAAAAATACATGCTTAAAACAAAATGCATGTTTCCCATGACTGTAAGAAATTACCAAAGTAAGTTTGAGAAAACACCCAACTCTCTTCTACAGAGAGAAGGTGATTGAAACAGGAAAGAGCCCTGAGATAGGTGCAGTTTCACAGAGCCCCTGCTGCACAGCTTTTACTTGTCCGTCAGAGGAGGCTCCTGTGTTGCTTTGAGGTGGAGCAAGGTTTAGGGGGTTAATTTTGCTCTAGAGTAAGGTGTACTGGGAAAAACGGCTGTTAAAAATGCTATGGATCACGGCAGTCCTGGCTGTAACCAATCGTGGTGATGGCCCCAAACTCAACAACATTTCATGGTACGTGGAGTGACTGAGTCCGGGGGTGACTCAGTGGCACCTAACACAATATGCAAGTGTTCTCACCACTGTGCATGTTTCCTACATGATAACGATTCTGTAGCTGATAACATTTGTGCATGTTCCTCTGTTTTGTATAGTATTTTCTTCTCAGTTGAGGCTTTACTGATATACTTTGTATTTAGCTTTTGACTTAACGTTATTTCCATTTGACCCAAATAACTTTGCTGAATACCTTGGCCTTTGGCCAGTTCGCTTGATATGTGGATTTAGAGAGTCAAGGTCTTCAGTGTTTGTTGAGAGGCCTGAATTCCTTTTGGGAAAGTGGCTACTAAGTGGTGGTTGTGCCTCGTGTGATGTGATGATTGTATGACGTGATACAGACCACAACTTTTGCTTCTGCAATAACCATTTAAAATCCACCCTTTCCGTAACCTTTTGTTAAAATCACAATTAAGGGGGGAAAGCACCTACATCCCAGTTGGTTGTAACTGGGTTGAGAGTCCTGTGCCTAGAATTCATTCCTTGTAGAGGTGAAGCTGCTTTGAAATGGTTTCCCTCTGTTTCTCAGGAGGTGAAGACAAGACCCCTACACATGAATCATGTTACCCTGCACAACAAAGTGAAAGACCACATGTACATTACTGAGACAATAAAGTCATAAGCCTAGCACAAGAATGAAGCTTCTGTGCTTTTAAAATTCCTCATTGATAAAGAGAAGGCTCTGTCTCCTCCATTGAGGATGAGCTTTCCTTGTTTCTGGATGTTCTGGGTGTATATCCCACGTGCCAAGGGAGTGGACCCAACTCCTGGGTTTTACAGGAGACAGACACTTGCATTTTACAACAGGTAGAGAAGGGTACTATATTGTAAGAGCATGACTCAAAGGTGAGTTACTGGCTCATTCTGCACTCTCTGAGCTCTAAGGATCAAGGAAAGACCTGTGTACAGTTTATGGTTTTTAAATGGTAGCTTATAACCATCTTGCAAGCAACTTTGGATTGTTTGTATCCAAAAGGGGCATCCAGCTACAGACTTCCAAATGAGACCCTTTGTCAGGGCTAAGAACCTTAGTCAAGAGCCTGCCAGGTGGTTCTTTGTGGAGCAGGACTGCTTTGTTGATTTCAGTTAATCACTGCAGGAAATCAGACCGCAGGCTATGGGACCTGTAACCCCTAATTAATGACTGTAGGAATAAGACATGAAAGGGAGATATTTATTGGGGGGGAAAATGGTGACAGAGTGTAACTATACAGAGGTTTTTTTTCAGTTAGTAGAATTTTGCTAGAATTGTTCATTCATATATATATATATAATGGGAGAAGAGGCTTTGAAAGAAGGTAGGATAGAGCAGATGATACTGCAGATCACATGTCAGGAGTACTTCATTGTACAGGGTAGATTATGCTTACATCTTAGGCTAGAAGATACTTTGAACAAGAATCATGCTATTACAGTAATTTCAATATATGTGTAAGGGTTTAAGCTCAATAAAGCAGTTTTAAGGTGAGAGCTTAAGAAGATACTCATCAAACCAGAATGATCCATCATGTTCTTGTCTTTACGCCAACAAAACTGATTAGTCTGGGCAGCTCAGCTTAAGGGAAGGGGCTAAAGAGCTGAAAGTCATGGGGGCAGCTGGTCCTTGGTCATTTGATGGCTGAAGAAGTCAGAGATTCAAGCCCTAACCTTGGTCCTCACACTGACTGCAGGCAGAGAGCAGGCCCATGGCGAGGGACAGTGGAGCTGGCCTGTGTGAGCTTCTGGGATGGATAGCATTATTCTCCTGGCCTCACTCCTTGCACACCCACTCATTTACCAGTATCATTCCTTCTCCCATACCACTACTTGGGAAGTCTTTTAAAAGCATGGATCAGATCACGTCACTCTTTCATTGAAAGCATTCTATTGCACATGAACTGTGGAAAATTTAGATACTCTTATTTCTTTAATTTCTGCCCTTCTGCCTCCTTGGAGGTATCTCTAAACTTTATCAATCTGTATGCAGAACAGATCATTCAGGAGACTGGTCTTCATGAGAAGAAATGTGGCATCAGGATCAGAGGAAGATTCATCAACAACCTGCTATATTCAGATGACATGACCTTGCTTGCTGAAAGTAAGGAGGACCTGAGGTGTTTGCTGAAGAGAGTCAAGGACTGTAGCCTTCAATATGATTTGAAGCTCAATGTCAAGAAAACAAAGCTTCTTACCACTATGCCGACTGGCAGCATCATGATAAATGGAGAAGAGATTGAGATTGTTAACATTTTCAGCTTGCTTCATTCCACAGTCAGTACTCTTGGCGCTAGCAGTAAAGAAATCAAAAGGTGAATTGCATTAGGAAAATCTGCTTTCAGGGACCTCTCCAGGGTGCTGAAAAACAATGATATAAATCTAGAGACTAAGGTGTGTCTGCTCCAACACATGGTCTTAACAATTACCTGCTGTGCATCAGAGAGCTGGATAATGACTAAGGATGATGGAAGTAGAATCAATGACTTTGAGCTGTGGTGCTGGAGAAGAGTATTGAACATACAGAGTGCCAAGAGAACAAATAGGCCTGTCTTGGAGAGGGTAAAACCAAGCTGCTCCTTGGAGGCAAGAATTTTGACATTCCATCTCATGTATGCTGGGCATGTGGACAGGAGAGACTAGTCCTTGAAGAAGGACATCATGCTTGGAAGGGTGGAGGGACAGAATTGGCGAGGAAGACCCTACATGAGATGGATTGACACAGTAACTGGGGATAATGGGGCTAGATGTGTTGGAGACAGTGAGACTGGTTCAGGATGGGGCAGGGTTCAGAGCTGTTGTGCATAGGGTCGCTGTGAGTCACGCACATAACAGCAACAACCACCTCCTTAGAAGTGAGTTCTGGTGGTCTAGTGGTAAGAAGCTGCCCTGCAGTCCTAAAGGTACATGGTCAAACCCACTATCTGCTCTGTAGTTGAAAGATGGGCAATCTCTCCTGTGATGACTGCCTGTGCAAACCTGCTGGAAGGTTAGCTGTGGTCTTATTCTGACTCAATAGCACAGAATAACAACAGTCTCCTCTGAAGAGAGTAAGAGGAGGAGGATAAACTTAGTCCATTTCCTTCCAGGCTCTCGGGTCTCCTCACTTCTTCTTCACCCAGTCAGAGTACCTTCCATAAGGAGAAAATATACATAAAGACCTGGGTTAGAAAAACAAAACTACTCACTCAGAGATGGAATGTTTGAGATCATTTAGTTCAACTCTTATTTTACAAATGAGGAAACTGAGGCACAAAGGAGTCATGTGGCATTTTAAGTCAATGCCAGAACTGGGAATAGAAACCCTTTCTCTTGTCTCCTGGCCAGCAGCTTTTCAGGCTGCAGGGCGTTAAAGGTGAGTAAAGAAGAATGACAGAGCCAGGCCGAAGTGAGGGGGTGGCTGGGTAGTTGGTAAGAAAGTGAAAGGTCACAAAGAGTGAAAGTGCCCTTCCTCATTGATTACATCCCCAGAACAAGCCATGTTTCCCAGATGCTCCTTAACAGAAGTGTAAAGAGGACACAAAAGAACCACAGTCAGATTGTCCAAAGGCCATTCAATGTCATTTATGCCCAATGACAAAACACCTATTAATTCAGACTCTTAATCCGACTCTTACCTCAGTCTTTCCTTTTAAATCATGTGAGACATTCTCTAGCATTCCTCTTTTCTCTTTGGTTTATGGCTGACTTTCTTGTATTCCTGGACAACTGCAATTTACAATCTTATCTGTCCATTTGCATCATCTTCAAGGGTAAAGGAAAAGAAAGGGAAAGAAAAAAAAAAAGATAAACTTAGTATGACCTGGTCACAATGTATATTGAAAGGGGGCAGGAATGATGAACAATTAACAAATGTCTGGGTTAACATTACATTTATCCGTCTTTTGAGTAGTATGATATAGCTACTTCTTTTGTGAAACATAGTAATTTTTTTTGGTTGATTAGTAAGATGTATCTAATTCAGGCCATAGTCTTTCTGATCACTTGCTATGTATCTGAGAATAAGGACGACAGAAAAAGAAATTATGCCTTTGAACTGTGGTGTTGGAGAAGAGCACTGAACATCCCATGCAGGGCCGGGAGAATGAACAAATATGTCTTGGAGAAGGTGCAGCTGGCGTGCTCTTTGGAGACAAGAATGATGAGACTTTGCCTCACATACTTTGGGTATGTTGCTAGAAGGGGCTATTCTTTGGAGAAGGACATGATGCTGGGAGGGATGGAGGGTTGGCAAAGGAGAGGAAGACCCTTGACCAGGTGGATTGACACAGTGACTGCTGCAATGGGCTTTTATGTGTCAGGAAGCATGAGGATGATGCAGGATAGAACAGGGCTCAGATCTTTTGTTCATAGGGTTGTTAGGAGTTGTACTTGACTTGATTGTACCTAATAACAACAACCAGATGTCCTGCACACTGATATGAATGTATAAAAGCATTGACTGGGCCTGACCCTAGAACATGAAGGGTGAGCTGTGGGCTTTGTTTTACTTTTCACTTATAAGCACACACTTAAAGGTGAAATAGAAGACCTTTGTCACCCACTCCTTTTCATGGGAGAAGTTCCTTTTTACCCTCCCTGCTAGTTATTTGGATTCTTTACCTCTGAACCCTTCCAGTGAGTTACTTCTCCCTCTTTTGAAGCACGTACTTCATTTTGCTTTAAATTATAGTTATTTGAGGACTTGTCTTAAGTCTTGCCTGTGAGCTCCTGGGGCTGGGTGGGCAGGGATCCTGCCTCCTTCCTCTTTGATTCCCCCCCCCCCCAGTACAGAGCCTGGCCCACTCTCTGTAAATATTTGAATGAATAACAAGGTGTTAACAGTCTTAAGAGGCAACCACAGTCAATAGCTAGAGAATTATTTCTGACTGTGAACAGAAATATATCTCCCTGTGTTCCCTGCGTGAGAGAGACCATAAGGGCTGAACATCTACAGGATGGATCTGGGGGCTTTGAGGGTAGTGCCCTGCTTGTAATGTTATACTTGAGCAAAATGCACTAAGTTTTTCAATAGAAGAAGAGAGCCCAATACGCCTAGATTGACCTGGATAACCAGGGAGGTTCCAGGACTTGAAATTTGTTAGGAAAAGTAGCTACACCATGTTGTCCATGTCCCACCCATAGATTTCCAGCCCATGGTTTTTCCTTACATACCAGCACAGTTGCTTCCCGCATTTCTCTGACCATTGTCACTCTCTGACTTTACCTGAGGAATGAGCTTGCTCTGTGTGGGGGCCAGGTTAGACACTCCAGGAAGTTACCCTGGAAGAGAACGTCAACCAATGAGAAATGGGGTTCCATACATAAATACCTTGACTTTTCAAGCCTGCAGAGACAGCTGAGAGAGTGTTCTGAGTTGAACCAGAGGGGATGGACCTCTAAGTAACACATTCTGTTCATTTTCTTATTTGACTTTTCTGCTTTCCCTCCATGTTTCCTGGGATCAGACCCCAAATAGACTACCTCTTTCCAAAATCTTGTCTCAAGATCTGCTTTTGGGAGAACTGAAATTAAGACAGTGACGCAGCAGGAAATTTGGGGGTGGTATCTTAATGTTACTGCCTTATAAGGGACAATTATTAAAATCAGTACGTGCTTCTTTGTTCCCCCTGCTCCCTTCTATTTTTAAGCACAGGATTGGCTTTTCTGTCACTTCTATAAATACTGTTTAATTGTAAGTAGAATCTGTATCCTGACTCAGGGAACAAGGCTGAAGCTTTGAAGGTTCTTTTCAAGTAGTAAGAGCCAATAACTGTCTTAACTCTATTAAGGAGATGTACGACATCAGAAAGGTCCCAGGCCAGACTGTAGAAAGAAGTCAAACATGGGAGTCCCTAGGCATGAGGGACAGATCTATGTCCAGTACTTCACTTAACCTTCTAAACTTCCAGGAGACCTTTTAAGTTAGGAAAGGGCCAATCAGCTTGGCCCAGGGTTGCGAGAGAGTGCTTGGAGGTGGGGGACAGCTGTGGTCAGTGGTGACCATGAGGGAAGAAAGTGAAGTGCCTTGATTGTAGCCACCTAGCCTTAATGAACTATGCCTGAGATAATCGAGCCAAGCAGAAATGCTGTTCTTGGAGAATATTTCTTATCCTCCAAAAAGAGCTGAAACAAAGAATGAAGGTGTACGAGCAAGCTGCCTCCCTCATCCTCCTTGGGGCAGATGCTTGTGTGATTCAGAAGAGCTCACTGTGGGTGCCACAATATTACTTGATTGTTTTGACACCTCAGACAACTCATAGGAGGCAACAGTTAAAAATAATTGCGATCACTCCTGGCTTATGTCTGTGGGGTTTTTCCTTTTGTCTTATTCCTTCCTGGAGGGTTTTCTGCCGGCCTAGTAGGAAACAACATACATGGTCATGAATTTTTAATTAGCAAGCAAATATGGGAACGACACAACACACAAGATAAAGAGTCTCTGGAAGCCTCCACACACCTCTTTCAAGCACCCACATATGCCTTTTGGGGGAAATAGAGATACAAGAGTTCCACAGTCGTGTTATTTGGTTTAGGCGGTTAGAATTTTTTTGGGTGTGTGGTTCTTCATTTTCCCCCTCATTTTAATTACTTCTAAAATGTCTTGGCACCAGCAACCAGGAAATTAAATGGCGCATTGCCATGGGAAAGTCTGCTGTTAGGGCCCTCTCCAAAGTACTGAAGAGCAATGGTGTCTCTCTAGAGACTAAGGTGCGTCTGATACAGGCCATGGTCTTCGTAATCACTTGTTATGCATCAGAGAGTTAGACAATGACCAAGGAGGATAGAAGGAGAATTGATGCCTTTGAGCTGTGGTGCTGGAGGAGAGTATTGAGAATACCATGGACTGCTAGGAAAACAAAGAGATTTGTCCTGCAAAGGTTAAACCGGGTGGCTCCTTGGAGGCAAGGATGCTGAGGCTCCATCTAACATACTTTGGACATGTTGTGAGGAGAGACCGGTCCTTAGAGAGGGACATCATGCTTGGGAGGGTGGAGGGACAGTGCAGGAGAGGAAGGCCCTCTATGAGGTGGATTGATTCAGTGACTGGGATAATTGGAATGGGAGTGTCAGAGACAGTGCGATTGGCACAGGACAGAGCGGAGTTTAGGGCTGTTGTACATAGGGTCGCTATGAGTCGCAAGCGACTCAATGGCACATAACAACAACAACAACAACAACAACAAATGTACAATTCAGTTGCATTAATTTTATTCATAGGGAACTCTAGTGGCTTAGTGGCAGAGAGCTGTGCTGCCAATCCAAAGGCAGGTGGTTCAAATCCACTGGTTGCTTCACAGGAGAAATATGAGTGATCTCCAGTGCAATGAGCTGCCTTTGAAAACCTGCTGGAGGGTCAACAATGAAGGGGATCTGACTTGATGGTATATAACAAAAGCAATTCTATTCATAATGCATACAGCCTTCACCATTATCTATTCTCAAACTTTTCATCACTCCAAACAGAAACTTACAGATCTTAAGCTTACATTGTGCAAATGTTGTGGTTTCAACTGCTTTTTATTTAATCTGTGACCAAAACCTCGTAATGCTCTGTTGTTGTTGATGATGATGTTGTTGTTAAATGCCATCGAGTCATAGATGACTCCTAGCGACCTGAACCAAAGACCTGAGCACTTGTATAACTTTCATCCTTTCTCTAGGGTTGTATGGTTTCCAGAGGCAAGCTATTTTAGAAGTGCATGCCACTCCTGCTTCCAAGCTTGTTTTAATCTGGAAGCTCCACCAAACACTGTCCGCCATGGGTAACCATTATCACATTTGACACATCAGTGTCACAGTGTTCAGCTTCACAGCAACCACAAGTTACCTCTGTACAGCAAGTGAACAGACCAGTGCTATATGACCTAGAAGAATGTTTGACCAAAAACAATTAAAAACAGGACTGAGGGCCGCAGATTAAAGTCGCCCATCTTTGTTTTGGTAGCATCACTTTCTGTCCACTAGGCTAACTGATCTCTCTCTGTGCTGTTGTTGTTAAGTGCTGTCTAGTCATAGGTGACTCATAGTGACCCTATGAATGAACCTTTCTCTAGGTTCATAGGGTTTAGGAGGCAAGCTGTTTCGTAAGTGGATGCTACTCCTGAACACAATGTCCTACATGAAGAAAATGTCTTCTCTTCACCTGGTGGTGGAAAGATATAGTTATTCTGTGTCCTCTGCCCTGTTTTGGTTACTGTTCTCTGAATTCTAGTTGACTTCTAGTCAGTCCACTCTGATCCATCGGGTATTCACTGGTTGATTTTGAAAGTGTATCACCTGGTCCTTCTTCCTAGTCCAGGTTTGTCTACAAGCTCTACTGATAACTCACCCAGCATCATTTCAGTACTAAAACCTCTAATGACAGCCTGGTAGTGTCTGCGTATAAGGTACATTGATTGGGAGTGAAACCCTTTCTCCAGCATTGAGGACAAGAATTCTACCGCTGATCTACCAACACCTAGTTGAAGGTGGCCTTTATGGCCTGGGTACAGCTCTTTCCTCAGCAAGAGATGTGCATTTGTCTCCTTAGCTTTTGCTCTAGGATGAGTCATTATTTACAGATACTGACACTTGAAAGTACTGGCCGTCTCCCTGGAATGACATCATAGAATGATGAGCATTAAATAAGATCATTCACACAGAGTGACTGGTACACTAATATCACAGAAACAACTCAGGGGTCTCCCAGAAGAAATGGTTTCAGTTACTGTCCCTGCTCTCTGCCTAGATTTGTCATAAAGACCCCCCTTGACAGGGCAAAGAATGTAAACACTAGGTCTCTGCCAGCCTCTCCCAAACATCTGTGGGGGTGGCCCCCTTCCCAGAGAGTTGTCCTTGCAGTGGTTAAGGAATGCCTTCCAGCCTCGCCTGCTAAGTGCTGACTCTCCTTTGTTTCCCCAGAATGCCTATGTCAACATCAACCGCATCATGTCCGTGGCCTCCCGCCTCTCTGAAGCTGGACATTACGCCTCACAGCAAATCAAGCAGATTTCTACGCAACTGGATCAGGAGTGGAAGAGCTTTGCTGCAGCCCTGGATGAACGCAGCACCATCCTTGCCATGTCTGCAGTGTTCCACCAGAAGGCCGAGCAGGTGAGGCCAGGGGATCTGCCGTGGCTGCCGCTGGTGGGAAGGGTACAGGGCAGGAGGATAGCAAGTAAGGGTGTGCACACAGTTCTGCTGAGAGCGCCTCTCTTCCTATTTCTACCATGTTCATGGCCCCTGTGTGTACACAAAGAAGGACTGGTAATTCTCAGTGGCTCTGCCTGTCTTCCAAACAAGGAGGGGCCCAGTGCTTCTTGACAATCAATTTGGTAGGTTAGTATATGTGTGAGAGTAGACTTACTGCTTGATTTGCATTACCTAAACATAGGGCAAAGGGGTATAAGTCAAATTATCTGTTGACTACTCAGAAGAGGGACAATTAATTCTCAATGGAGCATTTGCTACAGATATAGTAATAGAATGGATTGTTGTTGTTGTTGTTGTGTACCATCGAGTCAGCACCTCAGCCCTCCAGCTGACACTCTGGTGTGTTTTCTGAGGCAGTAAACTGCACAGGAAGATATTGCTCATCTTCCTCCTGTAAAGCAGTGGGTAGATTCGAACCACTTACCTTTGCACTGGCAGTGAAATAATATTAACTTGTCACCCTTTGCTTAATGGCCAGGCATTGTGATAACACAAACCCATTTTTACAGAAGGAGGCACTGAAGCTCAGAGAGCTTCTTGGCATCCAGTGGTATATTGGAGCTGGCTGCTACGGGCTCATCAATAACTCAACCTCATTGTTAAGTCAGAACCGACTCATAATTGACTCTCCAGCAGGTTTTCTGAGGCTGTAAATCTCACAAAAGGAAACTGCCCATCTTCACTCCTGTGAAGCAGCTGGTGGATTAGAACTGTACATCTTTGGGTTGGCATTGCAATTTTCTGTCCACTAGCTTACCAGAACTCCCTCATTGGCTTACAGAGAGCTAATTTAAGAGAGAGAGAGAGAGAGAGAGAGAGAGAGAGAAACAATGAAACAGTTTGGGTACAAGTTCACAGAACAAATCGGTTTTCCCTTTAATGATTTACATACATCTTGTTTCGTGACATGGGTTGTAATCATCTCAATGTAATAGAGAGGATTACAGCTTACTTCCTGTGCTCCTAATTCCTCACACTCTTGTTTCTTGCCCTTTCTTGTTGCCTTTTGAGCTTTGTTTCAGGACAAATGATGCCCTTTTGGCCTTATATGGTTGATTGTACTGAGGAATGCATCCCTCCTTGGTGTTACTTGCTAACTTTACGAGACTCTCTTTTATTTGACTGAAAGTTGATTGCCAGTGCTGGATTTTGTTCCAGGCTTGAAGAGTGTCTCAGGGGTCACAGTCTTGGGGTTTCCACCAGTCTTTATCAGGCTGTTTAATCTTTTTTATGATCTTGAATTTTGATCTGCAGTTTTTTCCTCCCTCTCGTTCCAGGGCCTTCCATTCTGATCCCAGTCAGAGGGGTCTGTAGTGGTAGCCAGGCACCGTCTGGTTCTTCTCATCTCAGAGCAGTATAGGCAGTGGCTCTGTGGCCCATTAGTCCTTTGAATTAATTGTTTCCTTTAGTCTTTGATTTTTTTTTCCCACTCTCTTTTTGCTCTGGGTAAGGAGAGAGTAAGAGTTGCATCTCAGATGACTTCTCACAAGTGTTTAAGACCCTAGTCACCGCTCCTCAGGGTAGGATATAGAACCTGGTCTTTGTGGGCTGTGTTGTATCAATTTTTCTAGGTCTCCTCCACAAGATTCTGGTCTGAAGTTGCTGTTGTCATTTGCCATCAAGTTGAGAATGACTCATAGCAACTTTCATTAAGGACTGAACCCTGTCCTGTCCTGTGCCAATCTTCATAATTTCTGACACACTCAAGCCCATTGCTACAGTCACTTTGTCAATCCACCTGGTTGAGAGTCTTTACTGTCCTTCTGCCTTTCCAAGCATGATATCCCTCTCTGAGGAATAGCCTCTTCTAGCAATATGCCTGAAGTATGGGAGATGATGCTTTATCATCTTTGCTTCCAAGGGGCACTCTGGTTGTACGTTCTCCAAGGCATGTCTGTTTATTCTTTTGGCAGTTCATGGGATACTCAGCACTCTTCTCCAACACCACAGCTCAGAGGCATCAAATCTTCTTCTGCCATCCTCCTTATTCAATGTCCAGCTTTCAAAGTGACCGAAAAGACCATGGCTTGTGTCAGGCACACTTTAGTCCTTAAACTGGCATCATTGCTCTTCAGTAACTTGGAGAAGTCTCTGATACTGAGCTGGTTTTTTTTTTTAATTTTAAGAAATGTGTCAATTGGTTGGTAAACACAGCTATTATTTTTATTGCTTACCAACAAATTGATTCTGACTCCTGCCACCCATGTACAGATTAAAACTACTCCATAGGATTCCTTTAGGTAGGTGTAGAACTGCCAGCCTTTCAAGTAGTAGTCAAATGCTTGATGGTCTTTCTCACTTCATTATTATCTTGCTACTATCTCTGTTCTTGATATTATTTGCATTGGTTTTATCCGTCTGGTGGAAATAGCATGTAACGGTATGCTACCATGCTTCTCTTCCCAACATCCCCCTCAGTGATGTCACTTTAGTGATGCAGCTTGAAATAGACCACAGTGGGAGTTTTAGACCATGGAAATCAGCAAATGCTACAAACCAGGGCTGATTTATTGTCTTATTGATTGTCTAGAGTCTTAAGAAAGTGCTGAGGAAAATGTTAACATATTCAGGTTAGACTTGAAAGTGTGCCGTGTCTGTAACAGTAATTTTGACCAGCACGCAATTCAAGGAAACAGTCTCTCTATATTCTAAAACTATATTCAGCTAATTCTAGGCACATTACCCCACTCTTCTGAGCTAGCTTCTTTATCTCTAATGGGAGAAAACGAAGTCCTTGCTGGTGGAGCTATGTTAAGTATTTGACTACTAATCAAAATGACTGGGGAGTTCTGGTGCCTGCAATCCCAAAGACTCTGGGTTCAAATCCCTGCTGCTCTGCAGGAGATAGACCATCATTTCCCATGCAATTAACTGCCTCTGAAAGCCCGCTGGAGGGCTGGCTATGAGTTGGTTCTGACTCAACAGCAGTGAGTTTTAAGTTTGTGTCTATTTCTACATGGCATGTTCCCAAAGACTAAAATTCCTGTGGCACAAATCAGACATAACTCACACACTGAAAAAGATCTAGCCATTTTTTCCCTTTCTTTTCAAATATGATGATGATAGCTTTGCACAGTGGCCATATCACAGCCAGTGAGGTTTATCTGAGGCACAAATTATTGCTAATTGAAAACTTTCCCCTTAAATATGGTGATGGTAGTGACTGATTGGAAGCAGGACTGGCATCCACTTCCTAAACAACGTGCCTCTGGAAACGTTATAAACTTTGAGAAACGATAATAGTTATAGAAAGGCTTCAGGTCTTTTGCTCCTAGGGTCGCTATGAGTCTAAGCAATGAACAACAACAACAAGTGACTGATGGTGATGGGCTCATTCATAGACAAAAGAGAATAATGATTTCTAATTTCCTGTTCTCCCCTTACCCTCTCTTTTGCACACTTTATCCCAGCTTTGCACAGCTTGGCAAGGCAGGCTCCATCTTCCCCATGGTTTCCCTCTCTCCCTTATCTGACCACTTTGCCCGATCTCCTGTATGACTCCTGTTAGATGGGTACCTAGAAATCCCAAGGGCCTTGAAGAACTACCCCTCCCTGAACAGACACATGAATGTCCAGTTGCTTTCAGATTACTGGCGAGAGAGATTTCTGAGATGTCAGTGAGCATATGGAATCTGATACACGATGGCACCAGCACGTTTCCAGAATTGCTAAGAGATGGTCTAGTGTGATAAAAACATACAGAATGCACAGTAACCCACAACCGCCAGCAGGCCAGGGACAGAAAGCTTGAAAGTGACACAAACTAGAACTCAAGCAGTTACGAGGGATAAAAGACAGAGTGAGAACTGGGAGTAATTGAGGGAGCCCACTTTTGATGTTTCCTGACTTGAATTGCTTTGGATCAGAAGAAAATGTATTTGTATCTATTTTTTGATGTGATTTCTTCACAAATTACTAGCCCTTCAGGGGAATTCATAAACCACGCTTCTTTTTAGCTCGAGGGTGCGAAGGAAACCATATAGAAGGCTGTCTTTTTAGTCATTTATCTAGGCAGCTCTTTATTATCCTCCTATGGGCTATTGTAAGAAATGGGATAAAGAGGTATTTAGGCAATTAATTTAAATGGAGCCGTGCATCCATGCAAGAGGAATCCAGACAGAACCATTTCAGATTGTTGGAGGAAGAATTATTTGCATTTTAAAGGTGTATTTTTTTCCACCCAATAAACCTGAGTGATTTCTGTGAGCTCACCCTTTGTGCATGGAGACCTATAGTCTTCCACAGCTGTTAATTTTAATTTTTCAATACTTTTTTGCCTATGAGGCTCTGCATCTGCATATCACAGCCCTGGAGTCACTGTCACTTTAGACTCAGCACAGAGTCCTGGCCCCTGCGCCCGTCCGCCTTCCTTGCTCTGTCTGACAGAGAATCCTGCTGATGTTAATCTCCACCCCTTGTGGGAATCGGTTGTGGAAGTTCCCTGGGGTACCTGATGGTCTTATCAAGTACTCTTTGCTTGTCTTTACAATTCGGTGTACACGTGGAGTCCACCGGAGCCTCTTTCCCTGTGCACAGCCACAGGCACATGTGAGGGGCTGCATGCATAGGAATGGGATGTCCCCACACCCCCACTTTATAGTTCATGTGTGGATGTAACCTGTTGACCAGTCAGACAGTTCCAGCTCCTGTAGGGTCGTAATAGTAAAATCTGTTTCTGGAAACCGCAGTTCCTAAACAGGCAGTGTTGTTATTGAATGCCATCGAGTTGGAACCCAGCCATAGCTGATGCTCCAGTGAATTTTCAGACGCTGTTAATCACACAGGAGGTGATTGCCCATCCTTCTTCCGTAAAGCAGCTGGTGGATTCAAACCGCATGCATTCAGGATTGCAGAACAGTTTCTTACCACTAGGCCACCAGAGATTGGACTTTATAATGTTTTCAGAATTAAATGAAACAAACAAGAAAACTTAGATCTGAAGGCTTCCAGAGATTCTTCTGATGGTGTTCCTCCAGATGTCTGCTTCTAGCTAATGCACACATCACCTCCCCCCTCCCTGCCCAGTACTCCCACATTAACCCACACCTCATCTCCTTCCAGTTCCTGTCGGGAGTGGATGCCTGGTGCAAGATGTGCAGTGAAGGGGGACTGCCGTCAGAGATGCAGGACCTGGAGCTAGCGATCCACCATCACCAAACCCTCTACGAGCAAGTGACCCAGGCCTACACGGAGGTGAGAGCCACACAGGGCAAGTGCGTGTCCCAGACGTGCATGCAGATGGCTGGGCCGGGGTGGGGGTGGGGGTGGGGGAGGGGGACGGTGAACATTGGCCTGTATCTTGTGAAACAACCTGAGTTGAACTAAAGAGAAGAGAATCTATTTTCCCTTTAGAGATGTCTTTAGTATCCTTGGCCCATAATCGATTCTGTCTCCTTATTCAGAGAAGGAAAAGTGGGACCACCAATAGGCACTACGTTGGTGGATATATGCGCGCGCGCACGCACGCGCATGTGTGTGTGTGTGTGTGTGTGTGTGTGTGAGCACATGCGCGTGCGCGCACACACAGACACACACGAATCTCCTCAGATGTAAGGATATGGTTCCTCTGGGAGGAGGAATAAAAAAGAGCAAGGTTGTTCTTCCCTAGCAGTAGCCCTGGCACTCCATTTATGAAGCAGAGTCTCAAAACAATACTCATTTTATCAGAAGAGGGTCCAGAGGAAAATACATCAGTGGAAATAAGCATTTTCAGGAGTGAGAAATCCCCTGGGTGTGGAAACAATGAAAGACTCCCTGTCCTGAAAACTCAAGGGCCAGGGGTGGAGGTGGGTCTTATAAAATTAAGAAGAGGAGGAAACTTGTGGGTATTTCTTTAAAGGAAAATACCATGTACGTGCTCCTCTCTGAACAAACACAGGAGTAAGTAGGCGTCCTAACTGGAGGCGGGGCTGAGAGTGAGGAACTAAGGAGGGCCAGATAGACTGACTAAGGAAGCAGCTCTGAGCTGGAGGAAGGGAGACCATCAGATTGTCATGTGCGTATGGGTTTCCTCTGAGAGGCCAAAGTCAATTAGGACGCGTTTCCCAACGTCGTCCCCAGGACCACCTGCACAGGATTTAACCAGAGTGCTTGTTAAAAAATGCCCAAGTTCCAACCCAGACCCAGAACTTCAAGAAGTGTGGCCTGGGGCCTGTGTTTTACCGTGAGCCCAGCTGAGATTAATGCACTAGAGGCTGAAGAACCCACGACTGTCGATAAAAACGTGGATTTTTTGGTGGTCAAATTGGGTTTTGGTCGTGGCGCCTCACTAGCTTTGTGACCTCAGGCAAGTTATTTCTCCACACTAAGCCTTGACTCTTCTCTTCTGGGAAATGAAAGTGATGCTATGGGCCTCAGAGGGTACTCTTCAGGATTGTAATGTATGTAATGCACTTGGCCGGGTGCCTGATAGTCATAAATGCTGACAAATGGCAAACCATTTTGCCATTATCAGAGGCGTGGATGCAGCTTATGAAATGAATTTGATCTCAGTAGTGCAGATCCAAATAGTCTGAGGATTCCTCTCTTGCACCAGAACTTTGCCTCTGTCCATGGACCAAGAACCTCTACATTTACTCCATGTCCATCAATACATGGATAATCAAGATTAACGTACCTGAGCATGCGGGCACACAGTATTTCTCCCAGCTTTTTCCTCAGTTACTAGCCTTTGTGAACCCTGGACTTTCTGTTGACAGCCACTTTTGCGCTTAGTAGGCTGTCATGACCTCCTGTAGACAGGGAGAACTGGGGCAGAAGACAAAAATCCATGCTGACTTGCATTTCTAGAGTTTTCCACACACCTCTAATCACATTGGTCTGGACACGGCATGGTGCCAAAACACAGAATTTTCTCCAATTCTTTAAACTCTCCTGTGTTTGCCCAAATGGATTACTTGTCTTGCTCGTGTCTCTGGAGATCAGGAAAGCCTGCTGCTCTCCCCATCCATGGCAGTAAATATTAGGGGTGCAGATGGTGGAATTGGCCCTGTTCCTCTGTCTGGGTCCCCTGGGTTTTCTCAGCCTCATTGGATGCCTGCACTCCTCTCAGTTACCTACAGGTGCTTTTGTTGTCCCTTGAGCAGACAGAACAAGAGCTGCGTGTTCTTGAACTCCCAACCAAGTGATTCTCAGGGCCTGGAGGAAGGGAGAGAGGGGGCTGCAGACTGCTTTCCGTTCAGCATCGTGAGGGCTGAGGTGGAAGCTTACTGCCTTCCCCAGTTTGTTGCAAGGAAAATAAGGCTCTTGACTATTTATTTCAACACTAAACCAACTTTAATTAAACCAGACAAATAGAGGATCTTAAAATTCCTTTTAAGCCCCCAATCACTACTGTTGTAAACTGGAATGATACATTTATTCTCTGGGTATTCTTCCAAGCACTGGCGGAGCACAGGTATTGGTTGTATAATGCTGCTCTTTCAAATTTTGAGTGCTGGTGATTGTGCCGAGAAGCTGGTGAGAGGAGGAACAGGGCCTGTCACCCTCTTTGCCGTCAGCTCTTGAGGAGGTTGGAGAACCCACAAGCATGGTGATGGGTCTACCATGTGACACTCCCTCCCTCACTCTGCATATTTTAGGAAAATGACAACTTACTTACTGCTTTTTGGTAGAAGGAAGGAGGGAGAGAGAAAAAGAGAAGGGAGAGAGTTGGAAGGAGAGAGAAAAAGAAAAGAAAGGACAATGGGAGAAAAGTGGAAAGGAAAGAAAGAATGCCTGAGAAAGAAATAATGATGGCAAAGCCACGGTCCCACGCCAGGGCTGTTCCACGCACTCTACATGTGATAGCTCACTTAAACTCCATCACAGCTCTGTGAGCTAGGTGTTGGCATTATTTCCATTTTACAGAAAAGGAAACTGAAGCCCAAAGAGGTTGAATATCTTACTTAGTAGATATCTGGAAGTTTGGCGCCGGGTCGAGGAAGGTAAAGAAGAAAAATAGGGAAGCATTTTTTTGTGGAACTTATTCCGAATGAATGTCATTTCTGAAATAAAGTTCTTTGACTTGGCTGAGTCACTGAGCCAGTTAGAATATACATCAAGTTCCTACTGGGTGCTAGCCAGATGTTTTTCTCGGCCTTTTAGAGAGTAGAGAAAAAGACCGTGCCTATGATAACCATGAAACTTTGTCGCACATACATTGGGCATGTTGTTAGGAGGGCTGGTGTTTGGAAAAAGACATCATGCAAGGAAAGAGAAAGTGTCAGAGAAAGAGAGGAAACCCCCCACCAAGATAGACACACACAGTGACTATAACAGTGCGCTCGAGCATATCAGAGATGCTTAGGATACTGTAAACAGGGCCAGGGTCTGATGTGTTGTTCACAGGCTTGCTCTGAATTTTCATTGACAGGACAGCACTTAACAACAACAACAACAACAGGCGCATAGAGCTAAAATTCAAGAGAGGAGAGAGATACTGATGTGGGAGCCTGCCTGACAACTTGGTGTCCCAGCAGCTCTCTCCTTAAACACCTTATGGACAGATGAGCTGGATTTCTTCTGATCCTAGAATGTCAGTTCTCCAGGATGCTCTGCTCTCCTCTGGGCGATGAGCTGGTCAACACTCTGGCTGGCTGGCATGTTCCTAGGTTATTAAGGGTCTGAGGGTTACTGAGGTTACTGAGGGTTACTGAGTTCTGGGGTCTGATTGAGACTCCAAAGCAGACTCCTCACCTCTCAGTGCCTCACTTGCTGAGCTGTCCTCCTGATTTCCTAGGTCCGTGGATCTTTCTCTGGCTCAGATGCTGAGCAGCACTTCTTTCCTTCCTCCAGGTCAGCCAGGATGGCAAAGCGCTGCTGGACGTGCTGCAGCGTCCCCTGAGTCCTGGGAACTCCGAGTCCCTCACAGCCACAGCCAACTACTCCAAGGCAGTGCACCAGGTGCTGGACGTGGTACACGAGGTGCTGCACCACCAGCGGCGGCTCGAGAGCATCTGGCAGCACCGCAAGGTCCGGCTCCACCAGCGGCTGCAGCTCTGCGTCTTCCAGCAGGACGTCCAGCAGGTAAGGGCTCTGCTTCCCTCTGCAGGCTAGGACCAGAAGCTGGAGGTTGGAAAGACTGTAGTTACAGAGCAGGAAGTGGGAAATTCAGCCCCAGCACTCTGCTCTCACATCTGAGAGCCTGACAGTGAATAGGGATGACAGAAGAATTGGCACCTTTGAGCTGTGGTGTTGGAGGAGAGCTCTGAACATCCCATGGATGGCCAAGAAAACAAACATATGTGTCTTGGAGAGGATGCAGCCGGAGTGCTCTTTGGAGGCAAGAATGATGAGGCTTTGCCTCACACACTTTGGGCATGTTGCTAGGAGGAGCTATTCCTCAGGGAAAAACATGATGTTTGGAAGGATGGAAGGTCAATGAAAGAGGTGAAGCCCCTCAACGAGGTGAATTGACAGTGACTGCCACAGTGGGCTCTTGTTTGTCAGGAAGTGTGAGGATGGTGCAGGACAGAACAGGGTTCATACCTTGTTCATAGGGTCACTATAAGTCATACTCCATGGCACCTAACAACAACAACCACAACCAACCCTGCTCCCACAGCCCACTAAACCCAGACTTGCTAATAGTTTCTGCTCCCCTAAACAACTTTATAGACCAGGCTTTCTTACCCTGTGCTTTTGGAATAGGAGACTTGGCCTGAAGAAAAGCAGGTCTTTCCTTGCTGTCAGATAATAATCTTTCCTTTTTGCTGAGAAAACCCAGCTTTTACTCAGGCTGTGAGACTGACAGACAGCTCAGGGGGCAGCCACTCTCTGAGCACTGGCAGAGATGGACATCTTTGTCACGAGGGCCTATTTCTCAATCAGGGGTGCAGGGTGCCTGCATGATGGAGGTGGGGGGACATGAGACCTGAGAGAGGACTCCTTTGTGAGGTTATACTTGGGAAACTGAATTCAAAATAGGATGTTGCTCCTGTATGGTCCATGATTCATAGTTACTTCTGGCTTTATCTGTCTGTTTGCATTGTTATACCCGTCTTGGATTTTTCCTTCACCACAAATAATAAAGGGTTATGTTTCTGACCATGAAAGAACAAGTTGTCATGAATGCCCCTTTTGAATGAAATCACCCCCAAGCACTCCCCTGTCTCTGTCTCCGTGGGAACTCCTGGATGGAAGCTTTGCTCTGAGGATGGAAATGCTAAGAGGGGAAGGTGGGCGGGAGCCTGGGCCTGACACACACAGGCTCCATGCCAGCCCCTTCTTGGTTCATCCCAGGGCACAGGCCAACGAGGGACGCTCTTACTCAAGCACTTTCACACCCCACAATGCCAGGACTACTCATATTAAGGAACCTTTTACTTTCTTTTCCATGGAAAAGTGAGAGCGGCCTTTGCATGCTGTCGCAAGTGTTGGCTCCCTTTCTCAGCTGTGGTTGCAAGAGGCCCTGGGGACAGTGTACCCTGAAGGGGAGGGGCAGGATGGAGGGAACAGGCATCCCTTTCACTGCTGGTCACCTGTGCCCAATCCCAGGATGGACCTTCGAGCACATCTTCCTTCCTGGAGTGCCCTACGATTCTCACAGCCCTGTCCTGACTGAAACAGAGATTGAGTCATCCATCAGGTGCCTCAGTGGGCGGGCACTGTGCATGTGCCGGCCAGACTCGGAAGCTCTTGCGGGGCCTGCTGGGAACGGAGAAGCAAAGGCATCAGTTGCCTGCTCTTGCCATCTGGAGCTGTGCAGATAAATATATCACCTGCAAGCACAGGAGAGCTCAGGAATCCGTCAGTGATTGAGAGAGGAGGTGCCAGCCTCGGAAGGCACAGAAGAGGGGGTGTTACTACTCCTGTGCACTCAGTGACTTGGGGAGATCTCTGGGCAGCACAGTAGGGGGCTTCTTTTGCCCTCCTTCTGTTTTTTATGGTGTTGCTTCCAGTCATTCATGCTGACTCGGAAGGGCGCCCTGGTGGCGTGTTGGTTAAGCACTCCACTGCCAACTCTAAAGGTCGGTTCAAACTCATGACAGGATGTAGATGTGGGCATCTGACTGGAGGAAGATGACAAAGCTGGACGCCCTGTGGGGAAGCCCGGCCTCGTCCTGCAGGATTGCTATGAATTGAGATTGTCATATTTTGTTTTAGGACGGGCCCAGGGAGGTGTAGAGGAACTGAGGAGAGTGAAAGGCTTCACAGAGGTGAGAGGGTGACACTTCAGACTGCATTGTTGGAACTGCTGGCATCAGGCTTTTCTGTGACCACCAAGGCATCTAAACTATGTTACAAAAAAAAATATACTTATATCTGTGGCTATTCTGCATCATGTTCTTAAAAAATGAGAGCATTTCTGGAAATGGAAGACTATCGTTTCATCTTTACTGAGTGAATCACATTGGTATGAAGCAAAAACAAGCAGGCAATTATGGGAAGGGTGAAGATGGGTGTTTGGAGAATCCATGAAAATTGAGTTTCCCCGGAGGGGTAATTCCATTGTTCTTTTCAGATTCATGCAGTGTGACTCCTGGGAACATCATTTGCTCACTTACCCTCTATGTATGTGACACAGGGACCAACTCAAAGAAAACCAACAAACAAACAGGAATACAAGGGCTGCCAAACCTGGCAGAGGCCTCGTTTGCTCATCTGAGCTCAGACAACCACTGGGACCTGGCAGGCGTCTGGACTGGTGCTTCAGGAGATGAAGGACTTTGGAGGGCAGATGGTCTTCTGACTCCTAGCCACGAGCCTGTCCTGATTGCAAGTTCAGACTGAAAAAGTGGTTTTTCTTCTCTACTGGATTTCCTCAGCTCACTCTCTCACTACTTAGCTAGGCAATACTGTTACCTTAGTGTCACATTATAGTTGTTTTTTCCATTGTTTTAATTTTGCATGTCCAGTGCATATTTGGGAGAAGGATGGACAGTCTCCTCCTGTGCAATTAACTGCCTCTGAAAACCTGCTGGAGGGTCAGCTATGAGTCGCTTTCAGATCTGTGGTACACAACAACAACAGTGCAGGTTAGGGCAAGGTTCAGACCTGTTATTCATAGGGCTGCTATGCGTCGTGGTTGTCTTGATGACACGTAACAGCAACAGCATCTATTCAGCCTCTCCTTGAGAGCAGCAGCTGGGCATCTGTGATTGCTTTTAGCTGTGCCTGGTATGTACTCAGGATTCTTATTATATTTGCTGAATTCAGTGCTAGTTATCTTTGGGGCACTCTTGGTCTTTACTTCTGTGACGTTAACACCATCCAACCCTCTTCCCAACCTACCCAGAGCTCCTGACAGGCAGTGGAGAGTCTGTCTGCAGGAACTGTGAGGGGAAGTCGAAGTTCTCAGGTACAAGCCTGCTTTGGGTTCGATTCTAGACTATAATAAAGTGGTGTCACAATTACACTAAAAGTTATGGATTTTTTGTTTGTTTCATGCATATAAAACTTATGTTTACATTACAGTGTTGGCTAAGTGTGCAATGTGCTCACTTTGATAGCACATATACTAAACCTGGAACGATACAGAGGAGATTAGCATTCCATATTTTTTATGCCATAGCATTATAAAATAGTTTGAAATATTGTGAGAATTATCAAAACATGACACAGACACATAAACTGAGAGAATGCTGTTGGAAAAAATGATACCAATACCCTTGCTTGGGGCAATGTTGCCCAGACCTCCAATTTGGGAAAAGGAGGGGTGTTGGTGTTGGAATGCAATTACCTGCAAGGCTCCATAAAGTGAGTGCAATAAAATGAGGCATGCTTGTATCTACAGCCCAGGCAGAAGACACAAAGAGTTCCTGAAACATCACGAGACATCAGTTACAGAGCTTGGTTGAGCCTCAGCTATAGGCTTAGGGCTGTACTTGGTTCAAGCAAGATACTGTCTTAGTTAGAATGCCACTAGACATGCCATTTAAAAATTAAAGAACTGTTACACTGGATCACCCCAGCCAGTCTACAGAGAGAATATCAACAGGCTAGTTACGGGCAGAGTGTGAACAGAAATCAGAGTCTTGGCAGAGGAGAGAACTGATTGAATCATATAGTCTGGGCTCAGGACTGAGCACTGTTTTAGGTCTGGATATGTGTACTTACTGGTTCAAGTTGTAACAGTATGAATGAACATCAGTTGCTGGTGACATGCAACATTACAACCTGCAATTTTGATCTTGCGGTTTTGAGTCTGACAGCCTGAATTTAAAGTCTATTCTGACATATCTCGGTTATGTGACCTTGGACAAGTCATAGCACTTCATGATACTTCAGTCCATTTCTCTCTAAAATAAGAATGATAATAATAGTACCTATCTCATAGGACTGAATGACCTGCCTGCATAGTAAATCCTCACTGTTAGTGGGGTTGTATGGAGCTGCATCCTCTCTAAGTGGTGCGCGGGCGCCCCCTGGTGCTTGTGTTGCTAGGGATATCCAGCCCTAGGCTCCTATTTCTACTGAAAGAAAATCTACTTCTGTGAGTTCCATTTTATTTGGTTGTAACATCTCAGATTTTTCAAGGATTTGAAGGAGTATCAAGTCTAATCTACTATACACTTGAGAAAATTGAGGCCCAGAGTTGTAAAATAACTTGGACATAGCTACAAAGCTAGTTTATAGCAATGCCAGAACCAGAAGCTATATTTTCTGAGGCCTAGAAAAGCCACTGAGAATGGAAAACAAAGGAAAGAGAGACAGAGGTAGAGAGAGACAATATGAATGAATGAATGAATGAATGAACGAACGAATAAATAAAATGAATAAATGAGAAAAGGATCAGGAAGTACACATACAGACATGGGGGTGGGGGGAAGACAGACACACATACACACCCCAAGCACAGGAAGAAGTGGGAGGGAGAGAAAATCAGAGACAGGCATGCACAGAGATGGAGATTATAGGCAGAGACGAAAGAGAGTGAATGATAAAGATAGAGAAACAGATGGACATAGGAGGAGAAAGTTGTGGGGGGGAAATGGGAGGAAAGACAGACTAGAATGTGAGACCAACCCCTGCTAAGGGCGAGGGCAGAGACAGAGGGGGTGCGAATTACAGAGAGGAAGGAAGAAGAGAGCATGGGCAAGCAAGCTTCAGCCTGCCTAATATCTTGCCCCACGGCCGTTTCCAGGGGTGACCTTTGTCCAAGTGGAACATTTTTACCCTTTAAGTATTCACAGCCGAGGTAGTGCAGAGCAATATAAACCAGGCTGGGTGTCAGTGAGGGAGATGCCATCTAAACACCCACAGCCAGCATTAACCTGGCTCTTTATCTCTGTGCTAACTCTCCCCGGGGCCCAAACAGGTGTGTGTCATCTTTCTTTTCCCTGCTGCTGGTGGACAATGGGAATAAGGCTTTGGACACATTAAGCTTAAAGAAAGGTCTACATAGGACATACGTACAACACTATTGCTAATAGAATAATTACCAGTTTTCTACTCCCCCCCCCCCGCCCCAATCCTACCCCCTTTCTTAGATCCACAATCAATCCCTTGCTGCCAGCAGTCAGGAAATCAGGAGATGTATTGCATTGGGCAAGTCCATAATGCTAATGAGTAGTGATGTCAGTTTGAAGACTAACATGTGCCTGATTCAGGACATGGTCTTCTCAGTCACTTGCTATGCATCAGAGAGCTGGACAATGAATAAGGAGGACAGAAGAAGAATCGATGCCTTTGAGTTAGGTTGTTGGGCAAGAGTACTGAATATCCCATGGACTGTCAAAAGAACAGATCTATCTTGGAGAAAGTGCAGCCAGCATGCTCCTTGGAGGCGAAGATGGCAAAGCTTTGTCTTTCATACTGTGGACATATAGCGAGGCAAGTTTATTCTTTGGAAAAGAACACCATGCTTGGAAAGATGGAGAAGAAAACCCTCAACGAGATGGATTGACACGCTGATTTCAGCAACGGACTCTAATTTGTGAAAAGATGATGAGTATGCCCCAAAACAGGATAAAGCAGGGCTCAGGCCAGCTGTTTGTAGGGCTGCTATGAGCCATACTCAACCCGATGGCACCTAACAACAACAACCCTTCAATCTCCTAGTTGTCCTGGTGGCACAATAATTAAGCACTTGGTTGTTAACTCGATCAGTGGATTGAGCCCATTAGCTCCTCTGTAGGAGGAAGCAGTAGCAATTTGTTTCTAAGATTACAGCCTTAGAGAGCTCAAGTGCGTTCAGGGTGGTGGTATGGCCATAAACAGACTGCAGCCTTAGAAATTCTAAGAGGCAGTTGTGCTGTGTCCTTACAGAGCCTCAGTGATCAGAATCAACTCAAGGCAATGGGTTCTTATTTTTTGCGGCTTAGAGTAGGGAAGCATTGATCAAAAAAGCACTTCCTGACAGTGTTGATGAGTGTCTCCCTCCAGTCATTTATATGCACCTTCTCTTTTGATTTCTGCTGTCTGTCTGGATAAACTTGACTTTGTGTGTGAACAAGAAACAGCTAAATTCTTGATCTTTCTAGGAAATGAAAATTCCTTTCCATTTTTTCTTTTTTTTTAATTGGTTTGCTTATAAAGTTCATATACCTTGTGTTTCACAACATTCTTCATTCATTTTGTGCTTAATTCTCATGCATTATGTTTTATAAAATTAATCACCATTGGACTTTGCCCATCATTATCCTGTCTTTTCACCTGGGTCCTTCCCACTTCCTTCCCCCTCCCTTTTTTATGTATATCTGCTTCAGATTGCCTTTTGCAGGCCTTGTTTTTCCTCTTTTGTTCCTCTGTCTCCATTTGAACTTCCACTTCCCCTGTGTAATAGAATAAAATAGAAAAAATAGAATCACAGTTAATAAATCTATAAAGTACTTTCAAACACCTACTGTGGGCAAGAAATTGGAGGTCTGTTCCCTCAACAGAAATTGTATATCCTTGATATATTAATGGTACACATCTGTCTGTGCTCAGAATCAAAGTAGCAAAATAACAATGGGCTAGTGGAATCTCAGGATCTCTGGTAGCCTAGTGGGTAAGGAGTTTCACTGCCAATCCAAAGGCACATGGCTCGGATTCACCGGCTTCTCTGAGGGAGAAAGGTGGACAGTCTCCTGTGTGATTTATAACCTTTGAAAACCCACTGGAGGGTCAGCTATGAGTCAGCTCTGACTTGACAGCACACAACAATAATAACAACAGTATTACTATAGCAGTGGAGCCCTTGTGGCTGGCAGAGGATTTGTGCTGGTTGTCAAAGCATACAGACAGTGAGGTTTCTTGGGAAGCCAGAGAGCAGAGAGCTGAGTAATAGGTGAGAAACCAGAAGAGAAAGTCTAACCAAATGCCCTCTCCCTCCTGGCAGTGATACTGGGAGATAAGTTGGATGGGGGTTAGGAGTGACTTTGGTGGTGATGATGAGGGTTGTGGTGGGAACATATTTAAGACTACTTTGCCACCCTCAAACCAATGCCCTGACCACAGCAGTGCAGTAAGAAGGCGATGGCATAATGTATCTGGCTCAGTGGCTTTCTGTTCTGAAAGGATGTATTAATATTAAAGCACACAGTTCCTGTACTGCAAATGAATCTCACCTGTTTCTATCAGCTTTTCTGGAGCCTCACATGGAAAATTATAGCATTTTATATGTCAGCTCTTGCCTGCCAAAAATGTCTGAAGGGGATTTGAAAGTAATTTGGGGAGGGAAAAGAAAAAACCATCTCCAGATATTCAATATTTTACCAGCCCCGGTGACTATAGACCCTTAATCATACTAAACCAGTTTTGGCATTGTGTAATCCAGTTGTCAGCTTTGTATAATAAAGCTGAGCACTCCAGGCTGCATGCACAATGATTACT
The DNA here is from genome assembly GCF_000299155.1 of Elephantulus edwardii. NCBI lineage: Eukaryota > Metazoa > Chordata > Mammalia > Macroscelidea > Macroscelididae > Elephantulus > Elephantulus edwardii. The sequence goes on along the minus strand of NW_006399782.1, from coordinate 5,760,116 downwards.
TAGGAAAAAAGAGACCAGAATGATGATGCATCTAGAAACTCTTACTCTAAAAAGAGGATTGAAGGGTCCAAGAAAGGACATGGTAAGGGCACATTTTGCACACCTTTCTATCAGAGAATTCACAGATGAATGAACCATCTTCACAGATGAAAACACGTACTCGTTACTTGGTGGGTGTGCTATAGGGGGATGGTTGAAGTCCAACGCTGAGATTTTGTTACTGAGGGTAGATGCATCTATAAAAGCTTTGTCATTCAAAACTCAGAGTTTATTCTTATGAGTAAATGTGGTTGTAAATATATATACACACAAACACAATTGTGCATATGTATGGATAATAGTCATCTGTTGAGTTTACGGTGTGCCAGGGTCAGCACTAATCCCTTCACTTGCATTTTCTTGTTCAATCCTCCCAGTTTCATGAGGGATGTGATCTTTTAGTCCCCACTTCACTGGTGAGGAAATTGAGGCTTTGAGGAGGTAAGGTCAGCTTCCCACCGTTCATAGCAGATCAAGGATTTGAGCCCAAGGCCACCTAACATCCGAGTAATTCTCTACTATGCCACAGACACCATGCTCAACAACAGTAGGATTACAGGCAGACTCAGGCCTTGCCCAGGCAGGATTCATGGTTTCATGCTGCAATATCAGTGTTCAAAAGGCCCTGATGGATCACTTGATCTGAAAGGATGAGATTTGCCCAGTCACAGAGCAGCTGACAGCTGAGCTTCTTTCTCAAAGTGTCTGTCAAATGAGATCCACACAGACTGTCTCACTCATACCCAAACACACTCTTCCATTGCGACAAAATTGTCATCTCCACTTATTTTGTCTCTGACACAGCGTTCCCTAAAACAGACACTGTTGTGTTCTCATTGTCAAAGTCATTTTAGCTCAGCAGTGCTGATGCCATTTTCTTTGTATCATATCTCTTGAAGGATATTCATTTGCCCATCAGAGAATGTAGCCATTTGGAAGTTGTCAGGCACATGTTTGTTAGGAAGATAATCTAATCACTCAGAACACATTCAAGCAAGTCACTGATGATTCTTTGAGCAGAGCGATTGTCCAGAAAGAAAACAGAATTGCAACTGAGCTGAACTGGGAGATTGAAGGGGTGGTAGAAGAGGGTGGAATGAACTCTGGTAGCAGAGTTTGTAGGGGATTGTGGTACTAACTCAAAGGCCATACCTCTCTGCAGTTCAAATCTATTAGCCCCTCCAAGGGACAAGGATGGAAAACCTCCTCCCATGTGATTTGCAGCCTCAGAAACCCAATGGAAAATCAGCTGTGATAACATGGGAGGGTCAGAACCAGCAACAATGGGAGATTGAGATGGGATGGGGGGACAATCCTGTTTGTTTGGGTGGCTTTCTGGTTAAAGAAAGGGAAATGTTCCCATCTGCTACTTGAGTGTCACTGCGCAGAGGGGGTATTCCTTCCCTCTGTCCATAGCATGAGGCTAGCTCTGAAGGGTCTGGAGTTCCAGTCCTCCCTATATAATCCCAGTCTGTGCAGGGCTGAGGATGAGCTTAAGAGTTTACCCCTGAGATGTTTGGACTCCTCCAGCCTAAGTAGTTTCTGGATTCCTCATTTCCCTCTGCTTCCAGTTTCCTATGTCTCGCTTTTTACTTACTGTCGTGTATGTTGACTCAGAGAATGAGGCTCTCCTTTCACAGATCTATACATTTTGTGACACTGGTTACATTTTTCACGTTGTGTAGGCTCTCTCATTGTTTCCATCAGAATAGTTTCTATTTCCATTAATCTAACTTCTCCCCCTCCACACCCTTGCCTCTTACCTCCTCATTTTTGCTTTAAACTTTGGCTGTTTGGTTCCATATAGAAGACTGTTTAAAGGAGCATAGCGCTTAATAGGTGACGATGTATATTTTATGAACCATTTTGTTACTTGGCTGAGATGTGAGCTCTGAGAATGGCTTAAGTTCTAACTTTAAGAAATAAAAAAAAAAAAAGAGGTATCTCAGGGCATGAGTGTCAGGTGTTACTTTAGTCTCTACTGGTTCAGTAAGTCTAGCCATTTTTTTTTTAGGAATTCAAGTGTTTTGATTTTTAATTTCTCTACATGTTTCTTCCATTCTAGCAGGACCACATACTGTGATACTCTGTCCCTGCTTGGGATTCTTATTTCACAGGCTTCTCACCACCCCTGCTTCTCCCTGTATTACTGTGTTGGATACCTCCCTCCACTTCCCCTCTAGGGCCTTCTCTCTTGGTGTTACTGTGATATTTACTCTTATGTTTTGAGTGTAATTCTGTACTGACTAAAGGATGTTCCTTCCATGGTGAGCCTTTTCAAGGAAGGACCTTGTGTTTCCATTGGGCAGATAGGACCTGGGGAAGTAGGAGGAGGAGAGGTCTTTCAGGCATTTCTGAGCTTTAGGGCTTGACTGACCCATGATATTTTTAACATTTGTAAAAGAATATAATTGTATTTGTTGTTGTTCAGAATTACTGTTGTTATGTGTTGTCAAGTCACCTGCAATACATAGTGACCCTGTGTACAACAGCTCTGAACACTGCCCTATTCTGAGCCAGTCTCACTGGCTCCGCCACACCTAATCCCACTGCCCCATTTATTGTGTTATCTGGCATTTACCTCTCCTGCTCTGTTCCTCCACCCTTCCAAGCATGATGTCTTTCCCCAAGGAATGATCCCTCCAGGCAACGTGCCCAAAGTATGTGAGATGGAGCTTCAAAATCCTTGCCTTCGGGGAGAAATTTGGTTTCACCCTCTTTGAGACAGACCTGATTGTTTTCTTGGCAGTCCATGGTATGTTCAACATTCTTCTCTAGCACCAGCACTCAAATGCATCAATTCTTCTGTCGTCCTTAGTCATTGCCCAGCTATCTGATGCATAGCAAAAAATTGCAAAGGCTATGACCTGACTCAGGTGCACCTTAACCTCTAGACTGACATTATTGCTGTTTAGCACCTTGGAGAGGTCCCTGACAGCAGACTTCCCCAATGTAATTCATCTTTTAATTTTCTGACTGCTGATGCCAAGAGTGTTAATTGTGGAGCTGTGCAAGCTGAAATTTTAACAACTTCTTAATCTCTTCTCCATCTGTCATGGTACGGCCAATTGGCCTAGTGGTGAGAATCTTTGCCTTCTTGATGTTATGCTTCAGTCCATATTGAAGACTATATAGTTCTTGACCTTCGATAGCAAATGCTTCAGGTCCTCCTCACTTAGAGCAAGCAAGGTTCTATGATCTGCACAACGTAGGTTGTTGATGAGTCTTCCTCCAATCCTGACGCCACCCTCTTCCTCATAAAGTCCATCCTCCCAAATTATCTGTTCCGCATACAGATTGAAAAGATATGGAGACAGGACAGCCCTTCCTAATTTTGAACCAAGCAGCATTTTCTTGCTCTATTTTGATAACTACCTTCTGGTCCAAGTATAAATTTTGCATGAGCACAATCAAATGTTCTAGGATTCCCATTCTTCTCAAGGTTAACCACAATCTGTTGTGATTCACACAGTCAGATTTCTTTGCATAGTCAGTGTTCAACACTCTTCTCCAGCACCACAACTGAAAGACATCAATTATTCTGTTATCCTTAGTCATTCATTGTCCAGCTCTCTGATGCATAACAAGTAACTGCAAAGACCATTGGGACCTCTCCAAAGTACTGAAGAGCAGTTGTGTCTCTCTGGAGACTAATATATGTCTGATACAGGCCATGGTCTTTGCAACCACTTGTTATGCATCAGAGAGCTGGACAATGACTAAGGAGGATAGAAGGAGAATTGATGCCTTTGAGCTGTGGTGCTGGAGAAGAATATTGAGGGTACCATGGACTGCTAGGAAAACAAACAGATTCATCCTGGAAAGGGTCAAACCGGGCGGCTCCGTGGAGGCAAGGATTCTGAGGCTCTGTCTAACATATCTTGGACATGTTGTAAGGAGGGAGAAGTCCTTGGAGAGGGACATCATGCTTGATAGGGTAGAGGGACAGGGCAGGAGGCGAAGGCCCTCAATGAGGTGGGCTGACTCAGTGACTGGGGTAATCGGGATGGTTGTATCAGAAATGGTGCAATTAGCACAGGACGGGGCAGAGTTTAGGGCTGTTGTACATAGGGTCGCTATGAGTCGCAAGCGACTTGATGGCACATAACAACAACAAATAATCTTCAAGGCAGCTATTTTGTACCAAAATCTACAAGCTCAAACTCATTCCAACTGACCAGTAGCTGACTTTCTACCAGGTTTTCAGAGGCTGTAAATATTATGGGAGAAGATGACCCATCTTTTTCCTGTGAAGCAACTAATAGATTCAATCTATGTCCCTTGGGGTTGACAGTACAACTTTTAACCCACTACTTATTATTTGATTTTAAGACTTTAGGAGGAAATTTTTGGTTTACAATTTAAAGATTATCTCAGGGCAATAGTTTCAGTGGTTCATCCAACCTTCATGGATCTAGAAGCATGAAATCCATGAGAACTTGAAATTCTGAATTTTCAGTACTTTTCTTGTCTCTGCTTCTTTCTTATTATTGTATTGGTGAATGACAATCACTACCCAAGGTCTCTGCCTTCTGATAATCCTTATGTTTAGCTTATCCTTGACCTCAGCATACTAGTTCTCGAACATTGAATACCAAGGTAAGGAGAAAGGACTTAGGATCTTTTATAAATAGGAAGCTATTGAAAGACTTTGAGTGGAAGAGAGACATGACTGGAGTGGGATGGATTAAAATAGAAGAAGACTGGAAGTCACAGTTCCGTAGTCGGCATAAGAATACAAACGAGGGTGATGTGGGCAAATGTAGATTTGAGAGCATTTGTGAAACTATTTAATAGAAATTGTTATCCATAGTTTTAGAAAATAAGGAGGTGTCAAGTGTAATAAGAAACTAAATTTATCAAAGTAGTGTACTTCTGACATTAAAATCTTCTGTGCCAAATGTGATGCTATTCAAAGAATAGATATCAGACTCTATCCTAATGTTGTGGAGCCTTAGAGGTACAGTGGAGCTCTGATTGCTTAGTGGAAAGGAAGTGTGCTACTGTTGTTGTTGTTGTTGTTGTTGTTATTGTAAGGTGCTGGTGAGTCACTTGCAACTCATAGCAACCCATGTACAACAGCCCTATAACCTGCTTTATCTTAATGTCTCCGTCATATTTACCCCATTACCGCAGTCACTGACTCAATCCATCTCATCGAGGGTCTTCCTCTCCTGTGTTATCCCTCCATACATGTAACTATGACGTCCCTCTCCAAGGATGAGTCCCTCCTTGCAATATGTTTAAAGTATGTCAGACAAAGCTTCAGAATCTATGCCTCCAAGGAGCATCCTGACTTCACCCTGTCTAGGATAAACCTGTTTGTTCTCCTAGCAGTCCATGGTATATGTAATACTCTTCTCCAGCACCACAGCTCAAAGGCCTCAGTTCTCCTGCTATCATCCCTAGTCATCATTCAGGCCATGGTCTTTTTTAGTTAAGGGTTTAAAGCGATGGTGAATAGACAGGACAGTAAGGATAAGGAGACTCTCTCAGGAGGCCAAGGATGAAGACAAGTTCTAGTCATCATGTGAGTCTCCGTTCTTGGGAGGGGACAGGTGCAGTCAGGGCTATCAGGGGTGGGTGGGTGGCGGAGAGGGAGACTAGGCTAAAGATTCTCTGAGGTGACTTCCATTCAGTGTGGAGTCTGTCAGGAAAAAGACCTGCAGTTCTTAGGAGAAGGAAATGTTACACACCTGCTAATGAGCTTCAGTTGAGCCCGCTCAGGGGGAAGAAGAAAAAAAAAAAGATCCCTTCTCTTAGCAAAGCAGGTCATTTATTTTGATTATACTTGTTCCAAAGAAAGGACAGAAAATTAATTTCTGGTAATTGATCATTTCAAGTGACTCCTGTGTGCTCTTCAGTCACAGCCTGGTGAGGACTTAGGAACCATTCTTTTTCAGAACAGATCTGTGCAAGAGACAGAACTAATGATTGGCTGCTCTTTTACATTGTCTGTATTTAAACCTTTAGTGGACTGAAATGTGTTGCTCACCCTTACTGGCATTATAAACAAACTCTCCATTTACTATAGAATAAAATCTTTGTAAACGATGGTCTATTGAATCTTCTATCATTTCTTTACCCTCTGTAAGATCTTAAGCCATCATCAGTGACCCTTCAGAGCATGAAGGTGGTGGGGAACAGTATCAGGGAAGCAGAAGCAGGGGAGGGAGGAGTCTCATGGTGCGACCCGCCTGTGTCCACCAGTGAGTACTCCTGGAGTCTGGCCATTATAATGGTGTCACTCTTTATCTGGGGCCTCGGTCCTCATAGCTTTTATTGATAAGTTTCTCATTACACAATCAGTAAAATATGTTAACTGGACTCCAAGATATTTCTTACTGTTTCTTTTTTTATTTGCTGACCTTCCCTCTTTCCTTAACTACTTATCAGAAGGCAGCTTCAGCATGAGAATCAAGGTCTAAAGCATGCTAGTTAGTGTTTCTGTCTTAACCCAGGCAGCTCCTGCTTTGGTCAGCCTAGCCTCTGCAGATATCAGTTAGAGAGTTAGTAGAATAAGTGAGAAAAGATGGTGATTGGATAGATTAGAATGGTAGGAGTAGGAAAAGGTAAGCTCTGGTGGCCTAATGGCAAGAAGCTGCGCTGCAATACCTAAGACAGTGGTTCAAGGCTACCAGCTGCTCCGTGGAAGAAGGGTGAGCAATCTCCTCTTGTGCGATTAACTGCTTCTGAAATCCCGCTGGAGGGTCAGCTATGGGTTCATTCCAACTCAATGTCACACAACAACAGAAGGAAAATGGTTGTTTCTAAGTGGAGCGGCCTCTCACACTGACCTGAGTGATCCTTGAGGTTTCTTACATAAAGAACATTCTCTTCACATTCTAGAAGGAACAAAATAACAGAGTCCCAGGACAGAAAACAGCTAGATCCATAATTTTCTCTCATTAACTCTGTTTCATTCATGGCCACAATTCGGAGAATATCAATAGTTCTCTTCAAAGAGACTTTCCCCCTTCTCCTTAGTGGCTAGGAAGGACTGTCCTTCCTTCTGAAAAGAGCTCTGTCTTGATTGTACGTTGATTGGAATAAACACAATTAGATGAAAAAGAAAGGGGATGATTAGGGAATTATGTCTAATGACTGTTAGATTGGCTCCCAGTTCAGGTTCAGGATGTGAGCTTCTCTCTTAGAAAAGGCTGTTTTGGGAGAGGATTCATTTCTGGTTTTAAAATGGGGGCATGAACAACGAAGAAGAGCTTTACAAATCATGTCTGAGTTGTTCTGTCTGTTGTAGAGCTGAGGGAGTCCTAGGCTTAACTGTGTGATTGTTCCCAAAGACGGAGCAAACATCAGAGACTTCCTGACTGCTCAGCTTCTCCCAGAACAAGAATAACAGGAGCCGGGGCCATGTTTATACTTGGCAGTTCATGCTAAAAACATTCTCTATCTCCTATGCAAAGTGTTGACAGGGATGCTGTATGATGGGGTGTGGATAAAAGGTAGGATAGGGTGGTAAAACTCTACTGCTTTTGTTCCCTGCCATCTACCTTCCAACTTGGGCCAGGTGAGAGTGAGGGTATAAGCAGAGAAAACTCTGAATGAAGACTATGAGGTATGAGAACAGTTCCAAGAATGGAGCCAGAGGGGTCCACTCCAAAGTAGTGTGTGCAAAGAATGTGTTTGAGTTTGGTGCCACTAAACTAGAATGTGTTATGCAAAAACCATACTGTGTCCCGGGATTGCAGATTCAAGTGCTTACCCTTAAGGAGACTGGAGCTAGCTACTTGGGGAAAACGGATCTGTGAGCAGTAACTATGGCTTCAATCAAAATAAAAGAAAAATTACAGTTACTCCAGTGTGAGGTCAGCAAAGAGCAAACTATGTACAAGCCAGTCATTTCAAAGCGAACCTTAAAGGAGGAGTAGAAACAAGGCCAGGAATAAGGAAGAGGGAATGTCGCATTGGTTAGGGGAGCGATAGCCCAAGCAAAGCTGAGAAGCACAGGGGGACAGGAAACTGCAAAAATGAATTAATAAAAAGCCAACTTTTCTGTAAACTTTCCTTAAAATCACAATTAAAAGGGGAAAAAATGTTATTATGGGGTGGGAGGGAATCACCTTATTAAGTGCTGAGATAAGAACTCACAGGAAGTAGAGTTGAACATGGGTCATGTCAGACCATAGAGGACTTTGCATGATAAGAAGTCCTTCAAAAACAACACCCTAACCATAATACCCAATCATATATCGCTTTTAAACAGTTTTCTCCCTCATATGTTTCAATGCAGTGTACATGGTTTATCCAATTTTTCTCAGTCTCACCCCAACCTTGATGTCAGTCCCATTATGATAAGAGTCCAGAATGAAGGTTGTTTAGTGGAGTGTACTTGGGGAGTGGGGTGTGGGGGAAGGGGATTGTATACCGGTGAAGGAATTTTTCTTTGTGAGCAGGGAGAAAAATGCAACAATGAATGGCTGGAAATCCAAAATCTCTGTAAATGTTCATTAAAATTAATAAAATAAAATTTAAAAAGAAAAACAACAAAAACCAAACAACACCCTAGTGAAATCCCCTCCAAGATCACATGGGTTAACAGGATTGAAACACAAATGCAGGTACTTGTGTACCAGTGCTCTTTGCAACGTGATCCACAACAGCCCAAAGGCAGAAATAGCCAAAATGTTTATCAACAGATAAAAGGATAAGCAAAGGGAGTGGCACTTACATACAGTGGAATATTAGTCAGCTATAAGGAGAAACAAAGACCTGATACTACAAGATAGATGGACTATGAACTCTGCTATTGCAATACATCAGACAAGAAAGGACAAACGTTGACGTCCCCAGCAGTCCCATGGATCTGCCTCTTGCTTCAACAGTGGCAACTCCCTACCTCCAGCCTCTGATTAACCCCCAACCTCATCTCCAGATGTGGCCTCGTAACCATTTCCTTAGCCTTCTCCTCTTTTGGGTACCAGCTAACACCATTGCATTGAGCTCAACTACGAGTTCTCAGATCCATCAGAATTATTCGCCAAAGCGGAGGCTGGTGTCAGCTGGCTAATCTGCACATGTGGGCCTCTTACATCTACCTCTCTCTGGGTTTTATTTTTGACCCCAATGATGTGGCCTTGGGGACACTTCTTCCACGAGTTGGAGAAGTAGAAGCGCAAGGACGCTGAGCTCTCTTGAAGCTGCAAAACCAGCGCGGTGGCCCTGTCCTCCTCTAGATATCCAGAAGCCATCCCAGGATGAGTGGTGTGGAACCCTGGACGCCATGGAAGCAGCTCTGTCCTTGGAGAGGAACCTGAACCTGAGTCAGGTTCTTCGGGAACCCTTCTGGATCAGCACGCCATGTGTTCTACCCACACAGACTCCCCTCTCTGTGACGTTCTGGAGAACAACTTCTTCACTGAGGAAGTGAAACTGTTGAAGATGGGTGACCATCTGACCAACATTAGAAGACTGGACAGCCCCCTAAGGCCAGGCTGGGTGAGTATCTCTTCAGGAGATTCACCCTCAAGCACAACTAGGGGCCTGGGGGACCTTCAGGGGGACCTGCCATCAGTCGCAAGCTTCTCTTTCTCACCCTGGGGTAGAATCTTATCCACCCAGAAGCTCTTAGCCCAAGCCTTGAACCAAAGAGAAACAATAAAGCTTTATGAAACAACAACCAAGGACAAATGTTACATGGTTGAACTTAGATGAAATAGCTAGAATATGCAATTGCTTATATAGTCACCAGAGTTTTATTAGTGGTTACCAAGGACAAAGAGGGGGTTGGGGAGAAGACTTGTTGCTAGGGGTCACTGAACTTCTGTTAAGGAAAATGGGGAAAATGGTTAATGAATAGAAATAATGATTGGACAGCGTGATTGAAATAATTAAGTTCATTGTACATATGAAGTATGCTGAAGTGGTAAATGTTTGTAATATTATCACAATTTTTAAAAATGCTTGAGTTAAAGGGAACTCTGGTGGCCTAGTGGCAAGAAGCTGCACTGCAATCCCAGAGGTGCATGGTTCGAATCCACCAGATGCTGTGCTAGAGAAGGAGGGGCGATCTCCTCCTGTACCAGTCAGATCCGGTTTGATGGTACACACACACACACAAAATAACAAAATAAAATAATTTTTAAAAATGCTTTAATTAAAACTATGTAAGATAGCTCTGGAAGTAGGAGTGGCATCCACTTCCTAAACAGCATACCTCTGGAAACTCTGAACTTTGATAAGTGGCGGTGGTTGTGGAAGGGCTTGAGGGCTTTCATTCTTGGGGTTGCTATGAGTCATGCTTGACTCAATGGCAATCAACAACAACAACTAGTTCTTACTAATGGTAAGAACTTGTGCTGCCAATCGAAAAATAGAGAGTTTGAATCTACCAAATGGGTAGTCCCTTCCTGTGTAGTTTGTAGCTTCTGAAACCTGCTAAAGGATTAGCTGTGATTCAGTTCTGACCTGATGGCACATAACAGCAATAATTCTACTTAAGCCTATGATAATTTTTTCAATTGATGTACTATTTACTTTTCCCCATCATTATGATCCCACTAGGTTACTAACTTTGCATTTACTTTCAAATCTTATCTTTGAATGCCATTGAGTCAGAACCAACTCAGAGCTGACTCTCCAGCAGGTTTTTAAGAGACAGTAAATCTCAAAGGAGGAGACTGCCCATCTTTCTCCTGTGGAATAGCTGTAGATTGAAACCATGTGGCTTCAGGATTGCAGCACAGATTCTTACCACCAGAGCTTCTGTTCAGTTGGTGTGAAAAATGGTATATAAAGACACATCTTAGTGTGTGGAAAATTGTATATAAAGACACGTCTTACCATAATCAGATTGACAGTTGTCGTTAAATGCTACTTCCTGTTCAAGTTCAGGGACATAACTGCCCAGAATGTGAGTATGGAAATAGAAAATTTAAGAAAAGTCTGTCAACTCTGGGCTGCCCCTTGTAATTCCTTTGCTTCCCTGACAGTAACTAGTTCTACCTTCTCTCCACGTTTGCCCCTGGGGGTTAGCCTTGGTCCCACCTCTCTGTCACTCCCACGGAGTCATACAACTCTGTCCATTCTTTCCCTTAAATATTTTCCAAATCTGTCTCCTCCCTGAGCAGTTCCACTGGCTTTGTCTGAGCCACTGTCATCACCTTTTGTGGAAATTTCTGAAGTAGCTCTGTTTCTCCCAGCTGTAGTCTTGCTTTCCTCCAGCTGATTCCCCACAAAGCAGACAGAGTAACAATTTTTAAATGTCAATCTGATTGTGTCTTGTTCCTTTAAAACCTGCTTTGTTGGCTGTTAGGCTTACCACTGCAGTCTCTTAGCATTGCAGAGGTCAACGCGAAATGTTTTCCCTACCACTTCCCTCCTACTTCTCATTTAGCTATGCTGGAATTGTCAGTTCTTCACTTATTAAATCCTACTATCCCCTCAGGTCTCAGCTTAAACCTCACTCTTCATTGGCGTCTTCCCTGACAGGATGCCTCTGACAGCTGGCATGTTCCATGTTGCAATTAATGATATATAGTGTGCTGGAGTGCTGACTGCCTCTTAGATTGTGAGGTCCTGGCATCAGGGCCTCTTCTCCCTTGTTAACTACTGCATCGCTGACACCAGGGCACAATAATATCAGTAAATATCTATGTGAACGAGTAGCTGTTTATATCATGCACATGCTCCTCGGCTGCCTGCAGAACCCTCAACAAACCTTCAGTGTTGGAAATACTTTGATGCCAGCTGGTGTCTGTCAAAGGGAGCTTTGATGGTGCAGTCTCTAGGGCGTTGGCATTGCTAACCCAAACACCACCCAGAGGCTAAAGAGAAGAAAGATTGAGAGTCTTCCTCTCATGCAGTTTACAGCCTTGGAACCTGCGGGAGGGTCAGCTAGGTAGGAATAACTGGACTATCCTGGATAGTTCGTAATTGAGTATTTTAAATATAATCTTGAACATGAGAGACAGTAAATGGGGCTGAGAGCTGAAGAGTGGACAGAACCTTATTGAGTGCTTGCTTGGACTTATGTAGGGTTTAGGATTTGACTAGAAACTCAGTAGTTCAAACAGTTGGTATACAGATGTTCTGGACCTGGGGTCCTGATTCATGCTAAACCAAACTCACTAGAAATGGGAGCCAAACCCCAAAATTCCTGTGTTGCATGTTAATGAGAGTGGTATGCACAGTAATTGTTGGGCAGATCAGAATACTGATGGTGGCTCAGCGCATTCTCAGAGTCTGCGTAGGAAGCGGCATGGTGCTTCCCCAAGAGCTGGGGGATGTGGAGCTGGGGTCAGAGAGCTGTGATCAAAACCCGCTCATCAACTGATGTTCTAAATGAACTCTGAGAACAGAATGGTCAGGAATCTGCATTTATAGCAATAACACATACATTGATCACACTTACCTATCCTCAGATGCTTTTGATTCTTTATGCATTATTAAAGTGACTTTGTTCACTTCCTAATTCATTAGCTTACTTGTAAATGAATTTCCTTCCACGTAGTTCTTGAATTCTCAGTGAAGTTGTGCATGTCTTTCCTCACAGCTTCAATTCTGAGGGCAGCAGTTGGACTCAATGGTGCCAGTATAACATCACAGCAAAAGTTATATGTAAACTAGGTGAAGCTTCTCAAATAGGAAAAAGAAAACCATGCTTTTAAGTGATGAAAGCATGGATAATTAAATTAAGTAAATGTCACTAATTGAGAATTAATTGAAATTTTTGAAAAAGCAGAAGAATTTTAAAAGGAAACAAATTGCTTTTAAAAATTTGAAGTTTGAATTCACCTCCAGGCACTAACAATTTGTGAAAGAAAACTAAATTCATTGCTGCCCAGTTCATTCTGACTCATAATTAGGCCATCAGGACAGCTGGTAGATTTGAGCCCCCAATCTTTTGATTAGCAGCCAATCACTTAATGCTCCAATCGTGAGAAAACCAAAACACCAAATTTACAATCTGAAAATGGGTCATAAATTACAACGTATTCATAAGATGTTCCAAGACAAATCTGTTTTACATAAAAATTAACCCTAAACTTTACTTTAAAAGACAAGTAATAAAAGTTTAAATGCGTTTAAAATTTGTAAAACTTCACTATGTGAGTGGCACAATCCAATCTATGTAAAACTGTGTACCTTGAAATTTATGTTTGACCAATATATTTCCTCCTGCATGGGCTGGTTCTGTCCTGTAAATGCTGATGACACTTATCATCTCCTTTGCAATATAAAATTAGGAGATAAAATTATAGCAACTAAAAAAACTACAAACACAAAACACAAATTCACTATTACTGAGTCAATTACTGAGTCAATGCATGTTCTTGCTGTTGTGTATCATCGAGTTGGGTCAGAACCAACCTGACCCTCCACCATGTTTTCAGAGACAGTAATCACGTGGGAGGAGATTGCCTTTCCTGCTCCCATGGAACAGCTGGTGAATTCAAATCATGTGCCTCCCTGTTCCAATTGAGAGTGACCCTTTATTGGGTTTCTGAGGTTGCGAGCTGAGATGGGAGAAACTAGCCATCCTTCTTCCACCCAGTGGCTGGTCAGTCTAAACAGCTGGAAGTGCTGGGTCTTTTTGTTAGCAATGCAAGTCACTATGGACTTGAAGCGGGACATCATGCTTGGAAGGGTGGAGGGACAGTGCCAGATAGAAGACCCTCGATGAGATGGATTGACTCAGTGACTGGGGTAATGGGGATTGATATGTCAGAGATAATGTCTCAGGATAGAGCAGGGTTCAGAGCTGTTGTGCATAGGATCGCTGTGAGTTAGAGTCTACTCATTGGCACATAACAACAACAAATAGCAATAAACACATACTTTAGTAAATTCAATAAAACATTATTTATGAAAATAGAATTCTTGGAGGGTGCAAACACTTAAATGCTATCATGTTCAAATCCATCCAGAGGCACCTTATGAGACAGACCTAGCTGCATCCAAAAGGTCACAACCTTGAAAATCCTTTGGTGCAGTCCTATTCTGCATGGGTATGGTCTATCTATCTTTTTTTTTTTTTTTTTTTTTTTTTTTTTTTTTTTTATCTATCTATCTATCTATCATCTACCTCTCTGGAATTTGTTTTCAATCTCTTTACCATATGAACTTTGAGAAACAATAGTTATTGAGAGGCGTCAGGTCTTTTGTTCATAGGGTTGCTATGAGTTGTGCTCAACCCAACATCAATCAGCAGCAACAACATCAATACCTAATGTATATATAAACAATCATTTTTTAAAAATACACACCCGCACACATTTTAATGAACAACTACCTGACCTTCCAGCTCGGTTCTGTGTGTATCTCTTAAATCTCACTTTTCTATTCTTCAAATATTTCTCTGAACTAATAACTTCTTGGTATGAGCTTTATGATACTGTTGCCAGATCCTTTGAAAACTTCCATATTTTGCATGATTGTATAGAGGAAGTGAAGCCCAGTCTGGATTCGTGGAGCCAGCGCTACCAAACCCACAGGCCTTGGAAGGCTCTAGTCCACCCCTGCTTGCCACAGGACAGTGTGTGGAAGGGGCAGGGCAGTGCACTGAACCATCCTTTCACACAGACCAAGTGGGTCTAAATCACTTTCCTAAACAAGCACGCCTGAAGTCCTAGATTCAATCAGCAGTACCTCCTTTGCTTTCCTTTTGTGCTCTGGTGGCCTAGTTAGGGGCTGTGCTACTACTAAGACTAAGAAAAGTCCTTCAAATCTATTAGTTTGCTTAGAGAGAAAAAATAGAAGTAATCTCCTCCTGTGCAGCTTATGATTTCCAAAAACCTGCTGGAGAGTCAGCCACGAGTCAGTTTTCATGCAATGCCATCATAACAATAGCAATGTTTAAGGAGGCTAGTAAATTGTGCAACAATGTATGAATGGAAATCCAAAGTCTCTTGTCAATTAAATAGTTAATATTTAATATAGCAAGAGTTAAGCAGGCTTGGGCAAGTGTTGGCCAGGATCTTTGACAGGTATGTCCACACCATAGTTCTAATCAAATTGTTGTTGTTGTTGTTGTTATGTGCTGTCAAGTTGCCTGCAACTCATAGCGACCTTATGTACCACAGCCCTAAACCCTGTTCTAGTCTGTGCCAATCTCACTGTCTCTGACACACCTACCCTCATTACTCCAGTCACTGAATCAATCCGCCTCATAGAGGGTCTTCCTTTCCTGTGTTGTCCCTCCACCCTCACAAGCATGATGTCTCTCTCCAAGGACTGGCCCCTCCTTGCAACATGTCCAAAGTATGTCAGACGAAGCTTCAGAATCCTTGCCTCCAAGGAGCAGCCTGGCTTCACCCTCTCTAGGTGTTTGTTCTCTTGGCAGTCCATGATACTCTCAATACTTTTCTCCAGCACCACAGCTCAAAGGCATCAATTCTCCTTCTGTCATCCCTAGTCATTGTCCAGCTCTCTGATGCATAGCAAGTGATTGCAAAAACCAGGGCCTGTGTCAGGCGCACCTTAGTCTCCAGAGTGACATCATTACTCTTAAGCATTTTGGAGGGGTCTCTAACAGCAGATTTTCCCATCCAATACATCTTTTCATTTCTTTGCTGCTGGTGCCACTTAATTTGTTGAGCTCCAAGTCATCAGAGCTCAGAAGATAAACTGCTCCCCTTCTTTCTGAGATATATACTTTTTATTTCTCCATATGGGTGAATGTAAAATACAAGTGAAAGGCACTGGTCCTGCATTTCCGGGTTTCTAGTCCCCCTCTCAAGGGTCCCTTAGGACAACTTATTTTCCACCTCTTTACTGTCCTTTCACTTATCTGTTTTATACTCCAGCCACCTCAGTTCCAGCTTTTCAATACCAGAAAAATATTATGAGAATAAATTATTCCATTTTAAACCTAGAAGAATAGCAACTTCCCACTACTTCATAGAAGACTCCTAGGTCCTTCAGATGCTGAAAGTCTTGATATACTTGGTTAACTGGTTGGTGTTTACTGGAGAAGGAGAGAGGCAAGCAAAAACCCAAGAGAGCTAATATCCAAGTTACCGGTTATCTTGAGCACATTTGGGGATTGACTATTCTGGAATTTACTTCAGAGGTTAGGAAAGGAGTCCCAGGAGTCCAGTGAGATAGGAGCCTCCAAATTGATAGCCATAGCTTAGAGGAAAGAATGGTAAAGGGCCAAGACACTTCCCTCCCCTGATGCTGCCTAATTCCTTCCAGTGTGCTTATTTTTGTATGCCTGGGGTTTAAACAGTGAGAGGGTTAAATTGTGAATGATGATCTGTGTAGCCTGTTAACAGTAATGGACTAATTAAGTCTACAAAATGTGAAATAGTAATGAGAGAATATTCTGGAGATCAAAGAGATGAGTTAAATTAAGAGTGAGGCTACTCCATTGCTAATGACAGTAATAAAACCCCTTGTATTCACATGAAGGGATGCAGAGGATTTAACATTTCTACCAGGATGCTACATTTTTGAATGGGGAATAGGAAGGTGAGCTGTTAGTGTATAGGCTTCTAGCAGTTATGTGTTGTTACAGAAACCCCAACGGCTCTCCGTCTGCCAGAAAGTCATTATGTTTCTTCTCTGCCTAGGTATTGGACTGGATTGAAAACCATGGTGAGGCCTTTCTCAGCAAACACACTGGAGTCGGAAAGTCCTTGCATCGAGCGCGGGCCCTACAGAAGAGGCACGATGACTTTGAAGAGGTGGCTCAGGTGAGAAGTTTTGTGTGGTTGTGTGTATGTGTGTGCTTGTGCATTGAGGCTGGGGCAAAGCAGGGCTGTGACTTTGATGTTTGGTGTGCATGTGAGTCGACGGTCTTTAGATTAAAAAAGCGGGGCTTCTTTTTTTACTTGATAAAGGAGATTCTTTTCTACTCTTGGGTTAATAACTGAATGACAATTAGAACCCTAGGAAATGATACTCAAAGAAAATCTTCCTGCAAGAGTGACCTGAAAATGCTTTGAACACAAGGGGGTGCTAGTGGGAAGGACTGACGAGCTTAGAACTGTCATTGTCCCGGATTGACCTACTGTGGATGTCTCTGCAGGCAGATGAACGGGACATGATAGCCAGTCTCAGCTCTACACAGCTGTATACCTAGGAGGACCTCAAGGAAGAAATGGCACCTTCTTACTAAGCCAGGAACCCATAAGACTGAATGTGCCCTGAGAATGAGTGTTGTTGTCAGTTGCAGATTATGGAGTCTGTGATGAATTTAAGATTCAGTCTGTTTGCAGAGCTGTATACCTAATCCAAAGAGAGTACCATTTTCTAATTTACACAAAAATACTGTGTGAGAGGCCATGAACATTT
>NW_006399782.1:5734999-5742721 GCF_000299155.1 Elephantulus edwardii | reverse complement strand
AAAACTCAAATACATTGTTTTCCAGAATAGATTCTTCCAATTTCCCTCACCCACCGCCCAACAAATTGTACAGCCCCATGATTAATCCCCCTCCCCCTGCAAATCCTCATTTCTCTGCTTCCACCCCCCTCCCCTGTATCCTCATATTCATTCTACAACAATGGTTTGACAATATTTATCCTTGTGGGATTGAGATCGTTAACTCAGCATAATACTCCCCAGTCCCTCCCAAGTTAGCTAATAATTTACAAAATCATTGCTCCTGTGTGCTGCGTAGTATTCCATTGTGTGAATGTACCATAATTTCTCAATCCATTCATTTGTGGTTGGACATCTGGGCTGTTTCCATGTTCTTGCGATGGTGAATAATGCTGCTTTGAACATTGGTGTACCATGACCATTTATTTTAATGGTGGATGATCTAAATTATTTTTGCTCAGAGCCTGTACCTCAAAAAATTTTGTCCTAGTTCCCCTCTAATCAGTCCTCTGTTGGGGAGTCTGTCCCGATCGGTCCCCAAAGTCATCATCTTCATGATGAAATGCCACTTTTCCAGTTATTTTTGTCAGCTAGTCTCTCTGGTGTGATCAGTTACAGTGAAAGGTAAGACAGTAGGGGAGGGGAGGGGAGGGGAGGGGAGGGATAGCTGGGCTGGACATCACTAGGGCACATCCAGATGGGTGCTGATAGAACAGTGAGGGTGACAAGGCTCAGTGATGACTTTAGCTGGGTTGACTCTCAGCCCACGATAAAACAGCCTCCTGATGTGGACACCATACCTGGCATTTTGTAGAACCCAGGACCTCACTCCTGGAAGTTGCTGGCCTCAGACAGAAATATGCAGTAGGTGCAAAAGAAAAGGGCCTATTGAGAATCAAATTAACTCACTGGAGGATAGGAAAGTGATGGGGGACATTATGGAATCTCCAGGGAAGCTCAAGTTAGAAAGCTGAAAAGTAAGAGAGTCTGCAGGAGCCAGAAAGTCAAGGTCTGCTGTGACCTGTGCCCAGGGAATGTGGGTGGACTAGTCCAGTCTGTGGACTGCAGAATGCTCTCTAGCCACATGAGGACCTTCTGTAGAATGGCTTGTACTTCAAAAGCATCATAGAGACATGGGTTCTAATGTTTTCTGGTGGACAAGGTGTAGCACAGACCTAGTATCCTCGGATCGCCAGGCATCTTATGCACTTCTCCAGCTCGTTTACAGAAAGAAAAGGAAGAGAGAGGGCAGGAAGAGGAGATGGTGCTGTAACCCTCCGGTTTGACATACAGTGCAACTTTTTTCCTAACTCAGCCAACGAGTAATACACTGGTATAGTCCACATTCCCACAGTGCCTCTATTTTCTGATAAGACTGTCTCTTTTGAGAGAGAAGAGATAATTTGAAATTCTAGAAGGCTCCTATTTTTAGGAGTGTTTAGAAAAGGAAGACTAGATGTGAGTTACAAAGGGAATATCTAAGCTAGAGGTCCTCCATTCATTTTCTCTCTGTACATAGGCCTCTTGAGGTAGCTTTTACAGTCTGGAAATGAATCCTGTCTTACTTCTTTGTCCCCACTGAGGAAGAGAGTGAGCAGAGGAGATGCCCTGCATCCTGGACTTGCTAGTCCACAGACTTCCACCTCAACAGAGGCTGGCTAACTGGTCTGCTTCAGACCTTCTTGGCCTGTGCGATGCAGTCAGCATGCTCAGGTGGAGAGAACAGGAGGCAATCCTGACAGGAAAGGAAGGGCTCACTTCTTCTCGCTTATTTCTCTTCTCAGTTTGAAAATATTCATTGAGCAGAGAGGCAGGGGTTTAATCAGGTTTAATAGATTTAATTAGAAAATTCTTTAGTTAGAAGAGCAGTAACAAACACAAAACAAATGAGCAAACTATAAAACCAAAGCTTGAGAACTCAGTTTTTGGCTGCTTGGGAATTGCTGTTGATGAGATGTTGTCAGAAAGGTTGCCATATACATTGTAGAATAGGAGACTAGGGCCCCTGTCAGCAGTACTACAGAGGGTTATGACGCAGTGAAGAAACGTCTTTTAATTTATGAGTTTATGACTCATTGACTCAAGGCTGGTTTCAGAAGGGGAATCTTGACCACTGATTCGCATTCTCTGTATCCAGCATAAAAAAATTATCTTGAGTCAAAGCAAGAAGAAGACTGTTGCATCTATGACAACTCCTGGAAACCTGTTCTTTTTCAAGGAAGATGAACTACAACAGAGAAAACGGTTGCGGGGATCAGATTAGGCAATGCCATGGGAAAATACATCTCCCTGTGGGATAGCGGTGATACTTGTGATTCTCACCACTACTCACTCTTTCGGTGTAAGGTTCTTTATAAACAATATCAATGAAGAATTAATGTAGTTGTCTTCTGTTACATACATGTAGCTCTGGTGGCCTAGTGGTAAGGAGTTTCGCTGGCAACCCATAAGTACATGGTTCAAAGCCACCAGCTGCTTCGTGGGAGATAGATGGACAACCTCCTCCTGTGTGATTTTACTGCCTATGAAAACCGATTGGAGGGTCAGTTCTAAGTCGATGGTACACAACGACAAAACCCATATTACACACATGCCATTGAAGTTTCATTTCTAGTTAACTTCTAGATAGAGTGATCTAATATATATTAAAAAGACTGTGGCTTGGATCAGGTGCACCTTAGTCCTTAAGCTGAAATCCTTGCCCTTCAGTACTCTGAAGAGATCCCAAACAGCAGACTTTCCCAGTGTAATACATCTCCTGATCTCTTTTAACTGTTGTTGCTGACCATGTTGTTTGTGGATCTTAGCAGGATTAAATCAGGGACAACTTCAAAAATCCATCCATGATGTTGCCTGTTAACCCAGTTGTGAGGCTTTTTTGTTTTCTTGATGTTGACATGTAATCCATAGTGCAGGCTGCAATTTTTGATCTTCTGCAAAAAGTGCTTCAGGTTTTCCCCCTTTCAGCAAAAGTTGTGCCATCTACATAACACAGATTTATGAGTCTTCCTCCAATCCCAATACTATATGCTTCTTCATAAAGTCCAGCTTCTCAAATGATTCGTTCAACATATATATTGAACAGACTTAGAGAGAGAATACAGCCCTGACTCATTTCTTTCTTTATTTTAAACCATGTAAAATTCCTTTGTTCAAACAACAACGTCTTGGTCTAGGTACAGGTTTTGTAAAAGCACAATTAAGTGTTCTGTAATTCCTATTTTCCTCAATATTAGCCATAGTTTGGTATGATCTACATAGTCAAATGCATTTGCATAGTCAATAAAAGAGAAGTAGACATTCTTTTGGTATTCTCTGCTTTTAGCCAAGATCCATCTAACAATAAAAGTGATATCCCCAGTACCACAGCTTCTTCTAAACCTAGCTTGAACTTCTGGCTATTCTCTGTCAATGGATTGTTCTAGCCATTTTTGGATGATCTTCAGCAATATATTGCTTGCATGTGATCTTAATGTTCAATAATCTCCACATTCTGTTGGATCACCTTTCTTGAGAATGGTAACAAATACAGATTTCTTCCAGTCAGTGGGCTAGGTAGCTGTCTTCCAAATTTCCTGGCACAGACTGGGGAGCATGCCCAGGGTTGTGTCTGTTAGTTGAAACATCAGTTGGTATCCCATCTACTTCCTGGGGCCTTATTTTTTACCATTGCAGCTTGGACTTTCCCCCTCATCACCATTGATTCCCTATCATCTGTCATTTCCTAAAATATTTCTGTGCCAACCAATTCTTTTTGGTACAATGACTCTGTGTAATCCCTCCATCATTTTTTTAAATGATATTTGGACCATTCATTTGCCCATAGCATCTCTCAGTAGAACTCTCAGTATAACTCAGAGCTTGAATTTGTTTTTCAGTTCTTTAAGCTTGAGAAATGCTGAGGGAATGTTTCCCTTTTTATTCTCCACTTCTAGCTCTGTGCATGTTTTATTATAATATTTTGCTTTGTCTTCTCAAGGTATCCTTTAAAATCTTCTGTTCATTTCTTTTACTTTCCTAGAGCCTTTGAAAGTCATTTGAAAGAAAACAAGTTGTTACACAACTTTGGTTCATCCTGCAGATGGCACTCTTTGAATAGTCAGTTCTAGGTTTGAGCTGGAGTTGAAAAGCAACTACACTCGCTGTGGAGAGGCACTGGCATGCAGGTAGTGAGGGTGCACCAAAGGACTGTTCCCATGTGTCTTTCTGGTATAAGCTGTTGAAGTTATCCGTGACTGAATGAATAGAGACCTGAACACTGGCAAGAACTTATCCTGATTCTGGTAAATACTTGACCCAATTTGCCTGTGAAGTCACCAAATGACTCAAGCCATTGAAGAAAACAGTTCTTAGAGGCATGTATCATCTTTTTCTGTGTGACTCCTATTAGGTGTTACTGAGTAGCTGCACATAATAGCAGAGCTATTAGAGGGGAGGATGGGATATGATGATGGAATTTTCTCCTTCAACCTCCTGACATGTTTGCTCTTAGCTACTAGAAGATCACTTAATGCCTGTGGTGTGAAGGGTAGTTGCACCTGCTCTGTTAGTACCTGCTCCATGAGCTCCTTATCTAAACCACCAGACACTGTGTATGCTAACTTATTATCAAGCTTTTACATTCAGGTATACGTTGTTTTGAAATTTCAATGCTCATATCTTATTTAAAGGGCTGAGCCTTTTAAGGAGCATTACTGCAGCATCTTTGAAATAACAGATAATTTGAAGAAAGACTTAAAGAAACAGAAAAAAATAAAGCATGATTAGATGTTTTTTCAGTAATTCGCAGTTAGTTATTTCCCCATCTGAACCTTATGTTTTCATCTCAGATTTTTCTAGAACATGCTTTTAAAGTCCATAATGAATTTTGGAGTAAAACAGACACAAATGAAGAATGTTTGAATGGACATCATGTGGTAGCTGCCAAAGATATCCAATGTATGATCAGCTAAATCTACCACATTACTAAAATCAAAGAGATTAGGATAGTTTATAGAGATTAAAAGCCTGTGTTCTCTCTTGATTGGAGCTCTGGTAGCTCAAGTGGTTAAGGAGTTGTACTGCCAACCCAAAGCAGGAAGTTCAAGTCCATCAGCTGCTCTGAGGTAGAGAGATGGACCATCTCCTCTCATTCAGTTAACAGGCTCTGAAAACTGCAGGGTCAGCTATGAGTTGTTTCCACCTCAACAGCACCAAACAACAATAGCATTATCAACTCCTAGATCCCGTGAATTTCTGTGTCAAGCAAGATGGGAAATTAAATTAAATTTCCTGTCTTGAAAAATACATGGAGGAGTTAGACAGTTAATAAGGAGGAGAGAAGAATTAATGTCCTTGAAGTATTGGACGGTAATGGTGAGTATGCCATGGTCTGAAAAAAGAACAAACCAATCTGTCTCTTGTCTTGGGAGAAGTGCAGCCTGGGAACTCCCTAGAGGCAAGAATAGTGAGAGAGACTTCACCTCCTGTGCTGTGCATGTTATCAGGAGGGACTAGTCTTTGGAAAAGCACATCATGCTTGAAAAATAGGGGGCCAGCGAAGAAGGAGAACCTGAGACTGCCGCAATGGGCTTGAGCAGAGCAGAGATTGTGAGGATGGTACAGGATCGGGCAGGGGTCTGCTCTGTGATGCAGAGGGTCAGTATGAATCAGAGCCAACAGAGCGGTCCCTAGCAACAGCATCTTGGGAAACATACACTCTTAAGGAAAACAGGTCACAGTATAGTTTAACCCTTTAACAAAGCCAAATAGTTATAGAAGAGATAAGAGTCTTTTACTCTTTAGGTATTGGCAAGGAGACTTTGTAATTAAACTAGGAGAAATTGATTCATTCCTATGGTTATTAGGTAACATTGACTTGAGTATGACCCATAGCGACCCTATGAACAACAGACCTGAACCCTAGCCTATCCTGTGTCATCCTCACCTTTCTGGACACGTTAGAGCCCATTGCAGCAGTCACTGTGTCAGTACACCCGGTTGAGGGTCTTCCTCTCCTTTGCCAACCCCTCACTTTCCCAGCATCATGTCCTTCTGCAAGGAATAGCCCCTCCTAGCATCGTGCCCAAAGTATGTGAGGTGAAGCCTCAACATCTTTGCCTCCAAAGAGCACTCTAGATGAACCCTCTCCAAAACACATTTGTTTGTTCATTTGGCCCTATATGGGATGTTCAGTGCTCTTCTCCAATGACACAGCTCAAAGCCTTCAGTTCTTCTTCAGTCATCCTTATTGGTTGTCCAGCTCTCAGAGGTGTAGCAAGTGATTGCAGAGACCATGGTCTGATTCAGATGCACCTTAGTCCAATTCCTCTGTGGAGTCAGTAAATACACTTACCTAGGAAACGGTGTGATGACTTTTAGAGTAATTTCTACCTTTCTTGTCTGAAACAGTGACAAATTACATTAGCTACAAATGTAATTCAGAGAAAAAGATGGGAGAATTGGAATCCTCTCATAGCTGACAATAAGGTTTATCTGAGGCTGTGAATCACACAGGAAGATGATGTCCATCTTTCTCCCTCAGGGCTGCTGGTAGATTCAGACCACCAGAGAGTGTGGCCTGTGGGCTGGCAGGGCAGCTTCTACTGGCAGGGGTAGGTCACTGGAGTTTCCTGTGGGATTGCTTCAGTCGTTGTTCTTCCACACTCCAGCTTCTTAAAGAAAAGGAAAAGTACTTAGGCAGGATAGGAAAAAAAGGAGTAAAGAAGAAATACAGGAAAATGCAGAGAAATTCAAGTGAGTAGAAAAAACGTGAGTCAGTAGGAAAATAAAGGATGAACTTGGTCTTTGGATCTTTCATGACACCCTTCCTGGACATTCTTCCCATGAAGCATAAGAGAGATGTTTCTGATATGAACTGCTGTGAAATTGGATGGTATCCATGCTGGGTAACTTTCAGCCAAGGCTATCAGAGGTCATTTGCTTTGACCTGATGTGGAAACTTTGGTGGAACAGAAACCAGCATCTGAGGACTTTTGGTGAGTATGCCAGTAATCTTAGATGAAGTTCATAAATTGTTCCCCACTTTTGCTGCCTCTTGCAGGGAATAATAGCACTTTGAAAAGAAAGTAAGACTAAATTCCTAATGATCTTTATGTCCTTGGTAGCATCTGAAAGATTCAAAAGCACAGGAGGTGTTTTTCTCTCTTATTCCATGTGATGGCAGTGAATTGAAGGAAAAAAGGCTTTGAAAAACAATTGGGTTCCTGTTTGGATGAGATTTTTTTTAAGATATGAATATGGTTTATTATATTTGAATAAGTAAAAAGATTTCCTTGTTTTTTACAAGAGTTCTGTATTCTTCATGTGAAAAGGGTAAAGTAAAAGAAAATGATACACAAAAATTTCTATTAGCTATCAAAGGTACTAATGTTGCAACATACCGTATTACTTTTTTTTAATTGAAATTTTAATGAAAGTTTATAGACTTTGACTTTCCAGTCATTCATTTTGCACATTTTCCTCCCTACCCACCCCTCCCCCCAGTTGGTTTTTCTCTTTGAAAAGTAAAAAAAAAAACCCAAACCCACAAACTTTCATTATTATACAACACCCCCCCCCAGTCTACTCCCCCACGCAGCTCACATTCTGGACTCTTGCCATGAAAATAATACCTAATCATATATGTCTTTCCAACAGTTCTCTCGCCTGTCTGTTTCAATGCAGTATACATTACTTAACCCCTCTTTTCTTAGATTCCCCCCAACCCCAATGTCAGTCCTGCTTTACAACAGTGGCACTATG
>NW_006399782.1:5701044-5734859 GCF_000299155.1 Elephantulus edwardii | reverse complement strand
GTTTGTTGATGGGCACTTGGGTTGTTTCCAGCTCTTTGCTATTGTGAACAAAGCTGCAATAAACATGGGTGTGCATATATCTGCTTGGGTGGCAGTTGTGGTTTCTTTAGGGTATATTCCCAATAGTGGAATTGCTGGGTCAAATGGTATTTGTACTCCTTCTATCTTCTTTTGATGCTTCCTGGGTCATTCAGCATTTTGCCCTCAGCATCCTTAAATATTTCAACTGGAGGTTTAAACTTGTTCTTCAGTTCTTTGAGGTTAAGAAATGTTGATCAAACTCATCCTCTTTGATTTCCAGCTCTGGCTATTTTTTCATTATAATACATTGCTTCGTCTTCCTGAGCTGCCCTTTGAAATCTTCTGTTCAACTCCTTGTCTTCTTGATTTCTTCCCTTTGTTTTGGCTTCTCAGTGCTCTAGTATAATATTCTATCTCCTCTGACATCCATGTTGGTCTTTTCTCTCTCCTGTCTTTACAGTGTCTTTTTGCATTCCTCATGGTTGATATTCTAGATGTCCTCCCACATCTCATCTGGTCTTCACTCATTAGTATTCAAGGGCCCAAACCTGTTCCTGAGATGGTAATAAGGAATTGTGCTGTCAACGCAAAGGTGCAGTTCAAATCTACCAGCTGCTCTGCAGGAGAAAGATGCACAATCTCTTCATGTGTGTTTTAAAGCCTCTGAAAAACCTACTGAAGAATCAACTATAAGTTGATTCTGTACATGACAACGTATCTGTAAACCTAGGGGACTCTGGTGGCTTGGTCCTTAGGGAATTGTGCTGCTAGCCCAAAGGCTACCTCACTGGCCATTCAAATCAGCAGCTCCAAGGGAGAAAAATGGGCAGTCTCCTCCCATGCAAATTTACACACACCATAAACCTGCTGGAGAGTCAGCTATGAGTCGGTTTAAGCTAGATAGCAATGAGTTTTTATCCAGAAACTATGAAAAGGAATATCTAACAAGCAGTGCACTTAAATTTTTAGCACATGAGTTTAAGTATAACATAATGACTATTCCTGAGATTGTACAAACTTGGAGGAGGTCTAGTGAGACAGTGATTGAGCACTCAGCTGCTAACTGAAAGGTGACCTGTAGGAACCCACCAGTCACCGTGCAGAAGAAAGAGTTGGCAATCCATTTCTCAAAAGAATTACAAACTTGGAAGCCCTGTCAGGGGAATTCTGCTTTGCTGTAGAGTTGCTGTAAATCAGAGTCGACTTGTTGGCAGCGAGTTTTTATTTCACTTAAGATATTGAGCTCATAGCCAGAAAAAGGCAACCGAAGAGGATTTTCTTCTGAGGAACTCATCCTCATAAGCGGTGTGAGGGTATATATAATACATTACATAAGAGAAAATCGCACATACATAAAGTCTGCAAACTTCAGGGAGGGAATAGAGAGATAAAAAGAAAGGAGGTGAGGGAAGAGGAAGGGAAGCCATTGTGTTGTTGCTAAACAGAGTCTGTTCTGTTACATGGAAGTTACAGAAAACACTGACCTGGTAGGATTTTGTTTCCAACCTAACAAGAACTATGATGCATCCTGTCTCCATACCTTTTCAATCTATATATGGAACAAATCATTTGGGAAGCTGAATTTTATGAGGAGGAATGTGGCATCTGTATTAGAGGAAGACTCATCAACAACCTATGTTATACAGATTTGCTTGCCAAAACTGAGGAAGATCTGAAGTGTTTGCAGAAGGTCAAGGACTGTAGTCTTCAATATGGATTGAAGCTCAAATCAAGAAAACAAAGATTCTCACCACTGGACCAGTTGGCAGCACCATAATAGAAGGAGGAGAGATTAAGATTGTTAACAGTTATAGCTTGCTTGGTTCCACAGGCAACACTCTTGGCACCAGTACTCAGGAAATTAAAAGACAAATTACCTTGGGGAAGTCTGCTGTCAGGGACCTCTTCAGAGTACTGAAGAGCAACAGTGTCAGTCTAAGTTCAATTAGTCAGTGACTAAGATGCAACTGATCCAGGCCATGGTCTCTGCAATTTCTTGCTATGTATTATAGAGTTGGACAATGACTAAGGATGGCAGAAGAATCATTGATGTCTTTGAGTTGTGGTGAAGAGTATTGAACATTCCATCAACCACCAAGAGAACAAAAAGTTCTTTCCTGGACATGGTGAACCCTAGTTGCTCCTTGGAGGAAATAATTCTGAGCTCTATCTCACATACTTTGGACATGTTGCCAGGAGAGACCAATCCTTGAAGAAGAACATTAAACTTGGAAGGGTGAAAGGACAGTGTAGGAGAGGAGGACCCTGGATGAGATTAGTTGACACCATAATTGGGGTAATGGGGATAGGTGTGTCAGAGACAGTGAGACTAGCTCAGGATAGAACAGGATTTAGAGCTGTTGTACATAGGGTTGCTATGAGTCACAAGCAACTTGGTGGCACATAACAACAACAACTTGGTGGTAATAGGAGTCTCCTTATTTCCTGATGTGTCCTGGAAATTTTGTAAAATTGTAAATAAAATAACAATAAGTTGATGAAAGGAAGGGGTCCTGCATAGGGTAAAATAAATCATTGTATAAAAGATAGAAAACATAGGTTGTATCTAGGCTCTTGAGAACTTTGACATCTAAATGAAGTTTTTAGATTTTACTCTCAGAGCAGGAGTATTAGAAGCTTTTGGACAAAAAAAAGAAGCTTTTGGACAATGATATAAATGAAATGCCATCTCTAGGTTAGAGAACTAAAACTCGATCTACTATATGACTATTTAGATCACATGTAGAATACTCTGCCTAATTCTGGAAAATGTCTCTTCAAGGATATATTAGCAAGCCATGCTGTGGTTGTTGGAAAGCTGTGAAGATTGTGAAGTTGAAGTGACTAGGTATATTCAGCTTGAAGTAAATTGTGTTTTATGGAAGTCAAAGTGTAGTGTTGTCATAGACAAGGTAAGGGGAAAAGATATGTTTTTGTTGTATTCGCTGAAGTTGGAACTGACTCATATAGCTCACCCTCTCTAGTGGGTTTTCAGGAGCAGAGGAGGAGATTGCCCAGCTTCCTCTCTCAGAGCACTTGGTAGTTTCAAACTGCATGCCTTTGGGCTATCAGCACAGATCCTTGCCACTAGGCTACCAGAGCTCCCTGCAGTGAAACTGAGTTTAGCTTAATTCAGTTATTACTTATAATTCTTGAGTCGAGTTTTTAGTTAAAATGAGCTGTCCAGGCACAAATTAAATACCTCATGATATAGTGTTAGTTTTCAAGTAACAAGATGGCTCTTTTCTCTGAGGATATAAATATCCTCAAGTCCTCCTTACCTAAAAACTAATAAGGGAAAGGAAGGAAATTGAGAACATATTTTTTTGGACTGAAATTTCACTATTTCTTTTCCCATTCCAGGTCAAGTTCATAGAGTTGATATTTGTCATATCTGCTTCCTCACTTCTAAGATGCTCCTTAACTCCTATCATGAAGCTTCTGTTCTGTCTGGTCCGTTAAGGTCAATCTTAGCAAAATCTCCTCTAGTGTATTTTTGCTGCTAAATCCAAAAGATACTTTTCAGATCTTACTTGATCCTTTGAAACGTTTGCCTTGTCAACCACTTTATCTTGTTTGTGTTTTCTTCTCTCTAGCCTTCCATGACACACCAGCTGTGTCACTGGTGTTTCAAATTCCCATAAAGGTGGAAAGGGTTTGGTAGATCTCCCAGATTAAGAAAGATGTGGAAGCAGGATTGACGTCCACTTCTTAAATTATAGGCCTTTGAAAACCCTATGATCAGTAGAGGGATGATGATAGTTACGGAACAACCCTATTATTCAGAGGATTGCTAGGAGTCATACTCGACTCAGTGTCACCTAGCAACAACAGCAACAGCCTTCTATGGCACCAAACATTTCTGGTTTCCTTATGCTATTTTACCTAGACCATCTTTCTGGCTAGTTCCGCCTCTTTCCTCCAGTATATTTTTCTTAAATCTTCTCTTACGTATTTATTCTATTCCTGTTGTAGTTGTTATATGCCATCAAGTTACTTGCAACATAGTGACCCTATGTACAACAGTCCTAAAACCTGTGCCAATCTTATTGTCTCCGACACACATAACTCCATTACCCCAGTCACTGAATCAATCCATCTCATCGAGGGTCTTCCTCTCCTGCTCTGTCCCTGCACCCTCTCAAGAATTACATCCCTCTCCAAGGACTGGTCTCTTCCTTTCAACATGTCTAAATTATGTCAGACAAAGCTTCAGAATCCTTGCCTCCAAAGAGCAGCCTGGTTTCACCCTCTCTAGGATGAACCTGTTTGTTCTCCTAGCATTCCATGGAATATTCAGTACTCTTCTGCAGCACCACAGCTCAAAGGCATCTATTTTCCTTCTGTCATCCCTAGTCATTGTCCAGCTCTCTAATGCATAGCAAGTAATTGCAAAGACTATAGCATGAATCAAGCGCACCTTAGTCTCCAGACTAACGTGTTGCTCTTCAGTACTTTGGAGAGATCTCTGACAGCAGACTTTCCCAGTGCAACTTATCTTTTAATTTCCTGGCTGCTGGTACCAAGAGTGTTGTTGATTGTGGAGCCAAGCAAACTAAAGCTGTTAACAATTTCAATCTCTTCACCATCCATCACGATGCTGCCATTGGCCTAGTGGTGAGAATCTTTGTTTTCTTGATGTTGAGCTTCAATCCATATTGAAGGCTACAGTCCTTGACATTCTGCAGCAAACTCTTCAGGTCCTCCTCAGTCTCAGCAAGCAGGATTGTGTCATTTGAATAATGCGGATTGTTGACGAGTCTACCTCCAATTCTGATGCCACATTTATCCTCACAGAGCCCAGCATCCTGGACGATCTGTTCTGCATATAGATTGAAAAGATATGGAGTTAGGACACATCCCTGGTGTACACCCTTACTAGTTTTGAACCATGCGGTTTCCTTGCTCTGTTCTGATGATTGCCTCCTGGTCTAAGTATAGATTTTGCCTAAGCATGATCAAGTGTTTTGGGATTCCCATTCTTCTCAGAGAGAGTTAGTTTCAGTTTATTGTGATCCACAGTCAAATGCCTTTGCATAGTCAGTGAAACATAGATAGACATTCCTTTCATACTCTCTCCTTTCAGCCAAGATCCATCTAGCATTTGCTATAATACTACCATGGCCTCTTCTAAACCCAGGTTGCACTTCAGGCAGTTTTCTGTTGATGTGCTGTTCCAGTCATTTTTGGATAATTTTCAGCAGAATTTTGCTTGTAGGTGATATTAAAGATATTGTTTGATAATTTCTACACTTTGTTGGTCACCCTTCTTTGGAATGGTAACAAATACAGATCTCTTCCAGTTAGCTGGCCAGATTTCTTGACACAACTTGGTGAGCACATACAAGGCAGTGTCTGTTGAAATATGTCAAATGATATGCCATCAATTCCTGGGGCCTTGTTTTTTTTGCCAGTTCTTTCAGAGCAGCTTGAACTTCTTCATCACCAAAGGCTCTTGCTTATACATTGTTTCATGAAATTCTTCTGTGTCCACCAATTTCTTTTGATATGGTGACTCTGTATACTCTTTTCATTGTCTTTTAATGCTTCCTGGGTCATTTAACATTCTGCCCAAAGCTTCCATAAGTATTGCAACTCAAGGTTTGAATTTGTTCTTCAGTTCCTTCTGCTTAAGAAATGCTGAGCCAGTCTGGCCCCTTTCTTTGACTTTCTAACTCCAGCTCTTTGCTCATTTCATTATAATATTTTACTTTGTCTTCCTGCACTACCCTTTGAAACCTTCTGTTCAGCTCCTTAATATCCTGATTTCTTCCCTTTTGCTTCAGCTTCTCAGCGCTCCAGTGCGATATTCAGAGTCCCTTTAGACATCCATCTTGTTCTTTCTTTCCTCCTGTCTTTGTAATTACCCCACTCATTTTTCTGGATGATATTCTTGATATCCTCCCACAGCTCATCTGATCTTCACTCATTAGTATTCTCAAACCTGTTCCTGAGATGGTTTTGAAATTCAGGTGGAATAAACCCAAGGTCAAATTTTGGTTTCTGTGGATTTGATTTAATTATCTTTCACTCAGCTTGACTTTTCTTATGAGTAGTTGGTGGCCTTTTCCACAATAAGCACCTGGCCTAGTTTCCACATCTGATATTGAACTTCTCCACAGATGTAATCGATCTGATTCCTATGCAAACCATCTGGTGAAATCCATGTGTATAGCCTGTGTTTGTGTTTTTTATAAAAAGTATTTGTAATGAATAAATTGTTGATTGTACAGAATTCTATCATTCTATCTCCGGCTTTATTTCTGTCACCAAGTCCATGTTTTCCAACTACTGATCTTTCTTCTCTGTTTCCAACTTTTGCATTCCAGACATCTATTATTATTTATGCATCTTTATTGCATGTTCAATCCATCTCTGACTGCAAAAGTTGGTAGAAATCTTCTATTTCCTCCTCTTTGGCTCTCGTTGTTGGTGCATGTATCTGAATGATAGTGGTATTTACTGGACTTCTTTGTATGAGTATGGATATTATCCTGTCACTCACAACATTGTATTTCAAGACAGATGTAGAAATTACTTTTTTAATTGTGAAAGCAACCCCATTTTTTCCTCACCTTTTTGTTGCCGACATAGTAGATCATGCCAGTCCATCTCATTTTGCTTCTACCTAGTATGTCAATATTTGTGTGTTTCATTTCTTTTTTAACAATGTCAAACTTTTGTACATTAATGGTTCTCACATTCCATGTTCCCATCACTAGTGTCTTCTTACAACTAACTGTTCCTCCTCCTTTGTGTGTCCATACTTGAGGGCTCAGCCTCAGTTGCCATATCTGCTAGTCTTAGTGTGCTCTATTGTACAGAGGGTTTTTGAAGGCCTGCTATTTTGGAAGTTGATGGCCAGTCCTTCTTTCTAGTCTGTCTTAATTTGAATGCTCACATTTAGAATAGTGGCTGACAGACAAGCATTTTATCGAAAAGAGCAGATGAATTTTATATTGTCTCCAAAGGAGCTCTGGGGGCATAGTGGCAAGGAATTGTGCTCCTAGCGCAAAGGCATGCTGTACTAATCCACCAGCTGATCCACAGGAGAAGGATGGGCAGTCTTCTCCTGTGCAATAAACTGCCTTTGAAAACTTGCTGGAGGGTAAGCTATGGATTAGTTTCAACTTAACAGTACACAACAACAGCCTAAATTAACCACCTCTTATCCTATGCTTTAAAATCTATGCCTCATCTCTGATGTCCTGAGTTCCATTTTCATAAATCCCGTGACTTTATGGATTTCTCTAATTTTTCAGAAGGTTGTCAAACTCATTATGTCCAAAATTTAATTCAACATTTCCTTCCCACCCCTTTCAAATACACTTCTTCCTGTATTCTCCCTTACCAGTAAGGCAGAACCTTGGGAATCATGCTCATTCTTCCTTTGCCCATACCTTACACTGAGTCCATTGTAAAATCCTGTTGATTCTTTCCTTTTTTAAGTCTCCATCATAAGTCCCTTAGATCAGAGCCTCACTATCTCTTCATGTATTATTGCAATAACCTCCTGTTTTCTCTGAGTCCAGTCTCAGTGCTCTTAAATCTGTTTCCATATTACCACAAGAATTTTTTTCCTAAAATGTATATCTCCTCATGCTACTTAATTGTGTAGGAGATCCATATATGGCTTTTCATTAAAATAAAGTTCCAATTCTTGTTTTAAAAGTCTTAAGGCTGGCCATTGCCTCCTCTCGCTTTATATTTATCCTTCATGTGCTCTCTCTGCCTCATGCTTTACTATTAACTTTCAGGGCTGTTTTCTCTTTCAACCTTCTGTGAAAGGAGTGAATACAATATGGAGGTGGCTGAGTCTAACGTCTATCCTTTTTAAAAATGGCAATTGTTCACATCAATAAAATCCATAAATATAGTACCCTATAAATAGCTTCAAGGTCAGACATGCCAGCCCCCATACTCCTGCTCCTATTTCAACCATTCATTGGTTCCAGTGTTTGTTGCAAACTGATGCACAGATTTTACTCACAGTTGTAGGTTATTAAGGAAATAGGTTGGGGAGTGAGAGAGACAAAGAATACCACACAATACAAGTCCAGGTTTATTCCAGCAGTCCCAGGCCAGATTAACAAGGCACAATTCTTCAACTAGTAAAAGTCCAGATTTAGTTCAGCAGCACAGAGCAAGAAGCCTCTGATTGCCTGAATCATCTAGCAAACTTTATATCAGAGCAGTCACAAGTCAGTTTTCCCTTCAATCATTCAGCAAGCAAAACCTTTAACCTTTAAGAGTTCCTCTGATTACACCTTGCCACAGTCTCTTCACAGCAATGCCACACCACCCTCCCTCCATCACCTTCATTTTTCACACCTTCTTCACTACTGTTTTTCACAGTGTGGAAGCACTCTCATATTGGTCCCATAACTGTTGATAATTTATAATACCATGTGTCTGCAGTTAAGGTAGCTGGAGACCATTTCCCTCAATGGAGAATAACAGAATTTCAAGACAAGCCAATTTTCAAGAGTTCTAACTCTCCACCTTTCTGTCACTTTAACTGACCAACTCTTACTGATCTTTGAACACTCCTGTCAAGTATCACCTCTTCAGGAAGACTTCAATGGCCTTCTCCATATAGACTGGGTACTTCTTTTCTGAGCATCCACTGTACTCTGCTTATATTTCTTCATTGTAGTTCTTAACACTGTTCCAGCTGACTACAACCTTCCTGAAAGCATTAATTTTGTCCTTTTTATACCAATGCCAACACAATGAGCACTTGTCGCTTGAAAAGAAAATGAATGTGTGATATACAGGGAATTCCTGTGTTGGTTAGCTATCAGACCAGTTAGGTTTCCTTTCAACTTTAGGACTAATGTGTGAAAGAGAGATGTATTATTATATGAATACTTATGAAAATGGGCCCCAGGGCCATATAAACTGGGCCAAGTGGAATGACATACTGGTAGAATTAGTGAGGATATACTAACTTGGAGTCAGCTTAGACAGCCCCAGGGGATCAGAGTCTAAAATTGGAAAGAAATTTCCTCTGAATATAATTTCAATGGGCTCTTTGGACACGTATGTAAGTTTTTTAATTAAAAAAATTGAAAGTTATTTAAGATTAGACTATTGCTTTAAAAACTACATTACTATTTTTGTTAATAATATGTGCAAAAAAAAGACACCAGTTCAACTACATATAAATTAAGTTCATTCTTTGAGTTGTAGAACAATATTAACAAGAGTAAATTACAATTCTTACTATGTCTATTTATTTGCCCATTCCAAATTTCAGTTGAGATACTTAACATCAACCACCATGCCTGATTAGGAAAAGAAACTTCCTCTCAGGTGGCTTAAATGTGAAGAAGTGAGAGATAGATAGATAGATTTTTTTAAATTTTATGTTCACTTGCATTAAAAGGTATTTATACATTGTTTCACACTACACTTCATTTACAATCATTCCTATTCATTATGTTTTACAAAATTAATCACTATTGAGCTATGCTCACCGTCACTCCATCTTTCCAGATCACAACAGGATCTTTCTCATTTCTTTTACCCCTCCCCCCACCAAATTGTCCAACCCTATGATTTCCCTGCTGCACATCCTAACCCCTCTGCCCCCATCAATTCCCCTCTTGGATCCCTCTATACGTTTTAGTAGTTGTCCTTATATTTTATGATAATGGTCTTATGTAGTATTTGTCCTATGAAACTGAGTTAGTTTACTTAGCATAATCTCCCAAGTCACTCCCAAGTTATGTAATAATTTTTTTCTCTCATTTTTTAAAAATTAATTTTAATGAAAATTTACAGACTTTGGATTTCCATTCATTCATTGTTGCGCTTTTCTCCATGCCCACCCCTCCACCCCCAGTTCACTCTTTGAAAAGTAAAAGAAAAATTCTTTCATTGTTTTACAGTCACTCCCCCCAGGTCCACTCCACTATGCAGCCTTCACTCTGGATTCCTGTCATGACAAAAATACCTAATCACATACCCTTTTAAACAGTTTTCTCCCTCATCTGTTTCAATACAGTATACATTATTGAACCCATCTTTCTCAGTCTCCCCCCAACCCCGATGTCAGGCCTGTTTTACAACAGTGGCACCATGCAGTATTTATCTTTTTGTGACTGAGATACTTCACTCAGCATAATGTCCTCCACGGTCACCCATTTTGAATAATATTGCGTGAGTTCCTTGTTTTTCAACGCAGTGTAGTATTCCATTTTGTGAATATACCACAGCTTCTCTATCCATTCGTTTGTTGATGGGCACCAGGGTTGTTTCCAACTCCTTGCTATTCTGACCAAAGACACAATAAACATGTTAAAAATGTTTTTCCTGAGCACCATGTAGTATTCCATCATGTGAATGTACCACAATTTCTCAGTCCATTCGATTGTAGTTGGACATTTGGGATGTTTCTATGTTCTTGCAATTGTGAATAACACTGCTACGAACATTGGTGTACAAGTCTCTATTTGTGCCTCAGCTCTCATTTTCTCAGGGTATATTCCAAGCAATGGAATAGCTGGGTCATCCAAGCAATGGAATAGCTGGGTCATATGGAATTTCTATGTTCAGCTTTTTGAGGAAATGGCAAACTGCCTTCCAGAGTGGTTGTACCATGTTGCAATCCCACCAACAGTGTATGAGAGTTCTTGTCTCTCCACATCCTCTCAAACATTTATTGCTTACTGTCCTTTTAAGCTTTGCTACTACTACTGAAGTGAAATGGTACCTCACTGTGGTCTTGATTTGCCTCTCTCTTATTGCCAGTGATTATGAACATTTCTTCATGTGTCTGTCTGCCATCCAAATGCTTTCCTTTGGCCCATTTATTGATTGGGTTTTCAGCCTTGTAGAATTCTATAAACTTTTGTTATGAGATCCTTGCCTGAGATGGTTTTGCCAAATGTTTTTTCCCTCTCAGTAGGTTTTCTTTTCACTCTATTGGGAAAAGGTTTTGATGCACACAGGGATTTAATCTTTAGAAGGTCCCAGTCACCAATTTTATCCTCCACTGATTGTGTATTTCTGGTTATATTTGTCAACCTCTTTATACCATACATGAAGCCTTCTGAAGTTGATCCCAGTTTGTCTCTTTTGAACTTTATGATTTGGGGCATTATCCATAGATCTCTGATCTACCTGAGTTGATTTTTGTGCATAATGTGAGATGTGATTTCTGCTTCAGCTTTCTGCAGGTACCAATCCAGTTTTGCAGCATTATTTGCTGAAGAGGTTGTCATTTCCCCATTTGGTAGGCTTTATTTCTTTGTTGAATTTCAGTTGACCTGTAGCAGGATTAATTTCTGGGTTCTCTGTTCTGTTCAATTGGTCTTTGTGCCTCTCGTTGTACTAGTACCATGCTGTTTTGGTTATTACAGCTCTAGGGTAGGTATTAAGATCAGGGAATGCTGTGCCTCCCACTTCATTCTTATTTTTCAGAAGTGCTTTGCTTATTTGGTGTTTCTGCTCCAAATAAACTTGCCAATTGCATATTCTATCTCTTTGAAGAAGGAATTTGATATCTGTACTGGCATTGCATTAAACATGTAGACTGCTTTTGTAGGATTGTTATTTTTACCATGTTGAATCTTCCTATCCATGGACAGGGAACATTTCCCCAGTGATTTAGGCCTTTTATTTTTTCTTGCAAAAGTGTTTTGTAGTTTTCTTTGGAAATCATAATATGTTACAAGCAAATAAGGTTGAGTTGGGTGGGGTTTTCCCCCCAAAGTGATAGAAGAAACAACAACAAAACAATCAATAAATTAAACAATTAAAAATGTAAATAAATATGTATATTGATTTTGTATTTAATATACAATTTTGAGTACAAAACAACTCATTTAGTCACATATTCCTTTTGATTCAAGATATCTGGTTTTTGTTGTTATGGGCCATCTAGTCACTTGTGACTCATAGTGACCCTATGTATAACAGCCCTAAACTCTTCTCTGTTCTATGCCAATTGCACTGTCTCCAATACACCCATCCTGATTACCGCAGTCACTGAATCAATCCACCTCATAGAGGGCCTTCCCCTTCTGCGCCGTCCCTCCACCCTTCCAAGCATGATGGCCCTCTCCAAGGACCGATCTCTCCTTGCAACATGTCCAAAGTATCTCAGGCGAAGCCTCAGAATCCTTGCTTTCAAGGGGCAGCCCGGTTTAACCCTCTCAAGGATGAATCTGTTTGTTTTCTTAGCTGTCCATGGTATTTTCAATACTCTTCTCCAGCATCACAGCTCAAAGGCATCAATTTTCCTTCTATCCTCCTTAGCCATTGTCCAACTCTCTGATGCATAACAAGTGATTGCAAAGACCATGGCATGTATCAGCTGCACCTTAGTCTCCAGAGTGACACCATTGCTTTTCAGTATTTTGGAGAGGTCTCTAACAGTAGACTCTCCCATGGCAATACGTCTTTTAATTTCCTGGCTGTTGATGCCAAGAGTGTTGACTGTGGAGCCAAGCAGACTAAAGCTGTGAACAATCTCTTCACCATCCATCCTGATGCTGCCAATTGGTCCAGTGGTGAGAATCTTTGTCTTCTTGACATTGAGCCTCAACCCATATTGTAGGCTGCCGTCCTTGACCCTCTGCAGCAAGCGCTTCAAGTCCTCCTCAGTTTCAGCAAGCAGGGTTGTGTCATCTGCATAACGCAGATTGTTGATAGATCTCTCACCAATCCTGATGCCTCATTTCTCCTCATAGAGCCCAGCCTCCCAGATAATCTGTTCTGCATACAGGTTGAAAAGATATGGTGACAGGACACATTCCTGGCGTACGCCCTTCCCAATTTTGAACCACACAGTGTTTCCTTACTCTGTTCTAACGATTGCCTCTCTTCTCTATTCTGAAGACTCACTAATAACTGTGATAATGATAATAACAGTCACACTTAATGAGTACTTTCTATGCACTGACCACTCTTGTAGCCATTTTTCTTATGTTAACTTACTTAGTCTTCACATTATTCCCTGAACTGGCTATTTCTCATCGCAGTTTACAAATCTGAAGCAAAGAGGTGATGCAGTTAGCTGAAGTTGCTAGAGTGAGTAAGCATTGGAGCAGTGATTCGATCAGACCCAGGAGGTCTGATTCTAGAGTCCAGGTTTTCAATCCATTTGCCATAGAATTGCTTGATTCAGAAAAGCTTGAACATCTCTAAGAACCTGTCATGGGCCTTAGTTTTATCTCAGAACCAGTCCTGGTCTTCTTTGGATGAAGGGGATTCCTCAGACAGCTGTACATTAGCACTGTCACTGCAAGACACCGAGTGATATTTTTCTCATCTTGTCTCTTAAGATCACCTTCCAGATCCTCCTGAGATCGTTTTAATCCATGAGGTCATGTGACCTTAGATCTCTGGAAATATTTTCGTTGCCTTCTCTGCCTTTCCTCTGGCTTATAATGGTTGGTGGCTATTGGCTCTCCTCACTGCTAGAATTTGGTCTATTTAACCATTGACGTGGCCAGTATCTGGCCCGAGTCTGCATTCCTATTTTCTATCACAAAATGGTAGCTTGCACGTGACCAAAGCCAGGACTTTATTTCATCCTTTTCTTTTTCACGTTTTGTTAAGATCAATATACCATTAATTAAACCTCTTACTCTCCAAAAATCTATCCTCCTTGAGAGTTTCCCCAAGCCCAGTTTAGTATCTCTCTTGCTTCTCATCCCATAACGGTTGGGGTGTATGGTGTTGTAAGGGAGAGAAAATAATTTAAAAAAAAAAAAGCTTAGCATTTAAGGTCATTCTTATTTTCCCCCCATTTATTAGCTTTGAGATTTGTGGCAATCCCTAATCTTTTTGAAGCTACAGTATCTTTTCTCAAAAAAAAATGGATATAATAACACTTAATAACAACAACTTTGAAGAAAGAGTAATGTGAAGATTAAAAATAACATGAAAAGTGCCCAATAGAATTTGATTCATAGGAGGCTCTTGATAAATGATGGCCAGTTTCAGAAGTTGTGGCTGTGGTCGTGCTGATGTCAATACATCTGTGCCTCACAACTTTCCTGACTAAGCTATTCAAGAACCATGCTGTCATTTCTCAAGGCTCAGAGAAGTAGCGTTTGCCTCTGTTGGAGAGACTAGGCCTACCCTTGGTGACGGGCTAGACGCAAAAGGCACAAATTAGCCACAGGTGCTGACAGATTTACTGACAAGCATGTTCCAAAGGTTGAAAACGAAAGAAAAAGATGAGCATCAAATTTGCTTAGTCAGAACCAAGAGGAGCCACTGGAGTCATGGTATATCCTGCCCACAAGGAGGTGGTGCCCAACAATATGTCATCCAAGAAATAATGATGTTCTAGCATTCAGGAGAAGAATGGACATTTTGCTCAGAGTCTGGATTCCTGGACCACCAGTGTCAGTCTGGAGACTAAGGTGCACCTGAGCCAGACCATGGTCTTCTCAATTACTTGCTATATGTCAGAGAGCTGGATGATAGAGAATTGATGTCTTTGAGTTGTGGTGCTGGAGAAGAGTGTTGAATATACCATGAACTGCTAGGAGAAGAAACAGGTTCTTCCTAGAGAGGGTGAAACCAGGCTTTTCCTTGGAGTCAAGGATTCTGAAGCTTCGTCTGACATACTTTGGACATGTTGCAAGGAGGGACTGGTCCTTGGAGAGGGACATCATGCTTGAGAGGGTGGAGGGACAGTGCAAGAAAGGAAGACCCTCAATTAGATGGATTGATTTAGTAACTGGGATAACAAGGGTAGGGGGTAGGTGTGTTAAAGACAATAAGATTGGCACAGGGTAGAGCAGGTTTCAGGGTACATAGGGCCATAAGTCTCAAGCAACTCAATGGCACATAACAACAACATGGGAAATTTTCATACAGGGTGAATATAATCAAATTCCATAATGAAAATATTGTTTCTGGATAAAAAGATTCTGCAAAATAATTGGCAGAATTTAATCTTGTGCTTTTATGAAAGAAAGGTATGCAAGAATAGCTAGTTTAATAATAATTGTCAGTTCTTGAGTACATTCTTTTACCAAGACTGTTTCTTTTAATTCTTGAAAAAATTCTGTGCAAGTAGGTTTTAGCCTTTTCCTCATAAAACATATTAGGAACAATAAGCCATTCAAATGGAGACAACAAGATTTTATTGCAGACAGCCTGACTCCAAAGCCCATACATCTAACACACTACATATGTTGTTGTTGTTAAATACTGCTGAGTAGAAACCAACCCATAGCTATCCCTCCAGCGAGTTTGCAGAGGCAGTAAGTCACATGGGAGGAGATTCCCTTTCCTTTTCTACGGAGCAACTGGTAGATTCGAATCAGAGCCAAAACAAGCAAACAAACAAACAAAGAGTTTATTCTACACTCTTTTTAATTTGTTCCAAATGAAGATTCTATTTTATTTTTTAAATGTTTAATTATGAAACTACGCATTTCGAATACAGAAAATGCAAGGAAAAAGAGGAACAAAAATAATCCACCCACTCAGTTGTCTTAACTGCCTTAATGCTGCTAATGTTTTTTGTTTATTATTCTAGCTATTTTTTCTATTTTTGTATCTATGAGTATATTTGGTAACAAGCTTTTCTCCTTTAGTGATATATTCGTGGTAGATATGTATATGTTTACAAAATTCTTTTTTCTTTTTTTTTTTTTACTGGCAAAGCTTTTAATTAAGAAACTTTATTCTTTCCTCGAGGGGACCCTGGAAGTGAAGTGGTTAAAGCATTTGACTGAAAGTTAACTGAAAGGTCAGTGGTTCAGACACACCAGCTGCTACATAGGGGAAAGATGTGGCAGTTTACTTCATAAAGACTTACCATGGAAATCTTACGTAGCCACAGAAACCCTATGAGGACGATTCTGATAGGGTCTCTAGGAGTTAGAGTTGACTCCATAGCACCTCTGATAGGGTCTCTAGAAGTTAGAATTTACTTCCTAGCAATGATTTGTCACTCCATATTCTAGTAACTTTAGGCTATTAAAACTAGGTACTGTCTGGAAGAGGTCTATATTTGTTCCCATCCCAAAGAAGGGCGACCCAACTGAGTGTGGAAACTACAGAACAGTATCATTGATTTCACATGCAAGCAAGATTCTACTGAAGATTATCCAAAAACAACTGGCGACTGGAACAGAACATCAGCAGAGAACTGCCAGAAGTCCAGGCTGGGTTTAGAAGGGGTCGTGGTGCTAGGGATATTGTAGCTGATGTTAAATGGATCTTAGCTGAAAGCAGAGAATATCAGAAGAATGTCTATCTGTGTTTCATTGATTATGCAAAGGCATTTGACTGCGTGGATCATAACAAACTGTGGCTGACTCTGAGAAGAATGGGAATCCCAGAACCTTTAGTCGTGTTAATGTGAAACCTATATTTGGACCAAGAGGCAGTCGTCAGAACAGAGCAGGGCAACACTGCATGGTTCAAAATTGGGAAGGGTGTGCGCCAGGGATGTG
The DNA here is from genome assembly GCF_000299155.1 of Elephantulus edwardii. Classification (NCBI taxonomy): domain Eukaryota; kingdom Metazoa; phylum Chordata; class Mammalia; order Macroscelidea; family Macroscelididae; genus Elephantulus; species Elephantulus edwardii. Next base: position 5,718,408 of record NW_006399782.1, on the reverse strand, counting down.
TCCTATCTCCATACCTTTTCAACCTGTATGCAGAGCAGATTATCCGAGAGGCTGGGCTCTATGAGGAGAAGCGTGGCGTTAGGATTGGTGGACGATCTATCAACAATCTGCGTTATGCAGATGACACAACCCTGCTCGCTGAAACTGAGGAGGGCCTCATGCACTTGTTGCGAAGGGTCAAGGACTGCAGCCTTCAATATGTCAAGAAGACAAAAATTCTCACCACTGGACCAGTCGGTAGCATCAGGATGGATGGCGAAGAGACTGAGATTGTTCACAGATTCAGTTTGCTCTGCTCCACGGTCAACACTCTTGGTACCAGTAACCAGGAAATAAAAAAAAATGTATTGCGATGGGAAAGTCTGCGGTTAGGGACCTCTCTAAAGTACTCAAGAGCAGCAGTGTCTCTCTGGAGACTAAGGTGCTCCTGATACAGGCCATGGTTTTTTCAATCACTTGTTATGCACCAGAGAGTTGGACAATGACTAGGGAGAATAGAAGGAGAATTGATGCCTTTGAGCTGTGGTATTGAATTGTACCATGGACTGCCAAAAAAACAAACAGATTCTTCCTAGAGAGGGTTAAACCAGGCTGCTCCTTGGAGGCAAGGATTCTGGGGCTTCGCCTGACATACTTTGGACATGTTGTAAGGTGAGACAGGTCTTTAGAGAGGGACATCATGCTGGGTAGAGTGGAGGGACAGCGCAGGAGGGTAAGACCCCCTATAAGGTGGATTGATTCAGTGACTGGGATACTCGGGATGGGTGTGTCAGAGGCAATGAGATTGGCACAGGATAGAGCACGGTTTATGGCTGTTGTACATAGGGTCGCTATGAGTTGCAAACAACTCAACGGCACATAACAACAACAACATAATTATAAATGCTTACCAAATCAGAAAACCTAATACAACATGACAGGGTAAACTAGGACTGTCCTGTAGGCTTTCCAGAGTTATAAATATTTTTGATGCAGACTGCTTCATCATATTTCTTTCTTTGTAATTCCTGTTTATTTTTGGCTCCTGGATACCTCTTCATTTTTTCTAAGTGTCTGGTGTTTTCGAACTGACAACCTTCTGTTTAAAACCCTGCATCACCTCTCCTCCTAGTTGTTGTCATGAGCCATCAAATCGACTATAACTCATAGCAACCTTATGAACAATAGGATGACAGAAGAAGAACTGATGCCTTTGTCTTGTGATGCTGGAGAAGAGTCTCAGACATACCATGGACCACCAAGAAAACAAATTGGTCTGTTTTGGAGAGGGTGAACCCGAGTTTCTCCTTGGAGGCAAGGATTTTGAAGCTCTGTCTCACATACTCTGGGCACATGGCCAGGAGGGACCTGTGTTTGGAAAAGGACATCATACTTGGAAGGTTGGAGGGACAGTACAGGAGAGGAAGACCCTGCATGAGATGGTTTTACACTATAACTCAGGCAATGAGATTAGGTGTTTCGGAGTCAGAGAGACTGGCTCAGAATAGGGCAGGCTTCAGAGCTGTTGTATAAGAGTCACAGGCCACTCAGTAAATAAACATCACCACCAACAACAACCTTCCAGGGCAGATCTCTGTCTTTTTTTTTATTTTCTCCCTCTGCCCACGAGCAACTGGAGGCTTTTTCATGAATCAATTTTTGTCTGAAATCAGTTTCTAATGGGAATAAAGCCTACTGCCAAGTTCTATGGGAAACAAAGCATTCCATCCGAATAATTCCTCCTGGGAAGGAAGCCAGGTTTGGTGAGCAGCCCGGCAGCCCAGCTCTTGCGGTACTGGGTGCTGGGACATCCAAGCCCTGTCAGGAATTGGTACACTTACATGCTTTGGGAAGCACAAGGCAGATACCCAGCCAGCCCACAGCACTGCACTTTGAGTTTGAGGAGGGCCTGGTGCAGCTGTCCTTCTTCAGTCTGTGCTCCAACAGCACTAGCTGCTGGCAACCTCAGCTGTAATTACACATCTCCATGGTGTTCCATCCTCTGGGTTATGTTGTAAAATAAATCTGAGCCTCAGTAGTGTCAAATATGAATTAAAAGTAGCCTGTTAGCCTGTGATCCATCCATCACATATCTAGATCTGAAAAATATCATCAAAGGGCAGTGTTGTTGCTGTTACGAGTCACTGAATCGATTGTAACACACAATGACCCCATGAATAACAGAGCAGAACCTTGCCCGATCTCCAACGTGTTTGCATCCATTCTTACAGTCCTTATATCAGTCCATCTTTTTTTTTAATTATAATTATATTTTATTAATTTTCATAAACATTTACAGAGATTTTGGGCTTCCACTCATTCATTGTTGCACTATTCTCTCTACCCTCCTCCCAGTTTGTTCTTGTCCAAATGCCACAGTGCTTGTCAAAGCCAGTTCTGATTAATCTTCTTTGTCAGTGTATCCTTTGCCATTCCCTATCACTCCTCCCTGAGAGAGACTTCACCCTGAGTCATAAGGAAAAGGGGACGGCGTATTCTCTTAGCTACTTCCTGCTGAAAAGGGACACTGTGGGTTTCAGGGTGAAGATCTTCTCTCACTACTCTAAAGGGCCCCTTTGGCAGTAGGAAACACATAGACTATTATGGAGATTGATTTTGGAATTCAGATGCACTCTTATTGATTGTGCTTGGCTGTACATGTACATATCCTTGAAGATGTATCATGGGGGTGTTGCAACCTAGAAGACACAAATTTGACTAACAAGTTATAAGTACATGAGTCCAAAAATTATGGAAAAGTAAAAGAAAAGATTCTTTCACCATGCAGCCCTCGCTCTAGTCTCCTGTGATGACAGAAATAACCAGTTACATCTCTCTTTTAAACGGTTCTCTCCCTCCTCTGTTTCAGTGCAGTATACATTATTGAACCCATCTTACTCAGTCTCTCCCCAACCCCAAGGCCAGTCCCATTCTACAACAGTGGCATCATGTAATATTTGTCCTTTTGTGACTGGGATATTTCACTCAGCATAATGTTCTCCAGAGTCAACCATTTTGAATAATATTGCATAAGTTCCTTGTTTTTTAATGCAGCATAGTATTCCATTGTGCGAATATACCACAGCTTCTCTAGCCATTCGTTTGTTGATGGGCACTTAGGTTGTTTCCACCTCCTTGTTATTGTGAACAAAGCTGCAATAAACATGGGTGTGCATATATCTGCTTGGATGTCAGCTATGGTCTCTTCAGGGTATATTCCCAGTAGTGGAATTGCTGGGTCAAATGGTATTTCTATTTGCAACTTTTTGAGAAAGCGCCATACTGCTTTCCACAGGGGTTGCACCATTTTACACTCCCACCAACAGTGAATCAGGGTTCCAGTTTCTCCACAACCTCTTGTTGAAGGTCTTCCTATCTTTCTCTGACCCTCCACCTTTCTCAGCAAAGGTTCAAGGCTTGGGGTTTCCTCTACCATAATGCATTTCATTATGGTCTTAGGCTGCTGGATGATCTGGTGCCGTGTGGCACCATATGACCTGGACACAGAGTAATCACTCCCCTTTCCTCACTCTGTGCCTCAGATGATGCCACTGGCACCTTTAGTGCCATAATTTCCCTATCGACAAAATGATAATTACAGATTCTTTTCTTTTCTGTAGCAGAAACTATATTCAGTTTGAAAGATTGTTGTTGTTGTTGTTGTTGGTTGCCGTTGAGTCAAGCACAACTCATAGTGACCCTATGAACAAAAGCCTGGAGCCTTTCTATAACTATCATCATTTATCAAAGTTGATAAACTTTCCAGAGGCATATTGTTTAGGAAGTGAAGGGTCTGAGGTACCATCAGCTGTATGTAGAAGTCACCTAACCTTGCCAAGCCTCAGTTTCCACATCCATAAAATGGTAATATTATCTACCTCATCAGAGCTGAAGCAGGCAAAAAGTGAGATAGCATACATAAAAACACTTTAACTCTAGAGCATAGAGCAAATATAAATTACCATCATTATTATTCCGAGGATATTGTGACAGTGGATGAGATCATGTCTGGAACTCTGTTCAAAACGAGGAGCTACAGATATAGGAGAGATTGATGATATTGCCCCATGTTGGGTATTTCCCGAGAGAGAGAATGTGCTGACCATTCTTGAGCTGACTTGAACTCCTCGTGGCCCCCGGCTGCTTCAGTCTGAAGCCAGATTCCCATGCATAGTAGGATTAGCCTGGAGACTTTCCACATTTCTGCAGCTAAAGCTAATGATATAATGAGGCAGCCTCTCCTTGTTCTGATGTTTATTAACATTTAGATCAGTGAGAGGCTGTGACTAAAAAATGGTTGTAAATGGAAGCAGCATGGTGTTCTGCACTTGGAGTGCTCTGTCCGCTTACCCTGCCTGCCCTCCTCCCACGAGAGGACAGCCCGCTCCACACGGCCTGCTCCGCAGCCATGGTGGCCCAGCCTCGGCCCAGCGCGGAAACCTCTTTGGGATTCTGTGACATTTTTTCATGCCCTAAAAGACCCCACCTCCTAGTCAGTTTGTTCCTGTTTATTCTGCTACAGTTCACCTCATTTGCCTAATTTTCCTTCTCTGGTGTAGGGAGTGGATTTATATCAGATTATGTATTGTTCTTGTCTGGTCTTTTATGACTTTGAGGATTATGGGTACAGGCCATGGCTATGGGAGGTGGCTCTTGGCTGCCTCACAATGTGAGAGTCAGGAACATTCCAGAATTCCAGATCACTAGGTAGGTGACAGGATATGACCCCAAACCCATCTCATGGTCCAATTTCCAGCTATTTGGATTTTGCCTTTTCTCTTAAGGGCTTTGTCTAGTGATACTTTTCTTTTCCCTCAAACACTCTCTACCTGAGGACATACTCCTTATTCGAATCTTTCCTTTTGATATCCTAAGGAAAAGGGAGGGAGGACACGTATTCTGCTCTTTGAATGTGGGGTTTCAGGGCTCAGGGTCTTGACACAGTCTATGGTACATGCACTTTAGATGACACGTGATACGTCTTCTCTCCTAGCGCAAGTTTCTGAATTCATTTCCTTTTGAGAAATATGCACAGGCTGTTCTGATCTTAGTGTGCGTCTGGGTCTTCCATCTGCCCTGTCCTTCTCATGCTTGCCCTCACCCTGGGCAGCCAGCCACCGTTATAGGCTTGTCCCCCAGTGAGCATAAGAGCTTGGCGCTCTGACTCTTTGACTGTGCTCCCTGGAGGACACCTCCATTCGTCCTGGAGACCCAGCAACCACTCTGCTGTGCTCCCTGTGCAGCTTTCCATCCACCAACCCCAGCATGAAAAAGGACATTTTCTCTGGGGCTGTACCCCTTCATCTCTCACCAGAGTGTGTCTCTTCCTTTCCAAGATCTTGCCTTACTTCCTAACTTCTCCATCTGGGCCTTTGCCTGGGCCGTTCCCAGCCTGGCAGCTTCTTCAGTTTGGCTTCATTCATATTTTACACTCTTTAAAGTTGGCTTAAATATTCACCTCCTTCTGTAATGTTCTCCAGGCTTCTCCATCTTGCCCTGATCACCCCTTTATCTAGCAGGCCCTCTGTGTGAATGTCACCATTTTGTAGTACTGTCACAACTCGTTTAGTTCCTGTCCTTGGAGAATAAGCTGTTCTACATCATTTCACTTTATAACAAAGCTAAAGTTAACCCTCAACATTTCAGGCTGAAACTTTTAAAATTTCATTTTCACTGATGTTCAACTTTCTGGAAGGCAGTGGATACTTGCAATGCCTTGTCCACTGAGCATTCTAAGCATAATACATCCCTTTTGGAGACGAGTTATCTTAAGGGGAGAGGCATGGCAGTGTTCCTTAATTCTAGGCCTGAGCAGGGCCACACTTGGCCACTGTAGAGGCTCAGGTTTTCCTTTTCCCTCTCTGAGGGCCCCTCCCTTCCCTGCACGGTCTAGACTGCTCTCCAGACAGAGGAGCTTCCTAAGGGAATAAGAACCCTAGAGCCGTGTGCTTCATACACTGGCTACCAGCTGACCTATCTCATGGAAGGTTATTAGGTTAACAGGAGGCCTGGGGAAGGTGGCCGGACAGTGAAAGAGAAGAGCCTCAATCAGACAGATTGACACAGTGACTGCAGCAGTGGGCTCAAGTGTGTCAGCAATTGTAAGGATGACACAGGACAAGACAGGGCTCAGAGCTGCTGTTCATGGTCGCTAGGAGTTGTACTCAACTTGGCAGAACCTAATAACAACTGGAGAAGGCGTTATTGGCTTTCTAAATCCATGTTGAGGCCCCCATTGCACTTGTTTACTCTGAAAAGGAAGATGATTCTTCTAGATCCAAATCTCTTCTATTGTCCCTTTCACTTCCACATCACTCCATTTTACTTTGCAGATAAAGTGAAAATATTGACTTCCCTCCCTTCTCCATTTAGAGCGCCTTCAGGGTTTTGGTGCGTATCAGCTTGTTATTCTCATTCAGGGAGGCACCCAAGGACCAGACCCCAGCTCATCACTCTGTGCAGCTCTCAGCCTTATGCCATGGCCGGCAAGGCTTTGGATATTTATGTGATAGTGATAGAGAAGCCCTTCAACAAAGATCATAGTCTGTCTCAGACATAGGTTCTTGGGAGTGCTGTGCAGACGCCTGCTTGACTTTTAAGATTTTTCAAACTTGACATGTCTCTTCCTCCTGGCATCTGAGGAAAATAACTCAAAGTAATGGTGGTTGATGCTGGCACAGTGCCCAGGGAGGACAATTCCTGGGACCTCATAGGTGATTATTTTTAACTGGATCTCCTCTGCATACACATGTCATATTAAAGCCATGCTGCTTCTAAGCTATGGTGAAGCAGTGTCTTAAAAGTACAAGATGACAGAAGTGAACTGTCTGATAAGGGCTACAGAGACAGTTTACTCTGTGTGTGTGTCTATATTTCGTGGTGGTTAGTCAAGCATGCTTAGTATCTTCAGGATCCCTGCAGGTAGGGAACACACCCATCTCCAGAACAAATGTATTTGTGATGAAATATATTTGTATTTTTAAAGGTACTTATATTTAAATGGATATATTCTTAACATGTTGCCTCAAATGACGGCTATACAAAAAAAAATGTGTTTCTTTTTTTTTTTTAAATAAAATTTTTATTTTATACCGGTTTGCTTACACAGTTCATATACATTTTTCACACTGAATCTTTCCCATTTCCTTTACCCATCTTTCCCTCCACCCATCAAATTGTGTGGCCTTATTACTAACACCCTAAATCCCTCATTCATTCTCACGCTTCTGCTCCCCATCTCAGATCCTCGTGCATGTTCTCCACTAATGATCTTATACAGCAAAAAAATGTGTTTCTAAGCACAGTTGTCAATTTAAAAGTGTGTGGCAACATGTTAAAAGCAAACAAATGTTATTTTTGTCAAGTCAGAACTGACGTATGCCTGACCCTCCAGCCAGTTTTCTGAGGCTGTAAATCACACAGGAGGAAATTGCTCATCTGAAGTATGAATTAACAAAAGTATAGTAAACTCTTATCTTTTCATTTAAAATTCAGCTCAGCTCATTGTTAAGTTGGAGCTGACTCATAACTGACCCTTCAGCAGGTTTTCAGAGACCACAGACTGCACAGGAGGAGACAGCCCATCTTTCTCCCAAGGAGCTGCTGGTGGGTTCGAACCGGCAGAGAGGTACCACCTTTGAGTTAACAGCACCACTGCCTGCAGATTGTGCCACTAGAACGCCCTAACATTGAATAGTTCATAAAAGAAATGACTGCTTGTGAAATGCCAAGTGAAACATTCAAAGATATATAAACAAAAATGCTAGTTAGTCTTCTTTTCCCATCATCCTAAGGTAATAACATTTCTACATATCTCTCTTTTCACTGATAACAGAAATGAACATAAAATTTCAGAAAATAAATAGAAAATTTCTGTTTAGGTTTTGGAATACTTTTTAAGGAAACCCTTGAATATAATTTTTCTATTTTAAGTAATTTTTTTCATACTTCTCTCATTATAAAATTAATACATATTCACCATGAAACATTTGGAAAATAGGAAAACAGAAATACAAAATCATCTGTAATATCACTCAGGGATAACGGCTCTTTATATTAACTGGCAAATATCTGTTCATCACAGTAGAAAACTAAGAATGTTTTGCTTGGGCTTAAACAAATGTGAATTCCAGATGGCCATTTTCCACTTACCTTCTGTGTGAACTTAAGTTCTTTACCTTTCTAAGCCTCAATTTTCTTATCTGTAACATGATACAATAGCATAATCTACCAAGTGCAGTAATGCTTCTAAGTACCTTGGCACCATTCCCAGCCTATGGAGGAGGATCAGACACTGACAGCCATCATTCCAATAGTTTCAGGCAGACAGACAGGCAGACAGACATGTACATTCATAGTTAAGTTAGGCAGATTTTGCTAGGTCATCAGAACATTTCCTCAGATCATTAAATATTCCTCAAAACATAATTGGAATGATTCCATAATACTCCACCATGTGAGTCACTACAATCTAGTGAATTGTTTCCCTGTTGTTTGACGTTCTGGGCATTTCTAAACTTCAGTGACTGTCTTCAATGTATTAAGCAGTCTAGCACGTAAGCAGTATGTTCGATTCCTCTAACCCGCTCCATTTCTCAGTGTACTCAGCTTTTCTGTTCTTCAGGAGCATCACCATTCACTCAAAGATTATGACTTTTTTAAGGCAAAAGAATACATGTTCAGCACTTCCCAGTCTCCGTCCTGGCTTTGGTCCCTCAGATCCGAAGTTTCACTCCCAGCCATGATTAGAATCTGGGAAGTTTCTAAAATTCATGGCTGCCAGACAGCCCTCATTCTCCCCTCCAGTCCCTTCTGCTGTAGATAATCAGGATTGTTTTAAGGAGCCCCGACGGCATAACACACTGCTTTTCAGGCTGACGGCCGAAAAGTTGGCAGCTTGAATTTGTCAGAGAAAGACAGCATCTCCACTCATAAAGATTACAACCTCGGAGGGAAATTGGAAGAATCTGTTCTGGAAAACAATGTATTAGAATTTTGTAAATAAACTAGTATAATAATAAAATAAAAATAAAGAAATTAGCAGAGGTGCAACTTACCTACACCTGACACAACCAAAACTAATAAAACAGGACTCTTTGGAGGCCTTGTTAAAAAAAAAATACAGCCTTGGGATACAATGGAGAATCACTGTGAGATCAAGCTGACTTAGTGGTGGTGAGTTTTGCGGTTTAGTTGTTGTTTGGGTTTTGTTTTTGTTCCCCTCCCCCCTTCTCACTGCCATTGGGTCAGAACCAACCCCTAGTTGGTTCCCCAGTGAGTTTCCAGAAACTGTAAATATCTCTGAAAGGACATTGACACATTACTCTGGAAGAATGGGAGGAGATTGCCCACCTTTCTCCCTTAAAGCTACTGGTGGATCTGAACTGTCAGAGGGGTACTGCCTTTGGTTTAGAAGCGCGGCTCCTCACAGGCTACACGAGCAGAGCATAGATGGGGCCCCGGCACCACTATTTTCTCTCACTTCTTCCCCAGTCTCATGAAAACAGAATTAGAGGGTCTTAAACACTGAATGATGGTCAGAAAATTACTTGAGGAAGTTGCATTGTCTCCCTTATTTGGTGCTACTTTCATGGTATTTACAACTGGAAGCAGCAGTTCTTAGCTGCAAGGTGATTTCATCTCCATCTCCACCCCCAGGTATATTTAGTAACAAATAAAGACAATGTTGGTTATCACGCCTGGGGATGGAGCTGTTGTTGACATCCAAATGTGTAGAGGCCAGGGATACTGTGCACAGCACAGCCTCTAGCCTTATTTCAGTTAACCTGGTGATCAAACCTGGAAAGGTTAGCTAATGTGAGAGGAGAGGCAGGTAAGGGACCAGCATCTGGGAAGGGGAACAGCAGGAACGTCATCTGTGAAGAAGTCAGTGGCCTCTGCTCCCAGCTCAGGGTGAGAGTGGGAAGGGAGCTCTGATAGTTTTAGTGCTAAGGAGGTGTGCTGCCAACCTAAAGGCCTGTGATTCAAACCCACCAGTCACTCCACGGGAGGTGGATGAGCAGTCTCACCCCATGCAATTTAGTGCCTCTGAAAACTCGCTGCAGGGTCAACTGTGAGTTAATTCCAAGTCGAGGGTACACAACAACATGAGTGTGGCAGCCCTGGTTCCCCACAGGCCTCTTTGTGGCTAAATTGAATGGGGGGAAAAATAACTTGAGGGAGCCCTGATTGACCATCAGCTCACCTAGATCTCTGTGGGTCAAACACAACCTTTGCCTCTATCCCTCTTCTGAAAGTGAAACAGAAAGGGGCGGGGGGGGGGGGGGGAATCAAATATATTAGCCCAAGGTTTTCAGCAATATTTTCAAGCCAACGGTCTCGTCTCTCCAAAGCCCTGCCTTCTTCCTCTGACGCCCACTGCCTCCCACTGACAGCCAAACATAGAACAAGGAAAACAGCAACACTGCACAGTTACATCTTTTAAGAGAGAACATTGCTGTGGGTACATTTCCCCCCATGTCTCTTGAATTGCCAAACCCTGCAGTGGGTGGCCTTAATTGTCTTTATTGGGAGGATGCTATCTCATCTACCAGCTGCTTGTGGCTCTAAGGATTCCACGCAAAAAAAAATGAACTTCTGCAGGTCCAGGAGGAAGGATGTTTACTGAGTCTGTGACTGAACCTTTATGTTCGCTTGGTCTTTGTTTGTTTTATCGTTTGTTGTTTGGTTTTATCCACATTCTTGTGTTGTGAATTTATGTTCCCCTTGATGATTTGGTGAATTAGGTAGCGTAAGGGAAAGGATAAGGTTGACAGAAGAATTGATGGCTTTGATGTATGATGTTGGAGAAGAGTACTATTGGATATCCCAGAGACTGTCAAAAGAACAAACAGCTATGTCTTGGAGAAAGTGCAGCCAGAGTTCTCCATGGATGCTCTCAGATCAAAGGTGACAGCACTCTGTCTCACATACCTTGGCATGTTGCCAGGACAGGTTATCTTCCTCAGAGTAAGATCATGCTTGGAAAGGTGGAGGCTCAGTGAAAGAGAGGGAGATCCTCAACCAGATGGATTGATACAGTGACTGCAGCAATAGACTCAAGTGTGTGATAGATGATGAGGCTGGCTCAGCATAGGACGGGGTTCAGATCTGTTGTTTAGAGGGTTGCAATGGTCCTCGGCTCAATGGTACCTAGCAACAACAACAAGAAGGGAAAAGAGGGTGGAGAAAGGATGACCAGGGGAGTAGAGATTGTGTTCTCAAATTCCTGGAGTAGTGGCTTCTTCCAACCAGCAGTTTACCTGCCAGCTGGTGACATCTGGAAGCCTGCTTACGGGGGAGAGGATAAAATGCCTCTGTCCTCGCTGTTCAGAGCTTTATCCATCTGCATGGTTTTGGTTCTAATTGCTCAGCTCCCTCTGAGGGCCTGCTTTGCCTCAGATTGCAGCTCTGGACCAACCTTGACCTCACAGCCCCTTCCAGTGTGCAGCATCCTCTGTGTGTTCTTGACTAAATGCCCACGCTGGCTCTTCGAGGGCTGCTCACAGCGTGACTCTGCCTTCTGCTGATCTCCATGCCCATGATGAAGGAGGGAAAGTTCTTCCTGCTTTGTGTCTCAGACACCATTGGTGACATGTTTCCTGTAAATGGGTTTGGTCCTTTCCTATAGATTTCTCCTTGGGTTTTCTGTCAAATCTGACCTTGCCACCTGTATAGGCAAATTCCAGGATTGACCCTGAAGTTTTTGTTTAGAAACATGGGGTTTTGTTATTGTTCTTAAGCAGATAATTTGCTAACAGTTAATTATCATTATCCCTTTTGCTCTGTTCCCTAAGAGTGTGATTATTTATTTTGCTTCCAGTCTACATCTTAGAAGGCACTCTGGTGGCCTAGTGGTAAGGAGATGCACTACCAAGCCAAAGGCACATGGTTTGAATCCGCAGCTTCTCCACAGAAGAAAGAAGAGTCATCTCCCGTGCGGTTTACCGCCTTTGAAAACACACTGGAGGGTCAGTTGTGAGCCATTCTGACTCAATAGTACTTACCAATAATTACATGTTGGAGGACATAAACTGAAGAGCCTTTAAAGGTTATGACAAACTAGGAAGAACTGTAAAGGCTATGATGAAATTTAAAGGTAAATGATGAACCAGGAAGAAGGGCTTGGCCGTTTGCTTCGCCGGATGAGTGGATCAGGTGATCTGACTCAGAACTGACCACATAGATGTCATGCAGCCGACGGCATTATTGTTGTATGTGGTCTAGTGTGAATCAGGAGCCACAAATGACTGTTATCATGGAATGAAGGGCTGATTGATGCTTAGAAGGAAGGAAAAAGAGTCAATAAAGGAGAGAGCACATGAGCAAAGAGCAATTGCTTCTTATTTCTCTCAGAATTCGTCAAAGGCGGAGTCATTGTCGAGGAGTCAGAACTGATTCGTAACTTACCCTCCATAGAGTTTCCAAAGCTGTGAATCACACGAGAGGAGATTGCTCATCCTTCTTCTTGGGGCCGCTGGTGGACTTGGAAGGCATCTGTGCTCACCACTATACAACCTGCGTGGCACCTGCCGGTGGATTTGAACCTCCGGAAAGGTCCGGCCTTGGTGTTAGCAGTGCAACTCTCTGAGAGCTACGCCAGGCCCAGGTATATTCTTAAACATGTAAAGTTAGACTGTAGGAAAAAGAAATTCACTTAACACACATGCGAAGTTCTGAAAATATACCCTTTCTCGTTGGTCGGATGAGGTGCTGACGCATTTTAGATCTAAAGGTGAACGTGCTCCCCAACAAAGGGAGAAGCGCCTGAGCATGTGATGGGGTGGTGGCTGCATATGCAAAGAGGGAGAGCTGGTGCCTAGGCTCCCAGAAATATCCTCAGCACCAGGACTGGCAGTGTTGGGGAGTACTGGCATCTGCAAGAGTTATTTTGGGTACCAGTTCCAATTAGTAGGCTGAAGACTTGTATAGATAGGCTCCATCTTAAGAAACATCTAATTGTGAGGACTTATTAGACACACCTCAATTTGTGGAAGAAAGATGCAAAGTCTTCTCCCATGTCATTTACTGCTTCTGACAACCCACTGGAGGGTCAGCTATAAGTCGGTTCCCACTTGATGGCAAGTAACATTTGGACATGCAAATCGCCCTCATGGGGACAACTATTGTCTCCCTGATTCTGGAGGTGCAGCAAATGTAGTGATGGGATAACTCATCACCAGCACCCAGAAGTAGTCTCCTTCTAGATTTCCTACTGACTGTTTCCCACCAAAGACCATAATTTTATTTTCATTATTATGTCAGAACTGACTCATAATTGACCCTCCAGTGGGTACTCAGAGTCTGTAAATGGTATAGGAGAAGATTGCCTGTCTTTACCTCACAGAACAGCTGTTGGATTTGAACTGCCGGCCTTTAATTTGACAGAACAACTCCTTACCACTAAGCCACCAGAGCAACGCCTGAAGACCATGGAGCAAAGTCTATCTCCTCCTTATCCTGCAAGAGACAGTGAATAGAGGAGAAATATAGTCTTAGTGCTCCAGAAAAGAAACTGAGATACCTTTTCCTTTACAATCCTAGTTGCAAATTTTGGTGGTTTGTAGATGATGTGTTTTACCAGTACTGTGTTTTAGCCATGTTGTTGTTGTTATGTTCCATTTTGTTGAAACTGACTCACAGCTGATCCTCCAGCAGGTTTTCAGAGGCTGTAAATTGCACAGGAGGAGATTGCACATCTATCTTACTCCCTCAGAACAACTGGTAGATTCAAGCCATGTTTCTTTGGATTGGCAGTGAAGCTCTTTGTTACTAAACCACCAGAGCTCTCTTACTTTTAAGCATAATATATGCTTAACAAAGTTCCACTGGTATTCATGGATGTTCTTTCCTAGGGCCCATTATTTCATAATGGATGACCAGTCTTGTTTCCTAGTCTGTCCTAGTCTAGAAGCTCTGCTGAAGCCTGTTCACCATGAGTGCCCACACTGGTATTTGAATTACCAGTGACATAGTTTCCAGCATCACAGCAACAACATGCAAGCCACCACAGTATGACAAATGGACAGAGGAGTAGTGTGCTTCCGCAGATCCCTTTGAAGTGCTACTGAGCAAAGATGACACTTTAAAGCTATGGTTTCCAGACCCAAGCCAAGGTCTTTTCCATTTATGTTGTTGTTAAGTGCCATTGAGTTGTAGACGACTCAGAGACCCTATGAGTGAAAGACCTGAACACTTGTATAACTTTCAGCATTTCTCCAAGTTCATAGAGTTTCCGAAGCCAAGCTGTTTTGGAAGTGGGTGCCACTCCAGTTTCTAAGCTTGTTTTAATCAGAGAGCTCCACCAAACACTGTCCACCATGGGTAACCATTATCACATTTGACACATAAGTTCACAGTGCTTAGCTTCACAGCAACCACAGGTTACCTCTGTACAGCAAATGGACAGACTAGTGCTATGCCACTTAGAAGAATGCTTGACCAAAAACAATTAAAACCAGGCCTGAGGGCCGTAGATTAAAATAACCCACCTTTGGCTTGGTAGCGTAACTTTCTATCCACTAGGCCAACAGAGCTTTCTCATTGTTGTTGCTTTTTTTCCATGTGAAAATTGGACGATGAGTCAGGAATGGCAAGAATAATTGGTGCCTTTGAATTGTGGTATTGGGAGACAATAAGAAGAACGACCACATCTGTCTTGAAAAAAATACAGCCAGAGCACTTCTTAGCAACAAGGATGGTGAGAGTTTGTCTCACATACTCTGGGCATGTTATCTGGAGGGGCCAGTCCTGGGAGAAGGACATCTGTCATACTTGGAAAACAACAGAGTCAGAGAAAAAGAGAAATGTCATCAATGAGATAGATCACACAGTGGTGACAACAGAGGACATCAGCACAGCAGAGACTGTCAGGCTGTCACAGGATCTGGCAAGGTTTCATGCTGTTGTACAACGTTGCTTTGAGTCACAGCTGACTTGATGGCATCAAGTAACCACAGCGTGTGCTCAAGTGGGTTTCTTTAGCCCAAAAACCTAGTCTCATTTACATAAAGTACAGAGCGGAGTTTAGGGCTGTTGTACATAGGGTCGCTATGAGTCGTAGGCGACTCGATGGCACGTAACAACAACATATATTCCCCAGTGCTAAATGAGGTATGTGGTTTGACTCTACCAGCAGCTCCATGGGAGAAAAATGGGCAGTCTCTTCCAATATGATGTACTGCCTCTAAAAAGTCAGTGGAGGGTCAGCTATGATCAGTTCTGACTCCATGGTACCCCCACAACAGTGATAAATAAGTAGTTTAAAAGGGATTTTTTTTTATCACTAATCATCAAGAAAACAAAGATTCTCACCACAAGACCAACAGTTGACATTATGATAGATGGAGAGAGGATTGAAGCTGCCAATGATTTCATCTCGCTTGGATCAACTACCAGCATCCTTAGTACCAGCAGGCAGGAATCAGGAGACGCATTGCATTGGGCAAGTTTACTGTCAGACATCCTTCAGGAGTGCTCTCCAGAAGAGCAATGATGTCAGTTTGAAGACTAAGGTGCACCTAATTAGGCCATGGGCTTCTCAATCACCCACTATGCATTGGAGAGCAGGACAATGAATAAGGATGACAGAGAAAGAACTGATGCCTTTGAGGCGTGGTGCTGGAGAAGAGAACTGAATATCCTGTGGTCTGCCAAAACAACAAATAAGTTAAGTCTTGGAGAAAATGCAGCCAGGGTACTCCTTGGAGGCAAAGATGGCAAAGCTTCATTTTTCAATGAAGAGGGACTTCATGCTTGCAAAGATAGGAGCTCAGCAAAAGAGAGAAAGACTCCTGATGAAATGGATTGACACAGTAACTTCAACAGTGGACTGAAAGATTCAGAGATAGTGAGGATGGCACAGGATAAGGCAGAGTTCAGAGGGTTGCTATGAGTCAAACTCTACTTGATGGCATCTAACAGCAACAACAATCATAAACGGAAATCTGCCACCATAAGTGGATTCCATTATGGAGACCTTCTGTGTAGTTTCCAAGGCCGTACATCTTTTGGAAAGATACTGCCTCATCTTTGTCCCTCAGAGTGGCTCTCTGAGTCAGTCAGCAGCCCACTACATAAAACACTACAATTTGAGGGCTCCTTTGGATCACTACTCATTTTTAAAGAAGGGATTATCTATATTAAGAAATAAGGGACGCTTCATTTCAGAAACCTTGCCACAGTTAAGATACCAAAGTCCAGAGGTTTTCGATCTGATGCTCAGTAGCTACACTGATGACAGGTTAAGATGGAAAACAATGTAAACGATACGGCACCCCCTTCTCTGAAGGAGAATGCTGTTCTTTTTGGAAGACAACTAATGTATGTTGAAAGAATATTTCCCCCAAAATGACAGAACTGTAAAAGAATAATTGCAGTGTTCTAATTTAAACATCAAAGCCCTTAGAGTGATTATAATACACAATAATAGAGAATCAGAGGAGATGGAGATTTGCACTGAGTCTTGAAAAGGCACACAGTTCAGAGAAAAGCACTTGGAGTTTAAAGTAAAAGAAATTTTGGTTAGAATTATCAATTGCCATTTCTAGCTATGACTTATTTCCCGATTTAGCTCTGTGAGCCTATTTTGTCATCTGTGAGATGGAATTAATAGTATCTCTCTTACCACTGATCACAGAGCTTAAAGATAATATAAATAATGAGCCAAGCATATTACAAACAACTGATCACCTGATGGCTACCTTTTCTTTGACCCGTGAGCTATTTGGAAGTGTATTATTTAGTTTTCAACTACTTGCACATTTGCCAAATTTTTTTGCCATAGTTGTTGTTATGTGCCGTCGAGTCACTTGCAACTCATAGCAACCCTATGTACAACAGCCCTAAAACCTGCTCTGTTCTGTGCCAATCACACTATCTCTGACACCCCCATCCCTATTACCCCAGTCACTGAATCAATCCACCTCATAGAGGGCCTTCCCCTCCTGCGCTGTCCCTCCACCCTACCAAGCATGATGTCCCTTTTCAAAGACCTGCCTCCTTACAAAATGTCCAAAGTATGTCAGACGAAGCCCTGAATCCTTGCCTCCAAGGAGCAGCCTGGTTTAACTCTCTCCAGGATGAATCTTGTTTTCCTAGCAGTCCATGGTACCCTCAATACTCTTCTCCAGCACCACAGCTCAAAGGCATCAATTATCCTTTTGTCCTTCCTAGTCATTATCCAGCTCCCTGATGCATAACTAGTGATTGCAAAGACCGTAGCCTGTATCAGACGCACCTTAGTCTCCAGAGAGACACCATTACTTTTCAGTACTTTAGAGAGGTCCTTAACAACAGACTTTCCCATGGCAATGTGCCTTTTAATTTCTTGGCTACTGGTGCCAAGAGTGTTGACTGTGGAGCTAAGCAAACTAAAGCTGTGAACAG
>NW_006399782.1:5699500-5700944 GCF_000299155.1 Elephantulus edwardii | reverse complement strand
CTTCACCATCCATCCTGATGCTGCCAGTTGGTCCACTGGTGAGAATCTTTGTCTTCTTGACATTGAGCCTCAATCCATATTGGATTTTTGCCATTATTGATTTTTAATTCTATTACATTGTGGTTAAGAAATATGTCTTCTTTATCTTTTAAATTTTATTGAGATTTATTTTGTGGCCCACAGTACAGTTTATCTTGGTAACTGTTTTGAGAGCATATTTAGAGAATATTTACTCCACTACTGTTAGATGAAGAGGTCTAGAAATATCATTTAGGCCTAGATGATTGATACAGCTCAAATCTTCTACATCCTTACTGGTTTTCTTTCTAGTGGTCTTATCAATTACTGAGATACTGAAATTTCTGACTGTAATTGGGATTTGTCTGTTTCTCCTTGCAATTTTGTCAGTTTTTGCTTATTTTTGAAGCTCTGTTATTAACTGTGTAAATATTATCCCTTTGATGCTCTGACTCCTTTAATATTGTGAAATGATCTTATTTTTCCTTGATAATATTCTTTACTCTGAAATTTACTCTGTCTGATAATGTAGCTACTCCAGCTTTCCTTGATTAGTGATATAATGCAAGGTGTTTCTTTTACTCTTTTACTTCTAGTTCTATCTTTACCTTTAAAGGATTTTGTGTTGGTGTTTTTGTTTGTTGTGTGGTTGGGTTGTTTTGGTTTTGTTTGTTGTTTTTTTGTGGACAACAAATATTGGAATTGTGGTTGTTGTAATGTGCAGTTGAGTCGCATGTGACTCATAGCGACCCTATGTACAACAGCTCTAAACTCTGCTCTGTCCTGTGCCAATCTCATTGTCTCCGACACGCTCATCCCAATTATCCCAGTCACTGAATTAATCCACCTCCCAGAGGGCCTTCCCCTCCTGCGCCTGCCCTCCACCCTCCCAAGCATGATGTCCTTCTCCAAGGACCGGTCTCTCCTTATAATATGGCCAAAGTATATCAGACAAAGCCTCAGAATCCTTTCCTCCAAGGAGCAGCCCAGTTTAACCCTCTCCAGGATTAATCTGTTTGTTTTCTTAGCAGTTCATGGTACCCTCAACACTCTTCTCCAACACCAAAGCTCAAAAGCATCAATTCTCCTTCTAGCCTCCCTGGTCATTGTCCAGCTCTCTGAAGCATAACGAGTGATTGTAAAGATCATGGACTGTACCAGATGCACCTTAGTCTCCAGAGACACACCGTTGTCTTCAGTACTTTAGAAAAGTCCCTACGAGCAGACTTTCCCATAGCAATACGTCTTTTAATTTTCTGGCTGCTGGTACCAAGAGTGTTGATTGTGGAGCCAAGCAGACTAAAGCTGTAAACAATCTCTTCACCATCTATCCTGATGCTGCCAATTGGTCCAGTGGTGAGAATCTTTGTCTTCTTGACATTGAGCCTCAATCCATATTGGAGGCTGCAGTCCTTGACCCTCTGCA
>NW_006399782.1:5697317-5698580 GCF_000299155.1 Elephantulus edwardii | reverse complement strand
AAGCATCCTTGATTATAATCTTTGTCTTCTTGACATTGAGCCTCAATCCATATTGAAGTCTGCAGTCCTTGACCCTCAGCAGCAAGCGTTTCAGGTTCTCCTCAGTTTCACCAAGCAGGGTTGTGTCATCTGCATAATGCAGATTATTGATAGATCTATCACCAACCCTGATGCCGCATTTCTCCTCATAGAGCCCAGCCTCCCGGATGATCTGTTCTGCATCCAGGTTGAAAAGATATGGTGGCAGGACACATCCCTGGCGTATGCCCTTCCCAGTTTTAATCATGCAGTGTTTCCTTGCTCTGTTCTGACTGCCAGGAATAGATGGTATACCAGTTGACATATTTCAGCTAACAGATGCTGCCCTGGACATGCTCACCAAGTTGTGTTAAGAGATCTGGAGAATAACCACCAGGCCAACTGACTGGAAGAGATCTATATTTGTTCCCATTCCAAAGAAAGGTGACCCAACAGAGTATGGAAACTATAGAACAATATTGTTGATTTCACATGCAAGCAAGATTCTGCTGAAGATTATCCAAAAACGACTGGAACAGCACATCAGCAGAGAACTGCCAGAAGTCCAAGCTGGGTTTAGAAGGGGTCGTGGTACTAGGAATATTGTAGCTAATCTTAGATGGATCTTAGCTGAAAGCAGGGAGTACCAGAAGAATGCCTATCTGTGCTTCATTGATTGTACAAAGGCTTTTGACTGTGTGGTCCATAACAAACTGTGGCTGACTCTGAGAAGAATGGGAATCCCAGAACACTTGATTGTGCTAATGGAATTGTGGTACTGAAAGTATTTGCATTCAATGTGATAAATGATTGTTATTATTATTATGTGCCATTGAATTGCCTGTGACTCATAGTGATCCTATGTACAACAGCTCTGAAGCCTTCCCTGTCCTGAGCCAGTCTTGCTGACTCTGACACACCTACCCCAATTGCCGTAGATACTATATCAGTCCATCTCATCTAGAGTTTTCCTCTCCTGTGCAGTCCTTTCACCCTGCTGAGCGTGATGTCCTTCTCCAAGGATCAGTTTCTCCTGGCCACATGCCCAAAGTATGTGAGATAGAGCTTCGGAATCCTAGCCTCCAAGGAGAAACTTGGTTTCACCCTTTCCAAAACAAACTATGTTAAGTTTAATTTTCATATTTTTCTATTCATTTTCTGTGTTCCAACTGCCTTTTGTTTCCCTGTCCTCTTTTTTCTGCCTTTTAATGCATTGAGAGTTTTTTATTATTTCATTTTATTATT
>NW_006399782.1:5559517-5697215 GCF_000299155.1 Elephantulus edwardii | reverse complement strand
ATATATTATACCCATAAATACTGTATACATTTTATGTGTATATATATATATAATTGTCCAAACATGAAATATATTTTTAATAGCATTTTAAGTGCCTGCCTGCTAATCTCAACATTGATGTTCTTTCTACATCAATTTCAATTGACTGCTTCCCTCCCTCCTCATTTCATACCTTGAATTATTTTATATTCAGTACCAGATGTTGTGGCTTTTAACTTGTTAGGTTCTGAATGTCTTTGAATTCTTACAGATATTTTAAAACTTTGTTCTGAAACACAGTTATTTGAAAACCATTTGATCTTGCAGGCTTTTTCTAAGTTTTAGGCAAGACTGGGGCTCTTTTTAGAGTTAATTATTTACCACAATTGAGGCAAGATCCTACTGATTCTCTCCCCAGAATCCCTGCTGATGCTTTACCCAGAATCCCTGTTGATGCTCCACCCAGAATCCCTGCTAATATACTCTACCCAGCATCCCTGCTGATGCTTTACACAGAATCCATATTGATGCTCTACCCAGAATCCCTATTGATGTTCTAGTGAGAATCTCTGCTGTTATTTTACTCATAAGCTTTATTATTAATATTCTCTCCATGATTGAGAATCATGAGGTTTTTCAGTCTAGTGGAAATGAGAACTGTTCTTAGACCTGTATAAGTATTAAGCATTGTTCTTATTCATTTAAAGTTTTATTTCCTGACCTTAGATAGTTTTCACACACAAAGTAATCCTTTGCAGATCTCTGGAGTCCTCTCTTAATGTAACCCTCTCATTTCTGATCCTATGTCTTCAGAATTCTAACTCTCTTGATCTGCCTGAACTCTCAGCTCTTTCTCAGATCAGAAAGTCCTTCAGTTTTGTAACCTAGAAGCTCCCTCCCAGCACAAAGATTTGAGCTGTTGGATGGACCAGTTTGTTTCCCATCCTTCACCATCTCTTATTGTCTGGTGTCTTATAACATGTTATTTTGTGTATTTCATGTGGTTTGGTTGTTCAGGGCAAAGGTAAGCCTATACCTTTGACTGGAAAGTTAATCCTGATAACGAAGAAATTTGGCAAGGGAATTAATCAGTACAAACAAAATACAATTCAGCTTCTTGGTGTCAGAAAATACCTTCAAGGTCCTTTAAGTTTTTGGAGGCAATTGACATCAGAATACAGAACATATGTTGACATTCTCAGGGTATAACTTTGAAGAGTTAGGAGACTTTAACATGAATATAGGATGAAAATGTTAAGAAATGAATTTATAGTATAAAGTGGCCAGTGTGGTGTATACTCTAAAATGCTGATTTGAGATAGAGCATAAGGACAGTTGGAGAGCACGTGCATTCTTAAGCATGAGAAGAGACTGCCCATCTTTCTCAATAGTAGATATGTCCGAGCCTGTGGATTGGCAATGTGGCTCCCCATAGACTATACCAGAGCTCCCACAATTGTTGCTGGTGAATGAAAAGTATTTAATAGTTGTTGGCTGTTAGCAGGGAGTCATGGTGCATTATGGGTTGGACTCCGTACTGTGGTTTCGAGATTTTAATTCACCAGCCGCACTGGAAGAACGATGTAACAGTCTGTTCTCCTTAAGAGTTACAAGCCTTGGGATTCCTATGGGCCAACTGTAAACTGTAAGGTTGCTTTGAGTTGGAATCAGCTCAACAGCAGTTGGTTATTGACTATTATTATTCCTAGTTTTCATTCATTTTCTTCTCATCATTGATATTGTATCAAGAAATTTCTTATCCCATTTATATGTTACCATATTATTTTTCCTCGAATATTTTTTCTTTGTGGAAAAAGACATGATATACAGAGAGAGAGAGAGAGAGAGAGAGAGAGAGAGAGAGAGAGAGAGACATGCACACACATAAAGATAGATATATATATATATGCTCTTGAGATACTACAGCATTGATTGTTTATGAAAGTGATAAACCATCTTAAAATATCCAGCACTGAACGAGTTCCTGCGACATGTGAGTTTTCAGTGCTAAAACCAAGGAAGTCTCCTGACCTGGCAAAATGGAATGAGCCACACCCTTAAACATGGTGGCACTTCAGCTGTGTGTTTGATCTATGTTGTATAAGTCCAAAACTTGTCCAGCAGCTAAGTTCAACTTGACTTTGCTGCATACTTTTGTTGATTGGCTTGTGATTCACCATTGACCATATTCCAGCTCATGTTGTAGTCATGTACCACTGAGAAATGACCCATAGCAGACCCTCCCCTAGGTTTTCAAAGGCAGTAAATTGCTCAGGAAGAGATTGTCCATCCTTCTCTTGCAGAACAGCTGGTGGATTTGAACGATATGCCTTTGGGATTGTAGTGCAGTTTCTTACCACTATTGTTATTATGTGCTTTAGTGTCACCTGCAACTCAAAGCTACCCTATGTACAACAGCTCTGAACTCTGCTCTATCTTGCGCCAACCTTACTTATTGTCTCTGATACACCCACCCCCATTACCCCAGTCACTGAGCTAACCATCTCATCGAGGGCCTTCCTCTCTTCCTCCACCCTCCCAAGCATGATCTTCCTCTCCAAGGACTGGTCCCTCCTTGGAACATGTCCAAAGTATGTGAGACAAAGCTTCAGAATCCTTGCCTCCAAGGAGCAGCCTGGTTTCACTCTCTCCAGGATGAACCTGTTTGTTCTCTTAGCAGTCCATTGTATAGCCAATACATTTCTCCAGCATCACAGCTCAAAGGTATCAGTTCACCTTATATTATCGCTAGTTATTGTCCAGCTTTCTGATACATAGCACGAAGTTGTGAAGACCATGGCCTGGCTCAGGCACACCTTAGTCTGCAGACTAATATAGTTAGTACTCTGTAGAGGTTCTTGACAGTAGACTTTCCCAGTGCAATTCGTCTTTTGATTTCCTGGCTGTTGGTACCAAGAATGTTGATTGTGGAGCCAAGCAAACTAAAGCTGTTAACAATCTCTCACCATCCATTATGATGATGCCAATTGGCCCAGTGGTGAGAATCTTTGTTTTCTTGATGTTGAGCTTCAATCCATATTGAAGGCTGCAGTCCTTGACCCTCTGCACCAAGCCCTTCAGGTCCTCAGTTTTGGCAAGCAAGATTGTGTCATCTACATAATGGAGATTGTTGATGAATTTTCCTCCAATCCTGATGCTACATTCTTCTTCATAGAGCCCAGCCTCCCTGATTATCTGCTCTGCATAACTCTAGAATATAGATTAGAACTGCCACATTGGTCCCCAGGGCTGGATGTGTATCTTTACTGAAACAAACTATTTTCCTTCTATAATATTTGGCCTTTAGATTTGAACAACCAACCTTTTAGTTAGCAGATTAATACTTTACCTGCTTCACACCATCATTGTTCCTTATTTATTGACTAGAAATACAAACACACAATATTTGGGTTCTTCAGAGTTTCCTGAGAGGCCCTGGGATCAAGAAGGAAGAATTAAGTAATTCCTGTGGGAAATCTCCTGCTTCAGTGCATTAATTAGAAATTATGGACAACCTTGTGGCAGCCTGCCTTAGCCTACCCCCCAGCCCTAGCAGTCTCTCCATCTGTCATTCCACACCTCTCTCTCTACTTCTGTGTGACTCTGTATGAGATCTGTCATTAGCATATTCATCTTTAACTCTGTGGCAAAGCCTTTTTCCTCACACGAAGCTGGTCTGTATCCCAGTGATGTCTATGGTGAGGCTGGAGGTTTTCTGTCGTATCAGCCACCTGTCACCTCCACCTCACCTCTGCAGCACTGGGACCCTGGGTCTTGGCCAGTTGCTTTTCAGACAGTGCTCTTTAAGGCACGAAGGGCCTCTTAGGAGTTCCAAAAACTCTGACAAGTGTTAGGAAGTATACCCATCTCCTCCTGCTGGTGTGACAGTACAGACAAGAGACAGAACTCTGAAAGGTTCAATCCCAGGTCTTCAGGTGACTTCAGAACACTCCATGGAGAACTGGGGGTCATGCCTCCATAGGCAGGGGCAGTGGTTGCTCATAAATCCACTTCAAGCCTTCACTTTTTCCTGTGTTCACTTGACCACTTCTGCTACTCGCTTCACGTTGCCAATGGTAACCACTTGTTTACCACTTTATAAGACATTGTGCAGACTCTGGGGGATATTAAAAGCTATAATGTACGTCTGAGTCATCAGCTCTAAGTCCGGATATAGTAGGAGATGTTTTTAAGGGAAGCCTGTGGAGGAAAAGTTATGTGCCTGGTGGCTTATGTAATCACCATGGTAAAGACAGTGACCCCATTCTGAAGAATAATAATTACAAAGTTGGTTGCCATTCAGAAGCCTCTGGAGAATACATGTTTTTCACCAACAGGGAGTTGGAGGACTGTGAAGCCATGTGTGTGAAAGTGAGAGAGAGAGAGAGAGAGAGAGAGAGTGTGTGTGTGTGTGTGTGTGTGTGTGACAGAGAGAGAATGTGTGTGTTGTATGCATGTGCAGTGCTATGTTGTATGTGAGAATGTGTGTGTGAGTGTTTGTGTGTTTTGTTTGCATGTGCTGTGAGAAATAAAACCACCACTCTCCCCCACAGCCGTTCAGTAAACAGTAAGCCTTTACTGGGTGTCCAAAGAATAGTCTGCACCTCCTCACTCCGGCTTTGGCTGCTACCCTTCTGTCTTTTCCCCGAAGTTGCTGACCCCAACCCCTCCAAAGAGATAAAACTCATAGTTTATCTGTTCCAAAAGATAAACACTAGTAGTTATAGGGAACTTGGGGGAGGAGAAGCAAAGTCTGCAGCTAGTTTTTTTTTCACTTAGGAACACAATCTCAGTGCATGAGAGCTTCTGACTGTGGCAGGCCAGCCTGAGCTGTGATGACAACAATGTATCTCCATTAGGATAACAATGATCATGCAGAGGGCAGAGTTCAGAGTGGTGCATCACCCCCAGCTTCTTCCCGGGGATGCTCCACCTCTGAGAAATCGCACGCATGAGGCACCTGTTTGGTGCCCACTTGTGCGGCGCACCCAGGCAGGCTGCTAGTTGCTGAGAGGCGGGCGTGCGAGCGCCACGCACAGCTCCTCTGTGCCAGAGCAGGGAGCTGTCAGCTCAGCGCCTACTCGCCTCTGCACAGGCTCGGGGAGGCCCCAGTGGGCTGAGGGAAGGCGCAGAGCTCACTTCGTGACTGCAAGTTGACTTTCCCTCACTGTTACTGCCGGCAGAATACTTACACCAACGCGGACAAGCTCCTGGAAGCAGCGGAGCAGTTGGCTCAGACGGGGGAATGTGACCCTGAGGAGATCTACAAAGCAGCTCGACACCTGGAGGTGCGAATCCAAGACTTTGTGCGCAGAGTGGAGCAGCGCAAGCTTCTCTTGGACATGTCTGTCTCCTTCCACACACACACCAAAGAGGTAAGGGGCAGCCAGTGGGAAAGGGGAGCTCACCTGGATTAAGCTGTTCTGCCTAGGTGCTTGGATTAATTTCCGAGAATGAATGCAGGGGTCTGGAGATTAGGTGGAGGCACAGTGAAAGAGAGGAAGACCCTCAGTGAGCTGGACTGACACGGTGACTGCAGCAGTGGTCTCAAGCGTGTCAGAGCCGATGTGGACAGTGCAGGATAGGACAGGGGTCAGGTCGATTGTTCATAACATCGCTGTGAGTTGTACTTGACCTGACAACACCTAACAACAGCACAACACTGTTAATGAGACTGAATATTTGGTTCTGATCACATGTAGTTAGGTCTCTACCAAAATGAGACCAGTTTCCTTCCTTGTCTGTAATAAGGAATGGGGCCACTGCAGCAGGTGGTTTGAGAGAGGACTACTGTGAAAGAGGTGCTGTCATGGGGCAGCGGTCAAGGTGCTAGGCTGGCCATCAAGACGTCAGCAGTTCAAATCCACTGGCCACTCCGTTCAAGAAAGAGGTGGCCATCCACTTCATTAAGATGCCACACCATGGAAACACCCCGGGACAGCTGTGCAGGGTCACTGTGAATCGGAATCAACCTTACACCCCCCAGATTCAGATTTTCCGTTTTACTGTTAGAATGTTTAGTGTGTAGCTAACAAATCTGAGGAACCCCTAACTTAAAACAGCAAAAGGGAATTTCAGATGAGCAGAGCTCCCCTTCCCACCCCGAGTTCCTGTATTTGCTGATTTCTGCAGATATAAGGGTCCCACCCACAGAACTTGGTTCATCTTTGCTATCAGCAGGGAGAGATCTGTTCCAGGGTGATAGCTGGGTCCCCAACTGGCCCAACACAGAGCAACTGAGGGGGAAGCAAGGGGACTCAGCCAGGGTCTCTCCATGCAGGAGGATGCCACCAGGGTCAAGTGTGAGGTGGAGTCTCCACCACGGTGGGGAAGTGGATGTTGATAGGGTGTTGGCAGGACACTAGGGCCCTGGGAGGGGAGGGCTACACCCTTATGATTGCCTTTCGTTCCTGATAAACATGGGGGGTGCCCTGAGAGTAAGTGGCCAGTGAGGAGGCATGTTTTGCAGCCCCTCTAATAATAACATCCCTAGCAGGTGAACTCATTAAGTGTATGCCTGCTTGTGTTTCCCCCTGGGATTCATTCTAATGGAGTATTAATTAAAGTTTGATTGCTACTCAGGAAAAAAAAATTAACCCTACTTAATTAAGTTGATTTTCGATATTTCAAATGCATTTAGAAGCCGGATTGTTACTACTTCACGAGCTTTCCTGACAGTTTGTAGGAATGAATGCAAATCATTGCAGCTCCTGTCAGAGGAAAACATGACAAGATAATGTTTTCTAAACTGAGGTTCCCCAGGCAGATGAAGGGCCGGCCTGCCAGGCTCCTGGAGCTGGTTCTGCTTCCGCCCAGCAGGGCCCACAGCGACTCTCTGATGAGGGTCTGCAGAGCAGAGGGATTAGCCTTAATCCAGGTTTTCCTGCCTGCTCCCTGCTTCCTTCTGGCTCCTCTGCTTCTTAATGATGGTCTCCAACCCTAAAGACATTCCGTTTTAATTAAGGGCCTGTGGATAGTGGACCGTGAATGCAGTGGGACTGGGCTTCTGTGAGGGCTGGGGGAGCTGGCTGTGTGGGGAGGTGTTGTCTGAGGTCAGTTTCCCCTCAGTAGCTTTTGGCCCTGACTTGAACTTCCTGGAGGCATCTTATCTGACTTGTGAGGAGTGAGGCTGGGAGGGAGGGAGCAAGGCGAGGTTTCTCCTTTAGGAGACGTGGGGTCCCTCTGCCCCATCTGGAGTGAGCCCCAGAGTTGTAGTGCCTTATTTATAGGGTTGCCAACCATAGATCAAAAGTTTGAATCCACCAGCTGCCCCGAGGGAAGATGATAGGAGAACCTGCTGCCATTATGATTTGCAGCCTGGGAAATCTAACCAAGGGACACACACTTCCATGGAATTTATTTGATCCCAGTGGGTTTGGGTTTGAGTTTTCAGACCTTGTCTGAACAACTGGCCGTGGGTTCCAGGAGCCCCTCCCAGCTCCATCTCCCACCTGCTCATGGGCTGGAAGGCTGGGGAACGAGCGTCAGCATCAGGGTCTGACACGCAAGAGCCATGACAGTCCACACCGACTGCTGTGTCCTGGTCCTGGGCACCTTCATCGATGGAGGAAGATGCTGGGTGGGGTGGATTAATGCAGTGACGGGGGTGATGAAGGCAGGTGTGCCCGAGACAGTGAGAGATTGGCGCAGGATAGGGCAGGGTTCAGAGCTATTGTGCATTGGGGTGATATTGCAAGTGACTTGACAGCACATAACAACAACAACAATCCCAATGGCCTTTACAGTGCTAACATGAATCTAAAGATTTCTTTCTTCCTCTACTTTTTAATCCTTCAATGAGAAGCCCTGGTGGAACAGTGGGCTAAGCATTGGAATCCTAAGCAAAAGGTCCGAGATTTGAACCCCTAGCTGCTCCGTGGGAGAAAGTGAAGCAGTCTTCTTCTGTAAAGATTTGCAGCTTTGGAAACTCAGCGGGCGATTGCACTCCGCTCTGTAAGGTTGCTCTAAATCAGAGGTAACTCCAGGGCAGATGGTTAGGCCCTCTTGATCTGATCATCTTGATAATAAGTAAGAACAATAATGACTCCACCTGATGGAATAGAGACAGTCTGCTAGTTTGCTAGCTGGCTCGCTGCAAGCTTTCGATGGGGATGGACTAAGCGAATTTTTAAAGTTGAGCATCTGCTACTTACCAGGCACTTACATAATATCATTTCATGTAATTCTTACAATAATCTTCTTATACAGATTTGGTTAAACATATTTTCAAATAGAGAAACTAAAGCTCAGAAAAAGAACTTGTCTAAGGTTACTGAGATTCTCTGTTAACAGCTAAAAGTTTACCATCCTACCTAACCACGACACTCGTGTTCCTCCTAGCCCACTCTTTGCTCCCATTTCCCTCTGAGATCTCTTCTTCCTGTATCTTATTCCTCTTTTTCCTGTTTACATTTTTAAACCTCTAAAGCAGGGATAGGAAAAGGGTAAATCTTGGCTGAGAAATAGAAATACTAAGCCATGCCAGAGCCGGATATTTGGAAGACAAAGGATGTCAATGATGAGGTTATTAACCGTTGCTTTCCCAGGTAACTCTCAAACTTTGTTAAGCTTGGTCTTATCAAAACCAGAAGCTTATTTTCCCTCTGGCATTCAGTCTGTAAAATCCAATTATATGAAATAGTACTAAGTGAATAGTGTGATGCCAGAGGAAACCATTGCATCTGAGAGTTGGACAGTGACTAAAGATGACAGAAGAAGAATTGATGCCTTTGAGTTGTGGCACTGGAGAAGAGTATTGAACATACCATGGACTGCCAAGAAAACAAACAGGTCTGTCCTGAAGAGGGTGAAACCAGGCTGCTCCTTGGAGGCAAGGATTTTGAAGTTCTGTCTCACATACTTTGGGAATGTTTCCAGGACGGACAAGTCCTTGGGAAAGGACATACTTGGAAGGGTAGAGGGTCAGCATAGAGTAGGAAGACCCTGCATGAGGTGGACTGACACAGTGATTGTGGCAGTGAAATCAGGGTATCAGAGATGGTGAGGTTGGTTCAGGGTGGGGCAAGATTCAGAGTCTTTTTGTAGGGTCATCATAAGTCATAGTGAACTCGATGACAACAACAGCAGGGCAAGTCCAAGAGAAGGGAGCACAATGGATAATGTGTCTGGCTAACTGAAAAGTCAGTGTTTCAAACGCACTAACTACTCTATGGGGAAAAGATGAGGCTTCTCTTCTCATAAAGATTTGCAGCCTCAGAACCCTGTGAGAGGATTGTTATAAATTGGAGCCAACTCCACAGCAGTGGGGGTTTTATTTATTAGGCTGCAATCCTGAATGCACACGGTTCAAATCCACCGGCTGCTCCACTGGTGAAGGATGGGCAGTCTCCTCCTGTGTTATTAAATGCCTCTGAAAACCTGCCAGAGGGTCAGCAATGGGTCAATTCCAGCTCAACGGTACACAACAACAGCGACAGGCTGGCTGTACACACAAAGCTCTGAAGGGGTTGCCCTGCTAACCCAAAGGCCATGCCTCTCTGACAGTGTCAATCCACTAGCCAATCTTCACTTTTTGGAGAAAAGATGATCAGTCTCCTCCCTTGTAATTTACAACCTTAGAATCTCAATGGAAGGTCACCTATGAGCTGTTTCCAACTTGAGAGCAATGAATGAGAGAGGGAGGTGCTGTGTGTGTGTGTGTGTGTGTGTGTGTGTGTGTGTGTATGATCAAAGACATAAAAAAGTTATTTCTTTAAAATTTTTCTTTTACAGATCAATGATCAAGATTCAGAAAGCTTGCTCAGTCTTATAGTTAGAATAAGGTAAATGGAAGAATCAATCCCACTTCTTCCCGATTCCAGAAACTTACTAGTTCACTTATACTGCATAGGCTTTTTGTATAAAGGCCAGTAAATAGATCCTTCCAGGATTTCCTCCTCATTCTGTTAGCATAGTCTCTTCCTCTGGAATCTCAGAATGGGAGAGGACAATGCAAGCAATTTTGCCTGCATGCAAAGGGCTGTGGAGATGTGATATCTTTTAGTCAAGCGAGTAACTTGTTAGGTTATCCAGATTCCAACGTTTTTTCAGGTTGGAAAGAAAAGCGTGATTTCCAGAGACTAATAGAGGAGCTGTACACAGGGACCTCCAGCAAACTTTATGAACTCATGTTTCTCCTGGCCATCTTCCCACTGAGGCTCCTTTTAGGGGATTGGCAAAGCAGAGAGAGATCTGTATAGCAGATAGGGGTGAGTTATTCAGTGGGT
Source organism: Elephantulus edwardii (assembly GCF_000299155.1). Classification (NCBI taxonomy): domain Eukaryota; kingdom Metazoa; phylum Chordata; class Mammalia; order Macroscelidea; family Macroscelididae; genus Elephantulus; species Elephantulus edwardii. Next base: position 5,687,010 of record NW_006399782.1, on the reverse strand, counting down.
AGAAAGGAGAACCTTGGAAAGGACTCATCAAGGGTCTCTATGTTTTTGTTAATACCTTTCAAGACTCATCACCTTTCAAGCCTTGCTAAGTGTTGAGTCCTGTTGGATCCTGGATTCTTTAACTCTTGACTTCCTTCTCTCAATTCTCCATACAGATTTCTGGCTTTTCAAAATTAGATTAGTAACAAGATTACTTCCAGGCAAGATTAGTAACCAAGTCTAATAGTCTACACTACATGTCTGATGGGGTATTTAGATTGCTGTGGTTCCCCCATACACACACACACACTGAATAAAATTAAGTAAATAAAATGGTGATATGCATGCAGACACTGTTATAACAGAAGTGTTTTATTGTGGTTACCCCTGCTTAAAGCAACTGATGCATAACTATCTATAGCTTATCATTTCATAGTAAGATAGAGGTGCTTGGTCTCAAACATTTAAATATTTTTAAAGCTGGTCTACCCAATATGAATGAAAGATACTGTGAAACACAATGTAATCAAACTTGGGAAGCAAATCAATATAAAATAAAAATGTGAAAAAAAAGTTGTTCTTCTCAGTTTTGCTACAGTGCTCTTAAATGAGATTAGAGCTACTTATAAGTACCATCCTGCAGCCTTCCTGAAGGAGTCCTGGTAATGCAATGTTTAAAGTGTCTGAAGTGTGACGGAGACAATGAAGTTAGCCCGAGAGAGCTACTACATTCAGGTCTGCTTTATAGAGGGTCGCTGTGAGTGGCAAGCCATTCGATGACACCTAACAATAACCAAGCCTAAAGAAACCCTGCACATTATGCATTGAGCTGCTAAGTGAGAGGTCAGCAGTTCAAGCCCACTGACTCCTCCAGTCAAGAGAGATACGGTGGTCGCCCTTCATGAAGAATTACTCAAAGCCTTGGAATTTCTGTGGAGTAGTTCTCCTCTGTCCTGTTGAGCCACTCTGAGGTCTAATCATTTCAACAGCAGAAGATTTTGTTTTAGGAGAATGTAGAGCCTTCCTGGGAAGTTACAACTAACTCCCTCCCTCATTCTTTTCTTTTTCCTTTCCCCTCTTCCTTCTTGCCTACCTATAATCGTTTGCCAAAATGTTGCATTAATTAGTGCTAATAGGTAATAGGGTGTCATTGTAGGATGCGATGCAGCTTTGAAGAAAGATCAACCACCTTTTTAGGAGATTCCTGAGATTGACTCCGTATTCATTTCCATAAATGAGCTAACCTAGATTCCTTGTAACTTCCTATCCCGAATTTTATAATTTTTCATTTTTGTCCACTTTCTTCATCAAAAGATTTATTCTAATTAGGACCACTAGGGAAACAGAAAGAAGATAGGAGGAAAGATAAAGTCCCGATTAATTTCTTTTGATGATTGAAGAGTCTTTGTAAGCGTATTAATCTTAGTTAGTGGGTAAATTTTTGTGGACCTTCATATTTGGAAGGGTTAAAACCTTCTCATTTCATTCTTACTGTTGAGGGTGTTAACAGGTACAGCTTGCTGGGCTCCATATCAACACTCTTAACACCAGCAGTCAGGAAATAAAAGAAACAAATTGCACTGGGAAAATCTGCTCTCAGGGACCTTTTCAGAGTATGAAGAAGCAATGAGGTCAGTCTAGAGACCAAGGTGCACCTGAACCAGTCCATGGTCTTCATAATTACTTGCTATGCATCAGAGAAATGGACAGTGACTAAGGATGAGTGAAGAAGAACCTATGCCTTTCCGTTGTGGTGCTGGAGAAGAATATTGAATATACCATGGACCACCAACAAAACAAATAAGTCTGTCTTGGAGAGGGAGAAACCAAGTTTCTCCTTGGAGGCTAGGAGTCTGAAGCTCCATCCTACGTATTTTGGGCATGTAGGCAGGAGAGACCTGTCCTTGGAGAAGGAGGTCATGCTTGAAAGGGTGGAAGAACAGGGCAGGAGAGGAAGACCCTGGATGAGCTGGATTGATACAATAACTGGGGCAATGGGGGTAGGTGTCTCGGAGTCAGGGCTAAGGACAGGGCAGGCTTCAGAGCTGCTGTACATAGGGTTGCTATGGGTTGCAGGCAACTCAATGGCATATAACAACAATGACATTCATAACCTTAAAAAGTTAGAGGCACTTCAAATTTTTTACATAGGTGACTCACTAAACAATTAGTAGTCCATGAATATAATGAACTGTTACACAATCATTATTAAATCACGTTGTCAATGGTCATAATGGAATGAGGAAGGATTTGTGACCTAACAGGTAAAAATAAAACCAAACCAAAATCTCTCTCTGTCTGATATGACTGTAGTTTTGATCATACAGTCATAGACTAAAGACTAGAATATAGGAAGCTCTGGTGACTTAGTGGTAAGGAATTGTGCTGCCAGTCCAAAGGCTGGCGGTTCAGATCCATCAGCTGCTCCATGGGAGAAGGATGGGCAGTTCCCCCCCTGCAGTTTACAGGTCCTGAGAACCTGCTGGGCGGTCGACTATGAATCACTTTCTGACTCAACGATGAATGAGAACAACTACACCAGAATTTAGAATACGACTTTTACGTATTTTTCTATTTTACAGGTTTCTTCAAGGATAATTTTTTAATCCATAATTAGGAGCAATCTTAAAAAATGTTATTTCCACAAAAAACAAAACAGTGTTTTGTCCCTACCAGAAGAGCTACGCAGTAATGAAAAGTGCCCTTCTCATTGGTTCAGAGGCTCCGCTCTTAGTCCAGATTGCGCTGAGCTTTCACACACCTTGCTTTCGCCTGGGCCGAGAGGGCTTCCAGCTCTGTTTGCTGGCCTGCTGTAGGAAGAAGTATTGACCCTCGTCCTTGCTTTCTGTGTCCTGGCAGGAGGTATTTGGTATTTGTAGTGTCATCTGCTCTGCAGAGATTATCTGGACAGAATTTTCTTTCCTTGCTGTGTTTCCATGGAAATTACAATTGCTGGACTTCCAAAAGAACCATTTTTAGATACTTTTGTACTAAGATTATGACAGTGAAATTAACTGAGGAAAGTGGCCAAGTAATCAACCTGTTTTTTTGTTTATTTTTTCTTTTTTTTTAAATATGAACTTCAATGAACATTTACAGAGATTTTGGATTTCCATTCATTCATTGTTGCACTTTTCTCCCCTCCCGCCCCAGTTCACTCTTCTCCTTGAAAAGCAAAAGAAAAAACTCCTTCATTGGTACACAATCCCCCCCACACACACCCACCCCCACTCTGGTATATTCCACTCTGCAACCCTCATTCTGAACTCTTAATGATAATCATAATGCCCTGAAATTTATTACTTTTGAACTATTCTCTCCCTCACTGGCTTCAATGCAGTAAACATAATTTATCCAGTTTTTCTCAGTCTTACCCCCACCATGATGTCAGCCTCATTCTACAACAGTAGCACCATGCAGTATTTAGAAGGCCACTTAATTAAATGCCTGCTTCTGGTTGTTTCTAACCATGCTCAATCATTCTCCCATGTAATTTCTGTTCTCACACCACAGGGTACACACACACCACAGACACAAGTACCCATGTTCCACCCACCCTAGAACCAAATGAAATCAGTCTTCGAAAGGGATAATAAGCTCAAGAGCAAACCAACTCCATGTGGTGCAAATGGAAAAGTGTCCGACTACTAGACAAAAGGCGAATGGTTCAAACACATCTAGAGGTGCCTTGGAAGCAGGCCTGCTGATCTGCTCTGAGCTGCCACAGCCTTGAAAACCCAAGGAGCTACTCTTTTCTCTACATGTAAAGTCACCATGAGTCAGGGATTACTTAACAGCAATGAGCAGCGACGTTTATTTAGGAAATAAAAGCCAGCTGCCAATATCAAAGAAAAATGGTACCTTCTGGATGAGGCTAAAATGTTTCTCCCTCTGGGCATAGTGCTCCCTTCAGTAACCCCGAGGCTCAGTCCATCTCATCAGTTCAATGGCTGTCAGAACTATGCAAGTGGGACGACCGCTTAACCAGACAAAGTGATAAAGTGAAGGAACATGACCTCTCTCCTTGACCACCCGGCTGTTCATCTCATTGTTTCTACAAACCTTCTAGGTTCTTTCTTCCTTGTCCTCTCCCTTCCAGTAGTTATTCCTCAACAATATAAACAGAGTAAGGTCTCTGGGCGGGCCCCTCAGAACTGCACAGTTTTACTGTTGTTAACTACCACTGAGTCAGCCCCAACTTGTAACAACCTAGTACAGAGCTGAGTAGCACTGTTGTGGACTGAACCTTGGGGTCCATCATGTTTTTAGATGCTGTTTGGAAAGAAAGCACCAGACTTTTCTTCTTACTCCCTCTTAGTCTGGAAACTTCACTGCAACCTGTTCAACATCATAGAAACATCCGTCTCCACAGACATGTGGGCACTGGCTGTGCACAAAGTGTATTGTCTGTGACTCGAACTCAGGCCTCAGAAGTGACAATTTTATGACGGACTGACCACCACTGTGCATACAGGTTTTGTTTTGTTTTACATAGGCTCGCCGTGAGTTAGAACTGACTGGAGGACATCTAACAACCAGATTCAGTGTCTTCAATAAAGAGTCTCCTTAGCTCTAACCCTGCCGAGATTCCAAAAATCCTCAAATTAGACTCATTCTCTTGGCTTAGGTATCACCATACGTGTTCCCTGAGAGAAAAAGCATACCAAGCCTGTGAGGGTTATGTATTCACCTGCACTGAGTAACCATGCCCAAGCATAGAGCAACACTCTGGAAGGATGGGTCACAGCATAGGTGCGTTTTGATCAAGAGGGAAGCATCTGATGTAACAGAATCTCAATATTCTCCTTGAGGAAAGAGGGTTGTTGATGAAAGTGCGGTGTTAAAGTGTTGGACCATAGACAAAGCAAGGGGGAGAAAAGTAAAAATGGAAAACAGTAAACCAAGTTCTCCTTGGAGGCAAGGATTTTGAAGGTCCATCACATATACTTTGGGCATATGGCCAGGAGGGACCAGTCTTTAAGAAGGATATCATGCTTAGAAGGATGGAGGGATAGCACAGAAGAGGAAGACCCCAGATGAGATGGATTGACATGCTAACTGGGGAGATGGGATTAAGTGTTTTGGAGTCAGTGAGAGTGGCTCAGGATAGAGCAGCATTCAGAGCTATTGTACACAGGGTTACCATGAGTCACAGGCAGCTCAATAGCATATAACAACAACAACAAAAAATACCAGACATGCATGTTGTTGTTGTTCTTAGGTGCAACTGAGTTGCAAATGACTGATAGAGACCCTGTGAACAACAGATCTGAGCACTGTCCTGCCCTATCCTGTGTCATCCTTATCACCCCTGATACACTGGAGCCTATTGCCACAGTCACTGTATCAATTCATCTCACTAAGGATCTTCCTCTCCTTCACCGACCTTTCCAAGCATGATGTCCCTTTCCAAGGAATAGCCTCTTCTAAGTGCCCAGAATACATGAGATGAAACTTCATCATCCTCTGAGGAGCACTCTGGCTTCACCATTTCCAAGACATATCTGTGCTATTCATAGTCACTGTCAATATATGTGTGGCCGAGATACTCTTGATTTTACCTAATTGGCTCAGGAAATCATTGGCATGTGGTATCTCCACATGGGAAGGAAACATTCTAGCAGGATCTCACTGACCACTTGATAAATTGGTAAATTATCAATGAAGTGTTTCTCAAATCTGGACTCTTTTCAAAATAATCTAAACATGCTCTTCAGAGTAAAGCCAGACAAGCACAGCCTGACGGAGCTCTGTTAGACAGTCTAGTTACCAGGGGAATTAGAATCTAAGGAACAGAACTGACCCTTACTCATAGTTCCACTCATTGCTTTTGAGTCAGAACCAATGCATAGCTGACCTTTCTTGGGTTTACAGGGCTGTCAATTGCACAGGAGGGCATTGCCCATCAGTTTCCCAGTGAATCGGCTGGTAGTTTTGAACCAGCAGAGAGGTGGCACAGCAAGTCCCTACAGGCTATGCCATTAGTGCTCCCTACCAATGGCTTATTTATACCAATATTAATTTCTGACTAAGTTTCTAGCACTCGAATGCAAACAAAACTCACTACTATCAATTCCAGTTCAGGGTGACCCTCCACTGAGTTTCAAGGTTGTGCTTCTGGACAACAGAAGACTGGCCATCTTTCTCCTGCAGAGTGGCTGGTGGATTTGAACCACTAAACTTTGAGTTTGTGGTGCAATCTGCAGTTGTCTACACCGCCTTAATCCTCAGAAGTGTTTGTTAAAGATGATGAGCCTGCAATTTACTGCTGCCACCAGGTGGTAACCGTGTGCATTTGGTGTCAAAATTGTGGCTCTCAAGCTGGACAAATTTTAAAGAGCATCTTACCTTGATAACAGCATTCTCTTGGAAATGGTCTTGAACTGGCTAGTGTAAAACCCATGCTTACAGTCTTTTAGCTTAGAGGATTCACTGATATATCAGCTTCTGAAGAGAAACTATAGCATGTTAGAGCTGGAATGGATCTTGGGGACAAACTAAGGATTCCCTACACATACACACACACACACACACACACACACACACACACACACACACACAACTTTTATTTTGTTGTTGTTATGTGCCGTCGAGTCGTTTGCGACTCATAGTGACCCTATGTACAACAGCCCTAAACCCTGCTCTATCCTGTGCCAATCGCATTGCCTCTGACACACCCATCCCAATTACCTTTCATTTTACATACAAATTAATAGAATCCCAGGAAAATAAGATTATTTTTCCTAAGACCACAGACCTTGCTAGTGAAGGAAAGAATAAGGATTATACATCAGGAAATTTCAATTTTATTTAAAAACTTGTCTATCTCTAGTGTTTTGTATTTACATTTTCTGCAGAAGGAAAATAGAAAAAATGTCACCAAGCCTTTTGCATTTTTGAACCAAATCTTCTGTAATCACAGACAGTTTTTGACATTTAATCCTCTGGAAGATAGAGTGGCTCTCTTTATTTTCTTGTCAGGTTGTTAGCCACTGAACTGAGATGAATCTTGCTGTGCTTAGCTTTTATTTGATTTTCCTCAGCAACAAGTTTTAGCTCTCCCTTAGTCAGCATCAAGAAAACAAAGATTTTCACCACTGGGCCAATTGGCAAGACCATGATAAAGAAGAATTTGAGATTGTTAACAATTTCAACTTGCTTGGTTCTACAGTCAACATTCTTGGTGCCAGCAGTCAGGAAATCAAAAGATGACTTGCATTAGGAAAATCTCCTGTCAGGGACGTCTCCAGAGATCTGAAGAGCAAGGATGTCAGTCTAGAGACTAAGGTACATCTGATCCAAGCCATGGTCCTCCCAATTACTTGCTATGCATCAGAGAACTAGACAATGACTAAGGATGATAGAAGAATTATTGAGACCTTTCAGATGTGGTGCTGGAAAAGAATATACCAGATATACCATGGACTGCCAAGAGAACAAACAGGTCTGTCCTGAGAAACCAAGGTATTCCTTGGAGGAAAGGAGTCTGAAGCACTCACATACTTTGCGCCTGTGACTAAGAGGGACCGATCCTTGGAGAAGGATATCATGCATTTTGCTTTGCCTTTGCGTGTCCCTGCTGTTCTGGTGGAACACGGTGTTGCAGGTCACAGTGTATGTCCTTGGGAGTAATGCTGATTTCCTCCCCTAGACTTATGCTAGATACAGTCAAGTTTTTATTAATGAAAAAAAAAAAACCAAACAAAATAAACTCCAGGACCTTTAAACCATTAAACTACCTTAAGGGTAGTACCTAGAAAATAATTATTTTAAATGAAATAAAATCCTTCTTGTTAAACTTCTCTTATTCCTCTCCTCTTTTCAGATATCTTATTACTTTTATTTTTTCAAGAAACTGAGGCTCAAAATGACTACTTACTTGTCCAAGGAAATAAATTCTATATACTCCTTTGTTTCCTACCACCAAGACTTTTTAACCTATCTGTTAACTCAGTTATTTATACTATATCTAGAACCTTTCCTGTCTATAAAATGAAGAGTAAAGTCAGGAATCTTGAATATGATTGTTGTTGTTGTTATGTGTTGTTGAGTCACTTGTGACTCCTAGCAACCTGATGTACAAAAGCTTTGAACCCTGTCATGTCCTGAGCCAGTCTCACTGACTCCAACACACCTATCCCTAATCCCCAAATTATCGTGTCATCTATCTCATCCAGGGTCTTCCTCTCTTGTACTGTCCCTTCACCCTTCCAAATATGATGTCCCTCTCCAAGGACTGGTCCCTCCTGGACACATATCCAAAGTATGTGAGATGGAGCTTCAAAATCCTTGATTCCAAGGAGAAACTTGGTTTCATCCTCTCTAGGACATACTTCTTTCTTCTTCTGGCAGACCATGGTATGTCCAGTACTTTTCTTCAGCACCACAACTCAAAGACATCAATTCACTGTAATCTGGCATCCTTAGTCATTGCCCAGCTCTCCAAACCATAGCATATAATTGCAGAGACCATGGCCTGGATCAAGTGCACCTTAGCTTCTATACTGATACTGCTTCTCAGCACTGTGGAGAGATCCTTGACAGCACATTTCCCTAATGCAGTTTGTCTTTTTTATTTCCTGACTGCTGATGCCAAGAGTGCTGATTGTGGAGCAGAGCAAACTGAAATTGTTAATAATCTCATCTTCTTCTCTATCTGTCATGATGCTGCCAGTTGGCCAAGTGGTGAGAACTTTGTCTTCTTGATGTTGAGCATCAATCCATTGCAGACTACAGTCCTTGGCCTTCTGCAGCAAATGCTTTAAGTCCTCCTCAGTTTCAGAGAGCATGATTGTATCATCAGCATAACACAGGTTGTTGATGAGTCTTCCTCCAATCCTGATGCCACACTCCTCCTCATAATATCAGCTTCTCAAATGATCTGTTCTGAATATGATTACTCCTTTTTGCTTCTTTTCTTTATTCCTTATTGCAAAAGCTGTAGCATGATTTACCATACTAAAAACTAATAAAATGAAATCACATTCTCTAAAATGAGATTCATCCATGTTCTAAACCTGGAAAACGTCTAGAATGTTCAAAGCAAAAGGTGCCTAATCGTTTCCCCTTGTTTCCGCACATATTTAATATCTGAGGAAGCTCTGGTGGCGTTGTCAGGAGTGTTGGCAGACCCAAAGATGGCACCTCTGTAGCCATTTGAATCTACCAGTGGAGCCTTGAGAGAAAGATGGGAAATCTCCTTCTGTGCGATTTACAGCTTCTGAAGAACCCACCAAAGGCTCAGCTGGGAGTCCAATTCTGACTTGATGGCAATGATTTTTTTTAATTATTATTTTATACCTGAAAGAACTCAAAGAGTTAGTGATTTATTCTATGTATTCAAAATATGGGGGAAACGTGAGTCTATGAATTCCTGTCTCTGTTTATCTTTTACCCTGGCAGAGCCTTGGGTTTATCTTTTCTGCTATCAAGGCAAAGCTCTTGGTTTCTAATGAAGCACAAGACTTCTCTTTCCCATCATTATTTAGAAAAATGCCCACTATGGTGAAGAAAAAGTGGAACCCAGCAACATGGCCTTAGATGTCTTCACTGTGAGAAAGTCATGCTATTTTTTTAAGGAAGAAAAAGTTTTTAATAATTCCGTTCAACTCTAACATTTTTAGTGCTTATTTCAGCTCAAAACACTATACTTCGCTTTTTAAAAGTTGTCTAACCTGAAATCTCATCCTGGTGGCATTTTATCATCTTGAATACCATGGGGGAAATACTTCATGCTGTAATTGAAATTAAGATAAGCTACATCTTTAACATTCCACTTTCCAACCAACCTAGTGATTCCGAAAAGAACAAAATAGTTTAACACAGCACAGATTAGGCTTCGCAGTCTTCATTTGGTTCCTATTAAGAACCACATTCTTTGTTGCATATTTAAAATCTCACGATAATATATAGGAATCAGTGTGTGGTTACCTCGAGCACAGTGTGTGTTGTCCTCACGTTCTTCCTTTCTGAAAAGACGTTTGTCCTTGCTCTAAGGCGACACCTGAGGGCTTCCCCAAATCCCTAAAGGCTAAAGGGGTAAATTTAGCCAACATGAGTGCTGAATATAAAGATATAAACACTACTAGCCAGTGGGTGTGCAGGTGAGGACGAATTGTGCTGACTTTGTGCTGGGTGGTTGAAGGTAGTTTGGGTGACCTGGATGGGCTCCTTTGTCCTTGCCCCAGCCCCAGCCTGTTTGCTCTGAGTGGAATCTCTGCTTTCTCCCCACAGTTGTGGACATGGATGGAAGACCTTCAGAAGGAGATGCTGGAGGATGTCTGTGCAGATTCGGTGGATGCAGTCCAGGAACTGATCAAGCAGTTCCAACAGCAGCAGACAGCCACTCTGGATGCCACACTCAATGTCATCAAGGAAGGGGAAGACCTTATCCAGCAGCTCAGGTCAGCGCCTCCCTCCCTGGGGGAGCCCAGCGAGGCCAGGTCAGCATGGCAGTGGGAAATGCCTCGGGCTAGAAGTCAGATAAGTTGTGTCCCAGTCCTGACTCTACCGTGACCAGCTTTGTGGTCTTGTGTGACCTTCCGTTTCTCCATCTGTAAGACATCCAAATGCCTGGCACATATCCAACTCGAGTTTAGAGTGAAATAATAAATGCAAAAGCCGTCATGTTTCACAATACAATTTCTCATTTGGAATTTTTTTCAGCAATCAATAAACAGTGTCATCATTATGAATGATGAGATATTCAATCATATGGAGAAATACCCATTACAGAATTTAGTGTTGTCATTTGATCCTAGTCTGAGCTCTGAACTCCAGTGTCCACATTCGTCATGTGACCATTTGCTGAGGTTGGGCTTTGCCCCCATGAAGAGGTAGAGAGATGCAATGTCACATTTAACTCCCATCATTAACTAATGACCTTTCCACCATCCTTCTTCGCTTTACAGAAAAGACTCTTTTACGCCAGTCTGAACAAAAGGAGCTAAGAATTAAAATTGTGTGCCAAACTTTCTATTCTTTTGGGGTTACCCATGATTGTCTCCTTTTTGTTAGCATGAAATCTAAAGTTTCCTGCCCCTGTCCAGGGCACACAGACTCCTCAGATGATGGTGTCTTGAGTCCTTGAGCAAGCCCCCAGCATCCAGCCCTGGCCCAGGTGCTGCATAAATGGACTTGACGGTGCTAATGATTACTGCCCGCAGGGACTTGTTCCTACCCTGAACTCACCCAGTGCTGGGGCCGGTGCCAATAGTGGACAGAAATAATCTCATCAAGAAGTCCCAGGTCAACCTCGGGGCCTCGGGGAATTATTTCAGTTAGAGAGAGCTTTCTTTTTTTTTTTCTTCCTCTTACCAGTTGTCCAATTAAATAAACAATGAGAAATTTCCATTAGAAGGCCCTACCATGTTTTTCCTGTTGGAAATTAATGACTTTTTATTCCAGACACATGAGATGGCCTCCGTCCTCCTGTTGCATACTAACGAGGCCAACTCTTTCCCCCATTCATATTCATAAATACACGATCCTTGACAGACTGTCTGCCTACAGAGGAAACTCCGCTGTCATTTGCTTATGAAGAAAAATCCTACCAGCGGACAGTCACTTAACCTCTCTGAGCCTCAGCTCAGCTCTTTCATCTGAGTAATTAAGGGGTTCACTAGGAGAGCTCTGTCAGTACAGGAATTTGATGATGATTGCGTGTTATCTCTCCAGATACTTTGCACAAGCTCAGCTGCCCTTACTTGCCGTGGGGCGGGGCCTCGTGCAAATGACACTTGCTTTCAGTATCTGCCAACATTGAGCAGTGCCTGGGGGTTTTAACGCCACTCAGTGATGATGTGAGTGATGCCACAGTGACAGTGGTGCAGGCATTCATTCACCAGCAATCACCAGTAACCATTCACTCCTACATTATTAGTCTGACTCTGGCCTAGCTTCTTGGCTTTCTTTGTTAGGGTTGTTGTTGTATACCGTCAAGTTGGAACTGACCTCCAGTGGCTTTTCAAGAGGTTGTTAATGCAACTGCATGAGAGAAGATTGCCCATTCTTCTCCCTGGGAGCAGCTGGTGGATTTGAACCATGTGTCTTCAGGATTGCAGTGCAGCTTCTTACCACTGTAACAAAAATACCACAAGTGGGTGGCTTTCATGAAAAGAAGTCTATTTTTGCAAGATTTAGAAGTCTGAATCTAGGGCTCAAATGGAAGATGCCTTCTCTTCATTTTTTGTCTCTCTCCGTTTCTATGCTTTCATTCCTTGACAACCCCCATGTGAAATCTCTCTTTTATACTTGTTTCTCTTTCTGCTTAATCTGTAGTTTCTATGACTCAAAGATAACCAGGTTTAAGAAGTACCCTACACTAATATGGTCTCGCTAACATAACAAAGAGAATTTTATTCTCAAATGCAATTACAATCACAGGTACAGGTATGGGGATGAGGATCGCAACATGTTTTTGAGAGGAATGCAATTCTGTCTATGAGAGCTCCTCTGTCTGACTTCAAAACCAAAGAGAAAAAGAAGTAACCAATTCTTACGACCATTGTCAGGCTGTGCTTATGGCAACCTCTTCTCCAGCCCTGTGATTCCTAGTGAGTGGCGAGTGTGAGGCTGTGTTGTACAGAAGAGTCGGAAGTCAGGCCTTCCACCCGGAGAGTGTGTGCTGGAGAAATACTGAGATGAATGCTTCAAAAGGACAGTCACACATCAGCAGTTAATCATCCGTAATGCTTTGTGGATAGTAGTGGGTATTTTTCCTAGCATCTTTCCATGACTGGGACTATGTGTAAGGTGATTATCTGAGTGAAGAGGAGTCAGGCCTGTTTCATGTCCAAAGGGGCCAGGATATTAGAACAGAAATACTGCAAGCATTTCTTTATTTAAAGTGGGTGGTTTAAACACACACACACAATTTATTTTCTCATAGTTTGGGAGACCAGAAGTCTGAATTCAGGACAGGACAGGGTTGAGCTCTGTTGTTAATAGTGTTGCACTGGACTCAAGGGCACCTAGCAAAAACAGTTTCTGTAGGCAGGCTTTCTCTTTCTGCAAGCTTGTGGAATTAATTACCTTTTGTCCTGAACCTTTGCTTCTAGGCCCTCTTCATGTGGCATTGTGTCTATCTTCTCCCATCTCAGCTTACTCTCCTACATTGTTGTTGTTGTTGTTGTGTACTATTGAGTTGGAACTGACTTGTAACTGACCCTCCAGTGGATTTTTAGATGCAATAAATCACAACGAAGGAGTTTGCCCATCCTTCTTCTGCAGAGCAGCTGGTGGATTTGAACCATGTGCCTTTGGGATTTCAGCACATCTTCTTACCACTAGACCACCAGACCTCCTTCTCCTGTTTGTTTAGTCTCATTTATATAACAAAATATATTGACTCAAGTTACACCACTCAAGATACAATCCCGTTTCATTAACATATCAAAACAGTCCATTCCCAAATGGAATTATGACATAACCATGGACATAGTTTTCAAGATTTACAACATATATTTTGAAGGGACATAATGTAATCTATATAAGTATTCTTCCAGAAAGCCTACTGCTGAGAAGATGCAACATTCATTCTTTTCCTCTTGTGTTTGGACTTCCTAAACTGACAAGAAACAGTGAGGTCATAAGATAATGCACAAGTTTCAAGTCTTAGACCTTCAACTTGGAGACCCTATATGTGGGAGCTTCTTAACCTCGGTGGTGTCCCTATCATAATTACGTCTTCGTGAATCTCAGGACCATCGCACTTCTCTGAGCACATCTTCCATTTAATTCTCTTCTCTCTCTTCTAGTGTGTTTCCTCCACCACTATTTTTATACAGATTCTCTCTGCTCAGAACACACGTTCCCTCCCATATACTTGACCGTGTTCATTCTTTTCCTCAAACTCCCAAACCAAAACTCATCCTTGTGGAGACCTCTATTGTTGTTCCAGCCTGCTGCAGTTAGTCCTGGCTGTGGACTAACTGACACTTGGCATTTCCTCTGTAATCTTTCAGGATTAGTAACCATTCATATGGCACACTGCTGGTCATGAGGCACTCTCACAAGTATTGTCTTACTTGATAGTAAATAAACTTATCTTACAGATAAGGAAACTGGAGTTCAGAGACGTGACTTTCTAAAGCCCGTGGATATTATAGCTAATAATTAATGCAGTTTGAAGACACTGGACTGAATGCTTTCCCAACTACAGCTTAAAATTTAACATCAGTCCATTCATTTGACATATAATCATAAAGTATATGGTTCATTTTCGAAGTCAGGAACCCATCTCATCTTAATAATAATAATTCTGTGAGGTAAATGAAGACATTTTCCTTTTTATGTGTCTTTCATTTGTCTCTTCTCATGTATTGTGATATATGTATGCATGAATGTATAAAGACTCTATCTATGAAACTGTTCCAGGTCTCTAATATGTCCTGCTTTTTTGGAATTCTTACCTATATATTATTTTATTTGATCCCTTTCTCAAATCTGTCTGAGGAATAGGAGGGCCACTACTTTTGGAAATAAGGTGCAGAGAGCACAAAAGAGAATGCATATATCTCTGTGGTGCATCTGCTAAACAGATAGAACGAAGCTCACTGTAAGCGTCTGAAATATGCCTGCTAATTGAATGACTCCCCTGACTCTCTCCCACCATGAAGGCCCTCAACTTCATCCATTGCTTTTAGCATGACAAGGTCCATCCCCCTCTCCTTTTCTCTCCGCTCCGCCACAGGGACTCGGCTGTGTCCAACAACAAGATGCCCCACAGTAGCTCCATCAGCCACATCGAGTCAGTCCTGCAGCAGCTGGACGATGCCCAGGTGCAGATGGAGGAGCTGTTCCATGAGCGGAAGATTAAGCTGGACATCTTCCTGCAGCTGCGTATCTTTGAGCAGTACACCATTGAGGTAGGAGTGGAGGGGCACCCAGGGGAGTGTCGGCGATGCTGGGGAGCAGCCTGCTCTCTGGCCAAGGGGACTGCCCCATGGGAAGGGCAATAGCCTAAGGGAATTAGGTGGGAGCATACATCAGAATAGTGCGATGGTTCACACATCCGACTGCTGAACAAAAGGTTAGATAGAGGTTTGAACCCAGAAATGCCTAGGAAGGAAAGTTGCTAATCTGTTCCTGAAAACATCTGCCACTCAAAACCTTGTGGAGCATAATAAGACTCTGGCATATGGAGAGTCACCATGAGTTGGAAGAGTAACTGGCAACTAACATGCATCAGGGATGCAATTTAGAAATCAACAATGTTGTGGACCATCCTGTTTCACTCCTACCTGTTCCTCTAGGCCCCACTGCAGGGAGAGCCCTCTCTTTTGGCTTCTGTCTGGGGACTACTTTACAGAAAATACTTTTCACTGGACTCTTATTTGGTACTTTGGTTCCTGAAAGACAATAGAGTTGATTATTTGAGTTATGTAGAATCATGAGTAAGAAGTTAAAATTGGGTAGATCAGGGCTCAACTGAAACCACACAGTAGCCAAGAAGTAGGAGTAAAGGAAGGAAGATGGGTTTCCTCAGTTGACTTTTTGCCTACTAAGTAGGTGAATCAACACTAAGGCTCCTTATTGATCTATGGCATAGGCTCTTAAGAAATGAGTATTTGATTGTATCGGGGCATCTGTGTAATATCAAGTGATCATTTTGGTCCAATGTAATAGTCACTTTTGGGGTTTTTGTTTTTCTTTGCTATGAGTGGCATTCATTTCCTAAATAACATTTCTCTGGAAACTCTATGAACTTTGATAAATGTCGCTAGTTGTAGAGGGGCTTTAGGTCTTTTGTTCATGGGGTCACTATGAGTTGTGCTCGACTTGAAGACAATCAACAACAACATAGTAACTAATGCTAGGCCAGTTGGGTTTTTGGGACATGAGTATCCAACCTGAGGTCACTTAGCTCCTTTTATGGATGGTCAAGATTAAATTGAAGGCTTCACCTTCTCTTTGCTCCTGGAAAGGCCTCCATCCTCCATTCCTTTCTCATCTATCTGTACTCCAGCCCTCTCCCTAAAGCTGGGACTTCTGAGTCTCTAGAGCCTGATCGTCGCTTTCGTTTTGTTGTGAAAAGACAGTTGAAATCTCCAATATCCCAATCTTTTGGGAAGATTTGGGAGCAGAGAAGTAGCCCAGAAACAATTTCCCTTTTCTCCAATTCGAGGACCAAAAGTGTTTATACTGAGAATCTGATGTGTAAGAAAAACAGCCCTGAGAGTGATTCATCCTCTTCCTCTCCTTTAATCTCATGTAATTGTCCTCCTGCCACAAACTCACCTCTACCCCCGCCTTTCTGAGAGCCCTTGTCATTTGTTGCATAAAGGGTTCTACTCTGAAAGGACAGTTTCTGGACCAAAGAAAAAGATATCTTTAAATCTAGGGCTCAATTATCCTTATAATCGATTCCTATAACTTTAGGTGGTTTTACTTATATTTTTATGCTTCATTTCTTTTGCATCTGCACTAAGAAAGGATTTCAGGTGGCAAGTAGCATTAAAACATATATTGGAAAAAACAAAGTGCCAGGGGGAAAACAGAGATAATAGCACACAAGGAAGGTGCGCGCAGGGAACCTATAAAGGTGGGCAGCAGGGTAATAACTAGAGGGAAGAGAACTAGAGGAGTTCGTTATGTGTTAGCCATTGTAAGGGAGACTCACCACAACAGAGATGGTGTTTGTTTGCAGTGGACTAGCCCCTGGGCATCCCGTGTTCCTTCCTCTGCTGTAGTTTGTCCACTGGGAGCAGATTTATTCATGGGGAAATGATATTAGCAGGCGTGGTCGTTTTGCTGTTGTGTTCTTTATTTAGTCATCTGTCATTCTGAGTCCACATCAACAAGAATGCTTGAGGGGAGAGAAGCAATACAAAGGTTTCGATGTTGACATTTTATTCGATGCGATGCCTGTGGTGGAGGTTAGGAGGACTGCTGTAGCTCCCCGAGTGTGTAGGCAAGCTTGGCTTTCTCATGAACTCCACCCCTGCCATTAGCTGAGGGCATCCCCAGAGTGAGCCTGAGTAAATCCTTGCCCACTTTTGCAAAACAATGCAAAGCATATGCAGAAAGAGTCCTTAAAAACAAAAAAGGAGGAGTAGAAACCAGATAGCTTAAAATTAGATCCTATTTAAAAGTAACCCTAGAGGCACTTGATGTTTAAATTGTCGGGTTGTGTTTGTGAGCCTTTGTATGTGTACAAGTTCCTGCTCGCCATTGTTTGTGGATGTGTCCCTCCTCTGCTCCTTCCCACTCTGGGTAAGGGAGGCAAGTTGGTGTTCGGTAGACAAGCAAGCCGCTTCAAGTGGTGAAATAATGTGAAGACTGCGAAAGCAAGGCAAAACCTCATGCGGTTCTGCATCCTCTGGTGGAGGTAATGACATCCAGACTTTGGAAGAGACCTTGTTCCCCATTTTGAAGGGTGGACTAGCCCCAAGCCAAGGGGAAATTCTGCCTTTTGTCTTAGAAATTGAAATCCTGCCAGATCCGTAAAAAAAAGAATCTTGTGCAAGTCAGATTGCCAAAAGTGATTTTTGAGCGTGATGGGATTATTTCAAATACCAGCCAGTGTTTAACTGTGGTTGAAGAGCAAACTTCTGTAGAAGCTCCAAAGTGTGAAACTGTGTGCTGTTTGTAATGAGAGGCACGTCAGTCCTGACATAAGCCAGACCACAGTTTATGATTGCAGGCCGACAGCTGTGGTTTCTTTCACCAAATGAAGGCATTTGGTAGACATACTCCAAATTCCTGGGCATTACTGCAAACCAGAGCCGGCCTGTTATATCCTGAGATGTGGAGACTCTAACATGAGTCCTTAACCATATCACTGATGATTATGTTGGGTTGATTAATTAAAAAATTAAAATAACACCTGAGGTAAGTGCACCAGTCTCCCTTAACTTGGTAAATAATAGTTTATATGGCTCTACACTATGATTTTGTGGTAGAAAGAATATGAAAAATCTTTTTTAAATGCTTTATTGACTTGTTAATAGGGAACTCTGCTGGCCTAGTGATAAGAAGCTGCATTGCAGTCCTGAAGGCATATGGTTCAAATCTACCAGCAGCTCCATGGGAGAAGGATAAGCAATCTCCTCCTATGTGATTAATTATCATTAATCAGAATATTCGAAATAAATAAGAATATTTTTGTAACAAAAGTAGACCACGTTTTGGCTGCAGATGCTATCAATAAAATATTTTTTAATCTGTAACCCCTATAGATGCATATAAATTTTTTTGTTTATAGATTGCCAGCATTTTCTGCTGTCACTGGCTCACTCACTCACTCATTGCCCTCAAGTCAGAACCTACTTACAGCTGACCTTTCATCAGGTTTCCGAGACTGTAATTGCATAAGAGGAGACTGCCCATCTTTCTCCTGTGGAATGGCTGGTAGGTTTGAACCGCTGGAGAAGCATGGCCTTTGAATTAGTGGGAAACTCCCTTTGGACAATGTCAGTAGAGCTCCCTAATAAGCTAGTCACTGACAAATAATCTGAAAACTCAATTTGCCCTTTGGGTGAGATTTCACTTTTTCATTAGAGTTGTGGTTACATATTTCAAATAGGCTTCGTAATAGTTTCCAGTTCTTTTGTAGATGCCTTTTTGGTACATTTGATTGGATTGTCATTGGAGTAGCTGTGATTTCCTTTTTTTTTAAAAAAAAAAATCTCATAACAATTAAGAAGCATCCATGCCCAGTCCTGTTCATAATTAAGATTGTTTTAAAACTACAATTTCTTTTCGGGAATCTGATTAAGCCAGTGAGAGTTTGTTTAGTTAAAACTAAATGATGAAGAAATCCATTGCACTGGGAAGATGAAAAGAACAAGAATTTAACTTAAAAGACACTGAAAGCAAGTGTAAAAATAAGTCACTGGCAGTCTCTGCCATGTGGCTTTCCTGCCTTCTCTGAGGAGACCTGGCCCCGCCCGGGTGACACCACCTGCCAGGGAGTCAGAGGGAAACACGAATCAGAGTGGGTTTTGTGCTTTAATTTGTCCCAGTTGCTGTAGAGTTGATTCTAATTTATGGGAAATCTCATGAAATTTTATTTTTCTATTGATTTGATAAAATTTATCTGCATATAGTACATATGTATGTGCACATTTATATTCTTAGTTAAAATAAAGGGAATTTTTCTATCTACTGTCATGGCTTTTGGTAAGAAGCTGTGCTACAATCCCGAAGGCACACAGTTTGAATCCACCAGCTGCTCCACAGGAGAAGGAAGGGCGGTTTCCTCCTGTGTAATTATCTGTCTCTGAAAACCCTCCTGAGTGTCAGCTATGGTTCAGTTCCAACTTGATGGTAAACAACAACAACATTATAACTTGGTGGCTGAAGTTGTATTGCCAATGCAAAGGCAGGCAGTTTGAATCCTCCAGCTGCTCTGCAGGAGGAAGATGAGGTATTTACTCCTGTGCGATTTACTGCATCTAAAAACCCACTGAAGGGTCAGCTATGAGTCAGTTCTGACTCGATGACAGACAACAACAATAGTTGATTAATAGTTTTGATTATTGTCTGAAATGACCACAGTATGCTAATATCAACTCTAAGAAAGATACTCTAAAATAAGAGGCTTTATTTAAAAAAGAAATATATTGGCCATATTTATAATCTTTAAGTCTCTAATCTAAATCACAGTTATAATCAAAATTTAAAAGATTCACCTAAAGATTACTCTGATCCATTCACCTGTATAAGAAATGGACTATCCAGTGATAATGTATGGAACTCTCTTTTTTTTAACATGGAAAATGTTTTAATTTTTTTTAATTTGTTGCATATTTTCTGCCCCACCCCCACCAACTCTCCCTGCAATGCGTTCCTTCTTCCAGACTGTTGTCATACACATAATGCCTAATCATATATTCCTTTCAGGCAGTTTTCCTCCTCATCTAATCTAATGCAGTGTTCATTATCTATTAAGATGAGTTGAAGTCAGGCTAAGGCTGAGAAGAACTAGACATACAAGTGGAAAATTCATTCTAGAAAAGATAGAGCCGATTGTTAATTACGAGTCTGAGCAACGGCACACAACGGCAGTGAGTGAATCTTTTCAGCATAATATTAGCCTTTTGAAACTCATGGTTCTCATTTGAGAAATAAAGAGGAGAATAATAATCCCCAGCCCATAGAGTTGGTTTGAAGATTTAATGAGCTCACATAGAAGATAATCTCTCACAGCTAAGCAATCACAACATCAGAGTAATGTTATTGTTTATTATTACTGTCATATTGTCATGCCTGTTGGAATCTCTGAACAGTACAAATGGTTCAGCATTTGGATGCTGACCAAAACACTGAACAGTTTGAACCCACCCAGGACTGTCCTAGAAAAAAGCCTGACGGTCGGCCATCAAAACCCTCAGGAGCGTGTTTCTCCTCAGAAGTTCGTGGGATCACCACAAGTCAGGATAACTCCACAGCAACTAGTTTATTTTTGTCACTGTTTCTGATATTAAGGCCATATTTTGTTTTATTACACATATTTTTGCTTCCATATTTTAAGCTAAAAACATTTCATCTTGCCTATCTCCATTGTTTCTCTGCTCATTTGCCACTGAGTCATTAGATGTTCCTGAGAGTTCACAGAACAACTGTGGAGGGAACCGGAGATTCGCTGTTGCCACATTGTTAAAGAACCACAAGGGAAAAACTTACACTTCTCTCTGCTGCAGCGTTAGTCCCTCTGATCATACTCCAAACCAGACTGCAGCTGCGTCCCTGTATGTGAAAAAGTCCCCTCTGAGACCAGAACATTCTAGAGAGATTATAATTCCCTTCATACAGCACCACCTGGCAGAACCAGTGAAAGCGAGAGAGTGAGGATGCAAAGTACCAAACTCCAAAACAAAAATAACCTACTGGGGAAAAGCAGTGTGTTTTCTTACAAGGATGAATTATGCTGACATTTGTAAAAGGACATAAAAACACATTTGATTTATATGTCTGTTCAAAGAGCACATGAGACATTTAGAGTAGTGAGAGAAGATCTTCACCCTGAAACCCACAGCGTCCCTTTTCAGCAGGAAGTAGCTAAGAGAATACGCCATCCCCTTTTCCTTATGACTCAGGGTGAAGTCTCTCTCAGGGAGGAGTGATAGGGAATGGCAAGGGACACACTGACAAAGGAGATTAATCAGAACTGGCTTTGACAAGCACTGTGGCATTTGGACAAGAACAAACTGGGAGGAGGGTAGAGAGAATAGTGCAACAATGAATGAGTGGAAGCCCAAAATCTCTGTAAATGTTTATGAAAATTAATAAAATATAATTATAGAAAAAAAAAAGAAAAGAAAAGATGGTGTGAAATAAAATCAAGTTTTCATCATTTTTTCTAAGAGGAAAAGTGTTGCTGTTCTTAGGGGTCATTGAATTGACTATGACTCAGTGAGCCTATAAATAGCAGATCTGAACCTTGGCCTGTCCTGTGTCATCCTCAGCATCTCTGATAGACTTGAGCCTGTTGATACAGTCACTGCATTGACCCATCTTGGTGCGGGTGTTCCTGTCTTTCTCTGACTCTCCACCTTTCCAACCATCATGTCTTTTCCTGAGGACTCGCCCCTCCTAACAACATGCCCATATGGTGTGAGGCAATGCTTCACCCTCCTTGCCTTCAAGGGGCACACTAGCTACACTTTTTTGGAGACATATTTGTTCATTATTTTGGTAGTCCATGGTACTACCAAAATATTGTATACTGAATATACAAAATATTCAGTACTCTTCTCCAGTACCACAGCTCAAAGACATCAACTCTTCTTCTGTCATCCTTAGTCATTGTTCAATTTTCAGATGCATAGAAAGTTATTTAAAAGACCATGGATTGGATCTGGTACAGCTTAGACTTTAAACTGACATCCTTGCTCTTTAGAACTTTGGAGATGTCCTTGACAGCAGATTTTCCCAATGCAACACATCTTTTGATTTCTTGACTGCTATAATACCAAAGGTGTTGACTGGGATTGAAGTAAGATGAAATTGTTGACAATTTCAGTCTTTTTTTCTATCTATCATGATGTTGGCCCACGGATGCCTATCAGCCCAAGATTTTTGTTTTCTTGGTGATGAGATGTAATCTATATTGAAGTCTGTATGTAGTCTTTGATCTTCTGAAGCAAAATGTTTCAAGTTCCCTTCACTTTAAGTAAGCAAGGCTGTGTCATTTTGACTATACAAGTTGTTGATTAGTCTTCCTCCAATTGTGATGCCGTAGTCTTCTGCATAGGGTTTAACTTCTCAGATTATTTACTCAGCATACATATTGAATAGATATGGAGAAGAGGTATCGCCCTGATGCATACTTTTATTTATTTTAAACCATTCAGCAGTCTCTCACATGATTTGGACAACTTATTGTTCTAGGTTTCACATAAGCACAATCTACTATTGTGGGATTTCCATTATTTTCAGTGTTAAGTATGGTTTGTTATGATCCACACAGTCAAATACCTTTGCATAGTCAAGAAAAGAAACCTAGGGTATTAAAATAGAAAGAGTCCCAGAAACAGATTCTAGGGCCAACAGTTTTTCTTGAACATCATGTATTAGAAAAAACACTGGACTTGGCAATTGAGTGTATTAAGCTCTCATAGTCACTACCTAGTGATACTCACTAGACCATAGGGGTGATTGACTTCTCTGTGGCTGAGTTCCCTTGAAGAATAGCAATGAGGATATAAGAGTTAGTTAATGTTTAAAATATTCCCCATCTCATAATAAATGTACAATACTAGACAAAATATCACCTTCTCCAACCGTATGGTCAATCTTCATCATTGTTATCACCCCAGCCACTGTCACTAAGAAATAATTTGCAGCAAAATCTTGTTATTAGTTGCCTTCAAGCCAGTTCTAACTCCTGGTGAACCTATCTGTTCCATGGAGTTTTCAAGGTTAGGGCTTTTCAGAAGTTGATTCCCAATCCCAACTTCCTAGGTACCTCTTGGTGGTTTTGAACCACTGACCTTTTGATTGGTAGTTGAGCACTTAGCTATTTATACCTCTTAGGGACTTCTGCACAGTGAGATTTTTCAACCTTGAGGTTGATAATAATAATAATAGGAAGGTTGATATAAGTTGAGGTGAGAGGGGGACAAGTGACTCAGGAAAGCTCCAGAGTAAATACTGTTGGAGGAAACTTAACATTTTCTCTATGTAGAACGACTTGGGAAGACCTGGAGAATGAGAGGAGCTAAGAAATAGCTCCCTGAGGACAAAACCCAAGATTTAGCCAAGTGTGTTGAGTCTGTTTTTGTCAGAAAATTGCTGACTTGGTTCAGTTTCGTCTTGCAGAAAAGTCATGGGCTTCTCTCGTTTTGAGGTGAGCTGTAGCCTTCCTATTTCTCATTGTCTCTTAACCTTTTCTAAATTTGTTCCACTCCTCCTCCTGTTACTTTCTTAATAAGTTTATCTCTAGAGTAAACAATTGGAGAATAGAAATATCATCAGTGTGTTTCTCAAAGAGGTCATCATATCTCACCATTAAGAAGAGTGAGGGGGAGATGCTTGCCACTGGAGATGAGAGAGGAACTGAGATGAAACTAATTGAATGCAAGAAGAAAGCAAAACGCTGTAGCTTGATTGAAAACTGAATGTTCCATAGGTACCTTGTGTTCTATCATGCATTCATTTGGATCGGTTTCTTCCCTGAACAAATTCTCTCCAGATTTCCTTACCAAATGCAGTTAAATTACCTTGTGGAGTTTTTTTTTTCTTTTTTCTTTTCACTTTCTTATCTCTATATTAAGAAACTAATCCATGTTCCCTGTTAAATGATAGGCTAGAGATAAGTACCTGGGTCTCGACTTGTGAAACTTCTTTGCAAAAGGTTTTACTTTGGAGGGTTGTTATTGTTGTTAGGTGCTATGAGTCAAGTACGACTCATAGCAGCTCTGTGGACAGTCAGCTTGAACTCTGACCTATGCTAGTCATGGTCATCCTCTCCAACACACTAAATAAAGCCCATTGCTAAAGTCACTGTGTCAGTCCATCTTGTTGGATGTCTTCTTCTCTTTCACGGACTCTCTTTCCAAGCATGATGTCACTTTCTAAGGCAAAGCCTCGTCTAGCTACATGTCCTGAGTCTGAGAGACGAAGCTTCACCCTCTTTGCCTTCAAGGAGCACTCCCTTTCAGGGTTATTGTTGTTGCTGTGAAGTGCCATTAAGTCAGCTCAGGCTCATAGTCACCCTATGGACAGCAGTTCTGAACCTTGCCCTCCCTTGAGCCATCCTCACACACTCTGTCATGCTCGCTTTGTGTGCTAGTTACCACCAATCCCTCTCTTTGAGGATCTTCCTCTCTTCAGCTCGCCCTTGGCCTTTCCCAGCATGCTATCTATCTCTCTACGGACTGATTCCTCCTGAAAATATATGCGCAAAGCAAGAGCTATTGGACCAAGGAAAGAGGGTGGAGATGACAGAGCTAACTCCCAAAGTAAGGGAGAAAACGGACAAAAGCTGGGCTAACGCTGCAGCGCTGCTCAGTTCATTAGTGGTAAGGTAAGCTTCACGTCTGAAAACAAAGATCCCTCCATTAGAACGTGAATCCCTGCTGTGAGCCAGTGCTGTACCCAGAGAGAAGGCAGAGAGGAGAAATGCGATCAAAGAACCATCCTCCAGGAATAAGAAAATACTCAGGAAAGAGAATAATTTAAACTCCAGGAAGCATTAAAAACACACAAAGCAGACTCATTATAGGCACTGGAGTGACCTGGGCAAGGGGGACAGAAGAACCAGACACAAAGGCAACTGGGACATTTAAGCCCCAGGGGCACAGTGTCCAGAACCTGGCTGTTCTGTTGAGTAGCCCTTTAAAATACTCTTTTTTTCTGGACATTTATCTACTTAGAGTATCACAATAAACTTGGGCTCCTGAGCTTAATGGCATCAAGTAGTGAAACTGGGGAAGGGAGACAATGAGGAAGAGAAGATTGTTGGATTCTGGTCATATTTTACATTTCATTTAAGTTAAAATTTCCAAGATCCCAGACCGCTGAGCCTCACACTTGCAGCTAAAACATTCCAACCTTAACTTTGCTACTTCTCTTCAGGACCTTTGAAACTTCACTTTCTACTCCACAGATCCGTGGTTTTGGGACCCTTTTGGTATCTTCTGGTAAAAAACAGACCCACAAGACCTTATACTTCAGCTTCATGAGGACAAAACACAATACAAAAGGAATAAAGGCAGACTGTCCATTTCATGCTTATTATTCTAATTTTATTGTATTTTCTTCTTAGTTGTAGACAAGGGGATAGACTGGAATTGTGTTTTTAATCAAGTACAATCTAATACCTGATATAAGACTTGTAGCCAGAATATAATAAGAACTCCAGGAAATCTACATTCAAAATATAAGCTAGTCTTTAAAAAAAAAAAAAAAGGTTAGTTTTGAAAAGACTCTTGACAAAACTAGTATACAAACAACCAATAAACACACACACAAAAATGTATTTGACTTTAGCAGAAATCCAACTTAAAACCCTATCACTCATACTCACTAGGGTGGATAAGACTGAAGACTTCTCAGGCCAAACAATGGTTAAGTATGGAGAGCAATTGGAATTTCCCTGCATTGCTACTGGGGATGTAAAATGTTAAAAAGACTTTTGAAGAACTCTCTGACAGCTTCTTATAAACTTAATCATATGTGACTATGAATTCCACTCTTAGGCAAACAAAAATCAATGTCCACAGAAACACTTGTACAAGAGCTTTAACAGCAGCCTTATTTATAATTGCCAGGCTCTGGAAACAAGTCAAAAGCTCATCAGTAGAATGGATAAGCAAATTAGATATATGCACTGGAACACTGCTCTGTGGTAACAAGGAACGAACCACTGAGACAGACAACTTGAGTGAATCTTAAGTACAGCTTGTTGAACAACAAAAGTCAGTCATAAAAGATAAAGTCATCTCTCACTCAGTATCCCCAATCCCCATGGATACTAAACTTCTCAGCTGTTCAAGTCTCTTATATAAAACGATGTATTTGCACATAACCTACGCACATCCTCCTGTAAATTTTAAATCATCTCCAGATTACTTTTAACTCCTCATGCAATGCAAATTCTATGTAAATAGTACTTTATGCTCCCTTTAGTCTTTGAGGGATTGCTTTGATGACTTAATTGAGTTTTCCTCTCAGATTTTTTTTTTATCTGTGGTTGGCTGTATCTATAAACACAAAACCTGCAGATACTGAGGGCCTGAAATACATAGTGTATGATTCCATTTGTATAACACTTAAGAAGAAACAAAACTCACAACTCATGGTAATAGAATTGATAAAGGGAGGAAGTGGGGAAATACTAGCAAGGGACGTAACTGGACTTCCTGGAGTGATGGGAAAATTCTGTTTCATTTTGGGTAGTGGCTCCCATGTCTATAAAATGTTAAAAAGTCCTAGAACTGAACACTTAAAGTATGTACATTTTATTCTATTTCATGTCTTAAGGAAGCTCTGGTGGCTTACTGGTAAGGAATTGTGCTGTCAACCCAAAGGCAGGCAGTTCAAATTCACCACCTGCTCCATAGGACAAAAATGAGCAGTCTCCTCCCCTGTGATTTATAGCCTCTGAAAACCCATTGGCAAGGTCAGCTATAAGTTGATTCTGACTCAACAATACACAACAACATTTCCTACCTCATTTTAAAAAGTGTAGAAAAGATATATTCCTAGGACTACAAAGATGCTCTTATTTCCTTCAGCTGAACTCCCTTCTCTGAATTAGATGAGTACTATCAGAGGATGTGACCACAAAAAAAACCCAAACCAAACCAAAACAAAACAAAACAAAAAACCACCCTGGTTTTCGTGCTGTTTTCTACTCTCCCAGAGATGCTCCCTAATAAGGAGCTGTTGACTCTTCCTGCTAAGTTCAGTGGATCCCTAAGAGCTGACCTGAGAAGTTGTAGAGGCGTGAGATAGGAGCCCCAGGTAGTGGAGTGGTTTACAGTTCTCCTACTTCAAACACAGAAGTCCTTTCATCTGTTTACATTGTGCTTGAAGAAAGCACCATTGAATGAAAAATGGAATCCTCTGCCACAGACCGTAGCGCCTCATCAAGGGCAGCTTGCCTTTCTCTTCCTAGTCTGAATAGCCCCCTTGTGGGATCATTTCCAGTCACCTCAAAGTCTTCTGCTTCCCTTCATCCTCGGATGCTCCTGGAGCATTGCTGTTGGGTAGCTTTGAGGATAATGAGACATGCCAGCAGTATTGAGAGCCAGCGTCACAGAAATGACTACTCCGGGGCTCTGGGCTGTGTGTTTAGGCTGAGTGGCCATCTTGCAGCTGTGTCGCCTGGACGGCAGTTTCAGTGTCCTTTTCTTGGGAAGATGTTAACTACCCCCACACTATCACTTTCACAGGGTTGTTGCTGGTGGTGTTTTAGGAGATAATAAATCTGAAAACCACTTTAGAGAAGTTTTCATTTTTGAGATTATTGTTGTTGTTGACCATCCAGTCAGATCCAGCACTTAGCTGACCCTCCGGAGGGCTTTCACAGGCGATTAGTCACATGGGAGGAGACTGCCCATCCTTTGCCCTTGGAGCCAGTGGATTCAAACCATATGCCTTCAGGATCGCAGTGCAGCTTCTTGCCACTAGGCCACCAGAGCTCCCTAAATAGATAATAGAAATAATTAGATGTTGTTGTTGTTGTTATTGATTGCGATTGAGTCGAGTATGGCTCATAGTGACTCTATGAACAAAAGACCTAATGTCTTTGCATAACTATCATTGTTTCTCCAAGTTCATAAAATTTCCAGAGGCACGTGGTTTAGGAATTGGATGCCACTCCTGCTTCCAAACCTGTTTTACAACTGGGAGCTCCATCAATCACTGTTCACATTGCCAGACCATTATGATATTTGAGACCCCAAAGGCACAAGGTTCAGCATCGCAGCAAACCCAGATTACCTCAGTGCACCAAAATGGCAAAGATTACTATCCAATTCAGTAAGTCCTTTGGTGTCCCTGCTCTGAATCATAGTGGATGGAAAGGCGGTCTCTTTTTGCAGCAAACTCAGGACTGGAGGAAGCTCTATGAATTAAGACGTACAGCAATGAACGTTTAGCTCATTCTTCTTAGGGCAATGTTTCCATTCCATATGCTTCAGTCATCATTTAACCAATAATGTCCCTCACTAGATTATAATCTGTATTTCTAGAGGCATGTTATCCATTTACGCCTTATTTGTCACCATTTCCAGAGCTTCAGGTCTTTGTAATAGAGAATCCTATGCAAGAGAACCCAGAAATCATATCCTTGGGTGAAACAAATAGTTAAGTGCTCTGCTATTAACCAAAATTCTGCAAGTTCAAACTTACCTAGAGATGCCTCAGAATAAAGACCCCACAGCCTACATCCACAGGGTGACAGCCTTGAACACTTCGAAGAGCCCAAGGCACACATGGGTCACTGACCCAGAATCTAGTTTTGGTTGGGGCTGATGCCCACTTGCTCTTGATCTGATTATGTAACTGTTTTCACCAGGCTTCTCTAGCCCTCAGCTTCTCTATCTATAAAATAGACTTGAATAATTCCTTCCTGAGGACTTGTCCAATTGTGAAATACTTTGAAAGTGATAGTTGTGGGTGATAGGCAGTGTCTGTAGTCAGTAGAGCAGAACTCTGCTTGCAGCTCTGCTGCTCGCTGGCAGGGTGAACTCTGGGAAAATCACTGCATCTTTCTGAATAAGGTTCAGTTTCCTCCTCTCTAAGGTGGATCTTGCCTGCAAAGGAAGTGGAATGTGCAAAATTGTATAAAACACAATTCATAATGTATTCACTTATTAGTATTCCTTTGCTGATGCAGTAAATATTAGAACACACGGAGGACATTTTTAAATCCATGAGTAAATGTATGCATGGTAGTATTGCTTAGAAATTATTTACAGGACACAGAAATGCAAAGCAGAGACTGATCGTCTATGGGGTGAGTTAATAAGACTTGTAATCAGCGAGGTTCGACATTGTAGTCCCTGGTGAGTCCAGGGAGCTTGGGCTAATGGCCTTTCCCTCACAGGTGACAGCAGAGCTGGATGCCTGGAATGAGGACTTGCTCAGGCAGATGAATGACTTCAATACAGAGGATCTGACCCTGGCGGAGCAGCGGCTGCAACGCCATACCGAGCGGAAGCTGGCCATGAACAACATGACCTTTGAGGTCATCCAGCAGGGCCAGGATCTGCACCAGTACATCATGGAAGTCCAGGCCTCAGGTAGGTGACCTTTCTCCTGGCTGGGGAGGCGATGAGAATGAGAATACCACAGCATTGTTAGTGAGCTCTTCGATGCTGTAGTTTTACTTTATCTGCACACATAGAAAGAAAGGGGGGGAGCTATTTTTACTCTCATTTTTAACTAAAAATAAGTGAAAGTTGTGAGAGCTGAGATCCTTTGTCCAAAATTGACTGGTTAGCTGGATGTGATAAAGATAGGAATAGAACCAGGGTCTTACAGGGCCACAGAAAGAATAGGAAAACCAGTGATGGACGTTTGCCCAGATTCAACGAATGGTGGCCTGGAACACAGATCAGATTGGCTCCAGAATAGTCAGACATTCACGTGAACATATTCAAATGTGCAGATGTGTCTCACACACACATATCCACACACACGCCCCCTCACCCTCCAGGTTCAGTCCTTGTCGCCAGTTCATTCCTCTCAGAGCCCAGGTTTTTTGTCACTGGTCTGTGGATGAGTGTAGATGTGCTGATAAAAATTTATGGAAAGTCATATAATTTTATAACCTCTCAGAACTATGGGTGAGTTACTCAGCTTGGACTCTTTTTTTTTTTTTAACCCTGCTCAGAATTCACTCGGTATTTGTCTAACACATGCTTAAGCTATTACTGCTGCACCTGCTATTGTCCAGAACAGAACAAGAAGAGTCTTAGAGCGCCTCAAGCAAGTCAACTGACAGGTCACAAAGCCCACATCTAGAGGGAGAACTCATGTCTCCTAGCATCCACGCCATACCATTGGCCTCCCACCCTGTTCCTACCTAGAGCACAAGTTCTCTGTTTCCCAGGATGAGGAAGAGAAGAGCTTAGACCATCAACTCTTTAAACCATTGTTGACATAGGTCCCTATTGATCTTGAAGGATATTGGAAACCTTAAGATTGTCAGGGAGACCTTAGCAATCGGGCTAAGCTTAATGTATGAACATAGAAACATACTTTTGGTGACCTAAAAGTATAAACACTTGTATTCAAAGAAATTTCACTTCCAAGTGAAGAGATAATGAGGAGTGACAGTCTAGTTGTTTCTTGCCACTTTTTCCAGCATAATCTTTCCTTGGGTTTTTATTATGTTCTGAACACAGAGTAATTGCCTATGAGACAGGCCTGTTTGTAGCTGGACAGACTTGGCACAGCATGGCCCCAGAATGGGCCATCACACTGTATTCTACCTGGGGATCTTTTTAACATTATATTGTTCAAGTCCCATCTTCAGATATTCTGATTTAACTAAGTCTGAATACATTGTGGGCATCAGCAAAGAAGTTTGTCAGGAGATTAAGCTGTGTTGCCAGGCCTGAGAATCACTGCTTCTCATCATGATAATTAAATCACAAGAGCTGATCTCCATAGAATGACCCACAACATCACCTGAGATTTTGTTAGAAATAGAAATGTAACTTCTAGGCCTCACCCAAGACCTACCACCTCACAGTCTTTAGGGGGTAGGAGCCCAGAAATCTGTGTGTCAGTAAGCCCACCGGGTCATGCTGATGGATTCTGCTACTCAAAGTGTGCTCCCTGGAATAGCAGCACAGCATCATTTGGAAGCTGGTTAGAAATACACAATCTTCACTTTGTCCACCTGAATCTGTATTTTATCAGAATCTCCAGGTGCATGTGTACATTGAAGCTTAAGAAGGTAACGTTTTAGATAATGTCTCTACCTTTGCAAAGCCTTGTTAGGAAAAGGGTGGATGGTTCTTTCTCTCTGACTGAGAAATACTTTTGGTTCAGGGATTAGCCCTATAGCATGTTCTCAGGATGCTCATGGTAGCTGGCTATCCAGCAAAGACTAGAAGAATGTTGATGTGACAGCAAGTCAGAGTCCTGGACAGAGAAGCTATGCAAGGATGTTCACCCTCATCCCTCAGAACTGCTGTATCTAGCAGGGAAGAGCTTGTCTGTGTGGAGACCTACACACTTAGTCCCTCAGTGCTGACATGATCTCAGGAAGGCCAGCATTGTCCCTAAAACCAAGTGTCTATGGTAACAGAACGACTGCTGGGAGCTGGCAGTTCCTGAGGACTTCTTGTAACTGTGGGTTGACTGTGTTTGGCGACCATATTAACCAGGAGGACTGTGTGGGTGAAAACACCCCCAGGCAGATGGGCTGTCTACCCCCACGTTGTCCTGTTTAGACTTGAGCTTTATCAAGAGAATCTTGATTGGCCTCTTCAGCTCTCGCTGGTGAAACAGGCTGTTGTTCCTCTACTCCTACCACATCTCCTCTTCAGTCTAGCATAGGCCATGAAGCTTCAGCAGGGATGGGCTCAGGTATGCCAGCCTATGTATGGCTGGCTGAATGCCTGGTTCTGCAGAGGAAGCATCTCATCTCTGAACTTGGAGGAGAAAGTATCAGAGCTGGAGATGCATAGAGAGGCGAGGACACTGGGTGGGTCTTGTCTGCAGGTGTCTGAGAAATGCTGGCCTTCAGAAACACTGAGCGAGACAGAAATGGTTTGCACATTTACAATGTATGGCTAATAAACATACTGAGATTAAAAGTACACTGTTGTCCTAGAAAAAAAGACTTGGACAAATTTATGACTTTGGCATTTAGCCCTCCATTCTATGTTGATCAAGAGCTTATAATGCTTTGATTTTACAATAGTAAATGATAATAGAGAATTTCCGTACATGCATTTCAAGTGTAAAGTTTAAGATGTTAAGCCAGGTTCTACTCAATCTTTCTGGTGTGTCAACAACTGGAGCAAAAACTTTTGTTTAAATCGGTGCCAGCCTTAGGAATCAAAGACAAAATAAGAACATTTTCTTAATTTGCTATGTTCCTTCCTTATTATAGAATTATCTATTTGAGACTCCACTTAGGAGGTGGTAGGTTTTTCTGGAAGGACACAAATAATGAAAAACCCGTGACTGAATTTCAGCCACCAACAAGCAATCTGACTTTGGAAGTCACTTTTCTCTTTAGACCTTAGCTCCTTCCTCTGTCTGGTGTGGCAGATGGACCTTGATTCCTAACATCTCTTCTGGTCCTCTGTCTCTGCAGCAACATGTCACCAGTTTTGTGGCAGGTCTTTTCTTCATTAGAATGTGACCATGCAGTTGTTGCCCTTGGCCTGAGGAATACGAGCTGTGTAATTGTGGGTTATATTGCTTTTGTGGTTTAATCAATGTATTGAGTTCTCTCTTTAAAAAGTATCAAGCATCAAATTTTTTAAGTGAAAAATCTTTAGAGTCTGTAGCTGAATTTTACTATCTACTGTGCCTGGGAAGAAGCCAGTCTCAGCCTTTGAAAATAAATAACTTCTAAAAATAAAGGGGACTCTGGTGGCCGAGCGGCAAGAAGCCATGCTGCAGTCCCAAAGGCACATGGCTTGAAGTCACCAACTGCTCCAGGCGAGAAGGATGGACAGTCTCCCCCAGGAGATTAACTGCCTCTGAAAACCTGTTGGAGAGTGAGCTATGAGTCGGTTCCGACTCTATGGTACACAACGACGAGAATAAATGGAGTATTTGGGGAAGTAATTTTTACTTAGGTTTAGAGTGTAAGAGGGTTGAGGCTACAGAAGATTGAGATCCTGGCCACACCATTTATTTTTTGAGTACCCTTGAGCATGGATCGAAACTTATTTAAGTTCTGCCTTCCTTTAGAAAAATAAATCTTAAGAGTGTAGGATCATTGTGAAGATGCAATGTGATAATACACATAAACAGAATAACAAAGGCTCAGTAAAGTTGTGGTGGCCTAGTGGTAAGAAACTGCACTACAGTCACAAAGGCAAATGGTTTGAAGGATGGGCAAGCTCCTCTGAGTGCGATTAACTGCCTCTGAAGACCTGCAGGAAGGTCAGCTGTGAGTGGGTTCTGGACTCCACTGCACACAACTATAATGCTTTCCTTTTCTTCCTTTAATTTATTTTATTTTATTATTTTTGTGTGTACCGTCAAATCGGATCTGACTGGTACAGAAGGAGATTGCCCCTCCTTCTCCAGCAGGGCATCTGGTGGATTTGAACCATGTACATCTGGGATTGCAGTGCAGCTTCTTGCTTCTAGGCCACCAGAGCTCCCTTAACGCTTTCCTTTTATGCTGATATCTAGCACATCCCACCCTCCTCGAGGGTTGTTTGTTTTCCTGTAGCACCTGCAGCAGCATGATGGCACAGGAACCACTGTCTTCATCTTTGTTGTCCCAGCATTTGGGAGATTGGTTCCATCTTGACTTAGCAAATTCCCATTACTGTTCACTTACTTAATCGAGAATAAGCATTCGCATAGGTAGAGCAGATGTATGTTAAAAAAAGAATAGACCACAAATAATCTTACTTGTGTCAGAGAAGGAAAGAAAAGATTTCTGTTTTTCCAAAATGAAAACCATCCCAAGGTAACGTGGAGTTCATAGGGGCTTGGGTACAGAGAGGCTAGCCTTGATGTGGAACATGGTTCTCAATCTGGTTCCCTATTTAGAATCTTCTGGGGATCCTCTTGAAAATACCAGTGTCTGTGTCCTATACCTCAGGGACTCTTATTTAATTGGTCTGGAGTGGACCCAGATTTTTTTGGTCTTTTTACCTCTTAGATGTACAGCCAGAGTTGACAACACTGATCTAAAAACCTACTTAAATGACTCTGTCATTGCTAAACTGACAGTGGTGTAGAGGGAGTGACAACAAAGGAGGAGTAGGCAAGGAACGAGGGAAAAGGTGTTCTTCCTCTGAGAGAGACACGGTGTCTGAAAACCCACAGCTAAAAGCAGGTTACAAAATATGGGCAGCAGAGCCAGGGATATGTAAACCTTACCCTAGACCACAGCTCTCTTCTTCTTGAGAGCGTTAAAGACCACTGTTGTGTTGTTCTGTAACCAACCTATAGCTGATCCTCTGGCAGGTTTTCAGAGGCAGTTAATGAAATGGGAGCCGATTGCCCATCCTTCTCCTGTGGAGCAGCTGGTGGATTCAAACTGTGTGTCTTTGGGATTTCAGTGCAGCTTCTTACCACTAGGCCACCAGAGCTCCCTAAATACCACTAAGCCTGACAGTAAAGGAAAACAACTATTGCCACCAAGCTGATTCCAACTCATAGCAATCCTGTAGGACAGAGTAGAATTAACTGCCTCATAGGGTTTCCGAGGCTGTGTGGCTTAATGTTAAGAGGCTGCACTGCAGTCCCAAAGGCAAGTGGTTCAAATCCACCAGCTGCTCCAAGGAGAAGGATGGCCAGTCTACTGTGATGTGATTAACTGCCTCTGAAAACCTACTAGATGGTCATCAATGAGTCTGTTCTAACTTGGTGGTACACAACAAAATCAATCTTTACAGAACCAGCCATACCTTTCTTCTGTGGAGTGGCTAGTGAGTTCAAAACCTAAGCTTTAGGTTAACAACTAAAGGCCTTAACTACAGTCCTACAAGACTTCCTTAAGGGAAAACAACTTAACATTTTATTATTACCTATGAGGTCTTGAGCCCCAAATAAACATAAATGCAGAGCCTCTTGGTGACTTGAATATAGCCCAAGAAACACCAATTTCCCCAGTTCCTAGCCATTGTACCGTCTCTTCCAGTGGCTCAGAATCTTGTTCGCTTATTCAAGTCCTCATGGAATAAGAATTACTGAAGTGCACAGAGAAGTTATGATGTTATGATGACAGAGAGGTCACACATAGAGGTTACAGTGTTACTGGTCTGAAGTACAGTGAGAATGTGGTGATTTTTTTGGTACACTTTACAGATTAGTGTAATAAAACCTGCAAAAGTCAGAGCATATGTAAGACAGAAACCTGTCAGAGAAGGAAAACTAATATTGTCACAAAAAATGAGTAACATAAAAGTATAAAGACCTCACCTTGTCAAAGGTAGAAAACTTGCAAGCCTGGGAAAACAAGGCAGGCCCGTCAAGTTCCAGCTCTCACAGGTTTCACTTTATGAACCTGGGCTGAGAGCAGTGGTCTAAAAG
The DNA here is from genome assembly GCF_000299155.1 of Elephantulus edwardii. Lineage (NCBI taxonomy): Eukaryota > Metazoa > Chordata > Mammalia > Macroscelidea > Macroscelididae > Elephantulus > Elephantulus edwardii. Next base: position 5,651,889 of record NW_006399782.1, on the reverse strand, counting down.
TTTCCAGACCACCATAGTTCCTAATGATAAATATTGAGTGTGTCTTGGAGAGGGTGCAGCCCTTTGGAGGGAGGAATGATGAGGCTTTGCCTCACATACTTCAGGCATGTTGCTAGGAGTTGCTGTTCCTTGGAGAGGGACATGATGCTGGAAAGTTGGAGGGTCAGTGAAGGAGAGTAAAATGCTCAACTAGGTGGATTGACACGATGACTGCCACTGTGGGCTCTTGTGTGTCGGAAAGTGTGAGGATGGCACAGGATAGAACAGTTCAGATCTTTTGGTCATAGGGTTGCTATGAGTTGTGTTTGACTTGATGGCACCTAAGAAGAGCAACAGGATTTTACATTTGCATTGTATGAAAGCCATCCAACAAACGCATCAGTAATCAATAATCAGTAATGAGTTGTCTCTATGATGTCTCCAGGGGATAAAGAAGTGAGAAGATAAAACATCAAGGACTTTATTTACTTTTCCCATTTAATCCTCACAATGTCCCTGAGAAGTTGTGATTCTCATTTAACAGTGTTTACTGAGCTCGGTGTTTAGGGAATTCTGATGGCCTAGTGATAAGAAGCTGCAGTGCAACACCAAAGGCCTGTGGTTCGAATCCACCATCTGCTCCATGGAAAAAGGATGGACAGTCTCCTCCTGTGTGATTTAATGCCTCTGAAAACCCATTGGAGGGTCAGTTTTGGATCAGTTCTGACTTCATAGCACACAGCAGCAACCGCAGCATTGAGTGATGGCCTAGCAGTAAGAAGTTGCACTACCAACTAACGCATGCAGTACAAATCCACCAGTCATTCCAAAGGAGAAACATGGGAAATCTCCTTTCCAATTCAAAGCCTCTGAAAACCAGCTGGAGGGTCAGCCCTGAGTCAGTTCCAGCATGACAGCACACAACAGCACTGAGTGAGTCAGGCACTGTGTCAGCTCCTGAAGATGTAGCCACAAATCAAACAGGTGTGGCCTTGACCTTAGGGAGCCTGTGGTCCTGTGAAAACACAGACTATTTGACAATCAATCAACCTTAAAGGAAGTAGTGGGATGAGAGTGGGCACAGAACATTGTGAGAGCTCATCAGAAAGCAAGCCCAGCTCAACTGTAGAGAGACTCACGGGGGCTTGCCTTCCATGTGTTTCCCCACTTGGTCATATGTACGGACACATGCCTTCCTGCATTTCTAGCAGCTGGTAAGGAAGAACATTAAGCTCATGATTGGGTTGAAAGTAGGAATATCAACCCATGCAAACACTATGTGCTGTTAACTGATGTATATTTAACAGTCGATGGGTGTGAGCTGGGCTCTTGTCAATGCGTTCAGGGTAGTTTCTACTCTAAACAGGGCTGAAGAAGTTTTCCTGCTCCTATTTGCTCTGAAGTGAGTAGGCATCCCCTTTCATTAGGTGTGTTTGCCTCACATGAAACAATATCAATGTGAAGTGCTGAGTTTGGAGCAGGCTGGGAGCCTGTCATAAGCTGGAGGCTAGCTCCTTGGTTGAACTGGAAAACTCTTGTCCATCCAGTATAGTCAGGGTCAGATAGGAGCCTCATATAGAAAGGCATTTGGGCCAAGCTCACATACCAAACTCCAGAGATGCATACAGTATGGAAATGAGTCATGATAAATCCATGTTGTAACTGAAAGCAGGGGTGACTTTCTACTTCTGCAGATGGACGTTAAATTACATTTCCAAAAATTAAACAGAGAAGTCAGGGGTCATCCCTCAGTGCCAAGTACTGCAGAGGAAAAATTGTTTAACCTCTTTTTCTTTCTTTCTTTTTTTCATTTCAATCAAAAAGGTGTTCTCCATCTCATCCCCTTACTAATTGAAAATACCAAATAGAGGGAGTTGGCTGCCAAAGGAACAAGCCGTTCTTTTCTCTGTCTCCCATGCATATTTCAGGAACCAGTGCTTGAAATCATTAGACTTATAGGAGCAATTAACATAAGAAGATATTGGAATTATTACCATATAATATCAGAAAACAAGAAGCCTTTTCCAACTCTACCATATTGTCCTTATATAAAGCACTATTTTTGTCTCCAGAAATGAATTTTCTTGAGTGTGAACAGCCCTTCCTCTCACTCCCCCGACTGTATGCTGCCAGTATGTGGTGGTGGTGATGAATTTCTGATGGTGTGAGTCAGAGTGATGGGGATGTCTTCCAGAAGGAAGACTGTGGGCTCATGTTTGTTTAACCCCTGTAGAAGTATACTGCGCTTTGCTGACATACTAGGCTGAGGAGTTTGAACTTCATTATTGGTTGGGCTTCTATTTCCCAGAAGCTCCATAGGCCAACTGTCAGCATTGGAACCACAACAATATTGGGTCATAAATTACAGGATGAAGAACAGAGAAAGCGTTACAGAGTTTAGAAGCTGCAGATAGATAGTCACCTAGTTAAGATGTTGTATTTTAATGAACACCAACCAGCACTTAGAACCAACCATGTTTTTCTACCTCTTTGGGAAAGGTGGAGGGCCAGAACAAGAAAGGAAGACCCTCAACCAGATGGATTGCCACAGTGACTGTGGCAGTGGGCTTGATCATATCAGGGCCTGGGAGCATGGTGCAGGATGGGTAGGTGTCAGATCTGTTGTTGATAGGGTTACTATGAGTCATAAGCAACTTGATGGCACCCAACAATAACATTGTTATTAATATGTGGTGCATCAGGATTGCTGCGCATAATTTGCTGATGCTAACATTCTCATAGCAAGGCCCAGAGACAATTAAGGTCAGATTCATAAAGATACTGATAATAAAAGATATTAATAATGAAAGTAAAATAACCCTAGTATAAGTCAAAAAACTACCTGCAATTCTTGGATTTTAATGGTTTATGTGTTTGTTGGTTTTTTGTTTGTTTGTTTGTTTTTTAAATCAGGAATTGAATTAATCTGTGAGAAAGACATTGATCTAGCAGCCCAGGTGCAAGAGCTACTGGAATTTCTCCATGAGAAGCAGCATGAATTGGAGCTCAATGCAGAGCAGACCCACAAGCGGCTAGAACAGTGCCTGCAACTGCGGCACCTCCAGGCAGAGGTCAAACAGGTGAGCCCAGCCCTTCTCCCTTCAGCCTGCGTTTCTCAACCTTCTGAGCCAGCCATGCACCCTGCTACTAGTATGGCATGAGGCATGCAGAGCCAGGATACATCTCTGTAAATAAGCAGAATTTAGAAAACAGGTGGGTTAAATATTTGATTACATTAGTTCTTGAAAGCTGGACTTGTATTCCAAATAGACCCAGTGGTGTGGTGTTTCAAACTGCAAAGACATTCTATCTCTCATAAAAACCTAGAGAGGACATTCCAGACCTGCCCCTGTTTGTCTTTTACCATGGAACTTATCTCCTTTTCTATCTTTAATCCTGACACACTGTCCATGAGAAACACAAACCCTCCTTTCATAGGCACCTTGACGTTCTCTTCTTTTGGGTTCCTGGTGCATCTCCTGACAAGTAGTTGAGAATCAGTAACTAGTAGCAGTTACCATCATATCCTCCCCACCCCCCATGTGTGCTTTGCTCTCTGGCTTAGTGCTTAATGTGTCAGGCTGCTCGCTGAAAGCTCAGCAGTTCAAATCCACCAGATTCTGCTTAGGGGAAAGATGTATTCTTGCATAAGGATTTCAACTTCTGAAACCTAATGACTCCAAATCTAATAAGAGGCAGCAAGTGGATTTTATAAGAAAGCTTTACATATTAAAGGTGATATTTTTTAAAAAAAATACGTATTTGCATGAGACATTATACTAGGCATGTTGTCAAAGGACATACGCAGATCTTTGAGCATTCAGCCTGGAGGTACAGGCACACAATGTCAAGTAGCACATTTAAAAATATGTGATGAACATATCCAGAGAAGATGATTATTCATTATGAGTGGGAGTTTAATATTTTTTTAAAAGTAGGCTGAAGAAGTAAAAATATGATAGTTTATATTTCATAAGCTCACTCCTTGTCCCAAGTGCTCTGTGTGTGCCTTTTACACACATCTCAGCCCTCACAACCACTCTCTGGAATAGATAGTCCCATTTTACAGATAAAGCCACTGGCGTTTTCAGAGGTGATCAGCCAACAGGCACGTGAGAGAAGAACACATTCCCACCGGCTGCAGGTTCAGGAGGGCTGCCTGGCAGAGCAGAACCCATGCTCCTTCTGGTTATTCTTCCTGCTCCGTGTTCTCCAGTCCAGCCCCCCTCCTTCCTCCAAGCAGAGCCCCACCTAAAATATCCTAAGCACAGAAGCATCTGCCTCTTTTTAGCCATCTTTTCTTAGGTACCAGGTGGCTGCTGGAGACTTTAGATTTGATTTAAGTTTATTCATTTAGCACAGGGAACAAAAATAACATTTAAAAAATTGGATTATGACTTGGTCCTGGATATTCCTTGCTAATGCCTATATCTATTTATTACATTATGATTTATTTATCATCATGGGAAAGTTCTCCTCTCCACGCCTCCCATCTTCCAACCAGTGCTTAGCCAGAGCCCACACAAGCTGTGATAGAGTCCTGCACTCTGTGACATCACCGAGCTCGGCAGGGCCCGAGCACACTGCGGCCATCCAGGCAGTTGATGGCTGATTGTATTGGAGCCACACCTGATTCTCTGGAGAGAAATGTTATTCACTAGGACGTGGTGGAAATCCTAGCAGGCCCAAAGCAGTGATCATAGTAAGAATGAACAGACTTCGTTTTCATATAAGAAGTGTTGCCTTAGTTATGATATCATTTTAAGAGTAAAATGGGCCCGTAGGGGAAAGTGGTGTTATGTGTCTTTTACAAATGAGGGAAAGGAGGCACCATCAGGATTAGTGTTATCCAGGGCCTACTGACTAGCTAGCTGAAACTTGAGCCCAAAGTGAAAAAAAAACAACAAGCCCTTTTCAGTGGAGTCAGCACTGAGTCATAAAATAGAACTACCCTATAAAGTATACGTACTTTGGGCATGTAGCCAGCAGGGACCAGTTCTTGGAGAAGGACATCATGCTCAGTGGTGGAGGGGCAGCACAGAAGAGGAAGCCTCAGGATGAAGTGGATTGACTCAGTGACTGGGGTAATGGGGGTGGGTGTATCGGAGACAGTGAGACTGGCTCAGAGTAGAGCAGGGTTCAGAGCTGTTGTGCATAGGTTTGCAGTTAGTCACAGGTGACCCGACAGCACATAACAACAGTAATATATTCACGACTCTAAAGTAGTGGACTGCCACATCCTCTCCCACAGAGTGGCTGATGGATTTGAATTGCCAACCTTTAAGTTAGCAGCTCAAGGCTTAGACCACTGTGCTACCAATATTCCTTCAATTTAAGCCCAAGCCTACTAATTGAAAACTCTAGTCTGCCTTTACTGAGTCTCACTCCCACCTTAGGATGTCAGGAGAAATAAGACGAAGCTCTCCAGCAGAATGTACCAAAAAATCTCCAACTCAATGCTGTTTCAACTCCTAGCAACCCTCTATTGGGTTTCCACAGCTATAAATTATAACAGGAGGAGACTGCTTGTCTTTCTCCCATGGAGCTGCTGGTGGATTCAAATTGCCAGAGATGTGTGAGCTATATGTTTTAACAGTACAGCTTGCTAGGAACTTTGTCACCAGAGTTGCTTCCAGAACTTAGAGATTTTTCTAACCTCAGCATGCAGGACTGATAAGATGGGGACAGACATGACCTAAGCTTGGTGGAGAGGGACACCTATCCATCAGGTCAGCTGGCATTCTGCAGGGTCTTCTAATTTCTCCTTTGCTGTTTGTATGTGATTATTTCTGCCAGTGAAAGTAGTAATAATAATAACCTGGTCCTAACAGATAACAGGAAAATCACTCCTATACGACTTAAGATGTATAGTTTTGCCTTTGTTCCTTGTTATATATTTACTTAGCTCCAGCATCAGTGATAGAAGCATCTCCCTAATTACATTCTTCTTGGCTGATATTAAATGGGAATGACTTTTTCTCCTCTATGTACACATTCTTTGTGCAAGGGTGGCTGTGAGAGTAGGTAGCCTGTCAGATGAAGAATCAGAGAATCTCTAACTGAAGAAGCCAACGTTGACTATTATCTATACATATTACCATTCAGTATTTCATGAGCTAGAGGATAATACAATCATTCTTTTGTGTAGGTGGGAAAATTCTTTCCCCACACTGTGGTTAGAATGACACATAGAGGAACTATATGTAGATCAGAGCTATGTAGGATTGTTTTAGTAAAACTCCCTAAGAAACCATTGAAGGCCTTTGCAAAGGGCAGTAGCCCTTCGAGATGCCAAGGGACTGATGCTTGGTTCAGACACCACGCCTAATTAGACAGACTTGTTTTCCTTGTCACTGTTGGCTTCTTTCTTTGGGGACTCGTCTGATCCAGTTTCAGAGAAGCCATTTCTGTTTGATGGAAATTGGTGGAGCAGGAAATATTGATTTGGAAGCTGTTGACACTTTGAAAGAGGCAGTTAATTTAGATGTCAGTATTGATCAGTGAGGCTAAATTTAGACACTAGTTTGAAAGTTGCTTTTTTTGAATATACTCTCAAAAAGAGAGAAGAGTGGTGCAATTTAATTGAAATTATTTTAATGAGGCAGAAATGGAAAAGACAATAATGTGATTATTATATAGCACTCTCTTTTGAGCTCATAGAGTAAAGGTTTACACTTGACCATATGGCCACCACAAATGAACCATAAATGCAATTATACCATAATTATATTAAACTGAAGCTTTGATGAGTGAGAAAGCCACAGAAATTTTAAACTATTCAGAACAATAAAACTGATTAATACAACTGATTTTCTGAGAAATTTCATAAGGTGGGGGTTTTTTTGTTTTGTTTTGTTTTGTTCCATGATAAATGACACAAACACTTCTGGAATGATGATAGCCCTTGAAGAGAAATTATTCTACGGATTATAGTCCATAGTCAGGACCCTAGACCACACAAACATCCCTTCTAGAAAAATAGTTCTTTAGACCCCACAGAATACTCTGATTGCCTTCCAGGAAAATCACTACCCTTGTAAGAATGACCTCACATCTAATTCAGAAACATTTGAAAAGCTTGTTTAATGGGCATAAAATTAAGTCAGTTCCCACATGTGTTTATCCAGTGTGGTACATTTAGCGAAAAATAGGACAAAATGTATTTCTAAGATGCCCACGATCTGAGCTATGGGACAGAAATCACTGATTTGTTTACTAGGACATTGGTTTAATTTGCCCCTTTGCACCAAACACTGGCCAAAATTTGCATATGATCAGGATGAATATTCAAAACGCAGAAGAAAATAGTAACTTATCTTCATTCTTTTGTCGAGAATCCTATGTTAGGTTTTTTTACTGTGCCTAAAAATTAGGAAAGAGTTGCCAGCTGTGGACCCTAGTAACTTTATAATAGCATTACCCTGAGGGCCCAGCCACATACAGGTGGTTTCCCCGGTCTACCTGGGTACAGAGGGTTGATTTGCCCAGCTTAGATGACATCACTGTTTGTGGACATCCATGTCCAGTTACCAAAATCCAGTCTTCTTCTGACTTTGAGTTCTCTGAGATTCCCTGGGCTGGGGAAGCTATAGATCTCAAGAATAACTCCCCGTTCTTAGCTCAGGCTGAGCTGAATTTCTGGTCTAGCTCCTTGATCTGGTAACTTACCTGGTTGCCAGTTTAAAGTCCAAGACACACCTAAACCAAGCTATATTTTTAATTGCTTTCTGTGCAATTAAAAAAAAAAGTTAGATAATGAATAAGAAAGAACAAAGAGGAATTGATGCCTTTCAATTATGTTGGAGAAGAATTTTAAATATTCTATGGACTGCCTAAAGAACAAACAAATCTGTCTTGAAGAACGTACAACCAGAGTACTCCTTAGAGGCAAGGATCATGAGACTTGGTTTCATATACTTTGGGTATGTTGTCAGAAGGGGCCAGTCCTTGGAAAAAAGACATCATGTTGAGAAATATAGAGGGTCAACAAAAGAGAGGAAGGCCCTCAACAAGATGAATTGACATAGTGACTAATGGGCTTGGGCGTCAAGGAGATCATAAGGATGGTGCAGACCAGAACACGGGTCAGATCTGTTGTTCATAGGATCGCCAAGAGTTGTTGTTGACTCAAGAGCACCCAATAACAGCTATATCAGATACCAGAAGGGGCATTCTTTTCATTTAAAGAAGAGTGAAACATTAGAGTTCGAAGAGACTTTTAAAAATCATCTAACCTTGTAGATATAGATCTAGTACTAGACAGATTTGCATATGCACAAATACAATTTTTTTCATTTTAAATAATAGTTGAAATATATAATACTATTACTACATTGTGTCGGTTAGGTTTTATTTTCTGAGAATGCTTGAAATGCTAAGAGTAGTATTTATCTTGTTATCAAAATAATATTTTTAAATTGGAATTTTCTGAGAATTGAAATAGAAATAATGAAACCATTTTACTATATTTTCATTAAAGAGTAAATTCTAACAACAAAAAAAAATCATCTAACCTGTTGTCTAACATTGATCTATATCATCTACACTATATAATTATTTCTAGTATATCTATATTGTATAATTTATAGTATAAAAACACTTGTTTTTTAATTCTTTCATTATTCTTGTTATTGTCATGTATCATCAAGTAGACTACAACTCACAGTGACCATATGAACAGTAGCCTTGAACTCTGCCCTATCCTGAGCCAATCATACTATTTCTGCCCCACCTGCCCCACTGTCACAGTTACTGTGTCAAAACATCTTATGTGGAGTCTTCTTATCCTGTTCTGACCCTCCACTACTCCACGTGTGAGGTCCTTCCCCAAGGACTGGTCCTTCTTGGCAGTATGCCCCAAGTATGTGAAAGAGTATCAAGATCTTTGCCTTCAAGGAGCAACCAGGTTTCAACCTCCCAAAGGAAGACCTGTTTGTTCTCTTGGAAGACCATGGTGTGTTAAATGCTTTTCTCTTTTCCAACACTACAACTCAAAGGAGTTGATTTTTCTTCTGTCATCCTTAGTCGTTGTCCAGCTCTCAGATGCATAGAAAGCAATAAAAATACTTCCACTTTGTTGTTATGTGCCATTGAGTTGACTACAACTCATAGCAACCCTACGCACAATATCTCTCAACTCTGCTCTATCCTAAGCAATCTCACTGTGTCTGATATAGCTACCCTCATTGCCTTAGTTACTGTGTCAGTCCATCTCCTTCAGGGTCTTCGTCTTCTGTGCTCTCCCTCCACCTTTCTAAGCATGATATTCTTTTCCAAGAACTGGCCACTCTTGGCAACATGCCCAAAGAATGCATAAGACAGAGCCTCAGAATCCTTACTTCCAAGGAATAGCATGGTTTTACCATCTCCAAGACATATCTGTTAGTTCTCTTGGCAGTCCATATTATGTTTAGTACTTTCTCCAGCATCACGACTCAAAGGCATAAATTTTTCTTCTGTCATTTTTGATCATTGCCCAGCTCTCTAATAAAAAAATTGAGCTTTAGAAACTTTTCCCACCAGAGTTCCCTACCTATTCATTTGTTGATGGGCACTTGGGGTGCTTCCATCCCTTTGCTACTATGAATAACACAGCAATAAATATGGCTATCCATATAAAAAAATTTTTTTTCATAGTGTTCCCACAGTCTGACAGCTTGAGATTAGTAAAACCAACATTTTATCATTATTTCTTCTATGGTTGTTGTTGATAGGTGCCATTGAGTTGATTCTAATTAGAAAGAACCCTATGTACAACAGAACAAGATATTACCCAGCCCTACACCAACCTCAGTATCATTGATGTCTTTGAATCCACTGTTGCAGCTACTATGTCAATCCATGTAACTGAGGATAGTACTCTTTTTCACTAACTCTGTTATTTACTAAGCATAATGTCCTTCTCCAGAGACTGTTTCCTCTTGATTAAATAGCCAACATATATGAAACAAAGTCCATCCTCCTAAGGGGTGTACTTCTAAGCGTATTTCTTCCAAGGCATTTTTTGTTTTTTCTTATTGAAGTCCATGGTATATGCAGTATTCTTCCCTGGTACCATAATGCAAAAGCATCAGTTCTTCTCTGATCTTTCTTACTCATTGTACAACTTTTGCATGCATGTGAGGTAATTGAAGCTACCATAGCTTGAGTCAGACAAACCTTAGTTCTCCAAGAAATACCCTTTGCCTTACATATATTTGGAGGTTCACAAAAGAATAAATAATCCATTTTATGAACCAGAAAAATAAAATACTCCAATAAGGATAAATTATAGCAACAAGGGTTGCTACTGGCCAGAGTACAAAGAATCATGGTAACAAAACAGCTATGGTACCTGTGTCATATCAGATATTCCAAGAAACTCATACAAACGCTGTAATAAAATGAAATATTGTAAGCCTTTCTCTTCTCGCTGGGAGATATCTGAGTAATGAATCACGGATTTGCTTGAAAATGAAAATTCACTACCAACATCATCTTCACATTTTATATTTTACAGTATATTGTATCAGTCCTGGATATAGAGAGAAAGGGGCCTAGTATCCTTATTTTACAGATTTGAAAAATACCCCTTACACTCAGAGAGTGTAGTGATTTTGTAGCGATTTAGCTCTTGAGTTAAGTGATTTTGCTAAGTAAGTAACGAGGCCAGTTGTTAGGACTTCATAGTGTGTGTTCTTTCTTTAATATCTCAATCTTGATCCCAGGGTTGCCTTGTTTGTGGAGATCAGTCCTATCCTGGGATATAAGCCATGAATATAAATTACCATGCATTTTCGTCTTCCTAAAAATGATTTTAGAGTCCTGGAATGCCTTTAAAAACAGCATGACTTAATGAGAAAACTAGAGACTAAGCCCATAATATTTCCAAATGGAAAAGCTGGTGAGATGGGGATCTTCACCATTTCATTAGAATGAATATTTCTACTTGATGGAAAGTAGAAAAACATTCCAGCAAAAATCAGGAAGCTTAAGAGAATCATTGATTTGCAAAGCATGTAGAGAAAATGTTTGTTTGACACCTCAATAGAATCTTCTGAACCAGACAAAATATAGTTAATCATGGCAGAAGGACCTAGATAACTTAAAAATAAATATTGTTAACTGTATGTTCCAAAGATGTGAAAATTTTAGGCATGTAATCTGTGTATACATGTATCCAAACTTAGAAAGAGCTTTTCCAAATCATTAGAACTTTTAGCCATTCATCTACATATATCAGTGACATTGAAAAGTTAACAGATACACTCTGAATAGTTATTTCTTGCAACTAATTGCTTAACAGATTGACAGTTCACTTACAATCTGCCAAACTGGCCATAAAGTAACATCTCAATTCAGGTAGCCTGGCTTCAGTGGGCTTTATGCCCTGACGTAATCCATGCACAGTATGGCATCTGTCACTTTCTGCCCAAGGGTGGGGGGGGGGATGAGAGAAGCCTAATAGAGCTTTGGGGTAAGAGAGGGTTGAATGTTCTGTAATTATAGACCATGAAGAAGTGGATGGAAGGAGGAAAAAAGAAAAAATCTCAAGGCAAGTGTGAAGCAGATTGTGACATCTTCTCCTTTGCCTTGAGATAATAAATGAAGGATATTTACTGTCTTGAAATTTCAGAAGAATTATTTCCTTTCCAAGCCAACTCACAGATTTTGCTTGAAGTTTTTTGAAAAGGAAAAAAGAAAAAAGTGTGGCCATTTTCTGGTGATCAGACACCAGATACATTTCAGATCCTGGCTCTTCCAGTTTGGTAATCTTGGATGACTCCTATAGCTCAAGATTACATAATCTCTTTTTCATCAAGGACAGTCTAGGTGGTATCAGTTCTTTTTTCTTCTAAGAATTCCTCACTGAGTTACCTCCCAGCATTCACTAAAGTCGCCCAGATGCTGCATTCAGGAAGCTCTGGTGGCTTTGTGGAAAGGAATTGTGCTGCCAACCCAAAGGCATGCAATTTTAATCCACCAACTGCTCTGTGGGAGAAAGATAGACAGTCTCTCCTGTGAGATTTACTGCCTCTGAAAACCCAGCAGAGAGTTTGCTAGGAGTCACTTCTGACTCAAGGTTACGCAGCAGCAGCAACAACAACAGATATTGCAATCAGCCTAATCATTATTTCTAAGTTATTTAAGTGAATATGAACTCATTCTCTTTTTCTGATGATTCAAAGTATGGATTATTCATTCTATATTGTTTCTTTTCTTTCTTCTTTCTTCCTTAGTTTGAATTGTTTACCTTTCAAAACCCAAATCCAGCTGTTCTCAACTGGTTTTCAAGGCATTGGAAGTTGAACTTATGCTTAGCTCTAGTTGGGTGTTTTCCATTGGTAATTGTTTCATCTCTCAAAAAACATTATAGCACATCCATCAAACAAGATGCCATGCTAGGTACTGTGTTACTGTCACTTTTAGGTAATATGCATGACTGTAGGGAGCTCTGGTGGCCTAGTGGAAGAAGCTGCACTTCAATTGCAAAGGCACATGATTCAAATCCACCAGCTACTCTGCGAGAGGATGGGTCGTCTCCTCCTGTGGGATTAACTGACTCTGAAAACTCACTGGAGTGCCAGCTATGAGTTTATTTGGACTCATGGCACACAACAACAATCTCCTGTAAGGGGAGATATGAAACCTAGATAATACTGACTGAACCAGGCAATCTGTAGTGAGTGTCGTAAAGGTAGTACATGGTGTAGGTGTTTTAGATGAGGAAAAATTGTTTCTAAATTAAATAGTCACAGATTTCAATAAGCTGTTGATATTTGCACTAGGCCTTTTAAAAAATTGAGTGCCAACAAATGGAATTATTTCTTCATATAATTCTGTGTTCCATAAAGAACTGGAGTTTAATCAGACCAAGTACTGTTTAATTTGAGCAACTTTGAGCTGATGGTGATGGAGGTAAGAAAGAGATTTTGAAGCTGGTAATGAGGTTGGTACAAGATGTCAGGCACAACTGGGGAGATGAATCCATTTCCATTATTTCCACTCTCCCTGGAGACAAAAGCAGTGGACTCTCAGACTGAAAAGAAGGCAACAGGAAAGACCACCATCCTAAGGAAGCTGCGGCAGGCTATTCACCCGTGTGTTTGCCTTAACTCCCCAGGTCCTGGGATGGATCCGCAATGGGGAGTCAATGCTCAGCGCCAGCCTGGTCAACGCCAGCTCTTTGTCTGAAGCAGAGCAACTGCAGCGGGAGCATGAGCAGTTCCAACTGGCCATCGAGGTAACACCCAATTCTGGCTCTACAGTCCTCCCCTTTCTGCTCTGCACCTGCAGGGGGATGGTGCCCTGAGGTGTGGTGCTCCTTCAGGTAGTGAAGCCCTGTTCCTTGTTAGTGAGATGAGCCACATAACCTCCCTTTTACTCAGAAATCAACAAAGAAGGAAATCCTATTTAGATGTATTTACAGCATAAATTAGAAATCTGAATCTTCTACTGTTACACATAGACACTTTTAACCTCGGAGACTCAGGATGCACTGAATGAACTTTTATAGTCAATGAACTATCTGCAGTGTGCAAACTGTAAAGTTCAAAGGTTAGACGCTACTTCCAGTTGAGAATCAGTCAGTATTGAAGATGAGTAAGTGCAAAAGTCATTAGTAAATGAGAATTTTGCTTCTAAACAATTATCTTACATGTCACACTTAGGTACTGTTGTCACATCATTTAAACAATTAGAACTGAAACAGGTAGCACCAGATAGGATGCCTTCCTGACAATAGTAGGTCAGTCATGGTGGCAGAAGTCATCTTGAAAGAAAAAGTCACTCACAAAAGTAGCTCATCAACTGAGACTGAGAGTCTATTTTAACATAAAGCCCCACTTAGGATCAGCTGATACAAATATTATCCTACTTTAAATAATAATTATCTTTTCCATTAGAACATTAACATCATCCTTCCCAAAGAGACTTGAACTGATTGTTTGGGAGTGATGGGGGGAAACTCAGAAGTGGGACATAGAAGCTATTTTAAAAATAAGTTCAGTACCAGTGGGAAAAGAGAGAGTAAGATATTCAAAGACACTCATTAATGTGGTTCAATAAAACTCAACCACTTCTGAGTGTGTAACAAGTGTGAAGGTGTTACAGTAAAAAAAAAATTTTTTTTAAGAGAATTTTCTACAGAAATGATGAGAAAATAATAAAATTTAAACTGAGTTGCCTGTAAGCTTATTTTTTCATATTGTTAACCTTGCCGCAAATGATGGCTATAGTGAAAAAAAATGTGTTTCTAAGCACGGTCATCAATTTAAAAGTGTGCGGCAACTTGTTAATACTGTTCAATAGTCATCTTTAAAGCCACGTTGACTAAGTTAAGTATTTTAAGTTTCCAGAAACCATCTTGTTTGTTATATTAAAATGAATGATATATCCTGTGAGATGCTTGATATCCTCTTGGGGATGATTGCTAGTTTCAGAAATATGGCTTCCCCTTTCTCTGAAAGGAAACCTTTTGTAAGATGAAATAGTGCAAGGCAAATACACAATTACCAGTAATTTACATGGGAAGAATTTTTGAGTGTTCCTAGACCACAAAGATAACCTACCAAATCATACTGTGTACCGTGTAGAACCTAAGCTAAGACCAATAAATTAGCTTCACAGACAGAGCTCAAAGCTGTGGGGGGTTGATGCTAAGACGCTGAGTGTGAGTCCAGAGAAGGGGCACGGTGACCCTGTTCTCACTGAGTGGAGTAATGCTGCCTCTTAAACAGTTCACTGCAAACAAATGTATAAAGCAAGCTTTGCTTTTCACTTTTCTTCCCATAAAAGGAAAAGTCATCTTCTGTTTCTTTCATTTAGCAAAAACAAGTAGTAATACAGGTTTTTTGTAAAAGCTGAGTAGCAAAAGTCAATTTTCAAAAAGCAGAAAATATTTATACTATCTAGGATCTGACATTTAAAGACAGATACACATTCAATACAGACATAGCTCGGACATACTGCAGGTCCAATATCACAGATAAATATCATTATCAAGTGAGTCACACAAAATTTTCTTTTCCTAGTGCATAGGGAAGTTATGCTTACTCTATACTGTACTTTATTAAGTGTGTAAAGGCATTATGAGGGAGTTTGAAATACTGTGAAAATTGTGAAATGTGACAAAGATAAATATAGCAAACATAGGCTATTAAGAAAATAGTGCTGATAGACTCAGTTGACTCAGAGTTGATACAAAGCTTCAATTTCTAGGAAAAAAAAAGAAAGAAAAATTGTAATATCTATAAAGTTCAATAAAGCAAAACACAGTAAAACAAGACATGCCTATAGTCTAGTTTGGCTCAATCCATTTTGGTGATGTTGCTTTGACGCCTTTATTCAAGTAATAGTTGTTGATTGGGAGTATTATTTAACTTTTTGGCCCTTAGAAAGAACCTGAGTCTCCTGGAGGGAAAATAAAATTATTCTAAGTTTAATGGCCATATAATTTATTGTTTATATGAAAGTTTAAGAGTAAAGGAGGGAATTACTAATATTAAACCAGAGGGAAATAGACATACACTCGGCCTGGAGCACAGGAAAACCAGGATGACTGCTCACCCCAACTAGAGTGGCCTCACGAGTTTGAAAGGGGCGTTTGAGGAAATGTCAGACTTTACCTACAATAGTCTTGACTTCAGAAAACTACCCTAGAGCCATTCAGAATAGAGACATACACATTACACCCAGATATGTGAAGTTTTAGGAAGGAAACCCAAGTTTTTATTTATTAATGTTCAAGATATTGTGACTAGTATGTCTCCAGAATGTGGACCTCATAGAAAAATGGTCACTTTTTAAAAATGCTTTTATTTGAAATTTTCTTATTCGTTTTAAGAATAGGCATTTCATCAGGAAAAGTAGTTAAAATTGGATAATAAATACAGTTGGCCCAGTGTTCCTCTGTGTACTTCTACTAAATAGTATTTCTATAATCCATGTCTTAAAGATCTGGCATTCCATAGAGTTGGATAATAGAGAGTAGAAATAAGTGTGAAATGATGACTTAAGCTTAGCAAAGTAGATTATGGCATATGAATAACACTATCTTTTTGGTAATTAAAGTGAGGAGGCATATCTGGGACTATTAGATGATAATGACATTAAGAATTAGAAAGAGGATTTATTACTAAGGTGATGAGAATGGAGTTGGTTTCTATAGCATAAATTAAAGGAAAAGTAGAGCTATCCTTCCACTCATAGAGAAAAAAGGCATAGCAACAGGTAGAGAATGAGATAGTTACATGCTAGCTTTTTCTATTAAGATAGGCTAGCTTTTTATATTAAAGAGAGGTTGGTTAATTATACTCACTATTGTTATCTGATAAGTAAAGTACCAGTTCTAATTACTAGAGATAAAATTATATGGTTTAAATCAGTGAAAAGAACATAGGTGTCAGAATGGGTCAAACCTGAGTCTTATTCCCAGTTTCAGCATTTTCTTGGTTAAATATTTTTTTAGCCAGTCATTTAGATAGCCCGAGGCTCAGTTTTTTGATTCTAGGAAATGAACGTAATAATACCTACTTGATTAGTAATTTGTGAGAACTAGAAAAAAATCTGCATATTTACAATTCTCAAGACAGACTCTTAGGTAAATTACATCTATTAAAATTATTGTTTTAGCAGTCCCTACCTTGAAGAATCAGCTAAGCAATTAGATAACTGACATAGGCATCCAAAAGTGCATGGTCTTCAATGAAAGTATCTTATTGAAGGAGGTTGAACTTGAGATGAATCTCAAAGGAAAATTTGAATTCTAGATAGAGCGAGCCTAAGGGAAACCATTAAAAGTGGAAAGAATAAACAGAAGAAAACCAAGAAAGTACAAGATGTAACTTCAAAGATTTAATTTTGGTAAGGAAATATTAAATTAAAGAAGTAGTTTGGGACCACATTGTGGAGAATGTATAATTATAGCCTCCCACATTTGAACTTTATTTCAGAACAGTGAAGAAATCCATAAAGGCTTTTGAATCAAGAGAAAAGAATAATGTATATGATATAACATTGTAGCTTTAGAGCTGGGAGGAAGTTTTTAATTGTCTGTTGCCGTCAAGTTGCTTCTGACTGATGGTGGCCCCATGTATGTAGAGTACAACTGCTTCATAAGGTCTCCAAGACTGCGACCTGTTGGGAACAGTTCTCTCTACACCTGTCTTTGCAGGAGATAGTGAGTTTGAACCACCAACCTTTCAGCTACAGTCAAATACTCAACTCTTTGCACTGCCCGGAAACTCCTGGGAAGGGAATTAGAAATAATTTCATCACAGCATTTCCTGTTACAGAGAATTAAATTAATATGTTGGAAATGTAAAAGGTGGCTTTGCTGCATTAGACATGGAAAGCAAAGAGATAAACTTAGATATGAAATGATGAAGGTTTGACTATGATCTTAAGGTGTCTGGAGAAGGAGGGCACCATCATTAGAAATGGAAGACTACAGTGGTGAAACTATTTTAGAGAGAGAGTAGAAGAGGCCATGTTTACAACTAGAGCAGATTCAGAACAGTAAGGCAGTCGATGGCCTTACTACTACATGTAGATTATAGTCTGGAATGATATAGTAATGATATGATTATAGTCTGGTGGATAGAGTAACATAGGAAGTGCTGAACGTAAGATTCAGAAACTACACTCAAACTCATGGCTGTTGAGTCTGTTCTAATGCACTGTGATCCTCCATCAGGTTTCTGAGACTTTAGCATAACAGGGGGAGGGAGACTTCCCATCTTTCTCCAGCAGAGTGTCCGGTGCATTTGAACCACCAAAGACTCACAGCATTTGGATTATCAGCACAACTCAGTACAGACTATACCATCAGACCTCCAGCATGGGATTAGCGCCTGAGAATTTCCTCTCCTTCATTGCTGTCCAAGAAGGACAGAAATTGATTCTGTGACAACCTTCTAGCCTTCTAGCTTATTCCCTTTTATGTCATCTGAGCTATACTTCCCTAAAGTGGAAAAGCCAGATTAGTACTACCCTATAATAAGGGTTCCTGGATGTGCTTGACAAAAGATTGGTAGTTGGAACGTGCCCAGTGGCACTGCGTAAGAAGGGCCTGATGATCTGCCTTAGAAAGAGTATCATGATAAATCCTATGGAACAGTAATGCTCTACAGCATAAGGAGTCACTGAATTGAAACCAACTCAACAGCAATCCGTTTGGCTTGATTTGGGCTGGCACCAACAGTGGAAGGAGGGATGAAAGTAGACTTTTCAGTCAGTTGGGCTCTAATTTCACATGGACCGTCCATGTCAGTATTTTATTTCAGTAAATTTTATCCCCAAGTCAGGCCTCCTCCACTTTTACATTTAATGTGTACTTCGAGACAGCAAACCACATTTAGCTGGAATCAGAAAATCAAGAATCATTAACAAACTATACTTTCTTCCAAAAGTAGATGATAGATGATAGATAGATAGATAGATAGATAATAGATAGATAGATAGATGATAGATAATGTAGCTAGAGATACAGATATATAATTGTATCTTAATGGTAAATGTAAATGATGTGTTATTTCTTGAGTTAGATGACCGCAGTACTGTTTTGTCCCTTATGGGATAACTAGAGGATGATGTTAGATGATACTCTTCAGTTTTACTCACTTGTAAAATTAATTCTTCTACTAGAATCCTTTTCAATTGATTACCAATATTTAAAATTATTGCCTTTCTAGCTGAGACTTTTGTTATGCAGATATTTTTTCTTTTTTATGTATTGTGTTTATTTGATCCATAAAACGGGACTTCAGCAATAACTTCCATTGAAAACTCAGTGTGCTATGCAGTTTTATGATTAGGCTTGAAAAGGAAATTTACCTCACCAATGAGCCAATCAGGGAACAGATTTATACACAGCTATTGTTTCTTTCCATAGAAACTGAACGCTGTTTATAGCTCAGTCATGCAAGTGGAAGCAGCAAGGGACAGGACAGGAGTTAGAGTTGAGAGATTGATGAAATTTGTGGCATTCTTTCTTAAAAATATGCTTTAAAAACAATAATGTGTTGATAGTCATGATAAAAGTACTTGAATCAGTCATTTAAAGCTCTTTAACTTTTCTGCATCTTTCCACTCACGCCTCACTCCACCCCCTCCCATACCACGCCTGGGTCGTTCCCACGGACCTCTCTCTCCTCCCCTCGTGCCCAGTCCCTCTTTCATGCCACTTCCTTGCAGAAGACACACCAGAGCGCCCTGCAGGTACAGCAGAAAGCCGAGGCCCTGCTCCAGGCTGGCCACTACGACGCCGAGGCCATCCGGGAATGTGCCGAGAAGGTGGCCCTGCACTGGCAGCAGCTTATGCTGAAGATGGAAGACCGGCTAAAACTGGTCAACGCCTCGGTGGCCTTTTACAAAACCTCTGAGCAGGTGAGAGCAAGAGTGGTGGGACAGGTGAGGCCACAGTTGACCAGGGGCCATTTCCTGTCTCACACAGAAAACCTGCAGCAGGAGATCCAGAGTCTGTGTTAACCTCTACCGGTAGTAGAATAGTTTGCAGACCACTGGAGTTGTTTTCTCTGTTATTTTTTCCATTAGAGCAGTGGGCCATGTGTGTCTTTTTTTTTTCTCCTTATAAAAGAAATTTTTCAGATTCATAAAGTCCTTACTGAAGTGTTGAAATAGAAATTGGGTATATTCTGATGGCTAGATCTGAGCAGTGAATCAGCTATCACCACAGTAATACTACTGTGTAGACAACACCCCTGAAACTTATTGGTACAACATTAAGCATTTCAGTTTGCTTGAGTTCCTGCTGTTCAGCTGAATAGACTGAGCTTGATAGACACAGGCTCCAACCTGCAGATTGGGTCAAGATCCCCTGCCACTGCTTTCATCCTCCATCCTCCTTGACCAGCAGTTACTTGAGGCATAAGTACAAAAGCCCTTCTGTGCTCAAAACCTACAGTCTCTAACATCTCATTACCAAAGAAAGTCACGTGCCCAAACCAGCATCAGTGAGATAGAAAAGCATGTACTTCCTAGAAAAGCTAGAGGAGGAATGTGAATATTTACTTAAAGCACGTACAGCTCTTTAACTCGCGCGGTCCCAGACTAATGCAGGAGACTCTCTTGTCATTTGGAAGGTGGGAGCCTAAGTGGGAAGATGAGGCAGCGGTGGGCGTCGTGGCAGGAGAGGCGCATAGCCATCATAAAGATTCAGGTTCCTTGCCATAACAGCTCTGCATCAGTTTGCACCAGGATTTATGTAAGAGGATTTAAAAAAATTATTTGGGCGTGATTAGGGAACTCATTCCATGAAATAGCGCTTTAAAGCAGGAGTAATTTTATTCACTGTGAAATAGGTTCCTCATTTGAGTTGTTCCCGGGTAGAGACAGAAGCAAAGACCCCGCTCCTTTCGATGATGTAAAGGACCAGGGGGAACCTAGCTTCACAGCAAATAGAAATGGCCACGCAACCAGTAGTAGAAGCTCCACGCCTGCTTCCTACCCTCTCTCTTGTTTTAGAGAGATGACGGCACACAGGGGAGAGCAGCAGCCTAAGTTGTTAAAAGTTCCCCAAATTGATCTGTATTGTCAGCACAATTCCAGTCAAGTCTGACAAATTTTATTTGTAATTAATTGTTGTTACACGGCTAACATTGAGAAGAATGGGAATCCCAGAGGACTTAATTGTGCTCATGTGAAACCTATACCTGGACTAAGAGGCTATTGCGCAAACTGAACAGGGGAACACTGCATGATTTAAAATTAAGAAGGGAGTCTCAGGATTGTATTCTCTCTCCATACCTATTCCGTCTGTAAGCTGAGCAAATTATCTGAGAAGCTGGACTCTATAAAGAGGAATGTGGCATCAGGATCAGAGGGAGACTCATCAATAACCTGTGCTATGCAGATAACACAACCTTGCTTCCTGAAAGTGAGGAAGACTTGAAGCACTTGTTACAAAAGATCAAAGAATAAAGGCTTCAATATGGATTTTTCATCTCAGTGTCAAGAAAACAAAGATTCTTATCACTGGACCAATAGTCAGCATCATGATAGATAGAATATTGACACTGTCAGCAACTTTATCTTACTTGAATCACAGTTAACACCATTGGTACCAGCAGTCAGGATATCAGGAGATGTATTGCATTGGGAAAGTCTGCAGTCAGAGACCTCTCCAAATGACTGAGAAGTAACAATGTCAGTTTAAGGACTAAGGTTCGTCTGATTCAGGCTATGGTCTTTCTGATCATTTGCTATGCATCTGGGAGCTGGACAGTAAATAAGAATGACGGAAGAATCGATGCATTTGAGCTGTTTGTTGGAGAATAGCGCTGAACATCCCATGGACTACCAAAAGAACAAACAAACATGTCTTGGAGAGGGTGCAGCCAGAGTGTTCTTTGGAGGCAAAGATGATGAGGCTTTGTTTCATATACTTTGGGCATGTTGCTAGAAGGAGCCATTCCTTAGAGAAGGACATGAAGCTCGGGAAGGCAGAATTTTGGCAAAGGAGAGGAAAACCAAATGGATTTATACAGTGACTGCCACACTGGTCTCTAATATGTCAGGAAATGTGAGGATGGCACAGGATAGGACAGGGTTCAGAGCTGTTGTACATAAGATCACTGTGCGTCGTACTTGACTCGATGGCACCAAACAACAAGAATTAACTGATTCTAAAATTTATGTGAAAATGTGCAAAAGTGAAACACAAACAAAAAACAGCTAGAATAATCAAGCGATCTTGAAAGGGAAGAGCAATGTTAAAGAGGTTATACAATTGATTTTAAAAATGTATGCTAAAACTGCAGGGATCAAGACAGAATGCACTGGTGTAAGGATATACATATATTAATGAAACAGGCCAGCATCCGGAAGTAGGCCCACATGCATGCAGTCAATTGATTTTCACAGAGCTATTCAGTGGGGAGAGAATATTTTTAACAATTGATACTAGACAACAAAATGTCCATATAAGGAAAAAATGAAAATTATTCCCTACCTATTAGTATTTGCAAATTTTAATTTCAACATGCTGAATACAACAGAACTCTGTGTGAAGGGTCGTAAGTCCAATACCATGAAAGGAAGATCTTAACTACTCTTTTATGATAGTTTGATCTGTCAATATTCTGCCTTGTCTGTAGATGTGAGCTTGTCACACATTTTAGTGTCTAGTATAGAAGCGCATAGTGCTACAGACAGGGTTAGCAAAGCCCACTGGGCTTTGAGCTATTGTTATGTTGACATCATGTTTGGGATGAGTGTGCTCTGCCTTGAACATTATTTTTTTTAAAAAAAATTATTATTTTTGTGTGTGTACCATCAAATTGGATCTGACTGGTACAGGAGGAGATTTCCCCTCGTTCTCCAACAGTGCATCTGGTGGATTTGAAGTGCATTCCTCTGGGATTGCAGTGCAGCTTCTTGCCACTAGGCCACCAGAGCTCCCTTGAACATTAATTGTGATTTTAATGATCGTTTAAGGAAAGGCTGGGCTTTCATTCATTCACTGCTGCCCATTTTCCTCCCTTCCTCTTGCCCCTCCCTCAGTTCACTTTGTAATGCACATTTTGGTCCAGATTGTTAATTGTCATGCACATAGTGCCCAAGCTGCCTGGAACATTATTCAGAGCACCCTGAGGGCTGGTTCATCACTCAGCAAATGTCCTTTCCAAAGGCTTGCCCTTCATCAAAAGGGGTAACCTCCCCAGACTAAGGTGGAATTGGATAGTTAGTCTCCCCTGCTGCCATGTCCAGCTGAGTAATTGAAATCCATCTGAAGACAAACAGAAATATGGATTTACGTAGTGTGCATCTCACTTAGGATCCTATGCTATCCTGAGTCTCAAACAAGCCATGGAACCCAATGTAACTAACTCCCCTCTATGCAAATTATCTTAAAAGGCTTCTGCTGTCTTAAGAGGTAATTTACATGGACACTTGACAGGGCCACTAAGCATTTTAGAACATTAGAAAACTGTGCTTACTGCTGCTTTTTAGATTAAATCACACTTGTTATCCCTTAGAAACAAATTTGCATTTGTGACGGATGACCTGGGAAATTTCCTTGCTTTCTAGAAGGACTTTGAGACATCTTTGCTGGAGTATTTCCCCTGGGCAGGAGAAATGTCTTTGTCCTTTAAGAAAAACATTATGCTGAGAATAACAGAGGCTCAGAAGAGAGAGGAGGGTCCTAGCCTCAGACTAGATGCAATGACAGCAACCGCAACAAAGAACTGGAACCTGGTGGAGATTGTGAGGATGACTCAGGAGAGGACAGGGTTTCTATCTGTTGTTCTTGGGTCTCTATGAGTTGTACTCGATGCCACAGCAGCACCTAACACACAACAGCCTAACTCACAGGATTCTTATGAGGTTACAACAATATAGAAATATATGTATAAATGCTTTGAAACCCCCAAATATGTTTCTTTTCATTCTATCTCTAGGTGATGTCTTCAACCCCATAGTTTCAGCCTTTAGCCAAGAATCATAGATGATGGCTCCAAAGTCCCTATCTCCATTCATATCTCTTGAACTCCAGGCACATGATTCTACTGCCTCCTGAACGCCCCTTAGATGTCCCAGGATAATTGTGTACACTCGGTCTGCAAACTGAACCGGAGATGGAAAGGATCACCTTTGCAGGGCTCTATCAGCTGAAAGTCCTCAGAAAATGACTCTAGAGTGGTTCATTTACTGAATCTTTTCTTCCACAACTTGTCAGGTATGTAGTGTCCTGGAGAGCTTAGAGCAAGAGTACCGGAGAGACGAGGACTGGTGTGGTGGACGAGATAAGCTTGGGCCAGCAGCCGAGATCGACCATGTCATTCCACTCATCAGCAAACATTTGGAACAAAAGGAGGCCTTCCTTAAGGTCAGAGCATTATCATCCAAGGCCCTGGACTCCAGTGCCTTGTTGTTCGTTTACCTCCTCTTCTTTCCTCTCTGCTTTTCTTCTACTAGGAATTCTCTACTTGATCCCTTGTCTGTGCTTTTGGGGTTTTAATTATTATTTTTACTTTATATTGGCTTACGTACAGTAACAACATACAAAAGTCATATACCTTGTGTTTCACTGTGTTTCATGCATTCTTCCATTCACACTGTTTCATATTATCCTTCTGATACAGCATGTTTTATTAATCACCATTTATTTATGCCCATCATTCCACTCCCTTTTCAGGTCCCCATTGGAACTTGTCTAATTTCTTCACCCTCTCGCTCTGCCCACCAATCTCTCCTACATCAAAATTGGCCCACTCTACCACTTACAGTTAATATGAGTCTTAAAGGAAGTATTATAATGATACTCTCATTCCTTTATGTCAGTCTGTATTTCCCAACAATAGGATATTTATTTCTTTCGTTGAGATGGGAGTAGGTTTAATAGGCAAATAGATCTGAAAAGTATTGGTAATTTCCATTTAGATTTGGACTAGATGATTAGTAGATTTGTTTCCCAGATTTACTTTCTCAAGTCTCAATTAAACTCATTTTGTGAGTTTATGTTCCCTGGGCTTATGTCAGTGGCATAAAAGAGGCATTCCATGAGCAAAAGAAACCCAGCCTAAAAGGGAAGGGTAGTAGTGCCTAATTAACATATAGATAGTCAGGAGCTCATAGGCTTCCCATTTTTATCTGATGGAAATGAAAGAGGCACAGGAAATAGTTCTTTACTTGACAAAAGGAAGGTTCAGAAAGTGAGCACTCTAAATTGAAATTGGAATGCCCATGAACCCGAAGTGAGAAGTGACCTCCAGAGCTCTACAGTTCTCGTCACAGTCACGTCCGCCAGCACCCTACAGATGTGGCCTGAGGGCATCCCTGTCCAGTTCTTCGATCCCATATAAGGAATGGGACCTCACACCCTTACCTCTTTCAGGCCTGCACCCTGGCACGACGGAATGCTGAGGTGTTTCTCAAGTACATCCACAGGAACAACGTCAGCATGCCCAGTGTCGCCAGTCACACCAGGGGACCCGAGCAGCAAGTGAAAGGTCAGTGAGAGACCTTCCAGGGCACTGGTCTCTACAGCAGCATGGGACAGATGCACCACCGCTCCCTGAACCAGTCTGTAATGCAATCTCAAATTTTCTGTTTCTTCGTGTTAGAGAAGAACAAGTTTGATGTGGGATGGTGAGGGTAGCCATGACTCATGCTCAATCTTTTAATATGCATCAAGATTTAAAATGGAAAGAGGAAGATTAAAATTTCCTCCCGGTTTTCATCATTTACCTCCAAGTGTAGGACAGCACTGTGCAGGGAAGTTTTCTGAGATCATGGAGATGCTGTCCATGGACATTGTACAACCACCAGTGGATGTACGTGGCTACTAAACACTTGGAATGTGGTCAGTGCAACTGATAAACTAATGTCTAAATTTTATTTTTATAGAAGAAATTTAATGTTAGGGGGAAGAGACCTGGCAACCTGCTGCCAAAAAATTGGCTAATAAAAGGCCTTTGGGTCACAACAGTCCAATCGACACAATCATGGGACTGCTGCCAGATGAGGCAATGCAGGACCAGCTTCAGTACAAGGGGACTCTATTAATTGAGAGTCAATCCAATGGCAGCTAGCAAATACAACAAATTGTAAATGAACACAAATGGTTAGTGGCTGCTGTAATGAAAAACTGTAGAGACTAGGGCATCTTATGACCTGGGAACATGACCTGGACTGAGAATCATAAAATCAAGTTCTAATCCTGGCTTGGGCACTCATTGCTTTCCTTCTGAGAAACTCTGTGTTCCTAGATTTTGTTCCTTGGGCTTCTGATGCTGCATCAGTCCTGGGGAAGCCTTTGAAGGTCCCATGATAAGACACCTGGGCCATGGGGTTGATGTGGTTGGTTGGGTTTGTCTGCAGCCGTCCTATGACCAGCACGGTGTCTTGTGTTCTGCAGCCATCTTGAGTGAACTCTTGCAGAGGGAGAATCGAGTCCTGCATTTCTGGACCTTGAAGAAGAGGCGGTTAGACCAGTGCCAGCAGTATGTGGTATTTGAGCGCAGCGCTAAGCAGGTATGTCCAGGGCATTCCTAGGCCTTGCTTCTGCTCTGAGAGTTTACGGAAGCCCAGAAGCCCAAGGGTTGGCACAGCCCAATAGAGAACCACAGTGGCAGATGAAATGGAGATAGGAGATGAGGACAAAGAGAAGAGAGAGAAATGGTTGTCATTTATCCCCCATTCAACTTTTACAAGCACTCTAGTCAGTCTGATACCAGGAATGGTGAGAAGATGGCATAGGCAATTGTCCCTAACTTAGGTTTGATACTTGCCTGGTCTTGAACAATCCACTATCTAATCTAGGAAACACTATTTTGCTGCTGGTGTATTCCACATCTGACAGAGGATGACTTATTTATGAAAACCATTTCAGAGCTTCATACAGATCGAGTTGTGTCAACATTTTCTGCATCCATTATACTGACCCAATCCACAGGCCTTCATTGAAGGACTGAGTATATTGTTTTTCTCCATAGGCGTTGGACTGGATCCAAGAAACAGGTGAATATTACCTCTCAACACATACCTCCACTGGAGAGACCACCGAAGAGACTCAGGAACTGCTGAAAGAATACGGGGAATTCAGGGTGCCTGCCAAGGTAGGAAGCATTGCAAACTCTTTGCCCAGCCTCCCCAGCACTCCATTTTGTCCATTTTTATATAGTAGAAGTGAGAGTAGAATCTCTGGGAGCAGATTATTTTTGGTCAGAGTAAAGGTGGAAACACTTTTTTAAGATCTACTCCTTTGAGACTTGAATTACCCAAACAATTTCAGCTGCTGGGTTGTTGGAGGTCTTGTTGTTAGGTGCCATCAAATTGGCCCCGACTCACAGAGACCCTGTGAACAACAGGTCTGAACCTTGCCCTCTCGTGTGCCGTGTCCAACATGCTCGTGTCCGTTGTTCAAATCACTATGTCAGTCCATCTTGTTGAGGTTGAATTGTTCAGGTCTTCCTCTTGTTGAGAACTTCCACCTTCCCCAGTATGATGTCCTCTTCTGAGAACAGACTCTGCCTGACAACATGCCAAAAGGAGGTGAGACTAAGGTTCTATTTCCTCCAAGCTGCTGGCTAGAATAACGATATGCAGGAAGTCATCCCTCTAGGCTGTGCTTCTGGATCCTAATCTTTGTTGCTCTAGTTTCTGAAATCTGTTGTAATCTTGCAAGTGAAAGAGGTATATGCGTGCAAATAAGCAAATTCTCATTGATTATCTACAAATAGCCACATATTCCTGACATGTGAATGGTTTAGGAAGTACACTTACAAGAAGGGCCAGTGACTAAGTGGGATAATAGTGGGATAATAAAGCTTTTTTATTTCCAAAGCTGACTACCTCCATCTGGACTCAGACCTTCTAATGAGGCCGACTGTGGTCCCTGGCGATCCAAAAGTGCATGTGTGCGTGTGGACACACCCTCACACTCCAGTTTACAATGAGTAGAGGATGACCTAATAAGAGAAAAATCTGATTTTCATCTATTTTCACAGCCAGAATCTGGTCATCTGAAGACCCTTGGGTGTGAATGGAAATCTGATCTGTTTCACCCCCTCTTTGCACTGTTCTTTCCCCTCACAGTTGGCTCCCCGGTGTGTAGGAGCCTTTCTTGATATTACTTCCACACATGCAGGTACAATTCCCTGAGAGAACAGGGAGAGAGCTGCTTTTGTGTGACTAAGGGGTGAATATCCTACTCAGAAATCTCTCTGACACTGTAGATAATGACCCTCTAATTTGGTGTGACAAAGTTAAGTCTTAGCTTCACTGTTGAGTGATAGTTCCAAAGTGGTTAGGCATTTTATTAATCCTATCCCCTGTGAACTCTTGAAATTGGGAAACATTCCCCTGGATCTCTGTGAGCTTTGGGGCTTTTTCACATAGTGTCAATAGCTGTAAGTGCAGATAAGAGAGACTCATTTCAACACCAGCTCGACAAACAGAACTAAGAAAGGTATAGGCACACTCAGAACTTTCAAAATCAGGTGAAAATGGAGTTGTCCAATTTGCTGGGGGAGGGGGAAGATTTGAGGGTAATTGGAAGAATCTACTGTGAAAAATAATGTATTCAAATTTTGTAAGTAGACTAGTACAAAAAAAATGAAAGACATAAAAACCCAAAATCAGATGAAAATTACTTTTTGACTTTTGAAGGAACTTTTATTTATCCATATTCTCCAATTAGTGATAATAATGACTCATTGATGAGTTAAATGGTATTAGACCCCTGGTGTTCTTATCCACACAGAATGGGCCATAGCAGATACCCTGGACCTCTTGTTAGTGTTAAGTACCTTCAAGCTGACTCAGGCACATAGCCGCCCTATGTGCAACAGATTGGAATCTTGCCCAATCCTATGCCATCTTTGCAATCTCCATCGTGCTCAAGCTCGTTGCAGTCACTGTGTCAGTGTATGAGGGTCTTTCTCTCTTCCTTTGACCCTCTACCGTTCCAAGCATCATGTTTCTTCCAAGCACAGGCTACCACCACAGAGTGCGTGCCCAAAGTATGTGAGGCAAAATATCACCTTCCTTCCCTCTGGGAACACCGTGGCTACACTTTATCCAAGCAAGAATTGTTGGTCTCTTTGCCAGCACCACAATACACCACCATCAATTTCTTCTTCAGCCTGTCTTACTCATTATCTAACTTTCACAATCATGAAGCAATTGAAAATGCCCTGATTTGGTCTGTTGCACCTTCATCTTGAAACTCACATCTTTGTTCTTTAGCACTTTTAAGGGGACCTTGGCAGCAGATTTGCCCAATACAGTAAATTTCAATTTCTTGACTAGTGATTCCATGGCCATTGGTTATGGATCTGAATAAAATGAAATACTAAACAACTTCCATCTTTTTTCTTTTATCATGATGTTGTGCATGGGTCCAGTTTTGAGAATTTTATTTCCTTTATAGACTTCTTAAGATCTACATCGTGTCCATAATCAAAGGGGAAACGTGGAGAATTATCAAATTTAGTGCATCCTTCCTTTAGAGAATTACACTGCCAACACAGAGGTCCATGGTTTGAATCCACCAGCAACTCTACAGGAGAAATATGGGCAGTCTCCTCCTGTGCAGTTTACTGCCTCTGAAAACCCACTGGATGATCAACTATGAGTCAGTTCCAACACAGTGGTACTAAAGAGCAGCAACAAGTTAGTTGTGTGAGAGTAGAATTGTGCTTGTTAGAATTTTTATGTGGTTGCTCACTATGATTTTGATTTGTATTTGCTTAGTGACAAAGTATTTTAAAAATATTGATAAAATATTTTTAAATTGGTAATTTTATCCATGAAAAGGAAAGAAATCATGAGCTAAATTAAGTCTTGAATCTTGTGAATGAAAGGGAATTGACTAGTAATAAACATGACTGGCATTTTAGAAAAAAATACCTATATCGTTTGGGAAGCTAGCTAACAATGAGAAGAAATGCTGTGATTTTAGACTAAAGAAAATAAAATCTAAAAAAGTTTAGGTAGAATTTGTTGTTGTGTTGTTGTTGTCATGTACTGTCAAGTTGGAATCGATCCATAGCTGACCCTCTGGCAGGTTTTCAGAAGCAGTTAATTGCACGGGAGGAGGTTGCCCATCCTTCTCCTGAAGAAGGTAAAATATAGGCATAAAAAAAAATAAGCATGAGTCTGTTTCTGGAACTCTTAAGAAGAATATAACTCACATGTAATGGAAATGTTTGAACAGTCTTATTACTTGATAAACAGTGACACTGTTCCCTGTGGAATGAATATGAAAATGCATCTCATGAAACCCTGTATAAAGAGCTCTTTATTAAACTTACATGTACATACTATATAATAAATACAAGTAATGTCAGTAATATGGAAGACTGCAGTGAGATGAGGAGCCCTGATGTTAGCAGTGGTTCAGCCCTCAGTTGCTAACTACAAGATTGGTAGTTCAAACCCACTACTGGCTCCAGAGGAAAAAAGGCCCTGCACTCTGCTTGTGTTAAGATGATTGTTGTTGTTGTTGTCAAATGTCATTAAACTGGCTGTGACTCATAGCAACACTTCATTCTGTGGAACAAAACACTCCATGGTCCTGCCCTATCCTGACAATTGCCGCTGTGTCTTGGACCCATGTTGCAACCATTGTGTCAGTCTTTCTCCTTGAGAGTCATTCTCATTTTCACTGATCCTATAAAGGAAACCCTTTGGGGGCATACTCTTCCTTATCAGTCACAATCAGCTCAACAGCACACAACACCACGATGAGATTATGCAAATATTATCATGAGGCTGAATTTTAAGGATTTTGGAAATGTAGCAAAGACTTCAAAAGGACTTGTTAAAATTTTTATCTTATATTTCTTTGCTTACAAAATTCATATACATTGTTTTTCACACTATTCTTCATTCACATTGTGTTTCATACAGTCATTCCCATTCATTGTTTTATAAAATTAATCACCATTGAACTATTTTAAAGCTTTACTGTAAGGCTTACTGATTGGGTCAGGTAGTTTCATAATAGCTCGTGTAGAAAGAAAATGGAATCATTGAACCTATAGTTTACCTCTATATTTTCTAACAAACAGTATAGAAATCAAAACAGAAAGGGAGATGTATAGAGCCAAAGATAAGTGAGTTTTTCAGCTCAGAACTTACAGACGAATGAATTATTTCCCCTAAGGCACCATTTTGTCTATACTTCTGAGCCTAACAACAATAAACCTCTATGGGCAGATTCCGACCCTGTCAGTCTATATATGTTACTGTCTTTGGGCAACACTTGAGTTTCAACTAGCTTATATCATGAGGGAGGAAATATACTATATGGCTATGTGTAGAAATAAAGAACATAGATTTGTAGCTATTTAGCCAGACCTCTCAGAAACTCAGGAAAAGCTGAATGAATGACTCAGCCTGCTGGGAGGACGCACAGTTTGACTTGTGGCGGTGAGAACTGGCGTGTCATCCAAGACTAGAAGCCGATCCAGCAGCTACATTACCTTGATTATTTCCTTGCAGAAAGGGATCAAACATCTCTGTCCTGTCCCGCCATCACTCTAGATCACTTTTGCTTTTCTTCTCCCCTCCGTTTCCTGTGTTTTCACCTCAACTCTTCATCCATCCTCCCAAGTTTTTAACTCTGCAATTTAAATTTTTTTTTTAAAGCCCTATTGAATCAGTTTACTGTCATCCTCATTTGTACTGAGGTTTTAGGCCAGGATGTGTCTAAGTCATTCGTGCCACCCACATTCATGGACTGCCCTCAGCTCTTTGTTAAGTTTTGGATTTTTGTTTTTCATTTTTAAAATTTTATTTTATTATTTTGTGTGCGTGTGCTTTCAAATCAGGTCTGACTGGTAGAGGAGGAGATTGCCCCTCCTTCTCTAGCAGAGCATCTGGTGGATTCGAACTGCATACCTCTAGGATTGCAGTGCAGCTTCTTGCCACTAGGCCACCAGAGCTCCCTTGCCCTCAGCTTTTTACTTGGTAATTTCATCAGCTTTGGTCACCTATGTTTAAGGAACCATGTCACTCGCTCACACACACATTGCTGTTAAGTTGAAACCAACACATAGCTAACCTGCTATTAGGTTTCCATGGCTGTAAATGGTACAGGTGGAGAGTGCGTCTCTTTCTCAAGAAAATCAGATAGTGGATTCAAACCATCAGAAAGATGCAGATTTCCAATTAATAGTGCAATTTAATAATCATTTCAGGCTACTCTCAAGAAATCCACATTATAGTGGCCTCTCAGTGGACTACATGGCCCAAATTCATCATAAACTTCTGCCCAATAGAAATCCTCAATTCTAGCCGATCT
The DNA here is from genome assembly GCF_000299155.1 of Elephantulus edwardii. Classification (NCBI taxonomy): domain Eukaryota; kingdom Metazoa; phylum Chordata; class Mammalia; order Macroscelidea; family Macroscelididae; genus Elephantulus; species Elephantulus edwardii. The sequence continues at coordinate 5,620,160 of NW_006399782.1, read as the reverse complement.
CACTTCACTCACCCTCCAACATACGATGGACACATTCATTCACTTATTCATCCATTCAACACTCAGGGTGTGCCTGCTTAATACTTCTAGAACTAGAATTATACGACTATATGACACTTACCTTTGAGGTGTTCATAGCCTAATGAAGTAGTTCCATAAATAATTCAGTGTGATTCATGTTAAAAGAGGCACAGAAGTAGTGCCTCTGTAGGAACACTGGGAAAAGTACCCTCCATGACCTTGTGGGAAGGAACAATGAGAAAAGGCTATCTGGTTTGTGAGTCGAGGAGGAGGAGGAGGTCCTCATCACCGCAAGGAGGCAGACATGTGAAGTTCACCAGGCCTGAATTCAAGGGTCTGTGGAGAGCAGTGGAGACGAGAGCTGCCTCTGCATGGGTAGATGCAGCCACATACAGAAGACTGTCAGCACTGCTCATTTTATCACCTGTTTGCTTCCTTGGCTTCCACACACACCTGGAATTCTCTTGGCCATAAATCATTTTCCCTGTTGATTCTACATCACAGTGTTGGTGCTTTAGGATATAATTTCTTCTCGCAGGGCTGTCTGTAAGGCTGCTGCCACCGTCTGGCTGCAAAACCCTGTCTCACAGGTGAAATTGTCTTATTAAGAGGATAAATAAGTATTTTCACCCCTCTTACATTAAAAAAAAAGATCTCTTGAGGACAGTTACAAAAAATTGTTCTGTTTTACATGAATAACAAACCTAAGAAAAATTATACAGAAATAAACCCAAAACCCTTAATGTAATAAAGCAGAGTCTTTGTTGTTAGGTGCTGTCGAATCCGGTATGACTTAGAGTGACCCTGTGAACAACAGATCTGAACCCTAATCTATCCTGCACCATCCTTGTCAGCTCTGACATCCGCGAGCCCATTGCTGCCGTAATGATGTGAATCTATCTCAGTGGGTGCCTACCTCTTTTTAACTGACCCTCCATCCTTCTAAGCAGGATATCCTTTTCCAAGGAATAGCCTCTCCTAGAAAAAGCTTTAAAGGTTTCTTTTCTCAACCAATTCCCAATGCTGCTCTCCATTAAGTCAATGTATGACTGAGGAGTCATTTCTCCTGTCCTCACACCCAGCTCTTTCCCTTCACACCCAAGCTCCTCTTGTCTGTCATCTCCCAGCCCTGCCACCTGCCACCACCTCAAATACAGGAGGGGTGGTGTCTTTGGCAGTGAGATAGAGTCCTCACCCCACCCTATTCCCCCCCCCATCCCTTCCTCCTTCTCCCCCTCCTGCAAGAATCAGTCTCTCCTGTGAGGAGCTGGAGAAGGCGAGGAAAGGAGTGAAATGAAAAGAAGAAGAAAGAAAGCCCCTCTGTCGTCTTTCCTATTCCTCCAGGGACTTTCTGCCTCGGTTCTCTTTTGTTGTCCAGATTGTCTAAACCTTGGACCTCTTTCCTCTAGATGAGAAGATATTTTTTTCTTTTCAGGAAGTTATTTAGATATTCATTTCTTTCTCTTAAGAAAAAAATCTTCCTTGGTAGATTTCAGAATGTCTAAATCCAAACATAAACAAGTGATTGCTTGCTTCAGGACTCCCATTTCCTTTCTTCACCAAACTCGAGTTTCTCCTCCTCTGTGAAACACTTCTTATCCATGCCAGCCTACAGTGGTGTTCACATTTTACAATTTCTGCCATGTTAACTACACTTACTTCTCATTTTGACATTCAATTACATAATGCCTTGAGTGGTTTAGCCATTCAGTGTGAAAAATATTGTCCCCTCCAGAGATTACAGATTAGGGGGAATGATATTTTTTTCTTCTTCTTCTTCTGTTTATCCCCCAAGCTTGTCCCCTTCACCCTTCCTCACATAGCTGTAGACACAACAGATATTGAACAAATGCTTGCTAGCAATTAAATTAGCCCAATTTAGCTTATTTACCTTATTTAGCCTTGTAATAAACACAGCTTTATGGACCCTTCTCTCCTTATCTCAAATGGAAAGACAAAACAAGATCCTAGTGGTGAAATTGAGAGTTTATGTTTATGTCATCTAGTTAGATTTCTTTAGATCTTGACACAAACCAAATTGTATGATATCCAGAAAGCCTATCCCAGATGGGATGGTTGAGGTGAAGAACATGGAGCTAATTAGGGATCAAGACAACCAACTTAGCCCTTGGCAGCTAACTGACTGTGCAAACGTGGGCAAGTCCTAGCCCCCACCTCCACCCCAAGCTTCCATTTTTTTCGCCTGTGGTTGAGGGAGACCTTGCCACGTCTCTCCTCTTATATCATGGCATGTTTTATATTTCAGATGGTCTTCAAATGTGACATTAACATACTCTGTGAACTGACAAGCACTTTATTAATTCAAGGGATTCTTTATTTGTATCATACCAATCATCTCAAACCTGGTTTGAATTGTAACTGAGTCAGAACCAACACATAGCAGACCTTCCAGCAGGCTTCCAAGCCTGTCAGTCACATGGGAGGAGATTGCCCATCTTCCTCCTGCGGAGCCAACGATGGAGTCAGCGTGGCTGAGAAACTCCACCTTTCGACCTGCCCTGCCGCTCAGCTCCCTGCAGACTGCAACACGAGACACACACACCCCCATATCAATAATGACATCATCATAATAATCATAGCAGCCAGTAGTTACTAGAAGCTAACTTGTCAGGAGCGGCCAGTCCTTAGAAAAAGACATCATGCTGGGAAAAGTGGAGGGTCAGAGAAAAGAGAGGAAGGTCCTTAACAAGATGAATTAACACAGTGACTATTACGATGGGCTCAAGCATGTCTTATTGGAAAGGGCAAGGTTCAGATCTGTTGTTCACAGGCTCACTATGAGCTAAAGTTGTTGGCACCTAACAACAACAACAACACAGCTGTGTCCCAGGCACTGACCTAAGCATTTTACATTATTGCCTCATTTAATGCTCACAGCATTCCTAGGCTATGGGAACTCTTCTGATCCCTATTTTATAGAAGAAGGAACTAAAGCACAAAGAGTTTAAGTAACTTGCTCAAGATCTCTCAGTTCGTAAATGGCCAAATTGGAACACAAGCATAAGCGATCTGATTAGGAGGGATCTCTGGCTTCTGCGAAGTTGACAAGTTTGTGGTTAGGGGCATAAGAGCTAATGTAAACTAATACTTCACAATCATCTTTTGGGGCAGCAAACGAAGGAGAAGGTGAAACTTCTGATTCAGCTGGCTGATAGCTTTGTGGAAAAGGGCCATATCCATGCCACAGAAATCAGGAAGTGGGTGACTACAGTGGACAAGCACTACAGGGACTTCTCCTTGAGGATGGGAAAGTACCGGTACTCCCTGGAGAAAGCCCTAGGAGTCAACACAGAGGTAGGACTAAGACCTCCTCCCTTCTCATCTCCTTTATCACCTTCATCAGCACAAAAGAAAATGCTGGGCTGGGCCCTCCGCAGGGTGTGCAGAGCAGTCCTGAGCTGTTCTCTGATGTGTTCACTTTGTGTGGTTTTACTAATAGAAGAGACTTTACTGAGTCAGACACCTATTGTCTCCTACAACTAATTTACATATATAATATGTATTTATATTATAATGTATATTTATCACATGTCTATATCTATATAATTAGGCAGGAAAAAAAATGACCGAGAGGCAGAGTTGTGGCTGTAGAGCTAGAACTTGGCCCTGTGTAGAACCCTCTGTTCCCTTTGAAGACTGAACCCTTTATCTTGGCTTAATCAGCACCTCTTCCATACAATTATGTTAATCAGCAAATGATTAGAATTCCATGTATCTATAATAATGCTCTTTCTACAATAAGGTGCAATTTGTGCAAAGGCTTTTTGACATTTCAACTAAAAAGAGGTACTATTTGCTAAAAAGCAAGGGAAGATTGACTTGTAATCTCTTCTTTATAATAGGGGTCAGTGGCCTATGAATTAAAAGCTAAATACAGTCTGGCAATTTAATCCTAGGATTTCTAATTCTTAAATCTTTAAATAGGCTCATGCTCTGAAGCAGGGTGGCCTAGAGAGTTACATGGTCAAACCACTAAAGGTTGAAGCAGTTAACATCTCTCCCAGGCTTTAATCTGTGGACTTTGGGTTTTTGGTGGGTTTCCTCCCTTTTCTTCTCTCTCTCTCTTTCTCTCTGTCTCGGTTACTGTCATATAGAAAGACAAATGATGGTAGAACTAAGCAGACATGAGCAATTAGAAAAGTTAATAATTGTTCTACCATTTAGCTTTCTATTTCCATGGGGAATTCCTTGTTTTAATAAAAATATTTGCCTTGCTTATTTTCCTTGGACAAATGACAGTTTTCTATGTCTTTATACATTTCTGCTTCACATCTACTTTAATGGTTATGAATCAATCTTAGGCTAATTTGTGTGTCTGTGTGTTTGGATTTAATCAAAGCAGAAGGCCTTGGGGAAATAGATGCATAATTATCAAATGTGCTCGTTGTTTTTTCTTGCTGTGGATATTATCCCTGTACATTCAACCCTGTTTCTTATGTATATTTCTCATTTGAAAAGAAAAAAAATTCATCCCATGAAGAAAAGTGAGTATGGTTAGCAGTATGTGGAGCTCTCGCCATCTCCTTAGCCATTCTGTCTCCACTGTTTTCCTATTGACTGCCTCCCTAAGTGCTGCTAACATGTTCTTTCAAAGCATCCTCAAGGTGACCTTTATGATATTTCTATTATAGGATAACAAAGACCTGGAGCTGGACATCATCCCGGCAAGCCTTTCAGATCGTGAGGTCAAGCTGCGGGACGCCAACCATGAAGTCAATGAGGAAAAGCGGAAATCTGCTCGAAAGAAAGAGTAGGTATCTGGGACCAGGCTTCCCATGATTCAGCTTGGTTTTCACTGCTATTTGCCCCTTTTAACAACTGAAAGATTATTAAGTCTCCAGTTCTGGATTTCACCTGATTTCCCTTAATATAGCACCAAATGTGTAAAGAAAGCTCTTCTGCTTGGATTGTCAAATTTCATACCACAATCTCAAATCTCAGCATGAGTTAAATATGCTTTTCCCCTCCAAATTTCATTCTTTCTTCTAATTTACCCATTCTTGTCAATAATGTCACCATACTTCTAGTTTCTCAGTGTTAGAGTTGTGAAGTAAGCTTTGAGTTCCCTTTACCTCTTATGTCAGATCTGTCACCAATTTTTACTTTGAAATTTCTCCTGGATCAACATTTATCACCAGATATCTGGGTTATTTAGAAACTCTCCCTCAGCCTTCTTTTGCTGTCACTTTCCCAATTTACTTGAGCTTTAAATTTCCCAATTTAATGAGATCATTTGCCTTTATAATTTTTTTATTACTAATACTATCCCCATTATAACCACCCTTAAAGTCATGAGCTGAATTAATTTTTTAAATAAAATTTTTATCTTATGCTGGTTTACATACAAAGTGCGTATACATTGTTTTTAGCACTGGATCTTTCCCATTTCCTTAACCCACCCCTCCCTCTACCTATCAAATTATGCAACTCTATGATTCCCCCAACAACTCTGCTCCCCCCCCCTTAGGTCCTCAAACATGTTTTACTAGTTATCTTTCTGTTTCTACATAATGGTCTTCCACAGTATTTATGAGACTGAGTTAATTCACTTAGCATAATACTCTCCAGTCCCTTCCAAGTTAGGTAGTGATTTACAAAATCATTGTTCCTGCATGCTGCACAGTATTCCATCATATGAATGTGCCATAATTTTGAGCGCTGAATTTTATATAAATGTCTTACACATATTTTTATTAAACTATCTTCCCATCATTTATCTCAGGTATCTGTATTTATTCTTCTCTTTTTAGCAGATGAAAAGTAAAACTTAGAAGAGCTAAGTATCTATCTCCAAATAACAAAGAGAGTAAATGATAAAGCCAGAATTCAATCCTGGTTCTGTCTGACTCTTCAACACTATGTACTGTGACTCATTACCATTACAGCTCCAAACCCACAAACAGGTTCACACCCCAGGAAAATATCAAGGCATTATTATTTGGCTTTGTCCAAGTTAATCTTATTTCAATTGGATATAACCTTATTTCCAATTCAAATGGCAAAATTTGGTCCTATCACTTTCATTAACTTCTTTCAGGTTTAAAGAATAAGTTACACACTATTGTTCAGCCAATGTTCTTAACCTAGAACTTTCTTTTAAAATTTTTTTTTTACTTATTCATTGTTGTACATTTTGGAACTCCTTTTTGTTTATTCTTTTTATTTTCTTTCTACACTTCCTCTTCCTCATTTTTCCTTCTGTTTTATTCATCTCTGAGGTGAAAAATCACAGACTTTACATCTTTGGATCCTACTGGTTCTTCAAAAGCCAGTTATCATTTTACTGAGTGAACTAACTCAGTCTCATAAGGATAAATACTGTATTAAACCATTATTGTACAAATAGAAGGATAACTAGTAAGATGTGTATAAATGTACAAAAGGAGAATGGGAGAAGGGGCAGGAAATGGAAAAGGGAGGAAATCTTTAGGATAGCTGAGTTTAGTGGACAGATGGGAAGGTGGGGTTTGAAAGAATAGGAAAGATCCAATGGGGACTTGAAAAGACAGGGTAATAATAGGCATCGATCAATAATAGTTAATTTTATAAATTGTAATGTATATGAATGATTACGTGAAACACAATATACAGGAATGTTGCACAATGTTTACCAATTTTGTATCCAAACCAATATAAAATAAAAGGTAAAGTCAGCTTATATCCTACCTCTTTATCTTCAACCTCCATTGTCATTAGTCCTCCCTGTTCTAAACTCTGACACTTTTTCCCCCTTGTATGGTTTCACATTTATTCAACTGCTTCCTGAGCACATCTAATGAGATCATAAACTTCTTGAGGGCAGGAGATATTTTATACCTTATTTGAATCAAAGATATATAAGAGGATGAAGATGTCATAATTATAAAAAGATTGAGGAAGTTCATTGAATGTGGAGATCGAGGCCTAGGGAAGGGCAAGATGTTTTCTAAAATCATGCCCCAAATCAAGAGTGGCTGTGGGACCAGAATTCCAGTTTCCATATTTGAAGTTGGATAATTTCTCTCTGGGCCAGAAGAAAGTAAAATGGGCTTTGGGAGGTCTTCCAGTTCCTGATAGACTCTCCCTGACTTGGTTTATATTCATATTTCAAGAGAGTCTTTGTCTAGTGAGGAGCGGGATCTCAAAAGGAGAGGCAGATGAATGTCGGTGACCTGGTTCAGGTGAGAGAACAATTAGAGGAATCATCTGTGTTTGGGGGGGGGGGACCAAACAAACAAACAACTAGCAAAACACAGCTATACAGCTATGCAGCAGAGATACCAAACAAGTGATCAAGGTGAGAAGGTATCTCAGAATGAAACTCAAAGGGAAGAAGTTGTGAAGAAAAAGAAAAGACAAATGTTGGTAAAGGAGAAAATGAAGGCATTCAAGAATGCTCTACATAAATGCTAGAGTATGGGAAGTGAAGTTTTAAGAAAGCGAAGTATTATGTCTGTAGCTAACTGATATCCCGTCTGTTTCCTTCTAGATTCATTATGGCTGAACTACTCCAGACAGAAAAGGCTTATGTAAGGGACTTACATGAGTGCATGGAGGTAGGTGTTACAGTCGTCGGTTCACACTTGTTTCAGGTAGATGACATTCTTGCCCTATCTGAAGTACTAAAAAAAAAAAACCCATAACCCTCCAGCACTTTTTTTCATCTTCCAAAGCATAGCTAATAAAAAAGCTAGTCAGAGAAAACCTTTCCTCTTAAAGTCAACAGTAATTGCATGGGCACTTAAAGTGCTGTTGAAAAGAAAGTTTAAAGTTTTAACAGATGATGCTATACCCGGGGTGGGGAGGAAGATATGAGACATTTCTGTTCAAAGTACAGTCTTTGAATTTAAGCTGGGTCTGAAAATCTCTCCTTTCCCTATCTTCACCCTACACACAAACAGACACACACTAACAAGAAGCAGTATGGCATTTATGCTCTTAGGATGAGGATGTGAATCTCCCTACAGCTGTTCAAGATACGGGAATATTTCTATTTTACTGCTCTCTATCCTGCTGATTTCACACTTCACTGTTCATTCATGCCTAGTCTTGGTTTTGCTCACCAGAGTGAAGACTTGCCTTGTTGGTTTGTCTGTGGCCCATGTCACAGTGCTTATTGTCAATGAGACTCTCCTGTCTTCCAGACCTACCTTTGGGAAATGACCAGTGGTGTGGAGGAGATTCCCCCTGGGATCCTGAATAAAGAGCATATCATCTTTGGTAACATCCAGGAGATCTACGATTTTCATAACAAGTAGGTTGGAGGAGGGTTTCAGCAGTGCACACATAGGGCTATGCATACCAGACAACAGGGGTTGCCAACAGGTGGATCAACGCTGAGCGGTAAGTCTGACCTGGAACAGTTTCCGAGCCAGTTACTGTTGGACTCCTTCCTCCCTCATCCTCCTTTCTCTTCACTTGTACAGACTCCTTAATGGAGAGAAAAGCCAGGGATTTGACAGTATCCTTCTCTCATTCTTCTCAGGGACCTAACAGACAATGTCTACATATCCTCTGATCAGAGTGATTACTAGGCTTTGACAGAATAATAGTAGCCTTTCGGAAGGCTTAACATTAGGATTCATTTGTGGCTAACCACCCTACCCTGTGGGATTTGGGCTTCAAATTACATTAAGGTTTTCTTTCAATTTAAGTGTTTTTGACATCCCAGACTATTCTTTAATTCTCACCCCAATAAAACCAACATATATACATAATAATTGAAAGCCCCAAGCAGAAGCCATTTCTTAATAGCTTATAAAAGCAAAAGCATGAATTGACCCTTCATGTTTTCTTGAGATAAGTAGAATCATTGAGCCATAATCCCTTATAACTCATTCTGTCCCACATTTGGGTTCAGTCTTTTCCACAGCATGTAAGACAACATTCTCCGTTGTTAACTATGCTGGTAAAAACATTGATGTAATTCATGCCATATAATCAGCTAATAGAAATAACTTCGTTTCCAAAATACGAACAGAAGAAATCTGAAGTCATGGGAATAATATTAGCATAAAGGCCAATAGCCTTGTGGCAGGACCATGTAGCAGAGAAAGGTTGGCTGTTTAGGGTTATAGAATGCAGAGAAGGAAATAGGGATGGATTCTTCAGGATGTTATTGATTTATGTAGACATGCTCGTGATAAAGCAAACAGTTCCAAGAGTTCATACAAAACTGCAGGACGGAGCCACCCAGAAGAACTTTCTGCAGTCATGGGCTCTTCAGTACTTGCATGGTTCAGTGTTTATGTCTGTCGAATACTTGGGTGCACACAACTGTGCTGGATTTTAGTACATTTGTATTTAAATATCAATATAACTGTGACAAGGGACTCCATATTTAACAGAATGAGAAAATGAGACCTCAGAATAGCCGTTTGCTGAGAATAACTGAGGGAAGTAGATCTAGAAGGATTATTCCTCCAAACCCTCACTGCCGTCAAATGTTTTGAGGATGTAGCTGACCCTCCAACAGGTTTTCTGAGACTGCAAATTGCACATAAAGTGATTGTCTGTCTTTCACCTAAGGAGCCCCTGGTGGATTTGAACCACCAGAGAGGACTGGCCTCTGGGTTACCAGTGCAACTAAAATGAGAGTGCTATGTCTCTTGATGATTTCTGATTATCCCTTTGATGAGATCATCAAATGGCATCAGGCTATAAAAACCATATGGAATATGGTAACTAATCATATAGAATAGTGGCTCCCATAGCATGTTAACTTTGTCAGATTATTAGTCTTAATAAGCTCTTGGGGGGTGGGGGAGAAAACCCATCCTATTGCCTAGAATATTCAATAAAATTTCCAGAGTTTTATTTTTGCATCACAGATTTTGTTGACTCTTCCATTTGATTTATCTGGAGACGTCCAAGCATAAAGATATTCTTTCTTCATACCTATTGTTAATAAAAAGCTACTTCTGGACAATGATCCACTCTTGATCGTTGAGCTCAGACTCATCTGAGCCTTGTTCAGTGGTGTGCATTACTACTAGAACATCTGAGAAAGCACTGGTATGGTAAATGCTCAGCCCCATCTCTGATGTTTAGTCACTCAGCCTCATTTCCCCCACATTGTTAACAAATCTAAGTGTGGAAACCTGGGGAATATTGCATAGGCTTCCTATGATCTCTATGACATTAATTCAATTTCTGAGAAGAAAGAATATTCGTTTCTAAACTGACTATTGTAACAAAATGTTTAGTATATCCAAGCCTCTGCTTCTGGTTTCATGATAATTCTCTCTTCTCACTTATTGCTGTCAAGCATTAGCCTTGGTAAAGAGAGTTTGTGTAGGTTTTCAAGTAGCTGAAAGTTTATCTGCTGGTTACAAAGCACAAATCCTTTTTAAAAAATAAAATTAAACTGTATAGAATGCTGTGTTCTGTAAAAGGAGAACTTCAACTATCAAGAACACAGTTATCAAGATTTCTTACCTATTTGGATCATTGTAAAATAACAAAAGAGGAAGACTCTTGATGAGATGGATTGATTCAGTGATTAGTGTAATGGGGGTAGGTGTATCAGAGACAATAAGATTGACACACGATAAAGCAGGGTTTAGGGGTGTTATACATAGGGTCACTATGAGTCACAGGCAACTCGATGGCACATAACAAAAAACAACAACAAGTAACAAGAAGATATGAAGAACTAGCCAATGAGAAACTAAAAGACGTCACAAGATCAAGTCTTTTACTTTCTATGAAGTCATCTATTTATCCTTTCTAAAAGCTACTTTACGTCTTGGTTATATGGTTTCTAAGCCCTTAGTTATTCAGAAACAGCAAATCAGAGTCATAAAGCAAGTTGTTTGATGCCAAACAATGAAAGTTATGGACTGCCTGTATTTGAGATAAGGTTATAGATTTAGGTTTTATGAATTAATATCATTTATCCTTACCATCTATGAGATACTCTGATATTTTCTTTTATGGTCTGGTTCTTCTTCCTCCTCCTTTTACCTCCTTCCTCCTCCCATTCCTCTTTTTAAAATGTAATGCACTAAGTCGGGTTTACAACCCGTTAGAACAAGTGGGTTTATCAGTTGTTACAGGACTAGGGCCTTGGGCGCCATCAGGTGGTGAAAAACATGAGGTGCAGTTCACACTGCATGATCAAATCCACACTGTCTCGTTCTTTTCCTCTCCTACCTCCCATCATTCTTTCATTCTCTGACTCTATCTGTCTATCTCTCTCTCATTCTCTCTCGTTCCCTCTCTTACTCCCTTCCTTCCCTTATTTATTGTGTTTGTGTGTACATTCCCACTGCCATCATGTCTATTTTATGCCCTTTTCCTCTCCAAATGCCTGGTAATGCTTTTACCCTGTGTACAGAAAGTAATTGAATAAAAAATATAAAATAAAATCCAGCAAGAAACCTATTACTTACTTTTACTATCTTGTTTTATAAAAGCTGGAATATTAAAAAAAACTACTGTCCCAAACAACATGTGACACAGCCAGATGAAAAGCCAGCTTTCTCACCCCTCTTCTAAATCTTATCATTTGCTTAATATTTGAGTACTAAGAAATGAAGTAGAGCATAAGTGATTTCTTTTTCTTTGGGTCCCATCAGAGGAGTCCTGTAAAATTTAGTTGTAATTTTTGTTGTTTGTTTTAGTAAGTTGTCAGTGTTGTGCTGATTATTATATTGGGAAATACCTAAAAATAATAACAAAATTTGAAATTTGATTGGATGTGTCAAAATAGTGATAATTATAACTGCATACAGTAGCATCTTATTATCTCTGACTCATCACCAAGTAAAACACAAACTCATTGCTGTCAACTTGGAACCAACTCATAGCTGTTCCTCAGTTAAGTTTCCGAGACTATGGGGGACATGGGAAGAGACTGCCTATCTTTCTCCCTCAAAGCAGCTGAGGGATTTGAACTGCATACCTTAAGGTTAGCAGCACAACTTCTTACCACTAAGCCACCAGAGCCTAGTGGTAGTGTTAGTACATTATTGTGGTGTATGATCGAGTCAGAAAAGACACACAGCTGACTGTATAGTGGGTTTTCAGAGGCAGTAAATTGCACAGGAGGGAATTGCCCATCCTTTTCCTAAGGGGAAGCTGGTAGATTTGAACCGCGTGCCTTCAATATTGCAGCAAAACTTCTTACCACTAGGCCCACCAGAGCTCCCTCAGAATATTACTAGATATGACTAATATTAAATGCAAGATTAATTTGTAATATTTTACCATAAAGCTTGATACATATTTCTGGAGTTAATATTTGATTCATCTGATCAAACAAGTTCAAGAAAATGAGGAAATATTGGCAAAATATATTCAACAAAAAGCAGCATAACACAGTGTGAACTTTACTTTTTTGAGCTGGAAAGCTGAGGCTAGGGAATTAGCTGAGTGGCATTCAGTCCTGGCAAACTTTTCTCCATCTCTAAGCAAGGCTGGTGCTTCTGTTGCAAAGTGAAGGGCTAGAGCCAGGTGATTCTCCTGACTAAACTGAGCACCTAACTGTGCTGAAACTATTAAATGCATAATCTGATAACTTTCCCCTGAATGCACTTGAATTTTCATTGGTTTAATATCTTCTCAAATATGCACATCAGCCCTGTGGTCTGATGTCTCATATGCTCCAGCTGTGAATCTGTCTGGTTTTTAATGAATTCTTTAGAAATTATCTGTAGTTAACTTGTATGAGAACAGTAAGTCAGCCCTACCTGGGATGGACAGCAGCATCCCGAACGTCTGGCAAAGAATTGAACCTGGTACCTTTTCCCCCACCCTTCTTCCAGCTTAATTTTTTTGTTTATTTTCTTTGTAGTCCCCATTTTCCCATAGCCACAGCTCCCCTCCTTCCACCCATTGCCTTGCCACCTCTGACATCCACAGAGTCATTAGATATTTTACTTCAAATGCACACTACGCCCTTGATGTAAAGGTCTTGGCAAGCTTGGGAGCCCCTCTGTTAAGGAAACATTCTTCAAGCAATGAGCATATAGAAAAAATCTTCCCTCAGAGACACTAACGCAATTACTCAGGGCACCTTCAGAATGGTGCTGTTTCTGTGACACTTATAAAAATCCTCAAGAAGCTGTCCTATCAATAAGTGCTAAAGGTTGTTTCCCAGGATTCTCAGTATAAAGCTAGAGAGAAGCATTTTCCTCATAAAGTAACCCTATAATATATTGCATCATGATAATTTAATAGAATGATGACATTGTATAGATTGACGTTTCTGTAAGAGCTTTATTCATTTATGAAAGAACTGCAGACATTCTTTCACACTTTCCAGTGCTTACACTACTTGCTTTGTTCATTCTCCCTTGATTTATTGGGTGTAATTATTGAAACAGTGACGGCTAAATATTGCTGGAGAATAGCAAGGCAGACTATGTCATCATCTGTGAAGAGTCTTATGAGCTACTGTGCTTTAATTTAAGCTCATCGTGTCCATTTGAAACACAATGATATTGATCAGACGAACATAATCTCTCATCTTTATAAACTTAAAATGAAAAAAGTCAGGTGGAGTGTAATATCACTTAACCTTCAACAATTACATTGAGATGGTTGTGAATATCTAAACTGGTATTCCCAATAAGAGCTAATTTTTCTTTTTTATTTTGGGGGATTTTTTTCCCCTTCTCTCTATTGAATTACTTAGAATTTATGTAGGATTTACCAGCTGGAAGCACCCTGAGATCTATTGTCAATATACAGACTAGGTACACTACCATTACCTGGAAATTTTTTTTTCTCTTGAAAATACAGTTGCTCCCATCCTAGTTCCCAAGAATGATGCCTAACGAAGGATGGGGACTATTAACTAGGGTTCCTTGAGAGTGTCCTTAGGAATAAAGTCTCATCTCCCCCTCACAAGAGATATTCTATGCAAAAAAAGTTTGGAAAACCCTGCATATGAGATATATATATATATATATATTGATATATATTTCAGAACCATATAATGTTTAGCATCATATTATATTTTGGAAGTGCTTTGTCTAGCATTTTCCAAACTCAATTATGAACTTAGACTCTGATTTTTTGTATGTGACCCATCAGATTTTCTCAAGTATAGGTTTTGGTATAAAAAGCTACTTTAGAGATTGATTTTTAACAGGGGGCTGGTGGGGAGCAAGCCCTTAAATATAATCTCAAGGCATGGAGAATAATACTGCACTTACTATGGAGTGATCAACCACTTGCTATGCATCAGAGAGCTGGACAATGTCTAGAGATTATAAAAGGAGAATTGATGACTTTGAGCCGTGGTGCTGGAGAGTATTGCGTGTACCATGGACTGCTAGGAAAACAAACAGGTTCATCCTGGGGAGGGCGAAGCCGATCTGCTCCTTGGAGGCAAGGATTCTGAAGCTTCATCTGATATACTTTGGACATGTTGCAAGAAGAGACCGGTCTTGGAGAGGGACATCATGCTTGGGAGGGTGGAAGGACAGAGTAGGAGAGGAAGACCTCGATGAGATGGATTGATTCAGTGACTGGGGTAATGGGGGTAGGTGTGTTGGAGATGGTGAGATTGGCACAGGATAGAGCAGGGTTTAGGGCTGTTATACATAGGGTCGCTATGAGTCGCAGGCAACTTGACGGCACATAACAACAACAACAACAACAGTAGAGTGACCAGAGAACAAACGAGTCTGTTGTGGAGAGGGTGAAACCACATTGCACCTTGAAGGCAAGGATTTTAAAACTCCATCTCACATATTCCTGGCATGTTGCCAGGAGGGACTAGTCATTGAAGAAGGACTTCATGTTTGGAAGGTTAGAAAGTCAGTGCAAGAAAGAAAGGCCCTAGCTGGGAAGGATTGATACAGTGACTGTGGCACCGAGGGCAGGTGTGTTAGGGACAGGGACTTTGGGTCAGGATAGAATCAAGTTCAGAGATCACTATGAGTCATAGTGAACTCACTAGCACAGAACAACAGAAGAGGGGAAGAAGATGATATATGTGTGTTTCTCAGAGTATATATGCTTTTGAAAATGAGAAACACTGATCATACAGAACTGTTTGTTAAGCACCTACTACATTCCAGGCCAGCTCTAGTAACTTAGTGGGAACATATCACAGTGCAACCAAAAGGCAGTGGTTCAAATCCACGAGCTTCCGCATGGGAGAAAGACAAGCAGTCTACCCCCATGCAACTCTCTGCCTCCGAAAACCTGCTGGAGGGTCAGCTATGAAGTGATTATAACTCAACAGTACATGTCAACTTTCCAGGCTCTGGTGACCTAATGGGTAAGGAGTTGCACTGACAACCAAAAGCCATACAGTTCAAATCCACCAGCTGCCTTGAGGGAGTAATTGGACAGTGTCCTCCAAGGCAATTTACAATTTCTGAAAACCCACTCAAGGGTCAGATATGAATTGGTTCTGACTTGACAGCACACAGCAACAACAGCAACTATCCGGACATTGAGTCAGGTTCTTACCTTAGTCTCACAGCAGTTCCGTGATGTCATGGTTTAAACATGAGGGAAATGCAGCTGTGGAAGGTCCGCTTCTGTGACACAGAGTGAACTCTGATTCTTTAACTATTTGTGGAAAGAAAGCAGTGTGATACTTGGATCAGCAAAAGGGTGGGCTAGTTGGAACTCTTAACTGTATAGACAAGCATGTACAGTTAAATTAGAACAAGGATGTCCGTTTAAATTGCTTCATACGTATGTGAATGTTGGGCAGTAAATAAAGCTGGCAGATGAATCGATGCCTTTGAATTGTAGTGTTGGAGAAGAGTACTGAATATCACATGGACTGCCAAAAGAACAGACAAATCTGTTTTGAAGGAATTAAAACCAGAGCATTCCTTAGAGACAAGGATGGTGAAGCTTTGTCTCACATATTTTGAGTATGTTATCAGAAGGTGCCAGTCATTGGAGGGGCATCCGTCACACTTAGAAAAAGAGGAGGGTCAGTGAAGGAAAGGAAGACCCTTAACCAGATGGATTGGCACAGTGACTGCAACAGTGGGACAGCGCAGGATGCAAGGTTTTATCTGTTGTTTGTAGGGTCACTCTGAATTAGAGTCAACCCAACAGTACCTAAAACCAAGAGCATTTTTTTGAGAAATCATATTTGTATGCATTTAGTTCAATTTATTGAAATTTTTTCTTTCTTGGAACTTTTCAAGTGGAATAGTTTCTCACATATTTTGGGGAGTTCTGATGGATAGGCCTTGGGAAATTGTGCTACAATTCAAAAGTGGTGCATCTCTGTCTGTTCAAACCCACCAGCTGCTCCTAGAGGGAAAGAGGAGCAGTCTCCTCCTCTGTGCTTTACAGCCCCTCAACAGCCCTATTGTCAGTTATGCATCAATTTCTCCTTGATAACAGTGAGTTTTCTGACTCCCAGAAAGAGTAGGAATCCCAGTGGCATAGTGGTTAAAGAAGGTGGCTGCTAAGCAGAAGTCTAGTGGTTTGAACCCACCAGCTGCACCTCGAGATAACAATGAGGCATTCAGCTCCCACAAAGATTTCCAGCTTTGGCAATGTCTTGGCCTGTTGTGCTCAGTCTTACTGTGTAGCTATGAGTTGGAATCAACTTGATGACAAGTGAGATGACCACGAAAGTGAACTCTATTAAATTGCCAGAACTTTTAATATGGATTGTAGCACTGTCCTGTGTATCTGGATCAATGATCAAGCCTTTGGTTATAATTTCCACTATTTGCTTACAGTTAATCTTCAATAGCAGGACCTTTTTATTGACCGTGGGTCAGTAGACAAGGAAAGAAACTTTCCCTGAGTCATTGTGAGTTTCTTTGAAACTGTAAAACAAAAATGCAGTCTTATACCTTGTGTGGAATGTCATGATCCCAAGCTATTCCACAGTATCTTTACTTGGCTTTAAAAGAGTAAAATCTACATACTGCATACCAAGGGCTCCAGATTCAGGATCTGCAGTCAGAACAGTGGTGCACACATGAGTAAAGAGATCTTCGAGTGAGAAGCAGAGACTTCCTACAGGCCTAGAACATGTACCCAGGCCTAGGGGCTCCTGGATCCCTCCTTCCTTCTGTTGCTTGGTTCTCTTTTCTCCTTAGGTCCTCACAGCCACCTTTTCTTTAAAATACTACTTCTTCCTTCACCAGTCCTTACACTAGAATATCAGATTCTCTCTCTCAAATTGCCAGGCCATCTCCCTCCATCCTGGCTCAGAATGGGACTGAATTTTCACTCATGTTTGCATTGAGATTTTTATTTAAGCCAGTATGCAAAATGACCACGTAAAGAACATTTAAACATCTTCTGAAGGCATTGCATAGTCTTCAGTAGTGGTGTTCCTTGTGAAAAAGAGCCAATGATGTGTCTTTGTTCAATTCCAGAAAAAGAAAACAAAACAAAACACCATCACTGCATGTGTGTATATACACACATGTACACACACATGCAGTTTCCCAAGGAACACATACACATGTGTGCATATGGTGATGAGCCAGATTGCTTCTCTTTGACTCTGAACAGTTTGAACCTCAATTGTTGCATTACATAACATTATTTTCCTCCTTCTATTTTAGAAGTCACTTGTAATCCTTTTTAAAGTAGCAGCAAATTATAATTAATTGATTTTCAGCACTATATATTTGCATTTTTAAATCCCAAATTACATTATAGTAATTCAGGATGAAATTCACACATATTGGAGGAAAGTTGCTTCTTACCAAATGGGTATTTCTAGAGTTCTACTTTAAAAAAACAATAACAACAAAACACAAAACTATTTTTCTTACCATAAAAAAAAATTTAAAATGCAAGTGAAGAAAAAGAATAAATGTCACCTATTATTCTTTTCTTGATAGTTAGTATCTTTACTTCCCAAATATGATTTTTCATTGTATATTACCTATTTTTTTAAAAAAAATCTTTATTTTTTAAGTAAGACAACTCATAACCTCTTGTAACTAAAATATATTGCTAAAATGTTTGGACAAAAGAACCAAGTGGAGTAAGTAAAATTCACAACAGTGTTATTTCCAGTAGTAGAGATAAGTATTGGTGTAATTAAAAACTGATTTATATACTTAAATGTTCTGAAGTAATACATCTGTATGATTTTAAAATAAAAAATGTTTTGTGCTTCCTTTGGCATCACATACATTAAAATAAAAATTACTTCAAAATTATACGTTGAGAAGTCTCAATGCAACACTTTCTTCACCCACCTGTTTCTTCACCTGATTCCCTGTGGTCATGACTTTTAAAAGACAGCCTTCTTCTCTGTCTTGCTTTTTTCATTCAGGCTCCTGTTATGGAGATCTGCTATTTCAAATCCCAGAAACCTTTGCCTTTTTTTTTTGTAGCTAATAGTATTCCATTCTGGATATGTGTCATAGTTTAGGGAGCTCTGGGGGCCTCATGGGTAAGCAGTTATGCTGCCAACCCAAAGGCAAATGGTTCATACCTGCTCCCAGGGACTCTCACCTCTTGTGTGATTTACAGCCTCTGAAAAGCTATTACTGAGCCAGTTCAGAGTCAGTTCTACAACAATGACTTTGAGCATATTCTAAATATTCTCTACAATCATCATTGGTTATTATAATGAATTTTATATATGTGTGTATGTCTATATAGTTATACATATGTAGATATATGTATGTATATATGTTCATATATACATGTGTAGATAACTATGGAAATTTCCACAATTGCAGCATCAAAAGAGAAATGCATTTGTGATTTGTGTTATTGTCAGCTTTTAATTTCTAGGGATCATAGCTGTTTGCATTTCCAAAAATGTTGTTCCACAGTTTCATCACTATTTTTCATTTGAAAAGATGTGCTGTATTTCGAAAGCAAATTCCAATTTAATGATATTGGCTTATTAGAATTTATATTTCCTGAGCTCAAACCACCTCCCTGCTTAATAGTAATTTGAAGTCAGCATAGTCAGTTATTATTTATTACCACAGAAAGAAGCAATGGTATGAAATGTCCACACTGCCAAATCATTCAATAGTCATTTCACTCAGCTTTGGAATATCTTGGGATTTTTGTCTCATTAAATTTTCCTAACTAATGATGTCTGAATTAAGAAAATATAAAGTTGAACTTACTAATTTTTTTTAGCACAGACTAGTTATTGGTGTATAAAAGAGGCCAAGAATTGAGAGAAGGCCATTTGAAATTATGGTAGCTATTTTATTTTGTTCTGTTTGATAACCTATGTGTTAAGCTTTTAAAAAAAAATATGCTCATATCACTTGTGTAATAAAAATAGATCCATAGTTATAATAAAATGAAAGGCCAATACAAGAATAATACTTTTTTCATTATTTCTGAC
Organism: Elephantulus edwardii; assembly: GCF_000299155.1. Taxonomy (NCBI): domain Eukaryota; kingdom Metazoa; phylum Chordata; class Mammalia; order Macroscelidea; family Macroscelididae; genus Elephantulus; species Elephantulus edwardii. The sequence goes on along the minus strand of NW_006399782.1, from coordinate 5,600,863 downwards.
CCAAAATGTGTCAACCCCTCCCCCCCAGGAGAAACAGTGTTGTTTAAGTAGCACTAATTAATCAGTTAGGGAGCTCTGTTGACCTCGTGGCAAAGAACTGTGATACCAACCCCAAGGCATGCTGTTTGAGTCCACCAGCTGGTCCACAGGAGAAAGTTAGATCTCTGTTTTGGTGCTATGGACTATCCTGGAAACCCCACTGGAGGGTCAGCTATGAGTTGATAACACAGAACAACAACCAATTAACATACATTTTTTTTATATAAATAAATTTTTATTGTGATTTTAATAAAGTTTACAGAAAACTTGGATTTCCATTCATTCATTGTCACCTATGTTCCTCCCTACGCCCTCAGCTCGTTTCTCTCTTTAAAAAATTCATTCGTTTTTGCAGTTTCCTCCCTCCCCCCTGACCCCAGTCAAATAAAATTAGTTTTAACATATAAATTAGTGCACCTGAGCATGTACCACTTGGAGAGTGAGGGAGCCACATGTAAACACTAGATAATAGGGTTGTGTGCAGTGTTGCTGATATTGGTATAATCCTCTGAAGGGTTGAGCTGTCTGTTGAGGTGTCTGATTCAGCCTTTTTTCTCTCTTTGCAGCATCTTCCTCAAAGAACTGGAAAAGTATGAGCAGCTGCCTGAGGATGTGGGACACTGCTTTGTCACCTGGGTAACCGCATGAACTCCTTCTCTCTCTAGGAGTTGCACTAATGATGCAGTCTATTTGCCAAACTGAGTCTAGCATGAGGCTGAGGGGGTATGGAGACGGACCATGAGTGGGCCAGAGGGACACAGCTCATCTGTGAGAAACAGAATTGCCCATGAGAAATGTCCTTAGTTGTTATAGGGTCCAAGCTCCACCTTAAGGTCGGTCTCTATGACCTTTCTAAAATCTTGAGATCAGGAGAGTGGAACGAGACACACCCTCCCCCCCACATTCCTGGCAAAATAACTACCCCAGTTGTATCCATAAGTTCTTCATACATGGTGTGAATTAGGGATTTAGCCCTTTAGGAAATTCCCTAGCCTTTGGGTACACATTCTTCATTAATTGAGAAGACAATATTGACTCTTTGGATATCGATCCTAATTTTAGCCTACAAAATGAGGATTTAGTCATTTTCTTTCTTAGTGTCATCGTCATGGGCCAGGTTAATGGATTGAATCTACCAGGTTTATTTCTCTAAATTGAAACATCAGTTTCCATTAACATCTCTGTTACACATTTTCCTGAGCTCAGGCTGCCTCCAGGGAAGTCCACTTAAGACATTAAATGAAACTAAACATGGACATCCTTTTCCAGCATCAAGACTTATAATATTTAATAATTATCTAATTATAATTTCTGTTCAAAAATGTGCTAATTATATTTCAAAACATCTTCATGATTCAGAGAGTTTATATTCTCAATAGCCGTATAGTGTAAGCAGGACTAGGTTTTATATTTTAAACTGTAGAGAGTGATACAATTCAGATTAAATATAATTAATCCACTGACACATAACACATAATATTAATGCATGCCCTAAAATTTAAGACCTGACACCCAGACAAGCCTCTAATGACATCCCGATGTTGACTTCCTTGCATACTCACATTTCTTCAGGACGTGGCAAACTTCCATTTTGTTGTTGTTTGTTGTTGTGTACTGTAGAGTCAGAATCAACCCATAGCTGACCCACCAGTGGGTTTTCAGAGGCAGTTAATTGCACAGGAGGAGATTGCCCACCCTTCTCCCATGAAGCAGTTGGTGGCCTCAAACCGAGTGCCTTTGGAATTGCAGCACAGCTTCTTGCCACTAGACCAGAGCTCATAATAATTTTTTATCCCTTTAAATACATGGGCCCATGAAGCATTCATATTACCACTGACTTAAAAGTGTTATCCTTTTTGGAATAATAACGCTGTATTGGTCTAGTGATAAGAAGCTCCCGTGCAATCCCAAAGGAACACGGTTTAAATCTACCAGATGCTCCTTCCATGCAATTCGCTGCCCTTGAAAACCTACTGGAGGCTCACCTATAGTTTGGTTCTGACTCAATGGCACGTAACAACAACAACATCCTTTACAAAGTGTTTTGCAAAGGTAGAGGAAAAGTATGATAGATAATTAAGTGACAGAATTATTTATTTACTTGGTACATCTTGTGTGATACAGTTTATAAGTTTGTTTTGCAGTGAACCATCAGTGTGATAGTTGTATCATCCTAAGAGATGATGTACTTCCTGGGGACTATCACCAAACCAAACCTATTATCCTCAGTTCAGTTTTGATCTTAGTGACTGTGTTGGATAGAGTCACAGTGCTTGTGACCTTCTCAAGGCTTTGTACTCTGTATAGAAGCTGACTGCCAAATCATTCTCCCACAGAGCATTTGGGGGGTTAGAACAACCAATCTTTTGCTCCTAAAATGATTTTGAAAATCTTTAGTGACTAAATGAGACTTGCATCTTTTGCCAAGAGTTGACTTTCTTAACTCTCATAATCTTAATATATGTGCTCTGGCCGAGTAAAGTATGTTGTATTGTTTGCCTTCGAGTTGAGCACGACTCATAGTGACCCTATGAACAAAAGGCCTGAAGGCCCTCTGCAACTATCAGCATTTCTCAAAGTTCATAAAACTTGGAAGCAGGAGTGACATCCACTTCCTAAACAACATGCCTCCAGAAACTCTATGAACTTTGAACTTTAAGAGTTATGTATAGGGGGAAATTATTTGCAATATACTGAAAGTCAGTGGCTAAAACCGTGGAAACTCATTGACTGGGTTCTACTACTTTCTAAGTGTGGAAATCGAAAGTCACTAAACCACATGGAGAAGGATGTGGCAGCTGTGCTCTCATAAAGACAGTGGTGGAAGCTCTATGGGGCAGTTCCACTCTGCACTATGGGTGCTACTTCACAATCAACTCGATGGCACTTTTATGTATATTCTGTCCAACTTCAAAGGTCAGTAGATATGAGTTGCTTTTTTCTTAGTTCTATCCAGCACTGACTAGTATTAAAATAAGCTGTGTTTTCACCAAGCTTTACCTCCTTGCCAATAGAGGAAAAGCATCCCAAAGTATGTGATAGAAAGTGGGCTGCAGGAGACCACGTAATCCAGACATCAGTATCTGAAATCTTAACTGCGCAACGCTTGCATGGCCCTTAAGGCACAGCACACAGAAGAGACAGTTGACTAATAGATGCTTATCTGGTCTTGTCTTTGTTCTTTTTTAGGCAGATAAATTTCAGATGTACGTCACCTACTGTAAAAACAAGCCTGATTCCAACCAGCTGATCCTGGAACATGCAGGCACCTTCTTTGATGTAAGCTGTGTTTTCCCATCCTTGAACAAAATTAATGGGCTGATGGAGATGCTTCTCTGCTTTGGGCTGTTTAGCTACCCTTTCTTCCTCATTTTCCTTCACTGGAAGCCTGTCTCTCACGGATAAAGTATGGAGAAAAACAGGGACCCCAGCCTGTCTCAAATGCTTTGATTTTAGATTAGGTGAAATTTTCCTCAAAACCAAACCAAGCCTTAAATCTCATGTTTAGGAAAACTTATTCTAATGTAACTGCTAATTAAGATGTTCCACTTTTGCCTCATATACGGTGCCCTCAAATGTAGTGGTTCTCAAATGGGGATCCCAGATCAAGAGCAGGAGCATCAAATCACCTGCGAACTTGTTAGAAATGCAGATTCACAGTCCTCATTTTAGATCAGGGTTTTAAAAGCCTTTTCATTTCAGGGTGACCCTCTGCATATGCATTTGCACCCCAGCTATAGTCAATCAGAATCTACATTTTAATAAGATCCCCAGTGATTCTTACAGACCCAGGGATCTTATTAAAATGTAGATTCTGATTCACTTTATGTTGGATGGACTACAGATTCTCCACAGGGAATCAAGGCAGAATGAATCAGAAGTCCTACTTCAAATCTGTTGAACCAGAACCTCAGATCTTACCAAGTGTAATTATCTAAATATGAACAATTCTTGCAACTGATTCTGAGATACTCTAAAATTTGAGAACCACTGCTCTAATTTCCCCCCCCCTTTTGTAGTGTTTACTGTATTGAAAGGGAGCCCTGGTGGCACAGTCCACGGGGATTGTGCTGGTCACCCAAAGGTGGGACCTCTGTGACAGGTCACACCCACCAGTGCTATCTCTTCCTGTGTCATCTGCAGCTTCCAAAAACTTGCTGGAGGGCCAGTCAGGAGTTAGTTCTAACTTGACAACAGTGAAATTGAGATTCTAACGAAGTTGTTTTCAACCTTGAGATCCACTGAAATCACATTAGGATCCTTGAAAAGTTCTAATTCCAGGGGCCCTCCACTTAGAGTCTGCTGTTATTGGCCTGGATAATGGACTTTTTTAAAAATTACTAATTTGCATAAAATAATTTGTTTATATTGTGTTTCATTCATGTATATTGTTGTGGGTTTTTTTCCACTCCTTTTCTTCACCCACCAAATTCTGCAACCCCCTGGATTCCGTCCTCCCTGCCTTTATCCCCTCTGCCCCCTCCCCTTCCCTCTCTATATAGCCATACAAATCTCACTGGTTGTCTCACTGTTTTTACAGTAATGGTCTTATTCAACATCTGTTCTTATGTGCCTGACTTAGATCACTCTGTATAATGCTCTCTAGCCTCTCCCATGTTATATAGTATTTTTCAAAATTGTTGCCTCTGAGTGCTGTGTAATATTCCATTGTGTGAGTGTACCACACTTTCTCCAGTTGTTTGTTGATGGGCATTTGTGTTGTTTCCATGTTCTTGCTATTGTGAATAATGCTGCTCTGAGGATATTGGACTTTTAAGTAATGGACAGCCAGGATTGAATATTCCTGTGCTGGAAGCCAAAAGAAGAGTGAATGCCAATAAGTTTCCTCTGATCCTTGGGTTTTGAATGATGGGACAATCCTATTGATGAATAATGATAATAGGTCTATGTTGTGATGGTACTTAAAGAGTCGTATAGCAGCTATAAAGTGACCACAGTCCAGTGGGTCACTGAGGATGCAAAGTAGGATGAGGAAGTAGAAAAGACAGACTATGAAAGTGGTGAGTGCTCTGGTAATTACATATGAAGTGAGAGAAACCTGAAATTCAAAACCTTTCTAACCTGTGAGTTTTTAGTTGTCTGGCTTCTTCCCTGCTGCCATCTTTCCTTTTAAAAATATGTGGATGTTTCCCAACCTATCAGGACAGTGTGGCAAATCCCCCAGAGCCATGAAAACCTGGCTCCCCTCCTCAAGCTTACTGCAATTAAAGCACCTCTGAGCGTCTTTCTATCCTGACGTTACCATAGCTACAGAAATGGTTCTGTAGGCATCCTGTTGCTGAGTGAAGGAATGATATTTGAATGAGAGGAAGTCAAATGAGGGAAACTATGTTTTTAATAGGAGCATTAATATAAAAATAGAGAGCTTTAGGGGCTGGGTAGTAAGGAATTGTGCAAACAGATGTGGTTTGAACCCACTAACTCCACGGGAGAAAGATAAGCAGTCTTCTCCCATGATATTAGTGCTTCTGAAAACCTGCTAAATGATCAGCTGTTGATTGGTTCCAACTCAACTCTACACAGCAACAGCAATATGAAAATGACCCTGTATTTCCTAAGCTGAAATTTCTGAAGTTAGCTAGAGCCCAAGAAAAAGGCTTCTTCAATCGATTGTCACAATTTATTAGATATATTAGTTTTTTTCTATATCACCCTTACCTTTTATTTATAATGTATTTCTCTTATGATGTTTCTGGTTAATTATTTAGCAGCAGTGTCCATGTTTTCCTGTGGTGTTAAATGCACCATGCCCTGTCTTCCACTTTGCCTTCCTCTGAATATGTTAGGCCAGAAAGATGCAGCCTTTCCAGAGCTGGGTGCCTCCCCAGAGGAGTCATAGGGGCCTTGTTGTGCTCTCTTGCTAAAGCCTCTGGATAAACAAGCATGTGAGGTTTCTTTCCCCAAGGAGTCAAGCTGTCATCTGTTTTACCCATCATCCTCGAACAAGACCAAACATAAATATAAGCCTCTGGAAGAGGGGCAAGTAAGTTAAAATTCCTGCTTTCTGGGCAGTTGGTGGGAAGTGGAGTGACTTTTATTATTATCATTCCCCCTCTTAACTGCCTTCCATAGTCCCAGAACAAGCACTAGCTAATCTGACTTTAAAATTACTCCAATGCTTCCCAAGTTCTCATTCTTACTACTCGTTTAGGGCAAGCTCTTGCATTTGCCGCTGGGAGGGGTTTTTTTAGCTTTCTAATAGCTTTTTTTAAGCTTAGCAGTTTTTAAAGCTTTATTTAGAGATAGATCATATACAGTTTAGGATAGTTTTTAGTGTTGTCGGTGGTTTTGGATATGTTCACAGAGTTGTACAGGCATCACCACAGTCAATTTTAGAATGCTTCAGTATCTCAGAAAGCTACGCAGTACCCATAACTATTAACTCTCTGACCCTTCATTTCCCCCAGCCCTAACAAGCCACTGATGTTCTTTGTGTTTCTCTAGATTTTCCTATCCTTGTCATTTAATGGAGACATAACATGTGTTTCTTTCACTCAACATGCTTTCAGCATTCCTCTATGGTATAACATATTATCAGTGCTTCGTTCCTTACTTCCACAAAATAATGCTGCTTTGTAAGAATAAAACACATTTTATGACACAGATAATACTACATTTTGTTTGTCCCTTCATGAGCTGATGAGTATTTGAGTGATTTCTACTTCTGATTATTATTAATAACACTACTATCAGCCTTGTTAAAATATACTTTAGGTATATACTTTGGCCATTGTTGTCAGAAAGAGCCAGGAAGAGAGATCATGCTAGGAAAGGTAGAGAAGACCCTCAATGAGGTGGACTGACACAGGGACTGCAGCAATGGGCTTGAGCTTGGGAGAGATTGTGAAGATGGTGCAGGAGAGAGCAAGGCTCGGATCAGTTGATCATGAGGCTGTTATGAGCTGTGTCTGGATCTGCTTGTTGTTAGGTGCCATCGAGTCAAGTATGACCCACAGCAACCTTATGAACAACAGATCTAAACCCTGTCCTATCCTGTGCCGTCCTCATACTCCCTGACACTCAAGAGCCCTTTGAAGCAGTTACCGTTTCAATCCACCTGATTGAGGGTTCCTCTTCTTCACTGACCCTCCACCCTTCCTAGCTATTCCTCTCCAAGGAATAGCCCCTCCTAGCAACATACCCAAAGTTAGTGAGGTGAAGCCTCATTGTTGTTTTCAAAGAGCACTCTGAAAAAAAAAAAAGCACTCCGGCTGCACCCTATCCAAGACATACCCATTTGTTCTCCTGGCCATCAATGGTGTGTTCAGTGTTCTTCTCCAACACCGAAGCTCAAAGGAGTCAATTCTTCTTCTTTCATCTTTATTTATTGTCCAGTTCTCAGATGCATAGCAAGTAATCAGAAAGACTATGGCCTGAATCAGATGCACCTTAGTCCTCAAACTGGCATCATTACTCCTCAATAATTTGGAGAGGTCCCTAACTGTAGATTTAAATAGTATAATGCATCTCCTTATTTCCTGACTGCTAGTAACAAGGGTGTTAATTGTGGACCTACACAAGATGAAGCTATTGAAGTTGCAAGCTCCTCTCCATCCATCATGATGTAGCCTATTGGTCCAGTGGTAAAAATCTTTGTTTTCTCAACATTGAGATGCAATCCATACCAAAGGCTGCATTCCTTAATTTTCTGCAACAAATGCTTCAGGTCCTTCCAGTTTTCAGCAAGCAAGGTTGTATCATCTGCATAACGCAGGTTATTGATGAGTCTTCCTCTGTTCCTGATGTCACACTCCTCTTCATAGAGTCCCAGTTCTTGGATAATTTGCTCGGCATACAGATTGAATAGGTATGGACTCAATTTTAAACCATGCAGTGTTCCTCTGTTCTGTTTGCACAACAGCATACCGATCCAACTATAGGTTCCACATGAGCACAATTAAGTGCTCTGGGATTCCTATTTTTCTCAATGTCATCCACAACTTGTTATGATCCACACAGTCAAATGCCTTTGCATAGTCAGTAAAGCACATATGAACAATCTTCTGGTATTATTTGCTTTTAGCCAGGATCCATCTGACATCAGCAGTGATATCCCTGGTGCCACGGCCTCTTCTAAATCCTGCTTGAATTTCTGGCAATTCCCTATCTATGTACTCTTCTAGCTGTTTTTTAATAATCTTCAGAAATATTTTGCTTGTATGTGATATTGTTCAATAGTTTCTACATTCAGTTAGATCACCTTTTCTGAAATATGGACCTTTTCCAATCCATTGGCCAGACAGCTGTTCTCCAGATTTCCTGGCATAGACTAGTGAGTGCTATGGGCAATATATTGGATAACTCAGAAAGTATCAAAAGAAGATGGATGGGATACAGAATCACTGTATAGGAAAGAACAGGCTGACACATAAAAATTTCAGGAAATACTATCTGAACACTCTAGTGCAATATTCAGAGTCTCTTCTGACATCCATCTTGGTTTTTTCTTCCTCCTCTGTCTTTGTAGTGACCTTTTGCATTCTTCCTGGATGATATTCTTTATATCTTTCTGCAACTCATCTGGTCTTCGCTCATTAGTGTTTAAGGTCTCAAACCTATTCCTGAGATGGTTTTGAAATTCACATGGTATAGACTCAAGGTCATATTTTGTTTCCTGTTGATTTGATTTAATTTTCCTTAGCTTCAGCTTGAAACAATGTATGAGCAAGAGCCTGTGGTGATGAAGGAACAAGTTCAAGTGGCTCTGAAAGAACTGGCAAAAAACAGCACGGAAAAGGACGACACTCAATGAGACGGATGACTGGGGTAATAGGGGTAGGTGTATCAGAGACAGTGAAATTGGCACAGGATAGAGAAGGGTTTAGGGATGTTGTACTTAGGGTCACTATGGTTCTCAGGCAACTTGACTGCACATAACAACAACAACTAACACCATATGAACAGGAGCCAGTGGTAATGAAGGAGGAAGCAGAAGTTGCATTGTAGGCACTGGCAAAAAGTAAGGCCCTATGAATCTATGGGATACCTACCAAAGTACTTGTTTCAATTAACAGATACAGCCTTGAAGGTGCTCATCAATTGACTCAGTCACACCTAACAGTAAGAACAACTTAAGCATTATAAATGCACATATGTATTCATTTCTCTTCAGTACGTACTGAGGAGTAAAACTGCTGTATTATGTAATAACTTACATTTTACACACCTTAACTTTTGAACCTCAACCTCCTGTGTTGCTGTTCGGCACTGTTTCTCTATGAAACATTGCTTTCACTATATGTTTCTTCTATTTAAGATCTGTGATATTTTACTCTTGAGAACTCATCATCAAATCCTTTTTAAAATTCTAGCCCATCAAGAACTTAACCCTATCTAGCTTATGTAGCTGTATTTTTCACCACTTCTGGAATTCAGTTGTGTGCCTGCCATACCACTCAGATATTATCCTCATTGTCCTCTAAACATACCGTGATTAACTTAAACATTTATATTTTGTTTTCCATGTTCTCCCATTAGTCAGAGCCATTCATACTTAACATTTAACAAACTTTCCACTTCACTAAACCGTACCTTACCCTCTAAGCCCTAGCCAAAGACTTTCTCTCTTTTAAACCATCTCTGGCCCTCCTGTAATTTCTCTTTAGCAACCTTCATGTCATCCTTTGTTGTGCTTTATTTTATGTGTGAATATTCCCAACTAGCTAAGGTTTTCCAGAGCAGGGAGTAAAATGCAGCCCTCACTGATCATCACAACACCTAGTGGGAGATCATTTGGGAGATTGTACAGAGAATGGATTAGAAGAAGTGCTGAAAGTTTGTGTGTAGAAGAAAGAGACCTTGAATAAGCAAAGTACTTCTGAAAAGCAAGAATGTTCTGGAAAAACAAGAAAGAAGCACTCTCTGACCTCAAAACCTACTACACAGCTGTAATAACCAAAGCAATATGGTACTGGTACAAGGACAGGCACAAAGACCAGTGGAACTGAATCAAGAACCTGGAAATTAACCCATCATGTCAACTGATATTTGTCAAGAAAACAAAACCTATCAAATGCAGAAACTACAACCTCTTCAACAAATTGTGCTGGCAGAACTGGACTGTTACCTGCAGGAAGCTAAAGCAAGATTCACATATCTCACAATACACAAAAATCAACTCAAAGTGGATCAGACACCTAGGAGTTAAGTCCAAAAACCTTGAAGACAATAAAAGACCAGGTGGGACCAAGCTTATAAGGCCTAACCCATGGTATAAAGACACTGACAAATACAACCAGAAATACACAGACAGGAGAAGATAAAATTGATGAATGGGACCTTCTAAAGATTAATCCATGTGCACATCAACAACTTTTTTCAACAGAATGAAAAGAAAACCTGTTGTCGTTCTTGTTGTTATGTGCCATTGAGTTGCCTGCAACCCTGTGTACAGCAGCTCTGGAGCCTGCCCTGTCCCGAGCCAGTCTCACTGATTCCAGCACACCTACCCCACTGCACCAATTACTATATGAATTTCTTCTCCTACACTGTCCCTCTACCCTTCCCAGCATGATGTTCTTTTCCAAGGACTAGTCCCTCCTGGGAAAGAAAACCTACTGACTGGGGGAAAAAAATATTTAGCAATACCATCTCAGACAAGAGTCTCATAACAAAACTTTACGAAATACTTCAGTGCCTCCACAATAAAAAGACTGATACCCAATTACAAAATAGGCAAGAGACATGGAAAGAGTTATGTCTTTACAGAGGAAGACATTTGGATGGCCAACAGACAAGTGAAAAAATGCTCAAAATCACTGGCAATAAGATATACAAATCAAAACCACAATGAGATACCATCTCACCTCAGTAGAAGTAGCAAAGTTTAACAGAACAGCAAGCAATAAATGTTGGAAAAGATGCAAAGAGATAGGAACTCTCATACACCGCTGGTGGGATTGTAAAATGGTGTAATCATTCTGGAAGTCAGTTTGGTGTTTTCTCAAAAAACTGAACATAGAAATTCCATATGATCCAGCTATTCCACTGCTAGTTATATGCCCAAGAAATTTAGAACTGAGACCCAAATGGAGATTTGTATACCAATATTAATAGCAGCATAATTCACCATTGCAAGAATATGGAAACAACCCAAATGTCCAACCACAATCAAATGGATTGAGAAATTGTGTTATATTCACAGGATAGAATACTGTGCTGAACTCAGGAAAAAATATTTCAAAAATTACTACATAACTTGAGAGGGACTGGAGAGCATTATGCTGAATGAACTAACTCAGTCTCATAAGGACAAATACTTCATAAGACCGTTATTGTAGAAATAAAAAGATAACTAGTAAAATGTGTATCAGCATCCAGGGGGGGGGAAAGTGGGAGCAGAGGGGTGAAGGTGGGCGGGGAGAAATTATAAGGTCACACAATTTGATGGATGGAAGGAGGGGGGTTGTAAAGGAAATGAGAAAGATCGTCAGAGATGTGGAAAGACAGGCTAATGGTGGGCATACTTTAATGATGATCAATTCTATAAAACATAATGAATGGGTATAATTGTATTCACATTGTGAATAAAGGATAGTGTGGAACACTCACACACACACATACACACCAAGTGCCAAAAGACACGGAGACCTGGTAGTCCTCGCCCAGGCATGTGTGATGATAAGACTGTTGGTAGAAATGGAAAGGAAAGCTTTGTGACAAAAGATAGCAGAGAAGTGACTGTACATGATTCCGTGGCTTCCAGCTCAAGGGACTTGAAAAATGAGGGGGGTGCCATTGGTCAAAAGAAAAAAGTTTTAAGAGATAAAGTGATCATTCTGAAGTAAATTGTGTTAAAATTAAAAGAGGGATGGTAAAGAGATAACTACAGCCGACCGAGGAACCATCGGAACAGAAACTGAGCCTCCTTTTCCACCTGCCCTGTGCTCTCCTCTCCTTTTCTTTCCCTCTTTTACTTGTGTTGTGTTTAACTCTTTTTCTTTAATGTCTGTTTCCCCTGCCTCTCCTTTACCCTTCTTTGTTATTTATCTCACAGTTCTCTTTTAAAATGTGTATCCTTCTCCATTTCCGTTTTATTTTTATTTCTGTTTCACACACCTGCGTTCTTTCCCTTTCATCATCTCTCCTATTTTTTCTGTTTATGAACACATCTTGATCTCTCTTGCTTCCCTTTCTACTCCTGTTTCCCCAACAAAGAACATTTTTTCCAATTAAGGACATTAGCTCTGGTTTTGTAATCTTTTCCCTCTTCCCCCTCCCTTTTCTTCTTACCCCTGCCCTCCTCTTCCCAGAACTCTCGCACACCCCTGTGTGTCTAATCAGGTCTGGTTTTGTCCCTACAGGAGATACAGCAGAGGCATGGCCTGGCCAACTCCATATCTTCTTACCTAATTAAGCCTGTCCAGAGGATCACTAAGTACCAACTGCTCCTGAAGGTAACTCACTCCTCTCATCGCCTTCCCCCTTCCCCACTCTCTCAGCTTTGACAGTGAGACTAGGAAATTGTCCCCCTCTACCTACAGTAGAACTTCACCACCAAGCTCATGCAAGGATTATGGGTCCCAAAGTACATGTCTTAACCCATCAAACTCTAGATGATCATTTCTGGAGAGGAGTGAGGGGAAAAAATGAGATCAGAAACAGGTTGTGATTATTTCTGTACCTGCCAACCACCTACCAACTCCTGTTCAACTTTTAGGGGCTTCCACGTTAGGCAGCCAGCAGGTGCTTGGAGATCTTTGCTGTTGTTCCTGAAACTCCTTGAGGAATCTGATAGAATCAGGAGTCAAGGTCTTAAGATTTTTTTTTTTACATTTCTTGGTGGAGATGTAAAGAGAAATGGAGGCCAGTGTGGTCCCTACTATTACTTAATCTCTGTGTCTGTCTGGCTGCGAAGTTTTTGAGAGAATGCAGTCAAAGAAGGAGTATTAGAACACACTGGCATTCTCGTATGTCAGAACCCATATGTTAGGTATTCTTTTCAAGCCAACCAAGAGATTTTTTTTCTCTTAACATCTTTTTCTAAGATTCACATAATCACGTTACAGAGAACAGTGAGTACTTTGAGTTGATCCTTCTCAAATAAGGTAATATGAAAATATTTCTCCACAAAGCCAGAAAAGTTGATATTGTAAGCAGCATGAAGTCAGGCTTGGAAATTATTATATACTGAATATATTATATGTATTATATTTGGAAGCAGGAGTGGCATCCACTTTCTAAATAATATGCCTCTGGAAGCTCTATGAACTTTGATAAATGGTGATAGTTATAGAAAGGCTTCAGGCCTTTTTTGCCATAGGGTCACTATGAGTTGTGCTTGTCTCAATGGCAATCAACAGTAACATATTACATATTGCAATTATTATATTATCATACTTGAAAACATAGAGTCAGTATAAGAGAGAAAGACCCTCACCAAGATGGAGTGGCAGAGTGACTACAGCGATGGGCTCCAGGATGTTGGAAGTGGTGAGGATGGCACAGGACAGGCCAGGGTTTAGGTCCATTGCTCATAGGGTTGCTGTGAGTCACAGTCAAGTCAACAGCACATAACAACAAATAATCCCCGTCTAGATTCATTCATAAGGTATAAATAAAAGTCTCCCACAATTTGAATATTTTGCTAGTTGCTCCTTAAATGCAGTATTTGTGAAGGTGGAGCGATATGTTTGAGCAGTATTGCTCCAGAGAAAATCTGATTAATTTCAGCTTCTTTCTAGAGGTTCTGTAGGTTACCCACAGAATCTGCAAAGATTCTAGCTTGACAGAACCTGAAAACCAGTCTTGTTTCAAATCTAGGGCTCTAGTCTCAGTAGAGTGTCTCTACCTTCCCTGGCCCCTGATGTCTTAGCCCTTGTGGACCTGGGGTAAGAGGACTGGGGAGGCAGGAAGGTGGAGATGTAGAGAGCCTGTGCTCTGTGTGTCTTTTTCCTCTTCTGGGTCAGAGAGGATCAGGCACCACTGTTTCCATCAGTGTCCTTCCTGTAAACCACCTCATTTCTCATTTCCAAGAAATAGCTGTAGCTTCTAATTTCAATCCCTGAAATCATTCAATCCTTAGAGAATTACAACTCAACATGATCTTTATTGAGAAATGATACTGTAAGGAACATCTTAACTATTTGACAAAGCCTCCTATCATTATCTTTGTCTTAAATTTTTTGCATAAAGACTTGATAGTTCCCTGCCCCTGGTGGTACAAACGCTTAACGCTCTCAACCATTAACTAAAAAGTTGGTCGTTCTAATCCACCTAGATGCACCTCAGAAGAAAGGCTGTACACTCTACTTTTGAGAAATCAGCTGCTAAAAAAAAATCTGTAGAGCCCAGTTCTATTGTGAAATATATAGAGTTATTGTTAGCCTGGGTCAACTTGACAGCAACTGATTTTTTTATAAACACCTACAAAAATGCACATAAAATTTCAAAATGGTTGTTGGAACTCTCTCCTGAAGAAAATCAACATTTAAACAAGGAGACTTTGAGAAACTTACCACTGAGCTTTATAGTTACTTAACGTTTTCCTTAGCCCATATCTGTGTCTAAATGTACTTTCCCTCCCCATCTCACTTAGGATACACCTAAATTATTTTTCTTATGCTACTAGACTGCTAAGTTTTTTTTCTCTGTAGTTTAAATTTAAGTATCTCAAAGCTTTTCCAGACGTTGATAAGATCATGAATTAAAAATGAACCAAAAAACCCAACTACCCTGCTCATCCTGCCAGTGTTTTAAGTCTATTAGAATGCAGTGCTAAAAGAGAGTTTCACGTCTCCTTTCCAATCCTGTCAGGCTGTGGTTCCCCAGGATTGATTATGTGACATAGACAAGGGAGGGATGTGATGAATGGAAGAGACTCCCCAGTTTTGCTTTAGGCAGATGGAGCTGTGGGCTCTGAGTCTTCATCCTGCCATTGGGTCTTAGAAACAGTAACCTTGAAGGTAATTGAAAAGCTAAACAAAAAGGTAAAGGGAAATTGGTTGTGATAAAGTTGTAAAATTCTTGAGAAAAGGTCTTAAGATAATTTTGGCCAATTTGAAATGTGCTAATGGCAGCAGACCTGCTGAGTAAAAGAATAAAATTATTTGCTGAGCTTTTACTATAAATAAATAATAGGGATTTATTTTCTCATTAAGATCAGCTTTATTCCGAATAAATTGATATTTAATTATCCGTATTCACTGGGGTTTATCACTTTAGGTGCAACATGAAAGTGGTAACTGGATGTCAGTTAGAGGGCTCGATATTCCTGTGTAAATCAGCTGCAGCTGTCCTTTTAGAGTCTAGATTAAATGCGGAGCCTTCTCCTTACCATAAACTGTACAAAGGATTGGAGGAGAATTTATTGGCTTTGCTGGGAGACCAGTGAGCTTGCAAATTGCTTTGGGAGATTAAATTAATTGGTGTTTTCTCTTGTCAGCTGAAGCATATTTCTTGTTTCTCTCTTCTATTTCTGCCTCAGAAGTTCCTTTGATGGTCTATGAGAGCAAATTGGGAGGGAAGAATTAGAAAAGGCTAAAGGGATCAGAGTACTTCAGGCTGACAGAAATTAAATACAACTTTCTGAACAATAAGGGCGTAATATTGAGCAGGACCAGAATAGCACTTAGAACTGAACCCTTCTATCTCCCAAACATGTGCAGTGGGTACTTTGCCTCTTCTGATGGGGAATTCGCCCTTTACATGTGGGACTGTATCTAAGGTAACACAAGGGAGTGTCAACTCATATTATGAATCAAATATCAAGCATTTCCACTTAGCAGTCATTTCAAGATACATATAAGTCTCAAAATAGAGACAAAACAGAGGACGTCCAGAATGACTAGTGTAGCTGCAGGTCCCGTCTTTCGGCATCAAGATGTGCTCTGATCCAGACTTATGTACAAGGTCTGTAAATTATATATGCGGCCAGGCTACCCTGGAAGGAGCCATTTGGACCACAAAACATACTCACTTTTAACTTAGATATTTCCATAGTTTCTATTCACTTTCCAAGAGCCCTGATCCTAAAGCCACAGTTTCAGGTTGATTTACCATGGGACATCCTCAGCTGGCCAGACATATCCTGCTAAAACATTCCGTGAATAAGGGCTCTTTGTGGTGGCACGTATCATTAGTGCATTTTCCAGCAGATCTGTCATCAGCATCTTTACAGGATGTGATCTGATCAAAGTCATTCTTTCCTGCAAGTATGCCTTTTACTGTCTAACCCATATCACCCCTGGCCTGCATTGAGTGATTATGGCTAACAGATCAGTTACTTAACTGTTTTTATCCCAGCTTCAAAGTAAGCAAGATAAAGTAATCCTGATGGGGAAAAAAATGAAAAGTTAATATCCTTCTGGTTTGGGCAAAAATACTCCAAAAAAACCATCTATATGATTCCTAAGATAGTTGTAAATAATCTTTCCTCTATCAGCTTAATACTGTGTCTCTTTTATGAGGATGATCATGACATCAATAGACTCCAATAGAAGGTACAAGAGTTGGACATGCCCCCAGAAGTCTTAGTGTAGTAGAGGATATGGGGGAGACAGAGTTGGTAAGTAGAGGACTGAATTTGGATCCAGGAAACCTGGAGTCGAATCTATGCATGATCTACAGTCATTTAGGGGAGCTCTGGTGAGCAAGGCCCATTGCCACAGTCACTGTCAATCCACGTGGTCCAAGTGGTAAAGAATCCCACTGCCAACCCAAAGGCTTCTGGTTCAAGTCCACCAGGTGATCCATGGGAGAAAGAAGGGCAGACTCCTATACAGTATCATAGCCACTAAAAGCTCACTTGGGGCATCAGCTGTGAGTTACTTCTGACTCAATGGCTCATAACAACAATATAACAATCTTTGTATGAGCTGGAGAACATCAAGTCACTATTTCTAAATTGTTTTCTCATCTAGCAATGAAAGGACAAGTCTAGAATCCCATCTGTTGACCATGGGCTGTGAACTCCTGGTTGATGTGACCTAAAAATCTTTTATAACTCTACATTATAAACCCTGAAAATGTCTCCCACCTCAAGTTGTTCCCAGTATGTGTAAGTCAGCATCCGGGAAGTGGAAGGAACCAAATGCACTGCCATGAACTTGGTTCTTTCTCATATGGCCATCCTCCACTGGATTTTTGAGGCTACGACTCTTAATAGGAAGAAACTGCCTGATGTGTCTCCTCAGAGCTGATGGGTTTAAGCTGCCAATCTTGTTAGCCACCCAACGCTTAACCTACTATGTTATATCAGACTCATTGCTTTTGAGCTGATTTGTCGATTCCTATTTATGATGATTCTCCATTGTTTTCCAAGACTGTAAATTTTTATGGGAAGAGACTTACCATTTTTCTTCCACCAAGTAGCTGCTGCACTCAAACGACTGGCCTTTTGATTAGCAGTGTAATACACTACACACTGCACCATCAGAACTCTTTACGACACTGCGTGGTGGTGCTTGTGATTGTGTGCTGTTGAGTCAGAATATAGGTGACCCTTCAGCAGATTTTCAGAAGCTGTAAATGTCATGGGAGGAGATCACCGTCTTTCTGTATTGAAACACTGGTGGATTCTAACTACCTGCAAACCACCAGAGCCCTCTTACTATACTATGTGCTGTTGCTGTTGTTGTGTACAATCGAATCAGAACTGACCCGTAGCAGAGCGGCTGGTGGGTTTTCAAAGGCAGTAAATCATACAAGAGGAGATTGCCCATCTTTCTCCTGTAGAGCAGCTGCTGGATTAGAACTGTTTACCTTTGCATTGGCAATACAATTCCTTACCACTAAACCATCAGAGCTCCCTACACTGTGTTGTTACTGTCATGTGCCATCAAGTCAGAACCAATTCACAGCTGATCTGCCGGGGGATTTTTCAGAGGCAGTAAATTGCACCAGAAGAGATTGCCTGTCCTCCGAAGAAGCAGCTGGTGGGTTCAGATCTCGTGCCTTTGAGATTACAGTGCAGTGTGTAAATAAAGTGGCTTTAACAATGACTGTGCAGTGCTATATTGAGTGTTGTACATTTTAAATATACTTCCCTTTTTCTTTTTAGGCTTCCACACTACTTTACTTCTTTTTTATACTCTTTATTTATTTGGAATATTTCCCTCTCAAGAGGACAATCTGGTGTTCTCATTGCTGTTTCCCCCCCACCCCCAGCCATTTTGAAGTTGAATTAGACTGAAGTTAGCTTGGGCCAGGACTTCAAACTAGTTCTTTTCAGTCTGAACCTCTGCTGAGAATTATTTGACTTTCAATCTCAAGAGTATGGAGTCAGAATCTACATTTTAACCAGATCCCTAGGTGATTCTTATGTACATATATGTAAAATGTGGTAGGAAAGTGTATGTGTGTGTGTGTATGTGGAGTGTATGCGTGTGTGTATGTGGAGTGTGTGTGTGTGTGTGTGTGTAATCTTGTTAAAAATGCAGATACTGTGATTCAGTCCATCTCCATGGAAAGGCACATTATCAGTAGGGGGTCTAAATGGAATGAACCCATTTAGAAGTCCTGGTTTGGACTAAACTGTAGAGAAAGCTCAGTCTGGGAAAATTATAATGATTGAACTCATTGGGAACACTTGTTACCCACCTTCCTTATATCTTAGAGAAAGCGTTACAGAGAATTCATTGCCATGACGAGTTAGACAGTAGGAGGATGGGGAAGTGGGGGGGGGGGGAGAATGGTTCTAATTGCTTCTGGACTTTGTCCGCAGGAACTTTTAACTTGCTGTGAAGAAGGGAAAGGGGAGCTCAAGGACGGCCTGGAGGTGATGCTGAGTGTCCCAAAGAAAGCCAATGATGCCATGCACGTCAGCATGCTAGAAGGTAGTTCCTCTTCTGAACGGGGACGTAGGGCTGGTGTGGTCCTCCTGTAACCAAGACCAGGGAGCAGCATGGGGAGGAGTGGTAGGGAGTCAAGCAAGATGCTAAGCTGGACAAGGAGAAATCACAAGTAGTTCCATGAGGCTTGAAGACGTGGGGAGTGCAGCAGGGACCAATTTAGCTAACATCTTGCCTCCAGGTAGGACCGTGCCCCACGCTTTACTGCCTATGATGTAGTCTAAGGCAGAGCATCATTCTTACTTACTATACATGGACTAGAGCCCCTGGCCCATACAAGTCCTCTTTTTTTTTTTTTTTTTGCGTTTGCATTCATTTGCCATCAGGGGAGGTAGAAATCCTACTTTTACACACACCTGTATACCTTTCCTCGGAAGTTAGGAAAATCCATGTCTATAAGCTAGTCTTATCAAAGGACATGTAATCTATTGGAATTCTGTTCTTGGAACTCAAAAGCCTAGTAGAGTAAAGCTCCGTTAAAATGGTACAAACACTTAAAGACAAATGAGTAGAACGGCAAACAGGTGCTGAGGGAAATTGGTATACTCTTACCAATATATAAATCTGTGGGCTAATTTTCTCATCTAGGCTTCACACACACACACACACACACACCCCCACCCCGTGACCCCTTTCCCCTCCAAGAGACTTGATCTGGTCTCACTACTTCCTGGACTGTCTCTAGCCCAGATTCTTAGAAAACAAGTGACCTTGAATATGTTCTCCAGGCTGAGGACTAACACCTGAATGTATTCCTGTTGCCACAATTTCTATCCCCGCCCCCCACTGGGTAACCTCTACAAGTACCCTGATCCTCCAGCGTGCCACTGACCTGCATTCAAAATCTAGTTACCCCGCATGTAGTCTGTGAATCACTAGTGGCACCTGAAACTTGTTAGAAGTCCAAGTTCATGGGCTCCATCTCAGCTTCCTGAATCAGAATCTTTTGAGGGTGGGGTAAGGTGGAATCTATGTTCAAAAGCTTTCCCAATGATTCTTACCTATTTTAAAGTTTGAAGATTTCTGTTAAAGACTTAATGTGCTACATATAACTATTGAAGGTTCATGCTCCACACTGTATAGAACCACTAAAGGGGAGGTCCAAGGAATGAAATATAAGAAATAAGGACAAATGAAGTGGAGCCATGGGCACCTCACAAGACAGTGCTGGCCCTCAGCCTCAGAGCTCTGAGCTAGGAATGATGAGAGTTGTGAAACAAGGGAGGGCTGAGGCCAAGTAGGATCTTTGCATGAGACTCCACTGCTGTGGGTTATGTATACAGAGGACATGGGGCAGGAAAGGGGGCCTAATTACAGCTCTGCAGCGTAGCCCGTTTCAATGGTACAGAGCCTCAGGAGTCAGCAGAGAGAGAAAAGCTCTCGAAGAGCTGAGTAGTAACAGAGAGAACGGAGTGTAGCCTAGTGCCCTTGAATGAACCAGTGGAGAAGCCCCACAGAATGGGAATGGGTGTTTTTCAGGGTTTGACGAGAACCTGGATGTGCAGGGAGAGTTGATTCTCCAAGATGCCTTTCAAGTCTGGGACCCGAAGTCGCTGATCCGGAAGGGGCGGGAGCGGCATTTGTTCCTCTTTGAAATCTCCTTGGTTTTTAGCAAGGAGATCAAAGATTCTTCAGGACACACAAAATATGTTTACAAGAACAAGCTACTGGTAGGTGGGGCCGGTGGGATAAAGGAGACACCTTGCTTCCATAGAGCCCTTGGGCAGGAAGGGATCTTGGAAGAGCTCATCAGTTCTTCTGTCTCCACACCAAAAACCATCCCAGACAAGCGAGACTCTCTCCTATTGGGGAAGCACCCACCTCACCTTCCACTTCTGCATTTGGCGTTGAGGCTCTTTCTGTTCGCTCTGTTCGCTCGTAGCACTTCCTCGTCACCTTCCCTCCTTGGCACCTGCTGATCAGGCACATGCCTGTAGGTCCTCTCATCCTGGGGAGATGTACAAAATACCCAGTTTGTTTAATTATAATTGACAGAAGCCCCTCCCTCGGTCCTCTCCTCTTTGTTGCCTTTCCCATCCCACCCCAGCCCTAAGTTTCCCCACTGCCTCCCCCTTCCCCGCCTCTCACAGGCATTTCCTGTCTACAGACCTCAGAGCTGGGTGTGACCGAGCACGTAGAGGGCGATCCCTGCAAATTTGCCTTGTGGTCTGGGCGCACCCCATCCTCAGACAATAAAACAGTGCTCAAAGTAAGTACTGCTCTCTGCTGGGCACAAGAACAGGGCCTGGGGGTACTGGATGAGGGTGGTGGGGTGTGGGGCTGGAGAAGTCACTGGCCTCTGAGCCTCTCTTGGGAGTGGAAGCATCACCTGAGTATTAAATAAAAAAATAAATTCTTCCATAAAGTATACCCAAATCGCAAAGACAAGTGGTCTCCTTCAGTCCACATAGGCATATGATTGTGGACAGAGCTCAAGGCATCACCTCTTGACCTTCCATTTACACTATGTTCTGTCCACATATTTACCTCAGATGACAAGAAAAATAAGTGACCCTTTGACAAATGACATCTCAACTTGGTTCACATTCCTTCAATATTTACACACACACACACACACACACAGACACTTTCTACGTATAAGATGCTCTGTTCAACTATGGGAATAGTAAGATAGGGACCTTGTCCTCTGGGACTTAACATTCTAGAAATTCTGTTGTTGCTTAGTGCCTTCAAGTTGGCTCCCACCCATAGAGACCCCATGACAACAGAGCTCTTGTAAATCAGTCACGTGGGGACCATGCTGAAAGAGGTGTGGCGAGAAGGGTCTTTCATGACATAACACCCTTATGGAGTCAGTCTGGCTCTGCAGAGTATGGCATGGGCATTACATGAGTGCCGGTAGTCACGCTAGGCTTGCTGTGCAGGAATTCTGCAGGTGGTGCGGCTGCCAGGCACTTGCTTATCAGGGCGTGCCTACCCAAGGAAAAGGTGGTGCAACCCTGAAGAAAATTTCCCAGAGAAAAATTCCACAAAGATTAATGGGGTGTTCGTGGAATGGTTGCAAAACCTTCAACTACCAGGATTGTTGTTATGTGCTGTAGAGTCACCTGCGAATCATAGTGACCCTATTTACAACAGCCCTAAACCCTGCTTCGTACTGTGCCAATCTCATTGTATCCAACACCCCCACCCTGATTACCCTAGTCACTGAATCAACCCACCTCATAGAGGGTCTTCCTCTCCTGCGCTGTCCCTCCACCCTCCCAAGCATGATGTCCCTCTCCAAGGACTGGTCCCTCCTTGCAACATGTCCAAACTATGTCAGATGAAGCTTCAGAATTCTTGCCTCAAGGAGCAGTCCGGTTTAACCCTCTCCAGGGTGAACCTGTTTATTTTCTCAGCAGTCCATGGTACTGTTTAACAAGCTAAAACTCCAGGACCAGCTTTCACTCGTTACAAGCCTATGTATCCATATTGGGTTTTTAACACCCCAATCAATATCCACACTATTTTTAAATGTCCCCTTACTGGCCTTCCCAGTACCTAGATCTCCCCAGTGTATGTTCGTGAAAGTGTCAATTCCTGGCCCACAGGGCTTTCCAAATGCTGCCCCAGTGCAGGATAGATATCACGATTAGTGCTCCAGGGGTTACTCAGTTACTGAGAAATCATCCCGATGTAAGTCTACATTGAGTCTCAAGGTCATAGCTCTGGAGCAGCATGTTACTAGGAGAGTCACGGGTATAAATTGAGAACTGAATGCCCTAACTATAGATGTGTTTGAAAATCACAAACCAGTCTTGCGAGAGGAAGATTGATAGCTGGGCACAGTGAAGGGCTGGGTCCTCATTGTCTCTCCCTGTGGCACCCCAGGCCTCCAACATTGAAACCAAGCAGGAATGGATCAAGAACATCAGAGAAGTGATTCAAGAAAGGATCATTCACCTGAAAGGAGCTTTAAAGGAGCCAATTCAGCTCCCCAAAACACCAGCCAAACAAAGGAACAATAGTAAGAGGTAACCAGCACCTCTCCTTTCAGTTCTGCCTCACAAATTCTGGGAGGGATCTGGGTAAATCTTCGTTTCTGCAGGGGTGTGGCTGCACTGCAGAGAGACCCCCTCTTCTTAAATATGCCCCCCCTATTCTATCTGAGTTACCTGGTTTTTAAATATCTCACCATTTAAGTCCAGTGTAGTGTCACTGAGACCTACGTATTTAATAGATATTCTACTAAATGTTACAAAAAAGATAAAAATAAGAAGCAATTCCCTTAGGGACCATCTAACAATCACCTCTCGTGCATGAAATAGGTAAGAAGAGCAAATGTCCCCCATAAGGAAAGTAAATGCTCGAAGAATTCAAAGAAACGGGACATTAGATTAGCTCTAGAATGGGGAGTATCTAGGGAAGACCTTGGGGGAAGAGATAAATTATGAGTGTGGCTGGCTGTTCACTGAACCAGTTGTATGGGGTTATGTGGTCGTAATGTGATATTATGGTGATAGTAAAAGAGCAGACTTTATAGCAACCCCTATAGCATTCTCAACTTTATTGACATTGTTGTGTGCTGTCAAGTCAGAACCAACTCATAGCTGACAGACCCTCCAGCAGCTTTGCAGAGGTAGTCAATTCCATGGGAGGAGATTGCCCGTCCTTCTCTGCAGAGCAGCTGATGGATTCGAACCACAAGCCTTTGGGATTGCAGTGTATATTCTTACCATTCTTATCAGAGTTCCCTTTATTGACATTAAGCTATTGGACAGAAGAGGCCTTACTTCTTGTATTTTCATCTCCCTGGGCCCTTTTAATCATAGTTTCCTTTAGACCACTGGGTATCTTCTTAAATACATATTTACTTGTTAAGTTTCCATGTGATACTTAGAATATGAAAAAAGTAATATAAACACTTCAAATGAAGTTTGAAAAAGCAAATATAAATCATTTTAGGGAAGATGGACAGGGGTGGTTAGACCATCTCCCCTCCTTTCAAGTTCATCAGTGGAATCAAGTCCAATCCAGAGAATGTGGTCGACTTTTTGGCATCAGCCAGGACCATGGGCACTGTAGGAGTCCTAGTCAGAGTGAAATGGTAATCAGAAGAAACATATAGCTGAGGCAGAAGCCCCAAGACCTGCATGACCAGGATAAGGATACTTGCTCAGTGCTGAAAAAAACTAAGTGTGACTATATTCATACTTCCGGAGTACAGTAAGACACTTACCTTAGTTTAACACTGCAAATAGACTCGAAGAAGAAAATAGAATGGAAACACTTAGAAGGAACTGATTTCTAGCCATTTCCTATGGAGCTTAATTTGCCTCTGACATTCGTTGGGTTACCCTGAGTCCGAACTGACCATTAGTAGCTGGCGTGGTGTGGGTGAAATGGGATTAATAGGGGATACACAGACCTTGGTGATGCCTGTCCCCCTTGTTTTCTCTGTCATTGTCCTATGATAAGATGAGAATTGTTTTGTCACAGAAAATAATCAGGCAGTCTGATTAACTTGGTTCCCTGGATAAATGGGGACAGAGTTTATGGAGGAGTGGATTGGCTTGGGAACTGCCACCCACATTCCTGACTGGGTTCCAAACAACCTCCAGAACTGGCTTCATTTTGTATTGGACCAGAAGGTCCCAAACTGGGCCAGAATAGCAGGAAGCAGAGAGTACAGCCAACTCTTAACATCTACCAATGGTGAGGTGCAGGAGCCCAAATAATAAAAAACAACGGATGATTTCAGAGTCCTTTATTTTTAGTTTTGAAATGTGTCACATAATTTCTTTTTACAGCAGGTTGTTCTTCCTACGAATGTATGGCTTTTATTATTAAAATAAGTTGGCATTTCCCAAACCCACATGTGGTGATGAAAGAGCAGTCAACTGAGAAATGTCTGAGTGGAAGAAAATACCTTTATTTTCTCATGACTGATAGACCCAATGCAGACGCTCTGGTAGACAGCAGACAGTAGGCACACCGTGTATCCTAGTGTGCACACGTCGGTCCATGTGCGCTCTCTTCCTTACACTAGATTGTAATTGTGTGTGTGGACTCTATGAGGTGACCTCATCATTTGGGGCATTAAGCCCATGGTCTCCACTGTCATAAGATTCTCAGGCAGCAGAGACTTGTGTCCCTTAATGGCATTGCTTGTCCTATACAAGCAGCATCAAACGAGCTATGTTTGCTGTAGACGTCATCCACACTCTGCCCTACTTCTCCCCAGTTTTTCCTGACATGCCCCATTCAGGCTCCATCAGTTCCCCTCTGCTCTGGCTATGGATAGGTTCAGTGCCAAATTGGAATATGATTCTACAGGTGGAGAATTGAATAGATATGGGACTGGGGCAGCTGTGTGATCTGGGGACCATGGAATGAGTCCAAATGCCAGAAAGGGGCTTGAGAGATGGTCTGCTCAGGAGCACAGCTGACTCAGAAACTGCTATGGGATCTGTGACTGTTGCCTTCTGTGTTGATAAGGAATGATTTTTTAAAAAATAAGCAAAAGATTAATGAGACCTATTGAGACATAGGCAGTACATTTTCCCTTCATAACCTGGAGTTGAGATTGCAACAATCTGGAACGTCCCAAAGATAATCTCTCCTAGAGAAACTATCTTGAGCAGAACAAATGGAAGTTGAATATTTCATTAGTTTTTTTTTTTTTTTTTTTTTTTAGTGTAAGTTTCATTTTATTAAATGTGACTGAAGCAGACACCGTGGTGATTAAAGAATTTAGCCAAGATGGCTTAGACTTCTGGCCCACCTTAGAGGGTAGCTAGAAACCAATTTTAGTCCCAGTTTGCAGAAAAATTATCTG
Organism: Elephantulus edwardii; assembly: GCF_000299155.1. Lineage (NCBI taxonomy): Eukaryota > Metazoa > Chordata > Mammalia > Macroscelidea > Macroscelididae > Elephantulus > Elephantulus edwardii. The sequence continues at coordinate 5,575,234 of NW_006399782.1, read as the reverse complement.
ATGGCCCAGAACTCTGAAAGTGCTGAAGACAGCCCAGTCCGCTAGGTTCTGAGTCGTATGTCCATCTCCCTGCTGCCTGTTGGGAATTCATTCCCGGAGAGCAGTTCGCCCCCGCTGCAGAAGGGCCAGAGGAGTTAGGAGGAAAGGATCATTTTGCTTTTAGTACCAACGTTGTGATTATGTGTTTGCTAAGTGCAAGAGGTGACATCATTGAAAATCCCATAGTGATGCACCCTTTAGCAGGATAATTTTAGGTAAATCCCTGCAGGAAAGCTCTCTGCCCTGCCAGCCCCACTGGCAATCCTATCGCTCTCAACCAACGGTGGTACCCCCCCGCCCCCACCCCTGTTTTTTTTTCTCTTCTTCCTGCAGGGATGGAGTAGAGGATGGTGACAGCCAGGGGGATGGGAGCAGCCAGCCAGATACTATCTCCATTGCCTCAAGGACCTCTCAGAACACAGTGGACAGTGACAAGGTAGGACAGTGTCCCCACCTTTCTTCCCCCAAGACACCTTGTTGACTTAAAAGCCCCTGGAGAGTTAGCCCCAGAGGAACTCCTCCCTCTGCGGATTCTAACTCAGAAGGCGGTTGTCTTTTTGTGCCAGCCAAAGGGGAACGAGCAGGTCTGGAGGAGTTATGTTGAAGCATGGAAATCTCATCTCAGGGGCTAAAGGATTGAAGTGAACCATTCCGGCAGGCAAACAGAAGTGGGGACGGGTGGGGAGTGGCAGAGTCTAGGTCTCTTCTCCTTGTGAGATTACCCACCTTGTCTTCTCAACCTTCTGGGAGGAAGGTCTCAGGAGGCAGAAGTTAAGATAGTTTAGTGACCATGATTGGCTCATTTTCATCCTTATTTGAATGAGGTTTGGTTCAAAGTTGGACCAAGACTAATGATGGGAGATGTGGCCACAGTGATGCCCGTTGCTGTAGCATCTTATCCAATAGTGGCTCTGCTGGCAATAATGCCTTCCTCTGGCCTTTGACCACTGAAATCTCAGTTCTTTCGGGGCAGGAACGGAGGGGCCAGGAAGTGATGTCTGAAGGAGATGGGGCAGTCCTGTGAGGACACCTGGTCACTTGCTCTCTTACCTCTTCGAGCAAGTTAGCAAGAGCTGAGAGCTCTGACAAGAGAGCGAACAGGAGACATAGGAAAGACTCCATGTATTTATTTGCTCAAGACAGATGAAGAATTTGGCCATAAATTTGCACCAGAGGGCGAGAAAGGATTCATTTCCCACTCTATTCTCATTTGCTTGGTGGGAGATGATCTTCTGTTGCATCGTTGTCATGTTGTTAATGAAATTATGGATTTTTTTCAAAAATTAGTTGACCCTAGCTTTCTCCAGTTCTAGTATTTCAGCCTGCTCCTTCAGCCTCAAGCAACAGACTGTGTGTCCTTACTCATTTGAGAATTCAAGGTTATGGGTGTTTTTTAAAAAATGATACGATGGATTAATTAGGATCTTCCTAATTTTTCCTTACTGGGGAAAATATGCTTCTCAGAACTTCTGAGAAAATGGCACTGTATCACCCTATTCATGTTCTAGTGTTCAAAGGCAACCAGGGAACTCTGTTAGGCATGCTGCCTTCAAATATTTAAGCCACTTTTGACTGACCGTCAGAGTGGATAGAATGTTGATTCCTTCCACTTGGAAAATCATTTAAATGAGACTATTTCTGTGTTTTTCTTTCTCCTCTAGTCCATTATCTAGGAACATAGTCTAAACTACTCAATGAATAAAGTGGTGTGTGGTTTTTGTTTTTTGTTTTTTTTTTATCTTAAACTAACAGTGGGTGGTAAGTAAAATGCAATGTTTCCCTTGTTCAGACATTGCCTATTAGTTTCAAGGTTCGGAGGATTCATCCCTTCCAGCTGCTACTCCATCTTCCCAGCAGCCCTGACTTAGACACAGATCCCTACGCTGGAGCCATTTGTCTTAGGAGGCCCCTGGCTCCAGCTAATCCTTGTCTTTCTTACAAGGTAAGTGAGGTTAGATTAGAAAATCTGTGACAGCAGGCATTTCATTATTACTGAGGAATCCTGGTGTTTATGCTTTACTCGACAAGTAAGGAAACCGAGGCCCGGAGAGGCTCATTGGCTTTCCCACGGAACTCTAGCAGTGGGTTTGCATGAATGAGAACCCGATCTCCTGATTCACTGTCATGTGTCCCCACTCTAAAAGTCAAAGTGTTGCAATTCCCATACTAAATTTTGCTCAGCTTACTCAGTTTACTATCCTTCACATTCTCAAAAACACTAGTTGCACATTCTTGAGAAAGAACCCACCATGTGCCGAGTTCTGTGCTGCACACTGTGGAGAGATGTGGACTCTTTGTTAAATGTGAATCCCTATCTGTATAATTATCTGTCGAATGTCTGTCTCCATAGCCAGGCTGTACATCCCTGGAAAGGGCTGGGTCATGTCTGTCTGTTGCAACTATTGTACCCTGGCATGCAGCACACACGGAGTCCCTGTCCTCAGGGATTGCCAGCAGAAAGGGGCAGCTGAAACCAGTGGGCCAAAACCAACCAAATGTAGTCACGTTGTATTTTTAGACACTCTTAAGAAACATAGATGCTTCCTTAGCTCCAAGTAGAAAGTTTTAGTAAGCTGGAGACGCTCACCTATTGGGAACTGAAGCCACAACTACCTTCTTTGGTCTCAGGAGACATAGGTAAAATGTAGGGAGCCCTAAATGGGTTATAATAATGAAATTCTACTTTGTGCCTATCTAAAAATGTTATTTCTGTGGAGGAATATGAATGTCTTTACTCACTTCATAGTGGTCTAAGCCCCTCACTATTTGGCCTAGGAATATATTTGTGCTACTCTGATAGGGCATCCCATTGTAGAGAGCCCTTTCCTATATGTGTGTGATGTTAAATGACCAAGTTTTACAGCTAGAACTTAAAACTAAAATTTCAAATTTATACATTTCATGTCAAGTAAGGCAGAGCTGTGAAATGGCAGCAAAGAAGCATCTTATTTAACATGATGGATGTTTGCAGAATAATTTCCAAGTTAATGGAACAAAAGCAGGCATATGCAGCATGATGGTCTCTGTGCATGTATTTGCCACTGAAGCTAAGTGTACTGGAAACATTCGGGAAGTGCTTATTGACTTGAACAGGGCAAACAGCGCCTAGGAGGGATGCTCTCCATCTAAAAATCACTGTGAATTTCTAGACATGTCCAGGCTGACTGGAGACAGGGGAATTTGGTAATGGAGTTGCAGGTGTTGTCTTTACAAAACTTGTAAGGAAAGGAACAATTTCTGAGCATCCCAGGGCTGACGTGTGAGTTGAACAGTGAATATCAGTGGCATGCTAGTGCAACCTGAGATTCAGGGTGGGCTGAAAATGATGGTGTGCTGGTGGGAGGTAAGAAAATAGAGTTCAGGGGGAGCCTGGAGGTTTCAGGATCTAACTCAGTAGTCTTTAAGCTCTGGATTATCAGATCAATGCAATGGGCCATGCTCCAAATTCTGTTTTACTGATGGGGAAATGTGGCTCTGTTGAGAGATGGTGACAACCCAACTTGAAGGGGAAGTCCAAAGATTCCTATGGTGTCACTGCTATTTTAATAAGTAACCATATTGTAAGGCCTAAAATCAGGGGCATGACAGCCTAACTGCGGGAATTTTATGGAAATATTGTTGTTGTTAGGTTCTGTCAAGTCTTCTTCAGCTCCTAGTGACCCTATGAACAATAGATTGAAACCTCATACTATCCTGTGCCATTCTTACCATCTCCACCATATTCAAACTCATTGTTACATTCACTTAGGACAGTAGAACTCCTTAAAGCCTCACTTGGTCATCAGAATCCAGTAACCCTAGCACCTGCAAACACTAGACAAAAAGTCTGCTGGGGACAGACACGGTTTTGGCGTCTTCTCACCCTTTGATTCATGTTGCTTGTTGAGGACTGTATAAACACTGTCCTCTGTGCTGGGAGAACAGCAGTGAAAGAAAAGAAAGTCCTCACATGGCTCACATTATTTCAAGCAGGAGAGATAGACAAGCAGAAAAAGACTGACTTCCCTAGTCTCCTGCTAATAACAATAGAGATGAAAGACTTTTTAGATTATCCAATTAGCTTCGATTTTTCTCTGAAAGAAAAATCGGTCCATACTGGAATAGAAAGAATTGGCATCAGATGTAAGAAAATACTTCCCCTATAAAGAGTCTAGAAACTCTGCTGGCCTATTGGGTAAGGAGTTGTGCTGCCAACCCAAAGGCATGTGGTTAGAATCCACCAGTTTCTCTGAGGGAGAAAGGTGAGCAGTCTCCTCCTCTGAGATTTAGTCTCTGAAAGCCTACTGTGAATCGGTTCTGACTTGACAGCACATGATAACATAAATTTTAGTGTTGATGCCCCTGTGTTAATACAGAGGAGGAAATAGACTGTTTAAATGGACTCATAAAAAGAAAACTCAACTCCCAGAGAATAAAAATGGTGATGCAGCTACTTGCGAGTGCAGGAGAGAAGAAGGCGGGTATCCTGAACCACTTGCCTGCAAGTCGAGCTGGAGACTGAGATTACCAAGCACTGGCAGTGCTCTAGTTACCTAGAGCTGCTGTAATAAAAATCCCATCCATGAGGATATTTCCCAGATGGAAATTTATTTTCTCAGAGTTTACAAAACTGGAAGTTCTAAGCTCCAGGGGAAGGCTCTCTCTGTGTGTGGGCTCTGGGAGAAGGTCTGTGCACCTTCTGTCCCTCAGTTTTCTTTCCCTCCATTTGTGCCAGCTTCTCTGCACCTCCTCTGCTTTCTTTATTTCTCAATAGTGATTGGTATAAGACAACCTTACCTACATTGATACAGTTTCATTAACATGAAAAGAAAGATTCTACTTCCAGATAGAATTATATCTGCTTTTAGGGGTTTAGCATTTGTAGCCTGTTTTGTGGGAGCCTGGTGGCCTGGAGGCAAGAAGCTGCACAGCAATCCCAAAGGCATGCTGTTCAAATCCACCAGCTACCATATGATTAACTGCTTCTAAAAACCTCAAGGAGGGGTAGCTATGGATTGGTTCCTACTCGATGGTACAATACAACAACAACAACAATCACCTATTTGGGGCAGATGGATTGCAGTAAACCTTGGAAGTGCTGTCAGAATGCCCCAGGCCTATATTGTGGTTAGGTGCCATGGGATCCAGTACAACTTATAACAACCCTCTGGACAAAGGATCTGAACCCTGTCCTCCCCTGTGCCATCCTCAATAGGCTCGTGTAAAAATTTCCTTTATTCTAGTGAGTGGCAGCATGAGGAGCTCTGGTGGCATGGTGGTTAAAGCACTCTACTGCTGACTACAAAAGTGCAGTTCAGGACCACCAGCCTATCTGCAGAAGAAAGATGAGTCAGACCCTCCTGTAAAAAAGTATAGCCTTGGAGACCCCCTGGGCACTCTACTCTGTACTGTAGAATCACAGAGTCAGAATGGGCTCAATGACATTAGGTGTGGTTTGGATATTGGCAACATCATATAAGTGCCAATCACCTTATAAACAGAAAGAGGAAAACCCTCTGGGGAAGGATGAGGTAGCTTATTGAAGGGAATGTGCGAAGAGAGCAGGGCCTAGAGGGGAAAGAAGTGGGGCATGTGTGTGTGTGTAGTCACTGAGAGTGTGTAGTTCATTCTGACACTGCTCAGAGCTTTGGAGTAAGATCGCTCAGTTTGTCCCACCTTGAAGCAGGAGGGCCTGCCTCTTGTGAGGTGTCAGCAGCCAGCACACTCAGGAGTTAGGGCTCAAGTGTCCTGGTGGGGAAAGGGACCAGATCAGGAGGCCAAGAAAAGTGTCTACTGCAAGAAGGCAGGGCAATGAAGTAGAAGGGGGAGAGGTTTGAAGGTCAAGTAGGAACTCAACCCCCATTGTCTCCTAGCTGCATGCCTTAAGGCAGGTCATTTATAATCATTTTTGTGTCCAAGTCTCTTCTGTACAATGCAGTGCTTCCTGGGACTTTCCCGGACTAGCTGAGATGATCTGAATGAGAACCAGGAGCACAGGAGGCCTACAGGAGACCAGCTACAGGGTGGCCGCAATGCAGTTCTGTAGAAGAATGTAGACAGAGTGCTCCCTAGAGTTTTAAGGGTACACAAATGACAGAAGCACCCCTCTGCAAACGTGGAGATTCAGCAATGTCTAGACAAATGAAAACCATATCAATTCAGTAGGTATTTTTCACCTGACACATTCATTCTTCAGAACCATCAAGGTGATCCACCAAGGCGGCTTATCTGGAATTTTACTGCAACAGTGCGCTGTGTTTAGCACATTGATGGCAATGATCTGTCCCCTGGAGATCCAGGCCATTAAATACTGTGCGAGAAGTAGGGGGGAAATTGATGGGTCTCTAGGAAAGATTCCTCAGCAGTCTTTTGTCTCCATGGGACCTGAGGGTCCATAAAATATTTCTTCATGGAGAAAGATTTTTGTGTATTGTATATCTAGTAACAAAACACCATACAACCTTTAAATAAATAAATACCTTGAAAAGAGTATATATTTGTATTTCCCATTACTGGGATATGGAGCTGGTACATCGGAAATTGAAACCTGGGTGCAATGTAATATTGAGATTCAGTCCCACCCTACCCTGGACCATGGGTCAGAATCACGGTGTGAATCCTACAAAAAAGACCTTCGGACTTTTCTCAAGGACTTGGCAGTGACTCCAAACTAGATAAAAAAACCACACTCCAAGGTTAGAGTGCAATGATTTCTTAATAACATAAACCTAAGGCTAGGCTGGAAAAGAATGTTTCTCCTAATAGAGTTCTCTTCTTGTTCTTATCTGTGGTAGGCTGGTGGCTTGAGAAGGGGGAGAGGGTGGCATTGGGCAACCACAAAAAAAAGCAATATGCCATGGTCCTTGGGACACTTTCTAGCCATGATTATGGTCAAGACACCCAGCCTCTGGCTGCTGTGTCGCCTCTCCAGAAGCACACCACTGTTCTATCGTTAAGTACCATTGCGTCACAGTATAAATTACTACCTTTTCAGAAAGTACTGATGGAGTGTGAGAGGTTGAAGGCACAGGTTTGTCTTCATAGGAAAAAATCCTAAAAATATATGTTTCACCTCTAGGTACTGGGACAGGTTGAGAGTGACCACCAAAAGGGAAATGCACTTTTTGCTGGAAAAGATTTATGGGTAAAATAGAACCACACTGTTTCACTTAATATTTTACTTCTGGGGCTTCGTCTGACATACTTTGGACATATTGTAGGGAAAGACAGGTCCTTGGAGAGGGACATCATGCTTGATAGGGTGGAGAGACAGCGCAGAAGGGGAAGACCCTCTATGAGGTGGATTCAGTGACTGGGGTAATTGGGATGGATGTGTAAGAGGCAATGCGATTGGCACAGGATAGAGCAGGGTTTAGGGCTTTTGTACATAGGGTCGCTATGAGTTGCAAGCGACTCGACGTCACATAACAACAACTTTGTAGCTTAACGACTTCCTTTGAGAAAGTCTTCTTGAAAATTGGCAGTCATCTGAACAGCAAATATGAGTTCATAAAATACAGTAGCCAATGAGTAACTTGCTGAACACAGATACATTTGTAAGAAACCGCAGAAATACTCGACTCGGGAAGTACTCAGAGTGCTCAGAGCCTTTAAGCTTCCATACAGTTTTCTTGCTTATTTGAGAGGCATCACTGACAACCTTTTAAACAGAAATAGGGAAAAACTAGCCCTTGGGGAAGCATATCATGCTGGGGAAAGTAGATGACAGTCTGACACAGTGACTGTGGCAATGGGCTCGGTGTCAGAGATTGTGAGGGAGATGCCAGATAGCGCAAGCTTCAAATCTGTTGTTCACAGAATCGCAGTCAACTCAATAGCACCACCACCCAAGTTGTGTGCCTAGGAGGTCAGATCTGTGAATGGCAACTGCAGAAGTAGCCAGCAGCCAGATTTGATTCACAGTTAATTTGGAATCACAAACTCCTGGAAAAGTAAGGGAACTTACAGCTCTTACCCTTCATCTGATTTCAAGGGAACAAAGGGCTTAAATAGCCAATCCCAAACCAGTTTCCAGGTGGTTAAATTGAATTTGAAAACTTTGCTTTTGTTGTACCAGTGCTCTCTTAACTTGTTGGTTGTTACAGCGAAAAAAAGGAAACACCACACAACATGGATGGATGAATCTAGAACAAAGTCTGCTGAGTGATATAAGGCGGACACAAATGGACGATTATCGTCTAAGACCATGTTAGAAAAAGCTCAGTGGTTCACATAAGACAGACACAATCTTGGAGGGTTAACAAGGAGGACAAGGGAGAAAGAGGGGAATGAAAATTAATAATAGATAAGTGTTGGGTGAAAGAAGGCATTATGCAGTCAAGAGGTAAATAGATATAATCCATTAGTTACAATAATTAATGGTAACTAATTTTATAAGACAATATGTAGCTGATTAATTGCTTGGACAAATATGCTTTATAAATTTTCATTCAAATAAAAAAATAGCTAGTAAAAAATGAAGAAAGAAGGGAGCTCTGGTGGCCTAGTGGCAAGAAGCTATGCTGCAATCCCAAGGGAGGGTGGTTCGAATCCACCAGATGCTCTGCTGGAGAAGGAGGGGCCGATCTCCTTCTGTACCAGTCAGATCTGATTTGACAGTTCATGAAAAGAGAAAAATAAAAACAAAAAGCACCATTAGCTGTCCCCCTCCTTTGACTCCATCTGTGCCTTCCCTGACTTTTGCCCCAGCAAGTCCATGGTGATCCTAATTAAATTACAAAGTGGTTCTGTAGCCAAGTCCATTAACTCTGGGGCTTTCAATGGTAAAAGAGAAATACCAACTTTCCTTGTATTAAAACCTATCACAGACCTCTGCCTTCCAAGTACTAGTGACTCATAGTGGCCTAGGTGGGGGATGTGGTTCTCCCTAGATCAGGTCTTCAAGCCTGTGGAGGCAGATTCCCAGTGGGACTCTAAGAGCTTGGCAAGTGAGCCCTGGGAGGTGACAAGGCTGTCTCATCTCCCAGCTGCCCAAGGTGAGGATATTTCCAGAATCAGCTCAGCTCTGTCACAGTCCAACACCATGTAAATTCTCGGTAATTAAAAAAAATTCTGATAGAAAAGCTAATGCAAATCCAAGAGCAAGCCAAGATGTTAAAGCGGATTAGCCAGCAATAGTCCAAGGCTAGCCGTACCCAGGCGAGCACATGGCTAGCTGCTGGGGAGAAGGGGGACGAGGCAGAGAACAGCACGAGGCTTGGAGGGGAGGGGAGAGCAGAACTTGGGCCACAGCAGAGAATGGCAGCTTCCAGGGCAAGGATTTTCCTGAATGATCAGCACTCTTGGCATATCACATACCCTTTTCTCTTTCTGCATCAGAGCAAAAGTACTGAAGTCATCTTGTCAAAATTAGCGGTCAGGGGAGATGGCTTGTGGGAAATACTGGTCTCATGAGGTTGCACTCCCGAGAGATGCCATTAGTTAAAACTTCTCTGTAGGTAGGCAAGCTCTCTTGGTGGGCATACAGATGAACTCTTTCAGAAACTTGGAGCAGGGATTTTTCTAGAAATGTAACAAAAGCAATGAGAAGACTAAGTAATCGGGAGCAGGTTGAGAGCATCTGGGAATTTATGGCTGTGCCTACGTAGAGTTGTGTTTGCCTGTGTGTGCTGAGCTATATATCAAATGGCATATGCCGTGTGTGGTCATGACACTGGTAGTCACTGATGTTAGTTGCAGGTCAGATGAATCTGATTCGTGCCCACCCCATGTGTGTTGAGTTTTCAAGGCTGTGACCTTTGTGACCTTTCGGATGAACAGGCCTGTCTTTAGCGGCATCTCTTGGCGTGTTTTAACTTTAGCTAGTATTGAGCTGTGGAGCTGGAGAAGAGTATTGAATGTATCATGGACTGCCAAGAAAACAAACAGATTCATCGTAGAGAGGGTTAAACCAGGCTGCTCCTTGGAGGCAAGGATTCTGGGGCTTCGCCTGACATACTTTGGACATGTTGTAAGGAGAGACAGGTCTTTAGAGAGGGACATCATGCTGGGTAGAGTGGAGGGACAGCGCAGGAGGGGAAGACCCTCTATGAGGTGGATTGATTCAGTGACTGGGGTAATCGGGATGGGTGTGTCAGAGGCAATGAGATCGGCACAAGATAGAGCGCGGTTTAGGGCTGTTGTACATAGGGTCACTATGAGTCGCAAACGACTCGACGGCACATAACAACAGTATTCAAGAGCTTATCTGTTTGAACTGCTCATAGATTCCTGGTCCTCACGTACATAGAATTCACTGGAATAGTCCATTGGACCGATGAGTGGGTGCATATCAATTTGTTTCTTGATCTTAAATTGAAAATTCTTTCAGAATATTATCTGACAATTTTGTATCACTTCCTCATTGCTAATGGCTACACCCAACCTGTCTCCCAATACTAATGTGATAGGTAAACAACGAGGATGAATTTAAAGATGTGTAGCACTTAGAGGAGGAGCCATGGTGGTTCAATGGTTAAAGCACTCAGCTGCTCACCAAAACGACAGCCATTTAGACGCACTGGCTACTGTGCTGACACAGTACTTTGGCTACTTTGGTGACAAAGATGTGACAGTCTGCTTCCAAAATTATTTATAGCCTTGGATCCTTATGGGCCTTGACCCTATGGCCTTAACCTTTTAATAATCTTTTCGATCACTTGCTGTGCATCTGAGAGCTGGACAGTAAATAGGGATGACAGAAGAAGAATTGATGCCTTTGAACTGTGGTGTTGGAGAAGAGCACTGAGCATCCCATGGACAACCAAGTGAACAAAGAAATATGTCTTGGTGCAGCCAGAGTGTTCTTGGAGGCAAAGAAAATGAGGCTTTGCCTCACATACTTTGAGCATGTTGCTAGGAGGGGCTGTTCCTTTGAGAGGAACATAATGCTTGGAAAGGTAAAGGGTCGGCAAAGGAGAGGAAGACCTTTGACCAGGTGGCTTAACACAGTGACTACCACAGTGGAATCCAATGTGTCAGGAAGTGTGAGGATGACACAGGACAAGACAGGGTTCAGATCTGTTTTCATTGGGCCGTTATGGGTCCTACTCAACAGCACCTAACAACAACAACCCTTAGGGGGCAGTACTGTCCTGTAAGATAATATGATCTCAATTGCTAGAAAGCAACCTTGCATATCATACATGGTGGTATACAGCAATGGACACCAGTGAGGCATCCCTTGGTGTAGGCTGTTTTGGGCACAGAGCCTTCCCAGGGTCAACTAAGGAAGAGACACCATTTGGAAGGAGCAGTTTGCCTCTGTTCTGATAGTTCTTGTCTAGAAAATCTTCTGCAAGAACTGTGTATATACAGAATTCATTAAAGATGTTCACATACTAATTCCAACCCCTAACCACTACTTGTTGTTTGTTGTTGTTGTTATGTGCTGTCGAGTCATTTGCAACTCATAGCGATCCTATGTACAACAGCCCTAAACCATGCTCTATCCCGTGCCACTACTTACCAGTTGTTAAATACTGTTTCTGTCAAGTGCCACACAGATCTAACTCTGTGCTGAACCAGTCATTTGCTTCCATCTAAAACCAATCCCCCTGTTGTCAAGTTGGCTCCAACTTAAACAATAGTCCAAGTTTCCAAGACTTTACATCTTTATAAGAGAAGATTGTCTGTCTGGTGGATTGAAACTGCCAGCCTTTCACACTGTACCAGCACGTCTCCTGTTTTGTTAGTCACTTTTTAGTCTTTCCCTATGTAGAAGCTAAAAGTTGAGTTGCCATCTCTCCCTTTTAAAAAATATGCTAATTGATTCTTTTTTAAATTGCTTATTGCTAGGAGATAGGCATTGATTGGAAATTCAGGAGAGAAGTCTCTCAGATTGATGCTGGCTGTGGAATACTAACTCCACAGGGAATGCCATTAGATGCTCTCTGCCCTGGGCCAACTGCAAGGGCTTCTGGACTTCTCTGGACTTTCTGATGTAACAGATAAACTTAAAAAGCCCAGGCTCTGTCTTTTATATGAGGAGCCCTGTGGTCCAGTGGTTAAACACTTAGCTGATAACCAAATGTATGGTGGTTCAACAATCTCCACAGGAGAAAGACCTGGCAATCTGTGCTCATAAATATTACAGCCTAGAAAACCCAGGAAGAGACTCAACTGTCATACAAGAGAGCTGTAGTGCCTTAATTGTAAGGAATCGTGCTGCCAGTGCCAAGGTATGCAGTTTGAATCTACCAGCTGTTCTGCAGGAGAAAACATTATCAACTCCCATGTGATTTACTGCCACTTAAAACCTGCTGGAGGGTCAGCTGTGTGTTGGTTCTGACTTGAAGGCACACAACACCAACAATAACTCAAAAGGGGGAAGTATAGATTGAAATCTACTGGACAACAGCTATAACAACAAGCTATAATAACAAGCTATATCTGTGTCCTTTCTAACTAGCCCCAGTGTTTTAATTTGTTATTGTTTACTGATACACAAAGGACTTAGAATAGTAAGTGCTAATGTTTCCATCACCTTTTTTTTTCTTTGCCTCTAGATGTATGCTATGTTTTTATCTTGTTCGTTAAGCATTCCTTGAGTTTTTATTATTCTGGCAATAGAGGATATATAGTGAAAACACAAACTACCTTGGTTGCACGCTCACTCATCTCACTGTTGTGCTGAAGTTAGCCTAAACATGCACAGATCAGAGACCTTTAGAAGGCAAACTTTTTCCTCCGCCTTAATGTGTATTTCTATGGCTAACACCATTGCAAACTTTGTTTAAAAGAACTTAACAGCTTTCTTAAAAAGTATTTGAAGATTATCATAGTTATAATTTCAAATTTCCAATTTTTTAATTCCCTAGCTCATAATCATTTAAAAGTGGGATCTTTTAAAATAGTATTTTCTGTGATGTTTTGCCTTTCAGAAGATACCTAAATTTAAGTCTATTATACTCATTGTAGGTTGGAATTCTAGACACAAAAATAAGAAAAGATCCATTCTCCCCCCACCCTGACATCTTTTTACTCTTCTTCACAAAAAGTTTGGGATATTAGTAGAAACGTATTCTAAAAGAGGCATGTATGAGAGGCTGAGAAGAGAGGAGTTGTTTGTACAGGAAGGTGGTTTAATTTGTGGAATCTAAAATCTGTAATATAGATGCTAGCCCATCTTGCCTCCCTACCTCATCGCACCCTACATCCAAAAATAGTAAATAAAAACAACATCTCTTATGACTCATTTCTATTATGACATAGATGATCCAAGGGAGCCCCTGCTTTTTGTTACATTCATTCAAAAATTTCTTGAAAAGTTCCCAAAGGGAAAGATGTTTAGGATGTGCCCTTTAATGTTTAAAATGACCATGCTGCCCAAAGGAAACAGGAAATCCAAACCACTCAACTGAAGAGGTTATTTGGAAAACAGGGTACAAGGAACACTGCTAACACATGACCAAGGAACACAAACCAAATAAAAAACTATCCATGGAGAAGAATGATAGTTAGAGGTAGAATAGAAAATCATGCAAACATATTGGCACAATGGATTAATTCTTTTTTATTAAAGAAGCAATTTTAATTTTTGGAAATCAGATTTTATAATAACAGTCTGTGAGCTTCAGCATAGTCTTCTGAATTCAAAACTCAGGTACCTTGAATTTGATACCAAATAGGGTGGCTATCTGTTATGTTAGATGTGTTTATGAAATGAGACATTTCTACTTTGCTTTAATTATGCCAGTGTCTGTGATAGACTTCAGAGATGTTATAAAGAGGTAATGTGTCAAATGAAATACAACCTCACCACCCAGCCTTTTATTACAGAATTATGCCCTCTTTGGACAATATACTTAGCCTAGGAGTCAGGGAAGGCTTTTACATCAGAAAAAGAATTTTAGCTTAAGTTCATTTTCTCTTTTTATTTCTCTTCTTTGTATCAAATTTTATCCCAAAATAATTATCCTAATCAAGTATATAGAAGAACCAAGTTAGTGATACATATGTGTAGAAGTATTTTTTTAAAGTAGAGCTAGATGTAATTTTTTTTATTATAAAAGCCAGGTATATTGCTTTTAACAATAGCCGGTAACAGCATATTTGTTTTTTTAATAAGATCATTTTATTATAACAGAAATTTTTTTAAAGTTAGATGTTACTTCTGTACATAGAAACTATTCAAAATTTCCCTTAAACCTTTTACTAAAGCCTTCTTATACTCTCTTTGATCATCTAATTAAACTTGTTTTTTCTTGCTTACAAAATTGTTTCTTGAACTTATATTTTTTATCATGATTTTACCAAAAGTTTACAGAAAGGTTAAGTTTTCACTCATTTATTGCTACACATTTTCCTCCTTACCCTTCCCTGCTTCCTCCCCTAGTCCACTTTGCAATGCACCTCGTGTTCCAGGTTGTTGTCATACTACGAAATGAGCAGATGCAATGTGGGGGAGGCAGAAACCAAGTATGACTTCTGCCCACTTCATAAAGGGCAATTTTTCCCATCAATAATATCTGTAGCAGCTAGGTCAGACATCAACAGCACACACGCGCGCGCGCGCACACACACACACACACACACACACACACGCTTCTTTCTGTACCTATTTCCACCAATACTGGGTTTGATATTCATTGTTGTCTCACAGACTTTACTCATAATATGGTACCAAGAATAAGGCTTATTAGGGAAGTTAGGTAGAGAGTGGGGGAGGCGAAGAGTATCTCCCAATGCAAGTACAGTTTTTAGCCCAGAAGTTTCAAGGCACAATTCCTCAATTATTAAAAGTCCCAGTCCAGTTTAATAGTACTAATCCAAACCATCCAGCAAGGTTTGCCTCAGAGCAGCCGTAAGTCAGCTTCTTCTTCAATCTGGCAAGAACAGCAAAACCTTTAACTATGGACTTTATCTCAGGGCTCCTCTGGTTACACCTTGCCACAGTTTCTCCATAGCAATGCCACAGTCTCTCCACTACCATCACCAGGGTCTCACCACCAGAGTCTCACTATAATCTCCCTCAAGTCTTGCTGCTCAATGTGGGAAGCACTCTCTCTTGTCCTAATCTCACAGTTTTTGATGATTTGCAAGACCATAGCAGGCTAACATAAAGGCTAGAAAAGCCAACTTTTAAGCTAACACTGCACATACATTTAATGCCTAAGCATATATTCCTTTCAGATAGACACTCCCTTCATTGATTCCAATGGAGTGTTCATTATCTATCCACTCTTTTCCTATTCTCCCCCAACCCCTATGTCAGTCCTATTTTGTAATATTCATATTATGCAGTATTTGTCCTTTTGTTACTGAGATACTTTATTCAGCATAATGTCTTCCAGGGTCACCTATGTTGTGTAATGTTTTATGTGTTTGTTTTCAGTGCTACATAATATTCCATTGTGTGGATGTACCATAGTTTTCCCAATTTTTAAAGTAAAATATACATGTTATAAAACTTAGTCTTCTAGGAATAGTCTTTAAAAATGTATAAACTTATTACATGATAGAAAAAGGTAGAATTTTTCTAAAAGCAACATTCAGAAGGCAGAATTAGACGGGAAAGGAGGATGAATAGAAGGAAGTGAGGAATCCAGGGTAGAACTGGGGAAGAATGCTATTTCAATCCATGTCAGAAAACCAACTGTGTGAAATAATTTAATGGGAAACTAATTTTCTCTAAAATTTTTACCCAAATCACAATAAAATGCTTATATCTGTATATAAAATGTATATATTTATATACAT
>NW_006399782.1:5554399-5559342 GCF_000299155.1 Elephantulus edwardii | reverse complement strand
ATATACACACACATATACTTTTAAAAAAAATTTTAAAAAAGTAATAGCATGCAATAAATAGTTTCCTATGTTTTTCCATGTAACAAATCTGTACAGTCACGCCACAGCAGGACATGATAGAGCTGCTCCATTATTTTTAATAGCTCTTTTGGTATCATATCAGCTGCAGTTTCATAGTTCATTCAACTATTCTCTATAGATGAGTATGTATGGTGTTCCCAGCCTTTTGCCATTACAAAGAAGGCTACCATTAATGTTTTGTGAAGATACAGTTTCTCAGACTTATGAGTATATTAATGAGATAGGGATAACTCTAACTAGGAAATCAAAGAAAATACACATTTTTAATTTTAATAGACATTGTCAAATCACTTTCTACAGAGGTTAATCTTAATTCCTCCAAGCTATAGACTCTGCATCTCACAAGTTTATCGTTGATATAGTTTATCTTTTCCAATCTGTTATTAGGTACTTTAAAATAAATTTTATTAATTGCTACTTTATGTTTGCTTAACTGTTAAAATGCTATTTTTTATTACAATGTTCATTATTTAACCTACATGTTACCTAATTAAAAGTTGGGGGCCTGTACAGTTAGTTAACTAGCTGCTGCTCATAACTTTAATTTCTAAGGATAAAACGTATTCCTAGTTGAAACACCAGGTTTACATTTTGAAAAATTTTAAGTTTTAAAATGTGAAATATATATACTGGAAATATACAAATAGAAGTGAAAATTTTAATGAATATACATGTAACAACCATGCAAGTCAAGAAATAGAACATTGTCAGAAATTCAGAGGCCACTCTATACCCCTCTCTGATCCCAACTGTAAATTCCTTAGAGGTAACCACTCCCAGAACATACATATATAATAGTCATAATAATGGCCTTTCCTTTATCATTTTACTTCTCAAGTGATATCCCTAATTGATAGAGTTTTGATGTGCATACTTTTCAATTTTGTATAGATAGGATCATACTGTGTGTGTCTTTTTTGTATCTTCTGTCACCTAACATTATATTTGTGGTATTCATGCATGTTGATGTGTACAGTTGTTTATTCATTTTCATTGTTGTATAATTCTCCATTGTGTGACTGTATCGCAATCACTTTATCTGCTCTGTACATGAAATATGTGAAACTATAGTGAATATTGTTATGAATTTTCATATATGTGTACCTCTGTGCATATGTTCTTAAGGTTGAGGTTTTTTAGAATGTGATGCTAGGAGAGATACTACTAAGGCATATATAATTTGCTAATGTATATATGTATATATTCAACTTTATTAGACTGTTTAACCTCTTTTTCAAATTAGAGGCACCAACTTTATCCCTCCATCAGCATATATATGATTTAGATTGTTTTATATCCTTAACAACAATTAATATCAAACTTTTACATAGTTGCAGTTCTAGTGGGGACCTGGCAATATCTATCGTGGTTATAATTTGTATTCCCCTGATTACTTATTAAGATTGGATACCTTTCATATCCTTACTGGGTATTTGGATTTCTCCTCTGTGATATCCTGGTTCATGTCTTTTGCCTGTGTATCTAGTGCATGTTCTTTTTTTGTTTGTGTTTTCTTACTAATTTGTAGTCTTTCTTCTTCATATATGCTGGATATTGGTAATTTGTTAGTTTCACCTATTAGAATATCTGCTTTCACTCTGTAGCTAACCTTTACACTCTCCATCATGCCTTGATCAATATAATCAGGCATTTTGAATGCAGTATCTTGGACTATTTTTTAGGTTCCTGTGATGTTATGTATGTTTACTATTTTAAAACTCAATTCACCATTTCTTTTTCCATCAAATAGTATAGAACACAAACTACCAGCATGTAATGCAAGTTTCTGTTTACCCCTATGTATATTCTAGTGAAAGGATATGAGTTAGTTGACTTACACATTTACTTGCCTATTATATTTCTCTTGGTATACTTTCAGATAATAGAAGTAAAACAATGGCATTTAAAGAAAAAAATAAAAATAACACGTGTATTGGGTATGAATCCCAACTGGCAACTGTCTGACAAACAGGTTTACTGTTGTTGTGTGCCATCAAATCAAAACTCACTCATAGCTGACCCTCCCGTGGGCTTTCAGAAGCACTGAACTGCACGGGAGGAGATTGCCCATCCTTATCCCATGGAGCAGCTCATGGATTCGAACTGCTTGCCTTTGAGATTGTAACACAGCTTCTTACCACACACAAGTATAATACCCCAGGGGAAAAGTCTTTGCAAAGCAAAAACAAGCATCTGTACTCACAGAGAAACCTTTTAAACTCTAATTTTATGCAGCGTCCTTACCATCTTGGTCATCTAGTTCCTTGACCCACAGGAAAATGAGAAGAGTTGATTTTTCTGTTAAGGCACATGGAGAGCTAGAAAAGCTGTACTACTGGCAGCAAATGAATGATGAAATAGAAAACGGGGAAGCAAAAACTGGCAGAGGAATCAAAACTCCAACAGTTTGTTTCCATTTAGTGGCAGCATTAAGTTTTGCTTCTCTTCCTTTACTCTCTCTATATCTCTCTCTCACACACTGTGTGTGTGTGTGTGCTTTTTAAGAATTAATTTTAATGAAAGTTTACAGAGTCGGGGCTTCCAGTCATTCATTGTGCTTTATTTTTAATGATTCAACTTATTCCGAAGACATCCCTACTCCTTGTTGTTACTTGTGCTGCTGTCTGTAGTTCTTAACAAAAGGGTAAACTATGTTCAGTATACAAAGATAGTTGGTTGCTAAACAAATTTCATTATCTCTACAAGCATATTTTTAAGGGTCTGAAGGAGCTGAAGTTGGGTTGAGTGTGATTTGTAGTAGAAGGATGAGCTGTAAAGGTTAAACTCAGCTTATCTCAGTCTTATTGGTTGCCTGCAGAAAAGGCTGGCTGTGCACTGTGTCGGCATTGAGTGAGCATCTGTGTCATCCAGCCTGGTCAAAGCTACTGTCCTATCACATGTAGCTTATAGAAGAAACCACCTAATTGGTTTCCATGCATCTGCTCTTACTTCCCTCCAACGTCTTCTTTTCTGCCCAGTGTGATCTTAAGTGCAAGTTTGCAAGTTTTTCCATATCACCCCAAGACTTTAAACCTTTATACTACTCCCCTTTACTCATAGGATCAACACCCAAATCCTCACCATGATCTGTGAGGACTACATGATGTGGATCTTGCCCGCTTCTCCAGCTTCACTGGAGTCCCTTTTGTTTCCTACCCGGAAGCTGCCCTGACTTTCCTTGAATGTGTTAGATCCCTCCCACCCCCTTGGGCCTTTGTCCATGCTATTTCCTCTTCTTGAAGAATTCTTTCTGCCCCCTCTCCAAGCCAATCCTCTCCAATCTTACAGGTGTCTCTTTCCCACTCTTCTTTAAGATTCCAGCCTACTTACATAGTCTCCTCTTACATCCTATTTCTTCTGGTGCCTTGAGCGGTTTTTCCTTGGTACCTGTCATCATCAATAATTAAGGAAGTGTGTGGCTATGTGATTGTTTCCTCCAGCAGACGTTAACTGCATGAGGACACAAAAATATGTTTGTTATGTATCTCAGATTTAAAAAAAACAACCAACCTACCTGTTTGGGGTACTCAATAAATATTTGTTAAATGAGTAAGTTAATTTATTACCAAATAAATGCACGAAATCTAGACATTGGAATTAAAGATAATGAAGATTTTAAAAAGCTTACAACCTGGAAAGGTTAATGAGGCCTCAGCTTTTGCATTACAGAATTACATTATGTTACAAAATTAATAGATGGGTAAGATTTGGCAGTAGAGTGTTAATGTCAGAATGGGGAGCAACAGGAAAGGAGAAAAGGAAATTACAGGGTAAGTTTAGAACATACTTGGCCAAAGTTTAGGATTTGTGAGATGGATTTTGGGAAATAAAATTGGAATGATTGATTTGGGCTGATTATGACAGACGCTGGATTTTACACACACTGTCTTCTTTCCCTGTATGGTTGGGCACTCCCTTTCCTGCCTGCATCTAACACACATGTGATACGTCACTTCCTGCACCCAATCAGACATACAGTTGATCTTGAATCTTCTTTCTTTAGATCCTTTCCCACCTTGAATAATTGTTTTTGTTACTTCAGTTCTGATGTCCGTGATACAACTTCCAAGACCATATCTCTGAATTATACTCTTGATAGTTTTACATTAATGTCTTTGTTCATTCAACTAATTTTATTTAGTATCTACAGTGTACTGGCCATTGTTCAGGTGATGAAGATTTAGTTAGGCCAGTCCTTACCTTGATGAAGGCTACAGTCTACTGACAAACCAGAAAACAAACACAAATATGAAGCCATATGGTGGTATAATAAGTACTACTACTGCTAGAGGGAGCTCTGGTGGCAAGAAACTGTTCTGCAATCCCAAAGTTACGTGGTTCAAATCCACCAGCTGCTTTGCAGGAGAAGAATGAGCAATCTCTTCCATGCAATTTACTGCCTCTGAAACTCCACTTGAGGGTCGGCTGTGAGTAAGATCTGATTTGATGGCACACAACAATTACTGCTAGACATTTCTCTTTTAGTGCCATTTTTTTATCGATATCTGCATAAGAAAATTACTTGCTCTTAGACCAGTAGCCTTGGATTGACTTCCTTACTTTTGATAGGAGAGACATTCTTTTTCCAGATCTTCAAATCTGTATCAATGCATTCGTCTTTGGCATATTCTCTTACGGTCATTCTGTTGTCCTGACCTTAGAACTAGTCCCTCAAAACATCTTCCACAGCACCTGTATGTAACTACTGCCAGGATCTCAGCCTGGTCAAACCTTGGTCACCCTTTGCTTGGATTCTTTCAACAGACTTCTAATGACCTTCCTATTCTATTGGCCCTTTGCTTGTGTTTTATCTTTACTACTGACACCAGATTATTATCCTAAAATATTTTTTTTAGTATTTA
>NW_006399782.1:5539101-5554215 GCF_000299155.1 Elephantulus edwardii | reverse complement strand
AGTGTGTCCTTTGCCATTCCCTATCACTCTTCCCTGAGAGAGACTTCACCCTGATTCATAAGGAAAAAGGGACAGCGTATTCTCTTAGCTACTTCCTGCTGAAAAGGGACACTGTAGGTTTCTTTTATCATCTCAGTCACCCATTAAAGCCTTCAGTAGTTTATTTATAGTCATGAATTATAGACTCAAGTCCAAGACTTTTATACAGTGTTCCTTCCTTCCTGTACACAATACTTTAGAGAACTTTACTTGTTCTCCCTGATGACCACTTTAAATAAATCTACCTAATTTGATCATATGAAATTGTGATTTTGTATAGATCCAAAAAGACTGACTACTAACAATTTCAGATGTTTTAGCCTAATCGCACTTTTCAAATAATATAATTAGTTATATGTATGTCTTTCTTCCACATAAGGAGCATGAGTTCCTTACCAGTCACATCGTGGTCCCATTGATGTTTCTGTCTTTACAAATGCATCAGTCACTCAGTAAATAATGATGACTGAATGTCCACTACCCAGGTCAGGCTTTCATTTTCTGCTTCCTTCTCCAGTGAACTTTGCCGAGTCACGTCTGAACCCCTCTTTGGTGCAGCCTGAGCCAAGCCTTCTTAATGGAATTGCTCCATATTCTTCTCTCTGCTTCTTTGATATCTACGGTGACATTGGCCAATGATAGAAAATCAGGTGTTCTTCTTTAACCTCCAGGAGATGCATGTGTACTTCTTTGCATTTGTCACATTGTTTAACATAAACTGCACACTCAGCAATGAGTTGATAGTTCTGTTTTTCTATCTCTTGCCTGTCGCTTTGGGACCCAGCACCACATTTCTTTGTATGACATATGGGCACTTAGATGACTGACTCACTGCACTCAGCTAAATTAAAGTGAAACTCAGTTGGCTCCATTTCTAATGTTCCCTCAACAGCTTTACATCAAAGCTATCCGAGACTCCTCTTCTGACTCTATCCTCTTCCTCACACAATTTTTCATTGCATTAGTTGGACATTACTTAGTCTGGTTTCTCTTTTTCTGTAAGATATAAAGTCTTTACTTGGAAGCTTCAGAGGAGAAATGTGTCCCCTAAAACCTCAATAACATTTCCAGCACCTTCTGAGCCGCACCTTCCTTCCTCCTGGTCCTTCCCCTCCCCTGGGCCCCTGCTGTCTGTAAAGCTCTGCTCTAGCAAATGTATTCCAATGTTTGTGCCATGACCTCCATGACACTATAATGATCTCACAAATCGTACACTCCCTTGTCTGCCCACTCATCACCGTGTCTCCAGGATTATTCTTCAGTATTGATTACTTGGGGCATGTGGCCAAGAGAGATAGGTCCTTGGAGAAGGACATCATACTCCAAAGGGTGGACAGACAGTGCAGGAGAGGGAGACCCCGGATGAGATAGATTGATACAGTAACTGAAGTGATGGGGGTTGGTGTGTCAGAATTAGTGAGACTGGCTCAGGACGGGAAGGGTTCAGAGCTGCTGTAAATAGGGTCGCTATACATCACAGGCGACTCAGTGGCACATAACAACAATAACATACTGTGACAGGTTTGGAAGCAGGAGTGGCATCCACTTCCTAAACAAGATGCCCCTGGAAACTCTGTGAACTTTGGTAAGTGTTGATAGTTGTAGAGGGGCTTCAGGCCTTTTGTTCATAGAGTTGCTATGAGTCATGCTCAACTCCAAGGCAATCAACAACAGCATTGATAGATACATTTCTGAGTTGAGAAGGAGTGTTGGGAAGACCTTCCTTAGCAGCATGACTACCAGAGCCCCATGCCTGAGCACTGCGTTAGACCGTGTCTTTGTCCAGCTGGTTAATTGTTTCCCATGAGTTAGTGCTTAACTGTAACTGAGTAATGAGATCCATGAAAATAAGACTAGTGCATGATGCCTTGTGGTGCCTACAGCACACAGAGATAGAAAAAGCTTTTCATAAAGAGCACAAAAAACAATGTGTTGAACAATGTATATATGTGTGTATATATGAATATATATATGTATGTGTGTATATATATGCATATATATATACACATTATACATTTTGTGCCTATTCATGAATTTATCCTTGTCTCTGAATGTAAGTCCCATATATTCGCCAGGGAGTATTCATCTGCATGATTTGGTAGGCAAGGATAGCTTAAGTGTTTTCTCAGGGCCTTCAGCTGATGGCAGGACAAGTCTCAGTCATGAGCTCTGAGAGCTCCCGGCCGTGTCTACGCAGATGAAGGGCCCACCTAAACTGCAGCAGGAAGTTGCTTTCCTCTCGCTCCTCTTTGAGGCTCTTCATTTTCCCTTTCGATAAGAAAGGCTAATTTTTCTGTTAAACATTAAAAAAACAAGTGTGTTGATATGTGTATGCATCTGTTTGTGCTTGCGTGGGCACTTGTCCCAAACCCACTGCATTTGAGTCATTTCAGATCAGAGCAAGCCTACAGCAGAGTAGATCAACCCGCAGCCTTTATGGAGCGGACTGCTACAGCTTTCCCCCACGGAGCTGCTGGCGAGTTCAGACTGCTGATGTTTCAGTGAGCAGCGGAACACTCAGTCATTGCAGCACCGGTGCTCCTTGTAGACACATAGACATACCTATTATATATGTACGCATATCATATATAATTATGTCTGTCTGTATACATATGCACATATGTACGTGTGAAGGAAATATACCAAAACATAAGCAGTAGTTCTTTCTGAATGATGACTTTTTCCAAAGTCTTTAGATTAAGACATTACTTTTACTAATAACAAAACCTAATAATATATTTAAAAAATACCCAACTCCCTAATAGATGTTATTTTTGAAAGAGCAGGAAGGGCCAAGATTCCCAGAGATGGCTGTGAGGTCCATTCTGTGAGAACCAAGGTTCAGAGGATAAGCAGGGGCCTAGTAGGGGGCAAAGTCTACTTCCCAGCATCTCAAGATGAGAGAAAGGGCCAGAGTGAATCTGACAGCTTGCAGGATGAGCCAGAGCTGGAGCTGAGGAACTGACCTCTCTATTTGGTTCAGAAGCTCTTGAGCCTTGAGTGGGAAGAGAGAGAATGGAAATCCAAAGTGTGTTGGGAAGCAAAAGGGATGAGTTTGTCAGGGTTTCCCCTAAAACTCAGTTGTCTAGAGAGGTGTAGAAAAGGAGAGGGACATTTTCAAGTTGATAGGGACCCCTGGTGGCATAGTCCATAGGGAATTGAGCTACGGACCCAGAGCCCACAGCTCTCCTGCAGTTCAAATCCACCAGCTACTATGCACAAGAAAGGTGGGCAGTCTCTTCTCATGTGATTTACAGCCTCCCAAACCCAATGGAAGACCAGCAGTGAGTCAGTTCTGAGTCAACAGCAATGAGTTTAAGTTTTCAAATTGATGAAGAGATTTGCAGTGGGAAAGAGAAAAAGCAGGCATGTTTCGAGTTTGGTTTAACCCCTGTGATCCCAGAAAGAGGAAATCCAGAGCTACTCAGCGTGAGACAGAAAAAAGTAAGGAGTGCTCAGAAAGCCCCGATCAAGAAAGCAGCTGCTACTGCAGTTAGCAAGGGAGTTCTGGTGGCTCAGTGGTAAGGAACTGCTCTGCCACCACAGAGGCATAGAGCTCGAATTCAGCACCTGCTCTGTGGGAGAAAGATGGGCAGTCTCCTCCCCTTGTCTCTGCCTCTGAAAACCCACCAGAAGGTCGGCTATGGGTAGGTTGCAACTCAAAGGTGCATAACAACAATAGCACAATTAACAGGACTTCAAATAGGAGGCAAGGCATGGTTTGGTCAAAGCATAGCTCATCCCCTCACACCCCTCACTTTCCCACAGTCTAAGGACAAAAGGAACATTTATTTTTTTAAAAAGCAATTTTTAATTTTTCTAAATTTGATGAGGGAGGCTACACGAAACAAGTATTTTCAAGGCATTTTTCCCACACACCTGGTTCCATAGTTCCCTCAGAGGGCTCACTGAACACACACATAAAGAAAGAGAGAAGAGAGGGAGGAAAGAGAAAGGGAGATTTAGTCTATTCTGTAGCTGATCTCCCTTCATGAGGATAGTAGTCTGGAGGTGGGAAGACCAGGCCTGTCACACAGGAGGAAGTAACAAGCTTAGCTGTGCATCAGTTCTCCCTACTCGACTAGCCAGTGACCCTCTCACAGACTTGAGTCAGGATGGCGAGGCTAGGGAGTCAAGATGCCACACAACCATAGGCATCCAATGACAAAAGCAAAGCCTTCAAGCAGAGTAGGAAAAGCAGGAAAGAACAAATTAGAAGTCCCAACAAAATCAAATCTTGAAAATATATCTCATGGTCTTTGTGTATTTTCTTTATGCATTATTTGATATTTTTCCCCTCCATTATTTCTGTGTCTTAAAGTCTGATGGCTACATCAAGGAAAAAACTCCAACTTGGGCTCTGGTTTGAAATCCAAGCTGGATAAAGGCTCTCTTAAACCAATTAATAAGATATTTCAAGAGTCCCTTGTATGTAGTGGAGGAACAAGGAGAGCATTTAAGGTCCATACCAAGGGCAAAATCTCTCCTATGTGGTGATGCTGTTGGATAGGTGAAGGGGACAACTGAAAAAAAACACAAAAGGTGCCTCAGGGAAGCCATTCACAGCACAAACAGCGGTTGTGACAAGTGCTTTTATTTTTTTTTAACGCCTAACGTGGGCCTGGCATTTGATGTCTCCTCCCTCACTCAGTCTTTACAACTCTTCAAGGTAAGTATTACTACCCTCATTTTACAGATGAGGAAAATGTCACTCAAAGAGCTTAAACAGTTTGGCCGAGGTCACATTACAAGAAAGTAGTAGAGCTGAAATTTGGTCTAAATCAGAAGATGCCCAACTGCACACTTACCTTCACCTCCAAGTCCATTAAAGAAAGCAGATCGTTGATCCACAAAGTAATATCTGGGCCCAAATGGTATACCTTCTGACATTCCACCCTTTGCCCCCCTTCAGAGCAGCTGAGTGAAACCTCCCTGAATTTTCAAGCGCAAGAATGTTCTGTGTTCTACAAGTTGTGTGTGTCATCCCTCACTGTCTTCTGTGTCTGGCATAGGGCTGAGCAAGGCAGGAAGCTAGAGAAGGCTGTTTTCTGTCTCAGTCATGGCACTTGTGGTTCAGCTCCTCTTTGCCTCCCTAGAGTCCCAATCATCAGGTGCATTAGGAACATAAAGTCAACTGTAGATTAACTAAATTGCAAACCAGCTGCCTTGAATTTGTGTGCAAAAGAAAAAGGCGTAAGTCTATCATAAAGTAAATAATTTACCCATTTGTAGCTTTTTCTCTACCGCTAGATCCCAGCATTGTCTTTTGTGAACCCAGTGACTGCAGCACGTCTTCCTGTAGGTCAGGGTGTCCATAGTATGAGTGTCCTGCATTATGACAAGGACTCTGGTGTGGAGAGTTAGCAGCTAGCCCAAAGGCAATATCTCTCTGGTCGTTCAAATCCATCAGTGACTTCTCCCCTGCAAATTACAGACCCAGAAACCCAATAAAGGGTCAACTGTGAGTTGGTTCTGACTCATGGCACTGAGTCGAGTTGTTGAGTTGATATGTATATATTGTTGTCATTGCATGTCATTGAGTTGGAACAAGCCCACAGCTGACCCTTAAGGTTTTCTGAGGCTGTAAATTGCATAGGAAGAGACTGTTCATCTTTCTTCAGTGGAGCAGCTGATGAATTCAAACCAGCAGCACAACTAGGTCACCAGAGCTCATGTATGTCTTAGATGAGAATTAGAACAGAGTCTACAAAGAGATAAGGTGTTTATATGAATAAATATATACTTGAACACAGGGCTGATAACGGTAATCTTAACATGGCTTCTTACCTCCTCCCAAGAGAAGGAATGTTAGACAAGTCTGAATAATAAAACTAACTCTTCTAATTAAGTGTATCTCATTGATTCTTTCCCTTTACAGAAATTTCCAAAGACCTAGTGTCTCTGTACAATGTATAAAAACAAAGTTAAAATGTTGCACATTTCAATTGTCCTAATACCAAAGTGATTGGGACATAGAAATGGACTCTAGGCTAAGGGTTTCACTACAAGTGACCTTTAAAATTACTAGACAAATACTCTATTTTTAGATACACCATACCTATAAATGTGACATAAAGTACAGAGTGAAACGAGTGCTCGAGGAGGTGGCATGGCTTGCACACCTGTATAGCAAGTATATATTATTTGTGTAAAGATACAGAATTTTAAAGCTGAATTGGAATTTCAAAGGTATAGTCTAATGGGATTTGGAATGTATATGTGAATTCCAAGCTGGAAGATCTTTTCCAAATAATATACATTATTAACATTTCAAAAATAATTTAAGGGGATCTTTTTACACTTTCCCCCCAAGTCCTTGTCCAAGCCACATTTAAAAAAAACCAAACAACAAACCAACTATTATTTGGAAAGTTAGAGCAATGCCTTTGTGTTAACTACTCTTTCAAGGTAACAACCGGGCTATGTAAAACATGCTTTACCACTACAAAAGTGCTATGTGTTTTCTATGGGTTTTAAAAACATGTAAGTTGATCGTAGTGGGTTTGTTTCTTAGGTTCCTCACAGATCACATCATCATCAGACAGATATACAGGCATCTAGAGACAATCACAGCTTGAGATGTTTTAGAGAAAGAGAAGATATTTTCTGTGGAAAAAAAATATATAACTACAAATATAGACCCCAAAACACTTCAAGTTAGGTTCTTAAGCAGAAGGTGATGTCTTAAAATGTTTGAGGGATGTTGTCTAAAACCTCTGGAATCCATAAAGGTAAAAAGTATCCTTTAGCAAATTAATGCCCCTTTACAAAGAGCTCTTGCAATCTAGAAGGTCAGGAGTTGCACTGTTATCCCAAAGTTAGTTAGTTCAAATCCCACCTGTCCTAAGTGAAAAAGATGGGCAGTCTCCTCCCAGGTGATTTATAGCCTCTGAAAATCCACTTGAGGGTCAACTAGGAGTCTATTCTGACTTGATGGCAATGAGTTTGAGATTTTTGTCTACAAGAGACCATATATGGTGGTTAAGAGCAGCCTTGGCATCAAATGAACCATGGTTCTGACCTCACCCTCCCACTTCCTACTTGTGAGATCCTGGGCAGGGACCTCTCAGTGCTTAATCCTGCAACATAAAGATAATAGTGTTACCTACCCTACCAAGTTGGGGTACAGATTATGTGAAAAATGCATGTGAAAGATTCAGCACTTTGCCTGGCACATGGTAAACAGTTAATATTTCCTCCGTATAATTAGCTATCATAATTACAACAAAATAATTTTGTTTTTAAAATTGTCCTCCTTTTCTGAATTTTAATAACCAGATAAAGAGCAGAATGCTAAATTAGTCATTTATTTTTCAGCTCTGTCGCTAAAGTAAATTCTACAAACTTTCTAGCACATCCATTAATCAGACTGGTAATGACAGTGAATTATGACTTGGGGAACTAGCTAATCAGGACAGCTGATAACACCCCCCAGTTAACATGACATTATGGAAAGAAAAAGACAATTTAAAATTCTTTAGTTTCTTTTGCTTTGCTCAAGGAGAGCTCAGTAGGTATACAACACCTTCATCATGAGTTACGCCACAATTACGTGCATACCACTCCTGATTTTCTTCAAAAATCTTTCTCAGTATTAAATTTCCCCTACCTTCCTCACAGTTCAAGGTAACTGTCATTCCTTTGTGATACCGAAGTGTTTTATTTCATTAAATGAATTTTTTTGCCTGGCTCCTTAGCTTTCTTAATTGAAGTAGCCTCAAGTTGTTTTCTCCTTTGAGTAGGGCATGGATATTTCCAACTGTGCTGCACAAGAT
The DNA here is from genome assembly GCF_000299155.1 of Elephantulus edwardii. Lineage (NCBI taxonomy): Eukaryota > Metazoa > Chordata > Mammalia > Macroscelidea > Macroscelididae > Elephantulus > Elephantulus edwardii. Next base: position 5,546,401 of record NW_006399782.1, on the reverse strand, counting down.
ATTTCATTGCTAAGCACAGCTTATGCTACCATTGCTTTCTAAGAGGGAGATAAACTTTCTAGCCAGGCAGCCACCTATCAACCTCTTCTCCCCTTTCTGGCTAGTGTTCCAGTTCACCCACATTTACAAATGCTGGTCCATGCTCTTGGAAAGAACTGGTTCAAAGCCCTGTTCATCTGAAATTTCCTCTTAGCTAAGAGCCATTGCTTTTTCAAATATTTCACTTCCTCCAAAAGCAATACAAATTGAACTCTTCAGAGAACCAGTTTTCTTAAAGAAACATTTATTTCATTACTTCAGATGGCCCCAGAAAGACGATTTAAACCACCTAAATTATAAAATGGAGTCCCTAGTGTGGCACATTTTCTCACCTTCTCTTACTCAATAATCCCTCCCAGACTTACTCCTTACATACTGCATGAATCAAGCCTACTCCTTTGGAAAAATACATGTTGCCACCTATCATGGGCCCTGTAAACACTCGAAATCGTTCATGTAAAAACCATTACTACGAAGGATCTACTACATAAGTGATTGCGTTTTTCTCAGTTGAATGACTATTACAGCAAGACTTAGTGGAGCATAAGAACCCTAAATGAACTGAAACAAGAAATAAGCAACAGCTGTTGTTGTTAGGTGCCATCATGTAGAGTACAACTCATGGTGACCCCATGAACAACCTATCTGAACCCTGTCCTAGCCTGTGCCACCTTCACACTTCTGACACACAAGAGCCCAGAAACAGTATGAAAGAAATACTAATAATCATTGCCACTACAACCTCAAATTTAATGCATCCTTGTTCATCTTACTCCTGGCTCTACTCTTCTTTATATATCTGGAACATTGAGAAGCCAGTGTGTAGGGCTGGTTTATAGGGACTAATGCAAGTACAAGTATATGGAACTGAGTTCTCTCTCAAAATGAAAGAAAATGGTCAATCAGCAATCCTTATCTTAGCCGTCCTTATCCCTGGACCTGGTTGGCTTCTACTAAACCTTCAGACAAAGAGATGTCCTGCATAACCCCCTGCTTTCTCCAAATCCTCTTCTAAAGAAAATGGTTGGTTGTTTGCCAGGTTGTACGTTGTACATTGAGTTGCTAGAAATTCAGTAGGTTGCACTGATGTTTTAACTGTTTTTTATAAAGAGCATTGGGATCTCATGCAGATTATTGCAAAGTCATATGCAAATCACAGAGTCCCGGCCCTTTTCTTAACAGGATGGCAACCTTGCTCCTCGGTGGCACCTGGGACCTGGAGATCCTTTCTCCACTTACGTTTAGCGCGCAGCCTGGGACTTGTCCCTGCAGCTCACCGGGTTAGCCGTGCCGCCGCTGGGACCTCCCACCCGGACTCCCATCACCCACCTCTCTTGAGACTGCTCTGTCAGGGCTGGTGTGGGGTGCAGCCTTTGCTCAGAGGGCAACCTGTTCCGAGTCAAATCTGCCCCCCTGGGTCATGGGCTCACCCCTCCAGACTCCTCTCTGCCTCTCTACTGGGTGCAATTCAGTGTTGCTGAGCTTCTCTCCAAAGTTTAAAATGGTGGGACAGTAGGGACCCGTGAGAGGCCCCAAGGCCCAATGCACTTTCCCAGCTCCTAATCTGAACACCAGGTACCCCAGGTCCTCACTGCCCCACATGTCTACATCATGAACGGGTAGCTTAATTAGAGAAACACAGTTGTCTCTGGAGTTGTTCTCCAGCCTAAGTATTTCTGTTGTCAGTGGCCCTTGATCTGGATAAAACCGTCCTGCTAATCTGCGTGCCTCCCTGCATCATGCAGAAGAGGGGAGAAGAAAGAGGGATGGTTTACAGCAGACAAGATGAGGATAGCTGTAGCCTTTCTCAAACACCAGAAGCAATCAATTCCCCAAAAATTCACTGTTTGCTTCAACCTAACTACATTTTGTCACCTTCTCCCTAACCTGGGTCCCAGGCCTCTGAGTTCAAAGATCACGCTTCCCCCAGTTCCTAGTCCTTCAAAGAATTATCCCATTGGTGAGGGTGGTGGGAAACAGGGGCAGAAACAAACAAATAAGACTAGCCATATGTCAATAATCATGAATGTAGATGATGTGTACACAGGCATTTATTCCACCGTTCTCTCCAATTTTGTATATGTTTGGAATTTTTCATAATAAAAAGTTTAAAACAAACTGGAAAAAAAAAAGGTCCTCCAGCTTCCAAAACATTCAAGGGAGAACCCAAACCCCTTTGAACAGACTTCATGGAAACCCAAGACCAAGGCAGAGATGATTCCATTTCATACATAAATTCATTTTCTAACTTTTTTTTAAAGCCTGCTGCTTTATTTTCAATAGACCAAACCCAGTTTCTAAGAGGTCCCCGAATTGTGCTTACTTCCCTGGCTGGGTTTTGGGGAGGGCGGGGCAGGGGCTTGTATAAAATTCTGAAAGTTTACACGTTTACATGTATCTCACAATCTTATTGTGAGGATGTGACTTGTTCAGTGTTCTGAACTTTGCAGAGGAAACAAGCTCTCGATTAAAAAAATAAATGAATAAATAAATGTTATTCTTTGGAATTGTACCTGGCTCAGGAAAGGACTGTCTTTGTACTTGAACTTAAATCCAATGGAGAAACTTAACATGGGCATTTGCATGACTGAGAATTGCTGCTGTCTTTTTTTTCCCCCCCGTATGTCACTTTCTTGAATGTGTTCTAATAAAATTATTCTAAAGCAGGCTCTTGATATACAGTGATTTATAAAGATTTTTCTGTTGAGACCCGAGGCCCTTCATGTCTTGTCATGGATCCGCCCCACCACGCTCTCCAGAAGCTGGCTGGGGACTGATGGAATGAGTGTGGCTGGCTGCTGGCAGGCCCTCTCCAGTTACAGTCACTGACGAGAATCCTAGCAACCACAGCAATTTGGTCTTCTGGTTGTCCAGCAGCATTTGTTTTCCAAAAGAAATATCCTATGTAGGCCGTGAACGTGGCATGGGGGAGGCAGAGGAAGCAGGAACAGGGTTTCGAATCCACTCTAGCAGGGAGGGCATGGAGGAGCAACGTAGAGAGAGACTCCAACGCAGGCGAAGAGAGACAGGCAAGGGGCAGACTTGGTCTGTGCACTAGCAGATCTCCACATGGTCCCGTATTAATCCCTTGTTCAAAATGATACCCTTTCATATCAGTGCATAGCAAGTTGCAAATCTTATTAGACCAACTGGAAGCAAAGGAGAAATATTTAAGAAACACATTTGACTCCAATCTTTATTTCTTTTCTTGGTAACCAGGGAAGAACATCTGTTTGCCAGGACTAAACGAAAGCAAACTCTTTTAGAGAAAGGAGGGATCATTAGACAACTCACATAAGACTTCATAGGAAGATGAGAAGGTTAGAACCAGGAAGAACTTCAGTTTAGTGGGGAATCTTTCTTATACCAGCTCCTGGGAAGGCTCTTAGATACATGCCCTATTTTAAACTCCATCCTATCCCAAGAGGTAGACAGTACTTTCCAATGAAAAGACTGAAGCTCAGGGAAACTGGTAACATGTACAAAGACACAGCTAGAAAATGGTAGCCCTGTGGTTCAGATTCAGTACTCTGATTCCCACCTCATGCTCTTTTTCTGACCATCAGGCTGATGTCCCAGGCCTTTGGGGCACACAGGGCTGTGTCTTGTTCCTCATGTGATGTTCAGAGCACACTGCCAGGCCAGGTGCGTCACTGCCCGTGGCCACATGAGTAGAGGGCAGGATGATGAGGCCAAGATAACTATTTGGCTTTCTTAGGGATTTGTGAATGCATTAAACAGTTACACAGTGCCTCAAGGTGCTAGGAATTATGACCCAGGTGGTAAGGAGACAAGGGTGATTAAACTCAGTCCCTGTTCTTAGAGAGCTTACTATCTAGTAAAAGAGCCAGACATGAATCAAGTGACACATGAATTGCACCAGGAAGAATCTTGGGGGATCACTAACATCACCAGATGAAATTCAGAACCAGAAATGATAAGTTTGTTTGCCTAAGATCGTATAGGAAATTAGGGACAGATGAGACTATCATATTCCTAGGAAAAGCTAGGGAGCACATTTTGCAACAGTAGTCAAACAGTACAGGGCACTGAACCCATGTGGACAGCATTCACCAAAACTTTGTGTGCAGAATTATCTTGGAGCCGACAGCAGGATTAGAGAGCGGCAAGACTTCAGTGTCATGGCATTGCTGCGTGGTGAGGATGCTCACACACACGGCAGTGCTTTCATTTGACTCCAGTATTTTCTCATCTCAGACTCATTCACCCATTGATTCAACAAGCATGCTTTGAGTGGCTGCTAGGTGACAGACACATTTCTTAGAGCTGGAGACACAGCAGTAGGCAGACTTCCCTCATGAGGCTTACATTCTCTTAGTGAAGGCAGACAGTAAACAAAACAAACTCATAAATAACACATCATACTGGAAGGTGATAAATGCAATGAAGAAAAGAACCTGAAAGGGAGATGGAGAGGGTCAGACATAGACATTTCTAAATGGGGTGTCGGGGGAAAGACGTCAATGAGAAGGTATTGGTGAACACATTTCCCCTTGAAAGCACAAATAGCACTTGTTAATGTGTCACTCTGGGCCCAGCTCTGAAGAGTCGACTATATAGTGTGATTTGAAAAGTCCCATCCCCTTCCCTGCCTCCTTTAGAAAAAGTTCTCAGCAGCATATCTCAGCACCCAACCAAAACTTTTCACTTTTCTCCTTGGAACTAAAGGACTTCAATCTTGAGTGCGTGAACATAGTTTGGAGGACTTCTTAGAACAGATTGCTGGGGCCTGCCTCCAGGGTTCAGGATTCATTTGGTCTAGGACTTGTATTTCAGGACAGCACTTTGAGAACCACTACATTAGGTTGAGCTATCACAACTGCAAAGGCCCCATTAAAATATCTGTATTACATATTATATCCATCCATTATGGTGTACAGGTTATTAGCAAAGTAGTTATCTCTGAAGTGCCAGATCATTAAGAAATGGGACCATTTTTTTAACTGAAGTAAACTTCAGAATCCAAATACAAGACTCCAAATACACAGGGGTCAGGACAAGGAACACATCCTTTAAAAGGATATCATAATGTCCTAATGCTTGTCTCTCACTGTTTTGCATTTTTATAGCATTCTACATTTTTCTAAGCCCTTTTACCTATTCCTTTGACATGAGAAACCTATTACATGGATAGGATAGATGTCATTATCATATTGTATGGATAAGAAAATTGAGACAAAAGAGATTATATGAGTTCCCTTGGGTTATCAAAGATTAGAACCCCCATCACTTTACTACTGTCCATTGTTCTTTTTCTAACACTTTCCATATGCTTTTCTCCTGGGACCACTACCCTAAGATCATTAAAATCCAGGACATACAGTTGCTCTTAGTCCACTTGCTACAAGGGGATTATCCATCAGAGTGATTAACTGTGGCAAATATTAGGTCATGTATGAATTTCCTTCTCTTTTCAACTACCAGACATTATACAGAGAAAATGCTAATTCATTTCCATATGAACCTAAGCTAAAACTAATCATTATGAAAGCAAACCTTCATAAGGAAAATCACATAAAATACTTTCCATGGCAAATAATGGTGACATTTTGATTATATGTACCATGGCTTCCATTCCATTTGGAGAGATAATTGAAAAGTTTTCTGTATCTGTAAGCACGCAACAAAATGAGAGAGGATTTTGTTAAGTGTAATGGCTGGATAATTATGTTTTCAGGTATTTAGAAATAGCACACATACACAAAATCATGGAATGAAATCTCAAACCCTCCTTTCTGGGGCGTGCTCTTATGGCGACTCTTTCCATTCCTGTATTAGTCACTTGTGGTGGAGTGAACACCTCCGCTGGATCTTGTGGACAGTGACCCTGTGGGTCACAGTGAACTATCTCCCTTCGATGTCCATACTTGGTAACCATGCAGGAGTCCTCTGGATTTATAAACTTCATTTCTAAAACAGCCTTTATCTGTCCCCCAACCCACTGATACTCTGACATCTTCTTTTCATACCTCTGCCAGGACCATTCATTTATGCAATAAATATGTGAAAGCACATAATAGTGCCAGACACTGTAATAGGTACAATGTAACAGGCCACACTGATGAGTTAGAAATAATCCTAGCTGGGGGGGAAAAATTCAAACTGGCCAGTTGCTGTCAAGGTGATTCCAACTCATGTTACCTGCACAGGGACTTAAGTAGACCTGTACTCCATATAGATTTCAGAGGCTGTGATTTTACAGAAGTGTAACTCTGTTACTTACAATAGCAAGCATTCAGTTATTTTCTAGATGTGATTGACAATCTTATATGAGCTTCTCATCTTTATTCTCTATATGAAGCTCTAAGAGAGCTAATAGAAACATTGTTTTTACTTCAGCATAAAGCAGGGCCTCATTAAAGGGGGGATAGACTTGAGGAGGAAAGCAGCACTGCTGTGTAGTCCTGAGCACACACACTGAGGGCTGCGTCAGCAGCCTGAGAACATGGTAACAAGCGAGCAGTAAGCGATGTGATATCTGCTCTAGCTATCCCCATGTGACCATGCAAAGTTGGCTATATGTAGGTCATAAAGTGTGGATGGTGAGAAATCCCAGGCTGATGTAAGATCCAGTGTGAATCTGAGTATTTACTGAACTGTAAATTTTAAAGGGTGTTAGGAAAATGACTAATTCAGAAAATTTAAAAAGAACTTGTTTATATGCCACTATAACTCAGGGACTGAGCACATAAGAAAACAGCTCTACTGAGGAAGGTGGGTGGGGTGAAGAGAGTCCTATAATCTGGGTCAATATTAGAGGATCCACCAGAGGAAGAGATTCCGATCATAATCTGTGTGTGTGTGTGTGTGTGTGTGTGTGTGTGTGTGTGTGTACGTGTGCAAGTACACATGCTGGTGTAAACAGGTGCATGTGTACAAAGAGAGGTGTCGAAGGCCATTTATAAGAATTTTTATTGGAATGTGCCAACAATCCTTCATACACATTCTAAATTCATAATCCAGAAGAGAAAACAAGTCTGGAAAAGCAAGAATGCAGTCAGGAGCTAGGATAAGACTGTACTTACAGTGGCTCAAGGAACACCACAGCACACCTTCCTCCTTTTTGTTTTGGACAATCTGAATGTGTATCAGCAGCTGAGGGTGCTAGGGCTTGGATATTGCTCCTCCTTATGGTGGGGTGTTTTTTTTGTTTGTTTGTTTTTTGTTTTTTAAATTTCAATGAACATCTACAGAGATTTTGGAATTCCATTCATTCGTTGTTAAACTTTTCTCCCCGCCC
>NW_006399782.1:5503200-5538860 GCF_000299155.1 Elephantulus edwardii | reverse complement strand
CTTACCCCCACCCCGATGTCAGCCTCATTCTACAACAGTGGCACCATATAGCATTTGTCCCTTTGTGACTTAGATATTTCACTCAGCATCATGTCCTCCAGGGTCACCCATTTTGAATAATATTGCATGAGTTCCTTGTTTTTCAATGCAGCGTAGTATTCCATTGTGTGACTATACCACGGCTTCTCTATCCATTCGTTTGTTGATGGGCACTTAGGTTGTTTTCAACTCCTTGCTATTGTGAACAAAGCCACAATAAACATGCGTATGCATATATCTACTTGGGTGTCATTTATGGTCTCTTTAGGGTATTTTTCCAGTAGTGGAATTGCTGGGTCAAATGGTATCTCTGCAACTTTCTGAGAAAGTGCCACACCGCTTTCCACAGTGGTTGTATGGTGGGTTTTATAAGCACTGTTGTTGTGGTGGTGGTGGTGTTAGGTGCTATGGAATCTACCATGAAAAAAACCTCAAGTTTGGGGAGATAGGTGGCTAATTCTCTGATTTTTCCTTTGCACTCTATTTCTGTCCACTCATCAAGCCTTTCCTGTCCCTCCAGAGGTTTTTCATTGCGTATGTGCTATGTCCAGGCTTATCAGAGACCATCCTTTTGTACTGGTAGCATGATGAGACAACCAGGCTCACCACAAACATGGACAGCCATGATGGAGGAGGAGGTTTTTACATGTCTGCCGTTGGGTTTCTGGGGTGGTGGAGTTAAAGGGTGCTATTCTGTTTTGTAAGAATGTCTGAGAATTCTAATGCCTGTCAGTGATGGCCTTTAAAAACCAGTGGTAGCTTTAAAAACCAAACCCAATGTGGAGTTTCTTAGTTGACTGTAATGGGTTCTCCTGGATGGTATATGGTAGAGGGACATTCCAGGGTAGTTCTGGAGATTAGAACATAGATTATGTAGAAGCGGGGTTTTGATTCCCTTGGAGTGGCAGAAATCTAACTGTAAATACTCGATTCTAAGTGTAAATCTAAACACTATAGGTGTTGTGTAGATTCTCATGGCCTTGCATGGGCTGCATGCTTCTAAGAGGAGAAAAGGTAATAAAACTGATAATGTTCAGTAACTCCAAGACCAGCTGGAAGTCAGCATTAGATATAAGAATTTTTGGACTTCCCAGACTCAGACTCATCTTGCATTCTTATGTGGCATTAAAGATGCTGACATAATTGTTTTTTGTTGTTGTTCTTGTATGTCTAGAACTATCCAGCCAACAAACTGAGCCAAGAACTTTGTCGACCTGGTGAGACCACACAGTCAGGCATAGAGATGAAATGGGCCCTTGGAGAAAGAGTTGCTTACAGAGGATGAATTTGGTTGGTGTTGTGGAACAAAAGTCAGGACATCCCAGCTTAATGGCACAGCAGAAGGTTGTTTGTAGGACCAAACAGATGCATAACTTTCGAGAAGGAGCCATCAGTCCAACATTTATGACTCCTGAGGAGTTAATGATTCAGAAATTAGTCTACTTAAGTAATGAGTCTACTTAGTCTGATGATGCTGCAAAGATGATTGCTGAAGAGGGGTGAGGATGGGGAAGGGATAGGATGGGGGTGGTAATCACAGGGTTGCACAATTTGATGGGTGGAGGGAGGAGGAGTAAAGCAAATGAGAAAGATCCAGTGTGAAAAACAATGTAGGCAAACTTTGTAAGTAAACCAGTATCATATAAAAACTTTATTTAAAAAAAAAAAAAAAGATGATTGCTGAAATCATCACTACTTCTCAGTTCCCCAACATGCCCTAGACCTCGGCTAGTGAGAAGTCTGCGTCACTGACTTATCTTGGGCCAATGTCTTAGAAAAGAATGCGTTTGGAAACAAAGATGATAGTAAATGAGGGATGGGAGAGTTGAGATAACACCAATAGTCGGACATTTTGGTCCCTGGTAAACATTTTGTGTGGAGAAGGGTGCATCAAGAGTTATTCTTAAAGTTATGTGATAATTCAGGTGGGGAGGGAGGCCCTGAACTCTTGAAGACAGTGATAGCTACTCTGTCTTACATCCACCAGGAGTCAGTCAGGGGTCATTCATCTAAAACAAGAGATTGAGTGTTGCTAATAATTAGAAAATCATAAGAGGTACTAGATAGCATTCATGCTTATTCATTCATCCAACAAATATTAATTGAGCATATACTGTGAGCCAGGCAATATTTTAGACCATGATGAAAACAACAGTAACAGCAGCATCCAGGGAGCTTACATCTGGTAGGAATACACAAGAAATAAAGTCAGATATATAAAATACCAGATGATAATGCATGCTAGGGAGAAAATGGCAGCAGCTGTTGCAGACCAAGGGTAAAATATTTTTTATAATTATTAATAATGAGACAGACAACCAGGAATGAGATACAACAGAGAGCATAAAAGACGGGGCCAGCAGTTCCAATGACTGAAGGGCCTCAAGCCACTCCACTCTGTGTGTTTATTGAGAATCAGGGGAAGCAAATCATAAAGAGAATTCTCTTGTAAATGGAGCCAAGCTCTTCCTATTGAAAACCTTCCAGTTGACTCAGAAGGGAGGGATCAGCAAATACAATGCAAGAATCGGGTAAATCCTTAAGGATTGCCTTGGTGCCTCAGGGTGAACTCCAGCTTGTACCGCACCTCCCCCACATTCTGAAATAGCATTCAGTTTATTACAAATATTGAATATTGGCTTCCCATAAGCAGCAAAGGAATGTGAAGGATAGAGGACCAGAATGACCTGTGTTCCTGTGACTGGTATTGGGGGGAGGGGGTGTTGGGGGAAAGGTTGTATTAGTCCAGATGGTCTTGGAACAGAGAGTGATAATGAGACCAGAGTGTTGGAGAATAGAAAAGAGGAACACACACATGGCTTTAAGATCCTGTCTTCTTCATTCTTCTCCAAAGAAGTGTGGAAACTGAGAGATGAGCAGTCTTATCTAAGGAGAGGCAGGTGTCCTACATAACACAGGCTCTTCGCCAACTGCCATGCCTCCAGTAGAGCCAATAGAACACCAGGACCTCCGTGTGATCCCAGTTACCTTATGCCACCCCATGACCAGCCTCCATGGAATGGCAAAGGAAGACTCTCTGATACAGAATGAGCTTAGGTTGATGGAAGCTGGAGCGAGAAGAACCTTGCCTATACCTGTGGTGTCTCAAAGTTAACATGGTGACATTTTTTTTAAATAAATCAACTACTATCCAAGAATATCATTCATTGGGGAACTAAGAACTCCTATTCTGACATCTCCAGAAACTCTAAAAGAACTTGAAAAAGTGTCAGTAAGGGTTTCTTTTCTTGTTAGTAGGTTTAAGTACTACTTCCCTGTGGTTGCTTCCCTAGATTTCCAGAAGGCTGCTTGATAGAGATTCAGGTGCAGCAGTAAGCATAGTTCTCTAGCCATGACTCAGTTCAGTAATCAAGACAAGGGTAGAGACAGTCCCAATATTCATTGTAAACAGAACAGGGCTCTGGTAGACCATCTGAATAATATCTGAAAGTCTGAAAATTATGACCATTTTTAATACTTCCAACATCACTGAAATGTATCTGTGCCGTATTTAACAAAGAAATAAAGAAATGCAGAAAATCATGCTGGAATCTGGGATAGTCATTCATGTGAGATCTGTTCCTGGGGGGATGGTAATAAATATGGTTAACGAAGACAGGAGTCCCTTACAGTTAGAAGATGATTTGGTCAGAGTTGTGGTGTAAATCTAACTCTCTGATTTCTTCTCACCAAACCTCGCTAAGCAGCAAACTAGAAAGTTAAAAAAGATATCTGGCTAGCTCCACTAAGCTCTACCAGTACACCATCAAGAGAAAAGCTTTTAAGGCTGAAAACAATTAGAGGAGAGCTCTCCCACACGTGTTCCATTTGTTGTGTAATAGCCCCTTTTTAGTGCTAAACCTTATCGCAAAAGTGTTGCATTGCAAGATTGAATCGGATCCAGGAGGCTGTCTCATCGCTGTAGAAAGAATAAAGCTTAAATGGTGTTAGTTCCAGAAAAGGTCTGCATGAGACAAGTTCATTTCAAGCTCAGGACTTGACCCAGGAGATTGAAGGCAGTGATGTAATAAAACAAAATAATTTTATGTATGGCTGTTAAGTTTCACACGGCATTTAGTTATTTTTCCATTTGGGAGCATATATATGTTATTAGCAAGGGATTCTAACCATGCTTATTATATATAGATCAACCATCTTTTGGACTGTTCTGATAAATATTAATTTCATTTTGAACATGAATCAAGCCTCACCTATAGGATACAGTCACTTTTAAAGTTATTTTCATTAGCTGAGGAGGAAGCAATAGAGTTTTATAGGATCTATATAGCAAAGCAGACTAGTAATTAGATGTGGCATTGCTTCAAGAGTGAGCTCCATGTGGGCCAAGAGTCTTGTCTCCTTTGTTTACGGCTATCTATACAATGCCTGCACCAGTGCTTTTTACATAGTGGGTATTGCAAATGCAATGATATAGATGTAGAAAAACTATAATCTCGTTAATGTGTAGAATTATTTCATTGTTCATTGCCATTGAAATCAATTCCTAGCTGATCCTCCAGTGGGTTTCTGAGGCTGTAAATCCCACAGGAAGAAATTGCCCATCTTTCTCCTGCAGTATTTGAACCACCAGAGCGGCTCGGTTCTTAAGTTAACAGCACAATTTCCTATGAACTATGCCACCAGACCTCCTTCATAGAAATATAGACCGCAAATAGGCTTAATTTTTAATGCAACCAGAGTGGAAAATAATCTTGAATTGTACCGCTGGGAATTGGAAAGGAATTCAGCAGAATAATGCCATAGTCATTGCTATTATGCCAAATTCAGCCTCTTGATGGCCCTCTAGAACAGAGAGCTGTCCCCTAGGCTATAATCTTTATGACAGAAAACTGCCACATCTTTCTTCAGTGAAACAGCTGATAGGTTTGTATCATACATATTTTGGTAAGCAGCCAAGCACTTAACCACCAGGTCTACTTTGTCATTGTTATTGATTACCTTCAAGTCGAGCACGACTCATAGCAACCCTATGAACAAAAGGCCTGAAGCCCCTCTACAAGCATCTACATTTATCAATGTTCATAGAGTTTCTAGAGGCATGTTGTTTAGGAAGTGGATACCAGTCCTGTAAATAAGGAGCTTGAATTGCAGATAATGCAAAAGTGGAATATGGCTTGATGCATAATTGGTAAACAAGGAGAACAACTGAAAGTGTAGCAGAGTTTCTCCAGAGCCATAATTGAAGAAGTAAACGCAACGTAAATGTACACTGCCAGGTATAGGGAACTATAGTGTCATTTGGTTAGTGAAAATCCAAAGAATTCTGATAAATGGCTACTCTTCTCTCAGCATAGTACTTCTTGTATTACCCAACCAATTTTCAAAAGTCCCAGTTTTCTTCTAAGGATCTGTAGAACAATTTTTCAGCCTACAAGAGAATAAACCCAACACAATCCATGACAAACTAGAAAACTATTATTATGAGAAGTCACATTTGGAAAAACTGTGTCATTTGGTTTGCTTCACTGAGTTGGTTGTCAGTGAAAAAACCTGAAGTTCCTAAGACTTTCTTGATTGGAAAACCGCCCCTCGCCCCTCATCCCTGTCCCACTCTAGGCTCATGATTCTCACTATACATTCTTGAAGCTCTAGGAGATGAAAATGTGAGATTCAATCCATCTGTTGTGAGTCGGTGTAAGATGTGGTCATCATTAGGTATTGATGACAATTCCCTGATAGGAAACAAAAGCTGATCTTTTACTTGACTTTATTGAATGTTATGACTTTTCCAAAAAGACACAAAAATAATTTAAAATATGGACCTTAAGTATGAGAATCCCATAGGCCACATATGATAGAGAAAATACAAAAAGAAAGAAAAATCCATATTATGAAGTCTCACCCTGTTGTCCTAGTCTCAGAGATCCAAGAGCCAGAATAATCTTTCATCCCTCAACATCTCTGTTCAACACCAAAGATAAGTCATAAAATGTAATCTTCAGGCTGTTTGAGAATATGAATAATTGTACTCATGGTGATTGTGGTAGTAATGAAATAAAACTCAGTAGATCTTCCAAAATTGCACTCCATCTGTCTTTGTCTTTCTGTGGACCCATACATCTGCGGATCCATACATCTGTGGATCTACGCATTGCTTGTTCTGTCTTTCCTACATTCCTTTCAATTATGTTTCCCCAGTCTTTTCTATTTCAGTATTGCTGAATTTTCGCCACTAATTTATCAGAAAAAAAAAACATTTAGAGAAGAGAAGTAGAATTGCTGTATAAGCCAGGATAAGCTAGGTTATGCTGTAGTAACAAACAACTCTAAAATACTAATGACTTAAGAAAGCAAGGATTTCTTTCTTGCTAAACATCCATGCTCACAATGGGCTGGACAGGGTCATCATATGGATTACTGAATCTATCTATTCTAGTCTATTTTTTTCTAATCTCTTCTATATTTCACTGATAGACCAGTTTCTAAAATTGATAGTTACCATGCCAGGCAGAAAGATCACTCTGCAGGACCTTGCACTAATAAACGCTCCAGCCTGGAAACAACACAGTCTTTTTGGCCAGAACTGGTCACATGGCCATACTCAATCAAGAGAGAGGGGAAGTGGCAAATAAATTATGTGCCCAAAAGGTAGAAGGCAAGGGAGCTCTGGTGGCCTAGTGGCAAAGAAGCTGCATTGCAATCCCAGAGGTACGTAGTTCAAATCCACCAGATGCTGTGCTGGAGAAGGAGGGGCAGTCTCCTCTTGTACCAATCAGATCCAATTTGACGGTACACACACACACACACACACACACTCTAATAATGATTTTTTTTTAAAAAAAGGCAGAAAGCTGGAAAAAGTGCTGAGCCTCAGAAATACCACCTTAGCAATTAATATCAAATAATACTATTTACAAATAATTTACATTTCAGCTCAAATTAGAGCCAAATTTTCCATCGTTGGCCCTATTCAAAAGCTTTGTGTGTTTTCATTTCAAACTTATATCTTGAAATAACATTATTTCTGTTAAGCTTATTGTTGGGCTCTGTTAATAGTAGGTCAGTGCTGATGTCAGTGTCTCATAAGTATGTCAAGATAAAAGGGCTTCTTGGTCATCTTGAAACCTTTTCCAGACCTCAGAATTGAAACTCATTGTCGTGGGTCAGAATTGACTCATGGCTGAATCCTTTATTGGGTGTCTGAGGCTGCAGATTACATGGAAGGAGATGGCTCGTCTTTCTCCCTCAGAGCCTCTGTGGACTTGATTTATCACAGAGGTGTGGCCTTTGGGTAAAAGCACGACTCTCTGGAGACTGCACCACCATAACTCAGGAACCAGATTTCAAAGGTGCAATGCCATGATGACTCTAGTGGAACACGGCCCTTGTATAGTTATTAAATGATATATGTAAAGTGGGTAGAGAATAGACTGAAGCTGTCAACAACTTTGTCTTATTTGGATCCACAGTTCACACCCTAGGTACCCGCAGTGAGAAAATCAGGAGACAAACATATTGCACTGGCAAGGTCTGCACTCAGGAGCCTCTCCAAGTTTTTGAGGAGTAATGATGTCAGTTTGAGAACTAATGTGCGTCTGATTCAAGTCATGGTTTTTCCAGTCACTTATTATGCATCTAAGAGCTGGACAATGAGAAGGGATGACAAAAATTGATGCCTTTGATCTGCAGTGTTGGAGAAAGCACTGAACATCCCATGGATGTCCAAAAGAACATATAAATATATCTCGGAGAGGGTGCAGCCAGAGTGTTCTTTGCAAACAAGGATGATAAAGCTTCACCTCACATACTTTGGGCTTGTTGCTAGGAAGAGAACTATTCTTTGGAGAGGGACATGATGCTTGGAAGGGTGGAAGGTTGGAGAAAGAGAGGATGACCCTCAACCAGGTGGACTGACAAGGTGACTGCCACAATGGGCTCTTATGTGTTAGGAAGTGTGAGGATGGCAAAGGATAGTTTGGGATTCAGATCTGCTATTCATAGGGTCACTGTGAATTGTACTCAACAGCACCTAACAACAACTGTAACAATCTGTAGTTAATACAGCTAGCACCAGGCTCTTCATAATAGGAGCTACATAAAATACTTAACTTTTTCAGTCTCCAAAGGCAGAATCAAGAGGCCCTGGGTGCCCTAGGGCATGGTGTGTTCAGCTGCTAACCAGAAGGTTGGCTATTCAGTTCTACTAGATGCTCTGTGGGAGACAGATGAGCAGTCTTTCTTGGTAAAGGGATCTCATCAAGTCACAGAGACCTGATGAAGGGTCACTGTGGGTCAGAAATGACTTAATGGCAATGGGTTTTTTTTCTTGATGGCAGAATCCCTAATGCTTTACCTAAGAATATAGTCCATGTGACATATTGCTGCTGTTAGAAGCATTGGTAAAGATGATATGACTTTGATCCTTTGAGTTGCATAAGGTATTATTGTGAATCCAGGGAAAACTCTGTAAAGACACATTTGTTGTTGTTATTGGTGTTGTTAGGGGCTATCGAGTCAGAAACAACTCATAGCTGACCTACCAGAGGGTTCACAGAAGCTGAAAATTGCATGGGAGGAGATCACCCATATTTCTTTTTTTTTTAGTTAATTAATTTCTTTTTAATTTCAGTGAACATCTACAGAGATTTTAGACTTCCTTCCATTCATTCACTGTTGCCCTTTTCTCTCAGCCCACCCCCTCCCTCCCGTTCACTCCTCTCCTTGAAAAGCGAAATAAAAACTCCTTCTTTGGTACACAATCCCCCCCTGAACACCCCCTACTCCCACCACCCTAAATATAATCCACCCTACAACCCTCATTCTGTACTCTTATGATAAACATAATGCCCTAAAATATAATACTTTCAGCCCATCTTTCTTTTATGAAGCAGCTTGAGAATTTGAACAACATGCCTTTAGGTTGGCAGCACAACTCCTTCCCACCAGGTCACCAGAGCTCCCTAAAGCACACGTAGATTGTTACAAACAAAGGCTATGGGCAAACGCAAACCTCGACAAGATAATACAGCTCTGCAGTGACATGGAAAGAGCACTGGGTTAGAGTCAAGAGAATGGGTTTGGGTCTTAACTCTGCTAGTGACCAATAGAACTCTATCTGAACTCCCATAACTAGTATGAGCAAATCATCTATCTTCTTAAACCTCAGTTTCCTCATCTGAAAAAGAAAAAATAATAGAAACTGATCTCTAAAATTTCATTCTTATTTCAACAATCTTATTTTCTATCATTGGCATAGCTGTAGCCTGTGAGTTCATGTCATTTACTGTGAAAATAACAACAGGCACACATCCTGAGTAATACGGGCTTGGGGGAAATTACACTTACATACAAAAGGCAACTTCATTTCAAGTATAAATCAATAATGAAAATCTCAACCATGTAAATGCCTAGGAGAATGGCACATAAAATATGAATACACAAATAGGGTGAAATAGGATGGGAGAAAATGTGTACTGTACTTACACTATTTTTTTAATTGTGATTTTAACAAGTTTACAGAAAGTTTGGATTTCCCATTCATTTGTTGTGGCACAAGTTCCTCCCTTCCCACTCATCCCCCAACACTGCGTTGGGACAAATGAAGGAAAGAACTGTTTAAAAGGAATACATGATACATGTTATTTGTCTGACAAAGGTCCAGAATAAGAGGTACTGACACTATTTTTAAAAAGCTACTTTAATATCAGACTGAGTTGATTTATGAGCAAAAATATTACCAGTGATGAAGATGGTCATTTTATAATATGGGAGTTGATTCATCAGGACAGCCTAACAACGTTTAACTTTTATGCCCCCAGTAACAGAAGTTCGAAATGCGTGTAATAAAGATAAAACTGGGATTTTTAAGAAAAAATATATAAAACCACATAAGCAGTTGGAGATTTTAATCTCTCTTTCTCGGTTATTGATAGAACAAATAAGGACAAAAATTGTCAGGCATATAGAAGACTTGACGAACACAAGCAACCACCTTGACCTAATTGATGATATCTACAGAATACTTCCCCAAACAACAACAGTGTGTGTGTGTGTGTGTGTGTGTGTGTGTGTGTGTGTGCGCGTGTGTGTGCGTGTTTGCAGGAACTCATGGAACATTTACTAACACAGACCTTATCATGGACTCTAAAACAAGCCTTAGTAAATGTAAAGAGATTCAACGCACAGGACTTGAGCGTCTCACTCACATTAGGTAGGCCTGTGAGATAGTTGTCCTCCCATTACACAGCAGGGAAGAGCCAAGGGCCAAGGTCCCTGGGTGGAGCAGAAGCGTTCCACCACAGTCCAGCATTCACCCAGCCACAGCTGCTGACTCTTCCCCTGCCCCCTTATTCCATCATCTCCATTCACTATGACTAGAAGTCTTCAGATAAAAGAACATGTTGTTTCTCCTACTTAAGTGCTTAATTGACATAGACATTCCTCCAAAAGGAGAAAAGGGTAGAACTCAGTCTTCTGAACACATGGGACAATCCTGAAGACTCTGTAGAGTCCACTTCGGCTCTGTTCCCTATTCTTTAAGTATGAAGATTTGCCTAAACATGTATCTGTAACTATCTTTCAATATGTCAATTTCAAAACTTCGACTTTATACTGAACACCATTAACACTACTAAGTGACAAGGACTCAATGTTTTTCCTTGCACTGAGGAGTGAAGGTGTATAGGGTTGTAGGGGAGAGGTGAGATAGGGTCAATAAGGAATGTGCTCACATATATAGAATCATAGTCTTTATCTATCTAGTGATTAATTTAAAAGTTATTAGGTTCCCAGAAAACCAAAGCCACTACCTCCAAGTTGGTTCTGATTCACGGCAACCCTCCATCAGGTTCCTGAGGCAGGAAATCTTAATGGGAGCAGATGATCTCCTCTTTCTCTTGAACAGCTGATGTATTCCAAGTGCTAGCCTTTAGGTTAGGAAGCTCTGGTGGCCTGGTGGCAAAAAGCTGTGCTGCAATCCCAAAGGTATGAAGTTTGAGGCTACCAGCTGCTCTGCAGGAGAAGGATGGCAAATCACTGCCTCTGAAAATATGGCAGTGGGTCGGTTCCAACTATACAGTGCACAAACAACAATGACAAATTCATAGATAAGAAATCTAAAGCTATAAAGTTAAATGTCTATCCCTGAATTAATATAATTATTAACTAATAAAACTAAGACAAGTAGGCAGAAAAGAAAAATAATCTGTTATTAGGGAAGGATACTAATTGAATAAAACCATGCACTTAGAAGGACATATATTTCACTTAGTGCCAAAGAGAAGCATTTCATTTATGAGAATGAGGGACTGTTAAAATTACATCCTGGCAACAGTTTTCACTTATGTAGGAATAAGAAAGAAGAGAGCCAAAAAAAGTTCATGTTAGGAGTATCCTCTGTATACTCTCTAAAGTTTTACAGGGCATAGTCACAATTGGTTTGGTTTGGTCCCAGGTTACTGTAAAAAAGTTTACTGAAAACAAATAAAGCATCCTCTTACTGATTTTAAAAAATGTTTGTTTACTTTATTAAATGACAGAACAGAGCAAGGGAACACTGCATGGTTCAAAATTGGGAAGGGCGTACGCCAGAGATGCCTCCTATCTCCTTACCTTTTCAACCTGTATGCAGAGCAGATTATCCGAGAGGCTGGGCTCTATGAGGAGAAGTGTGGGGTCAAGATTGGTGGAAGATCTATCAACAATCTGCATTATGTAGATGACACAACCATGCCTGCTGAAACTGAGGAGGACCTGAAGTGCTTGCTGCAGAGGGTCAAGGACTACAGCCTCCGATATGGATTGAGGCTCAATGTCAATAAGACAAAGATTCTCACCACTGGGCCAATTGGCAGCATCAGGATGGATGATGAAGAGATTGAGATTGTTCACAGCTTTAGTTTGCTTGGCTCCCACAGTCCACACGCTTGACACCAGTAGCGAGGAAATTAAAAGGCATATTGCCATGGGAAAGTCTGCTGTTAGGGACCTCTCTAAAGTATTGAAGAGCAATGGTGTCTCTCTGGAGACTAAGGTGCATCTGATACAGGCCATGGTCTTTGCAATCACTTGTTATGCATCAGAGAGTTGGACAATGACCAAGAAGAATAGAAGGAGAGCTGTGGTGCTGGAGAAGAGTATTGAGAATACCATGGACTGCTAGGAAAACAAGCAGATTCATTCTGGAAAGGGTTAAGCCGGGTGGCTCCTTGGAGGCAAGGATTCTAAGGCTCCGTCTAACATACTTTGGACATGTTGACTGGTCCTTGGAGAAGGACATCATGCTTGGGAGGGTAGAGAGACAGCGCAGAAGGGGAAGGCCCTCTATGAGGTGGATTGATTCAGTGACTGGGGTAATCGGGGTAGGTGTGTCAGAGACAATTAGATTGGTACAGAATAGAGTAGGGTTTAGGGCGGTTGTACATAGGGTCACTATGAGTCGCAGGCAACTCGACAGCACATATCAACAACAAATGACAACAATTTTCAGGAAATTAGTTGTGGATTGAAAACTGGATCTAAAAAATAAAAATAAAATAAAATAAAGAAAACTGGATCTATGTGTGGAAACGTGGTTTCTATTCATTCAGGAAGACTTTTTTAGAGAAGATGTATCTGTGAATTTAGCAAGGGAGTCAGTTGGTGAAAAGATCAGGGGAATAGAATGTATTTTATGAATTCAGAATTGCCCAAGTTAAGATTCAGAAGTAGTTTGTTGTGGTTAGGGTCCATCAAGTAAATTCCAGCTCAACCTATTTCTTTTAATTTTTTATTTTATATGGGTTTGCTCACTAAGTTTGTATATATTGTGTTTCACACTATTCTTCCTTCATATTGTGTTTAATACCATCATTCCCAGGCATTATGTTTTATAAAATCGATCACCATTGCACCTTGCCCATCATGACCTAGGCTTTTCAGGTCCCCACAGAATCCTTCCCATTTCCTTTACCCCCTCCCTCCACCCACAAAACTGTGCAACCTTGTGGTTTTGCCCCTACCCATCCTCTCCTCCCTGCTCCCACTCCTCCCCACTTGGATACCCATATATGTTGTACTAGTTATCCATCTATTTATACAATAATGACCTTATGCAGTATTTGTCCTTATGAGACTGAGTTAGTTCACTCAGCATAATGCTTCCAGCCTCTGCTAAGTTATGTAGTATTTTTTGAAACCATTGTTCCTGAGTACTGCATAGTATTCCATTATGTTTTCCTATGGTTATGGTCGGAGTTTGTAGGAATCTCAGACACCTAGTCTTAGGGTGTTGCTCTGCTAACCCAGAGGCCACTCTTACATGTTGGAACAAAACTACCGGGAGCTCTGAGGAGAATGATGGGCAGTCTCCTCCCATGTCATTTTACAGCCTCAGAAACCCTGTGAAGTGTCAGCTATGAGTTAGTTCCAACGTGACAGAATAAGTATGGTTGGAATTTGTAGGGTCAGAGGCTGGGCCCGGCCAAACAAAAGATTTGGAACTCACACTCACCTAGGAGGGCTAAGTATTTCTGAGAACTGAGGCGTCCGCATAAGGGGTGATTTCCAGGGCTGCGTTCACACAGACATACAACCTTGGGAATGAAGTGGAGGATCAGCTGTTAATCAGATCCAATGCCATGACCATGAGTTTTGTCCTCTTCACACAGATGGTGGAGGTTATAAGATAAAGGGCAGAGCTCATTGAGGCAGAACTCAGAGCAACCTGGTTTTGAGTGAAGTGTTTGGTGGTGAGCAGAAAGGTAAGAGTAGACACGGTGAGGTCGGGTGCAAGACTAGACTTGTGGCGATGTGAATGGCCAAGGAACAGAGTCCTCCTGAAGTTTGGATTTGAGGAAACAAGGGAATCATGACTTCACCCAAGAGGAAGAATAGCAAGGAAGAGAACGACTGGTACAAATTCAAGGGTTACCTTTTTGGGGTTAAAATTGAGTCTAAAATGTGCAACAGTGGGGGTGGGGGGAAGTTAAAATAAAACATTTTCAATGTTAAAAAATAAAGTGAGGGGGAAAAAATCCAAACCCCAAGCCTAGTCAACTGATGTTTCACTGTTTAACAGGCTTAAAGATTCAAGACCAACCACAGCAGACCAGCCTGAAGAGCCTAATTACCCCTCATTGGTAGGCTCTCTGCTATTTATTTCAGTTGTTGCCAGGGGACTATTTCAATCTTTTAACGTGTCTCCCTAGGAATATAAATTCTAAAAGGAAAAGAAATAATAATTTATGGTTGTACAGTTGGGTAATTGGAGGGATATTTTATATAAAGGTGATTTCTTAACAATAAACAGCAGCCAGAAAATTAAAAGATGAATTGCATTGGGAAAGTCTACTGTTAGAAACCTCTCCAGAGTAATGAAGAACAATGATGTCAGTCTGGAGACTAAGGTGTACCTGATCCAGGCCATGCATCAGAAAGCTGTACAACAATTAGGAATTACAGAAAGAGAATTGATGCCTTTGAGCTGTGGTGCTAGAGAAGAATATTGAATATACCATGGACTGCTAGCAGAACAAACAGGTTCATCCTAGAGAGTATTAAGCTAGGCTACGTCTTGGAGGCAAGGATCCTGAAGCTTCATCTGACATTCTTTGGACATGTTGCAAGGCAGAACCAGTCCTTGGAGAGGAACATCATACTTGGGAGGGTGGAGGGACAGTGCAAGAGAGGAAGACCCTTCAGGAGATGTTAGATTCAATGACTGGGGTAATGGGGGTAGGTGTGTGAGAGACAATAAGATTGGCACAGCATAGAGCAGGGTTCATGGCTGTTGTACACAAGGTTGCTATGAGTTGCAAGCAACTTGTAAACATTCTAGATTTGCTAAGCAAATGTTAAAATATATAAAATGAACAAACTTGGGGGGAAAGGCTTAATAGGTACAGATATCCTCACAAAACCTCAGTCCTTATCAGCCTATCGTGTATTTATTTGTAACACTGATGTACAGCTTGTCTTTAATGTTCCTTTTAGGCCAACACTGTCAGGGCTCTGCTTGTACCAGCCACACTTGGATGTTGCTGTAGCATGACCTGAGGAGGAAACTTGTTCCTTCAGTCTGTCGCAATCTGTTCTGGTCACTTGGGTTTCTGGGCGCCGTGTCAGCTCTCTGCTACACTCTCCTAATTAGCTCCCAGCCTTCCCCTCACATCTCTGTCTTCTTCTGTCAAAGACATAGAGTTCTTTGATCAAAACCACTTTTGAATTTACTTTTCTGTCCTGATAAGAATGGAAAAACATTGAGATTAAAAAACTGGTTTCAGCTTTCCCCTTTCTACTTTCTTAAGACATATATATCTCTTCTGTGCTGATTAGATTAGGCTCAAGTACATTGAAGTGAATGGGGCATTTATGGTTCAGTGGTAGAATTGTCTCCTTCGATCCAGGAGACCTGCTGTTTTAGCATTTGACTTCCAACCAAAAGGTTGGTAATTTGAACTTAACAGTCACTCAGTAGTCTTTGTGATGCTATAATTTATTAGAAAAGGTAACAAGTGGCTTCTCTAACTCCATTCTTCAAGGAAGAATTGAAGCCTTTGAGTTCTGGTGCTCTGAAAGAGTATTGAACATATCGTAGACTGCCAAGAGAACAAACAGGTCTGTCCTGCAGAGGGTGAAACCAAGTTTGTTCTTAGAGGCAAGGATTTTGAAACTCTGTCTCACATACTTTGAGCATGTTGCCAGGAGGGACTGGTCCTAGGAGAAGGACATCATGCTTGGAAGGGTGGAGGGTCAGTGCAGGAGAGGAAGACCCTGGAGGAGATGGAGTGACACCGTAGCTGTGGCACTGTGGTCAGGTGTGTCAGGGTCAATGAGATTGGCTCAGGATAGGGCAGGGTTTAAGGGTATTGTTCATAGGATCATTATGCATCATAGTTGACTCAATGGCACATAACAACAATAGCATTTTATACAGAAGAATATTCGTGTATAGCAGTGATTTCCTTGAGTGTTACAACTGATTCTTTTGATATATAACAAAGAGAGTGAAGGAGAGGAAAACCCTCAACTAGGTGGATTGACACGGTGACTGCTGCAATGGGCTCTTGTGTGTCAGGAAGTGTGAAGATAGCACAGGACAGGAAAGGGTTCAGATACTTTATTCATAGGGTCGCTATGAGTCATATTCAACTCAATGGCACCTAACAACAACAACAGAGTGAATTTTGTCATCTTAACATTTAAAATGTATTTTAAACTATCTATTGTTAAATAATTAGAAGATATTATTCTCAAAACCTGTGGCGGGAAGGAGAAAAATTCAAAATTAGGAGTCAGTTGTAGAGAAAAGTATCCAGCCTATTTCCAAAAGGACTTAATAGAGTTCTCTACTACTGAGCAAGATGTAAAAGTCAGTTTAGATATAAGAGTGAAGAAGCAAATGGTGTAGAAGTTTCAGGAAAGTAAGAGTGCATGGTTAAGTCCTTTTCATCTGCTTCAACAAATTCAAATCAACAATCACGGATAACCCCCACTATAGGAAAAAAGTAATAATGCTGCAAGAAACTCAGACCCTGTCTTCATGGTGCTGACATTCTGTGGGTGAAGGGAAGGACACTCTCCAGTAAGGGGGTGATCAGCACAATATCACTACAAAAAGGAAGCTACAGAGAAGTGACTCAGTCAGAGAGTATAATTGGCATGTATTATAATTAATGTCATAAAACAAAATGGGTATCAGTGGTTGAATAGAAAACAGATTTACTAGGTAAACTTGCACACAAGCCATATGAAAAAAGAAAATGTTTTAAAAAGATGCCTTCAACCCAGCAAAAACCCAGGCAGGATTGTAAACAAATATTATCCAAAGCAAAGGTATTGTATGTTGTTGTTGGACCATCAACTCATAGCTGTCCCTCCAGTAAGTCTTCAAACACATTTAATTACATGAGAAGAAATTGGCCATCTTCTCCCACGGAGCACCTGGTGGATTTAAACCATGTACCTTTGAGTTGGCAGCACAGCTTTGTACCACCAAGGCACCAGAGCTCCCTAAGGTAGGGCAGAGTAGAGCACAGTGTATGTGCCATCAAGGCAGAACAGACTCATACCTGACCCTCCAACAAGGTTTCAGAGGCGATAAGAGTACCCATCTTTTCCCTAGAAGTAGCTGGTAGACCTGAACAGCCTGCTGTAGGGTGGCACCACAACTCCTTTCCACTATGCCTCCAGAGCTCCTTAAAGGTATTCTTTGGCATTGTTTGGAGCTGCTGGAGGTAGTGCTATGGATGGGAGCTGCTTGTGGAGGGTTTCAAGGATTAGACTGCCTTTGAGCTAGGCTTGAAAGTAGGGAAGACTTTTAATAAGATGAGAGGAGGAGGGCTTGGGAGACGAAGAACCTTATTGCAACTGAGAAACCATCATACATAAAAAGTCAGGGAGTTAGAGAATCTGCAAATATTACAGCACAGGGGTAGTCCTGGCAGTAAATGAATTGAAAGAGTAGGGAGCTGGATCTGAGGGGCTTTAGATGGTCCACGCGGGAATTTGAGCTGTGTTTTCTAGGCAGTGCAAGAGAGCAGAAGGAAGTTGAAACTGCTCACTTTCTTTGGCCTCTGTTCTCAGAACCTAATGTGTCAGATTATTTGGCTGCTATTTGTTAGCTTGAACCACTAAAGGGTTTACAAGAGTGATTATGGGTAATACGATGAAATCAAAACAAGAATGAATATGAGTATCATGAGCAACCTCAAAATCCACAGTGAACTGTTGGAGGTGAATTTGTCTTCACATTTTCTGACAGCAAGAGTGAACAGGTTAAATAGCATCTTGACTCGACAAGCGCAAGTATATCATGAAGCATTTTTCTTAAGCTGCCTGACTTGGCATTTCAGCAGTCACACCGCCTTCTCACAGCAGAAGGAAATGGTGTTGAGTGATAAAGATGAAGGTTATGATGTCAGGAAGGTCTCTGTGGGAGAGGGAAAGGGTGAGAGTTTAGAGAGAAAGGAGGTACTTGTCACTCTTAGTGAGGTCTTTCAGAAGAAATGTGTGCTGAGTGGTCGTCAGTGGTCAGAGGAATAGGAAATAGGTGTGTGCTATGGATAAGCTGAGTAGAATATGTTCTTTGGGTGAAGCTGAATATTCATAGTGATGCTCAATGTGGTGGTTGTGTTGTTGTTGTTGTTAGGTGCCGTTGAGTCATACATGACTCATAGCGACCCTGTGAACAAAAGACCTTAACACTTGGATAACTTTCATCGTCCAAGTTTATAGTTTCCGGAGGCAAGCTATTGTGGAAGTGGATGCCACTTCGGCTTCGAAGCTTGTTTTAATCGGGGAGCTCCACCAAACACTGTCCACCATGTGTAAACAATATCACATTTGACACATCAGTGTCACAGTATTTAGCATCACAGCAACCATGAGTTACCTCTGTACAACAAATGGACAGACCAGGGCTATACCACTTAGAAGAATGTTTGACCAAAAGCAATGAAAACCAGGCCTGAGGACCACAGATTAAAATCACCCAACTTTGGCTTGGTAGCATAACTTTCTATATGGAGACTCGAATTTTTCAAAAAGACTTTTGCCAAAATCAAGAGAAATTTAAACTTGTGGAATAGGGAGGTGAATGACTTTCTCTTTTCTTTCACTTGTCATTATAACATCAAAGACAAATATGGATAGCTAAAGGGAATACATTTAAAATGGAAAATGCTGAATCATAGATGGGGCCCACAAAGTTCACAGAGTAACCAAAACAGCCACACTCATACCTGCACCCTGTCACTTGCACCCTGAGTCTTCAGCCAAGTGGTTCTGTGAAGGGCAAGCTGGGAATCAGAATACCATAGCATCCTTAAGTATTGCAACTTGAGTGTTGAATTTGGTCTTCAGTTTTTTTCACATTAAAACATCCTGAGTGAGTTCATTCCTTTTGATTTTCTGACTCCAGCTTATTGCACATTTCATTATAATACTTTGCTTTTTTGCTTTTTGTCTTACCGAGCCACCCTTTTGAAATCTCCTAAAATAGGTAAAAGAGCACAGGAAAGAATTTTTGACTTCAGAAATATATCTAAACAGGCTTGTCTCTGATTTCTCCAGAACTGTACAGCTATTTTCGTTTATTATTTGTTGTTGATGTTGTATACTGTCAAGTTGGAACCAACTCATAGTTGACCCTCCAGTGGTTTTTTGTTGTTGTTGGATCCAACATGGCAATCCATAACAACAACAACTATGTTCCTCCAGTAGGTTTTTAGAGGTAATAAATCGACAGGAAGACAATGCCCATCTTTCTTCCAAGGAGCAGCTAGGGGATTCAAACCGTGTGGCTGTCATGGCAACACAACCCCTCACCACTAAGCCACCAGAGTTCCAATTTCATATTGAGTGTGGTTGACTTACATTTAAGGGAAATAACATTCACAGTTTCCTCAGTTCTTTGAAGACCTGCAGTCTTGACTTTGCATACCACCATGGCTGTTAAACCTTATTCTAGCCCAAGTAGTTTGAACCTACGTTTTAGTTCTGTTTTAGGGTGTCTAGCCCCATCTTTTACATGATTAGAAGGAAAGCGAACTAATTCTTCTGGCATGTTCACTGTTATTGAGGCATTCAGCAGGAAAGTGGGTTAAAGGGAAAAGGGTACCCTTGGACCCTCAATGCCCAAATAATAGTGATGGCAGTAATAACAACACGAGTCATAATAATTGTTGTTGTTAAATGCCATTGTTGTTGTTGTTATGTGTCGTCGAGTCGCCAACGACTCCTAGCCACCCTATGTACAATAGCTCTGAACCAGCTCTATCCTGAGCCAGTCTTGCTGTCTCCAACACAACCTCCTCACATTACCCCAGTCACTGAGTCAATCCATCTCAGCCAGGAGATGGGTTTTTTCCTCCTGCTCTGTCCTCCACCCTTCCGAGCATGATGTCCTTCTTCAGGGACTAGTCTCTCCTGGCCATGTGCCCAAATATGTGAGACAGAGCTTCAAAATCCTAGCCTCCAAGGAGCTGAATTTTGTTTAATCCTCTTCAGAACAAACTTGTTTATTTTTATTCTTAGCAGCACCATCACCTTTTTAAAAGAAACAAAAACAACAACAAAATTCCCTCAAACTCATCGCTATTGAGATGGAACAACTGGTAGATTCAAACTCACGTTTGGAATTTCAGTGCAGCTTCTTACCACTGTGTTGTTATGTGCCGTCAAATCACCTGCGACTCATAGTGACCCTATGGAAAACAGCTCTGAATCTCCAGCCCTATGCTGAATTCATCTCACTGGCTCAAATAAATTGCCCCACTTATTGTATCAGTCCATCTTATCCTGGGTCTCCCTCTCCTGTGCTGTCCCTCAACCCTTCTGAGCATGATGTCTTTCTCCAACGACCAGTTCCTCCTGGCCATGTACTGAAGTATGTGAAATACAGCTTCAAAATCCTAGCCTCTAGGGAGAAACTTAGTTTCACCCTCTCCAAGGCAGACCTATTTGTTCTCTTGGCAGTCCATGGTATGTTTAAGACTCTTCTCCAGCACCACAGCTCAAAGGCATCAATTCTTCTTCTGTCATCCTTAATCATCATCCATTGATGTACTTGTGAAGACCATGGCCTGAATCAGGCACACCTTTTCCACGGTGACATGGCTAGTCTGTAGTAAAAGTTGAATTTAAACTCAAGGCTAAAGAGTTCTAAACCCTGATTATAAACTGGCATGCTTCCTTCAGCGAGTTCTCAGCCTTACCTCTTTCCTCCACTAGCCACCACCTCATCTCCGTCAATACCGCTGAAAGCGGATTCTAGATTAGAAATGTGGCCATATTTTTAATAGGATTTTTTTAAAGAAACCAGAAAAGATAAAGAGATGCTAGGACCTCTTAGTAAATGTTATGACATAATCCTTTGACTGTGTTATAGGATTTGACCCAAACACAGTTCCTGAACTAGTACTAACTACAGACCTCTGAGGTGCCCTGTGCTTGAAATAATCCCACAGAGCAGGGGAAATGAATTCAACTAAAAAGCCACTAAATGAATGACTAATGAGTAAGTAAGACAAATAAATAAGGAATATAATTTCTCAGGTTATCTAGAGTGAGGTGTGTCCTTCCCATTTAAGTGTCAAAACATATGTTGTTGTTAGGTGCTAGCGTAGTGACCGCGTACAACAGAATAAACCTTGTCCAGTTTGCACTGTCCTCACGCGATCTCTGCTGACCTTCAACCCATTTTTTTAAGTCACTCTATCAATCCATGTCCTTGATGTTCTTCCTTTCTTTTGTCAACCCTCTTCTTTTCCAAGCATGATGGCCTTCTCCAAGAAATGGCCCATCCTCATAACATGCCCAAAATATGTGAGACAAAGTCTCCCCATCCTGGTTTGTAAGGAGCACTCTAGCTGTCCTTTTTCCGAGACAGATTTGTTTGTTCTTTTGATAGAACGTGGCATATTCAATATTCTTCCCAAACGTCATCATCTAAACATGAGCTCTGGTGAAGTCTTATGTAATGTGTCAGACTGCCAAACAAAAGACCAGTTGTGCAAACTTGACAGCTGTTCTGTAGGAGGAAAATAGGCAATCTCTTCCCCCTCTGTCCCCCTGTAAAGATTTACATCCACAGAAAGCTGATGGAGGGTCCCACATAACAGAACTGACTCTATAACAGTGGATTTGGGGGATTCAGACATGAAGGATGGACAAAATTAGTTCTTTTTTTTTTAAAAAAAAAGTTCCTGTGATCAGAAAATGTAGCCATGTGGGGACTTGAGAACTGTGTTTCACTTTCTGAGGTTCTGGTCTGTATGTCACCCGTTAGCAGAAGCTTTTGTTTCTCTCTCAACTCAGAAACCTTCAACTCATTGTCATTGAGTCAGAAGGAATCCATAGCTGAGCGTCCAGCAGGTTTCAGAGGCTGTAAACTATACAGGAGAAAGAAGACTGCCCATCTATCTCCCTAAGAGCAGCTAGTGGATTCGAACCACCTGCCTTTGGATTGGCAGCATGACTCTTTACCCACTGTTGTGCTGCCAGTGCAAAGGTTCATGGCTTGAATCCACCAGCTGCTCTGCTGGAAAAAGATGAGCAGCCTCCTCTTGTGTGATTAACTGCCTCTGAAAATCCTCTGGAGAGTCAGCTATAGGTTGGTCGCACTCAAGGGCACTCAGCATAGTGACTATTTATCAACAGTAGAAACATGCCTTTTGCCCTTTTTATATACCTGAAGAGCTAGTTTGAACTGAAAGAGCTGGATCATAAACTTGATGGGTCTCAAGTGGCATCACCTTCAGCTCCAGCCTCAGAGGAGTGTCGGCCAGCAGAAATAGCCAAGACATGGTGGGAGCGGCCTTAAGAAGATGATCATAGACAAACACCTGGGTGGCAGTGGAAGTTAGGGTTGAACAAGTGTGTGGGGAAGAACCGTGAAGGGCTGTGAGGCCGGGATGAGGGTGATGGAATTTGGAAGGGCAGACACAGCAAAGTCAGTATAAATCCGAAAGTAAGGGAGTGTCGTGTGAGAGTGGAGAGTGGAAGAAAGGGAGCCGTCACAAGGAGACACGTGACGAAATGCAGAGGCGAGTGATGGCCTAGATTAGCAAGCAGGCTGCCCAAGGAGAGGGCGGTGACTGGGCTCAGCCATGTGATGAGGAGATTGAAGGGGGAAGGTGAAAAAAAAAAAAGATTACAGTTTGTCCAAAAATGCATTTGGTCAGGCAGATGGTTTGTCTAGAGTGGAGGAAGCAGGGTAGGAGGATCTGAGGGGGGGAACGGGCATGGGGTGTGGTAGAAAGACCCACACATCCAGAAGGCTCTCAGAGGGCCCTGATGAGAGTTTTGTGATCAGGTCACTTAACCTCTCCTGATCTGTCCTTTAACAAAGGAAATTGATCATTCAGTTGCTTGAAATTCACCTTCCCCTGGCTCGGGACTTGCCACCAGCCTGGCAGGTGAGACTATTGGTCAGCACTTTCTACATGGTAAGAGCTTAAGAAATATCTCCTGGATGAAATTCATTAGTTTCACCTGCCAGGCTGGTGGCAAGTCCCGAGCCAGGGGAAGGTGAATTTCAAGCAACTGAATGATCAATTTCCTTTGTTAAATCTTAGCTCTTATTTCCCTCTAGTGGCTACTTAGTGACACTAGGAACACACCTTTTGCCCTTTGTGTACAGGAGAGCTAGTGTGAGTTGAAAAGTGGGGCTGGATCATTGTGCAGAGGGAGCAAATGGCCTCTAAAGGGCACAACCTGAGAGTTACTGAAGAGGCTGCAAGGTGGGAAGGCCGTGGGGAGATAAATACTATGAACCAGATACAAAGCATGGGCGGCAGTTATTCCAGAGCCAAACCAATCAGCAGCAGCAGCTAGAAGTGGAGGAATAACATTAAGACTCATCTTAGGAGCTCTGTGGAATTCTCTGGTGGGTGGCTTAGTGGTAAGGAATTGTGCTACCAACCCAAGGGTATACGGTTTGAATCCACCAGCTGTTCCACAGGACATAGATGGGTAGTCTCCTCCCATGCAGTTTACTGTGGGTTTTTTACCCACTGGAGGACTCAGCTATGAGTTGGTTCCAGCTCAGTGATACACAATAAACATATAAGGCAAACTTGGCCAGATAAAGAAGGAAGACAGGGGAAGGAAAATCTTAATAATATGCTTTGAAAATAGCACGTTGCTGTTAAGTGCTATTGAGTGGAGCATGGCCCAGAGTGACACTGTGAACAGCGGGTCTGAACCCTGCCCTGTCCTGTGCCATCATCTCTGACACACTTGAGCCCGTCGTCTTAGTCACTGTGTCATCTTGTCTCGTTGAGGATCTTCCTCTCTTTCAGTGAACCTCCAAGCGTAATGTTTTTTTTCCAAAGACTGGCTCTTTCTAACAACATGCTCAGAATAGATGAAGCGTCACCATCCTTGCCTCTAAGGAGCATCCTGGTTGCACTTTCTCCAAGACAATCTTGTTCTTTTGACAGTGCATGAGACACTTGGCTTCTAACCAAATGGTCAGCAGTTCAAATCCACCAGCCACTCATTGGGAGAAAGATATGTAGATCTGCCTCTGTAAAGATTTACAACCTTGGAGACCTCATGGGGCAGTTCTTAGTTCTCTAATACAGCTGAGTTGGAATTGACTGGATGCCAGTGAGATGGGATCTGAATGACAGAGATTTGATAGATAGCATTTTAGACTCTTGTGAAAATCTTATTTCTGGCCTGTTTATTCTGGGATTCATCTTTCCAGTGTTTCACAATCTACAGTTCATTATTTATAGGTGTGTCTAGGGGTAGTTACCAGAATTACTTTTTTTTAAAAAAATTGTTATTTTTAACAAAAGTTTACAGAAAAGCTGGATTTTCATTTATTCATTGTTAGACTTTTTTTTCTCTTCCCCTCCTTTCCCCTTCCTCCAGTTGTTGTTGTTGTTATGTGCTGTCGAGTCGCCTGCGACTCATAGCGACCCTATGTACAACAGCCCTAAACTCCGCTCTGTCCTGTGCCAATCGCACTGTCTCTGACACTCCCATCCCAATTATCCCAGTCACTGAATCAATCCACCTCATAGAGGGCCTTCCTCTCCTGCGCTGTCCCTCCACCCTCCCAAGCATGATGTCCCTCTCCAAGGACCAGTCTCTCCTCACAACATGTCCAAAGTATGTTAGACAGAGCCTCAGAATCCTTGCCTCCAAGGAGCCACCTGGTTTAACCCTTTCCAGGACAAATCTGTTTGTTTTCCTCCATGGTATTCTCAATACTCTTCTCCAGCACCACAGCTCAAAGGCATCAATTCTCCTTCTATCCTCCTTGGTCATTGTCCAACTCTCTGATGCATAACAAGTGATTGCGAAGACCATAGCCTGTATCAGACGCACCTTAGTCTCCAGAGAGACACCGTTGCTCTTCAGTACTTTGGAGAGGTCCCTAACAGCAGACTTTCCCATGGCAATGCACCTTTTAATTTCCTGGCTGCTGGTGCCAAGACTGTTGACTACAGAGCCAAGCAAACTAAAGCTTCCTCCAGTACACTTTCTTAAAAAACAAAACAAAACCAAACCAAAAAAACAAAACAAACCATTCTTGTGCAAGTTCCTCCCTCTCTGCCATCCCTTCCCCAGTCCACTTTGCTGTACAGCTCTTATTCTGGACCATTGTCATACAAATAATCCCTAATTATATATTCCTTTTAAACGGTTCTTTTCTTCATTTGTTTAATGCAGTATTCATTATCAATCCCCTCTTTTCCTAGTTTTGCTCCAACCTCCATGTCAGTCCTGTTTTATAACACTTGTATTATTCAATATGTGCCCTTTTTTAACTGATATCTTTCACTCAACATAATGTCCTCCAGGGTCAACCATGTTGTATAAAGTTTTATGAGCTATTATTTTTTCAGTGCTGCATAGTATTCCATTGTGTCAATATACTGTCGTTTTTCTATTTATTCATTTGTTGGTGGGCACTTGGGTTGCTTCCATCTCTTTGCTATTGTGAACAATTTAGCACTAAACATGTATGTATACATCTGTTTGCTTGGTAGCTCTGGTTTCTTTAGGGTATCGTCCTAGTAGTAGAATTGCAGGGTCAAGTGGTATTTCTATTTCCAAGTTTTTGAGAAAGTGTCATACCACTTTCCATGGTTGTTGCATTATTTTACACTCCCACTAGCAGTGAATAAGGGTTCCAGTGTCTCCACAACCTCACCAGCATTTGCTGTTTGCTCTTTTTAATCTCAGGTTTTTCCCAGCCACCTGTCCTTAGTCTTCTATAGATAATCTTGGGTCTTCATAGCCATTTCCATGGGCTTTTTAATCTTTTCCAACTTTTGGGGTGTGTTAGAAAAAGAGCCTCTCTGCCAAAGTACAATCTGAGCAGCAATACAGTCATTCTTTGTCAAGAAAGGAGGAGCCAGGAGATGGTTCCCCTTTTTGCAGCACAATTCTCTTTAGACTAAAGTGTCAGGGTTGCAGTGACCGAAGCTTTTTTCTAGGCTGTGAGTCCTTTCAAATGCATCTCCACTGATAGCTTGTAAAAGTTCCCGTGGACAATGAGATAAGCCAAAAGAGAGAGGAAGAACAGTTAAGAGTACTGATTTTTTTTTTCTTCCTCCTGAGGAGAGAAAGGTTCTTTGCTGCTTCTCAAACCACAGTGTTGTTATGACCTATCTAATTGAACTAGCAAGTTTTTAGAGGCTATAAATAGCATGAGAGGAGATTGCTCATTTTTCTCCCTCAAAGCTGCTGGTGGATTTGAACCTTCTGCCCCTACTAGTGCAACTCCCTTACCACGAAGTTATTAGTGCAACTCCTTACCACTAAGCCATCAGAGCTGGACTGGTCTAATTATTCTCTGATGCCTGAGTGAAAAGTAGAGAGAGAAGAAACTGACAATGTTTTGTGTCCGTTTCTTTTTCCATTGCTAGAGGGCTGTAGATGGCATCTGATAAATTCTTGTTGGATGAACAAATGAGTAAGTGTTGTTAGCTGCTGTCATCCCTGGGCCCTGGGTGATCTATGCACAAAGGTAAAACATGCTGCCTGGTGCAAACCAGCCCATTATGACCCATAGGATTTTCACTGGCTGGTTTTTAGAAGCTGATTTCCAGACTTCTCTTCATAGTCTGTCTGAGTCTAGAAGCTCTGCCGAAACTTGTTCAGTGTCAGAGCAACACACTAGGCTCTCCTGATGCATAGATAGTGGCTGCCTGTGAGGCTTCTTGCATGGAGGCAAGAATTCGACCCCTTGAAGTACCAGCATAGGTCTGGATGAACATTACATTTCGCCAAATTCAAAACCCTGTAACATGTACAGGCGTTAGTTATGACGGTGAGCAACAAAGAGTAAGTCTAGATACTCCTCCTGGTGTGCATGTTAAATTTCTTAGGCTAAGTTCTCTAGAGAAGTGTAAGCAATGACATTCACAGAGAGAGACTTGTCTTGAGGAACTGGCTCATGTGCTTGTAGATGCTGGCAGGTTCCAAGTCCACAGGTCAGACATTGGCCCAGAAGCTTCTCTTGACCCAAGTAGCTGCTGAGGCTGATAAACCCAATATTAATAGGTCAGATGACCAACTGTTGGCTTCTGGGACTGGCGAATCCACGATAAGCAGGCAATGGGACAGGCCATTCTGGCTCAAGTCCAAAGAACTGTTAGTCAGATGGTGATCGGCCAGATACAGGATCCAGACTGAGCAGAAAGCAGAAGAGTTTTGCCAGATATCCAAATATAATTGAGACAGACCACTCCTTTTCAACTGTTGATAGATGATCTCATCGTGGAGGTGATGACATTATATAAACGCTTATGAAGGGAATCATCATTGCAAACCAGACAATCATGGGCAGCCGAGTTGACAGACAACATTAACTATCCGGAGAAACCATAGTGTTGTGTCTTGAAGCTCTGCCCTTTTCCTACCTTATCTTTATCTCTCGTTTCTCTGCTCACGCGTTGCCATCAAGTCAGAGCTGACTCATAGCTGACTCTCCAGCAGGTTGTAAACTGCGTGGAAGGAGATTGCCCACCTTCTTCCTGCAGAGATGCTGGTGGAGTCAAAACCCTGGAGAGCTGTGGCCTTCGGGTTAGCAGCGCGAATGCCTACGCACTGTGCCACCAGGGCTCTCATCGAGATGAAAACAACGATGACATGAATTTCATGTGTTTACATAACTCTGAAGGCATCCTCATTCTGATAGCTGATAGAAAGAACATATTGCCTTAGCTAGAAAGTTCACTTTAGTGATGGCTGCTAACCCAAAGTCTAATCCTCTCTAAAGGTTTAAATCCACCAACTCTTCCAAGGGAGATAGTCAGTCTCGTCTCATGCAGTTTACAGCCTCAGAAACTCAGTGGAGGGTCAACGATATGTCCTGACTCAATGGCAGTAAGAGAAAGACACAGAGCAAGAGTGAGAGAGCAAACAAGAGAGAGAGAATGTTAAAAGCCTCAGTATCATAAGCACAAAGAGGAGAGCTGCACTCAAAGTCCCTGCGAAGCAGACCTGAGGATTTGAGTGGGCTGCATGCTCAATACAAGTCATCAACATGACTTGACTAAAAGTCAGTCTCTCCAGTGTGTCCAGACAGGGAAAGTGAGAGCCTGCTTGGTCTGTGCGATTACAACTACATGGAGAAGATCAGATTTGGTTCTGAGCACTTCCTGCTAAGGACAGTGACATCCTGAATTTTATGTCTGGAACCATGCACTTTCAAAATCATTTGAAAGACCGTTTTAGAGAAGAGAAGGATTATGGGAAACTTGGTATTATCTTCAAATCCGCCATAAATCCCTGTGGAAGAAAGATTTCTTTCGTGTTATTCTAGAGAGCAGACTAGGAAGAGTGAATGAATGGAAATGACAAAAACAGCCCAGTGTTCTTAAAACCACAGCTCTCCATCAGGAGGGGGAAATTTCATAAAATAGAAAGCTAGTTATTTGACAAAGATTCCTGCTTTGACTAGGACATTAGAGTAGAAGTTCTCTAAGGTCCATGGCACTTTCTATGATCTGTAAGTTTCCCTTCCTCTCTTAGCTTTGTGTTCTCTACAGCTTTGTAAACATAAAACCTCTTTCCATGCTGGTAGCAATTTGAATATCAGTGCATTGAGTGGATGCATAGGTCCAGGGCTTTGGGGCGTTCTGGAATGATTCACTAAGTCTAGCAAGTTTGAGCTGTGGTGCTGGAGACGAGTGTTGAATATACCATGGACTGCTAGGAGAACAAACAGGTTTGTCCTGGAGAAGGTGAAGCCAGAATGTTCCCTGGAGTCAAGGATTCTGAAGCTTCGTCTGACATACTTTGGGCATGTTGCAAGGAGGGACTGCTCCTTGGAGAGGGACATCATGTTTGGCAGAGTGGAGGGGCGGCAAAGGAGAGGAAGACCTTCGATGAGATGAATCGATTCTGTGAGTGAAGTGGTGGGAATGAATGTGTTTGAGACAGCGAGGTTGGCACAGAATAGAACAGCGTTTAGAGCTCTTGTACATAGGATTGCTATGGGTTGCAAGCGACTCAATGGCACATAACAACATTCTGAGCTAGGAATTTAAAAGCATGAAGTCGATCCTGGTTCTGGTATAAACTAGCTTGGGCTCCTTCGTTTCCCCAACTTAGGAGTGAAGGTTGATGACCTCCACTTCAGAAAATTCAATGAGGTTGTGCTAGAGAAGGAGGAGCCCTGGAGCCCCAGAGGCTGAGAGCTCAGCTGCTAACATAAGGCTGACAATAGTGGCTCCACAGGGGAGCTGTTGGTAGTTGGAGCCAAGGCAGGAATTCATGCGGGAGGAGATTGCCCATCTTTCTCCCACAGAGCTGCTGGTAGATTCAAACCCTGTACTTTTGGGTTACTAGCCTAACTGCTTACCACTGGGCCACTATGGTAAAGTAACGGACAATCTCCTCCAGTGTTAGTTACAGCCTGGAAAACCCACTGGAGGATCAGCTGTGAGCCCATTCTAACTCGAAGGCAAAGAAGATGACTATAAGTATAGGGGTATGAGGAGTCAGAAATGATCCAATGACACAGAACAACATGCATGAAAGAAGGTTGCTAGTTTGCATTCAACTGCTAATCAAAAAGTTGTTGGTTCAAACCCTCCCAGGAGTGCTACCAAGGAAAAGCTCTGGCTTTCTGCTCTGTGGAGATCACAAACAGGAGAATCTTTGGAATAGTTCTGCTCTATAACATGCAAGATCATCCAGGGTCAGAAATGGCTCGACAGCAACTGATAACAATGTGTTGTTTGGGTGGATGTTAAATAGCATCTCATCAGCGCCAACTCATAGAGACCCCATGTACCATACACAAGAAAACCCTGCCCGAACCTGTGCCATCCCTGGTCACAGAGCTGGCATGGGCTGCAACATCCATGGTACCAGAAGCAAATCAGGCAGAAACACAAAGAAGCTGAGGGCCTGACCTGACGAGAGTCGAAGCCTGGGTGGACACTGTCCCACCTTGCTGGAAAACCATCAGAGAATAATTGTATTCTTTTTAGTAGTATGGTCTCTTAATTTCCTTGTTGTTGTTAGGTGCTATCCTTTCAGTTCTAACTCTTCTCCACCCTGTGTCCAATAGAACAAACTTGGCCAGAACCTGTATCATCCTCACAGCCTCCACTGGACTTACATCCGTTGTTCCAGTCCCTGGGATAATACATTTTATTAGAGATATTCCTCTCATCCACTGACCCTCTACTTTTCTCCAAGCCCAATATCCTTCTCTGGGAACTAACCCCTCCTGATAACACCACAGAAGTATATGAAACAGATTATCACTGTCCTTTCCTCTAAGGAACGTTCTGGCTGCATTTCTTCAAAGATGCATTTGTTTGTTCTTTTCACAGTCCATTATACATTCAAAATTCTTCATCCGTGCCACCATTCAGAGGCATCTAGTTCTGCTATAATGCAGAAATAACCCAAGCGGGTGTCTTTAAAAAACAGATATTATTTTCTCCTAGTCCTGGAAGTCATAAGCTTAAATTGTAGCTTCAGCTATGTCGATTCCTTTTGTGACTATCTCCCATTAGTGGTGCCTGTTGGTGATCCTTAGAGTTTGCTTGTAGAATACCCTCAAATGGTATCATGTGCCATGTGTGTGACTCCATGTCCAGTGTGCTCTTTTTACAACCTTAAAGTGATCAGATTTGCAACCCACCCAATAAGGATATGATCTACTTAGCATAAAAGATTTCCAATAGGATTATATCATAGCAGAGGGTAAGGATTCCACACCAATGGGGGGAAGGGGATCCTATCTGGTCTATAGCTCACGGGCAGCTCATAAGGGTAATCTGACTCACACTGTTTAGAAGGCTGTTCAGTTAATCTCTCAATACTACTTAGGGGGAAATGAACATAAGTGGAAGCAGGGATATCTGCCAGTGTAAAGAACAGTGAGATGGAGTCAGTGCTGTGGAGTTGCAGTGAATAACAGTGAGATGGAATAGATGCTGTGGAATTGCAGTGAATAACAGTGAGATCGAATCACTGCTGTCGGATTGCAGTGAATAACAGTGAGATGGAGTTAATGCTGTCAGATCGCAGTGAATAACAGTGAGATGGAGTCAGTGCTGTGGGATTGCAGTGATTAATGGTGAGATCGGATCAATGTGGTCAGATTGCAGTGAATATCAGTGAAATGGATTCATTGCTGTGTAATTTTTGGTGTGTGTGAAAAGTATTGCATTTCCATGGACTGCCAAGAGAACAGACAAGTCTGCCTTAAACAAGTGCATCTAGAGTGCTCCTGAGAGGCCAGCATAGTCAAACTCTAGTATCACTTACTTTGGGCATATTTTTCAGGAGGGAAGGAGACATCATGCTGGCAAAGGTAGTGAAAAAGAAGAAAAGCCTCTACAGGTTGGGTTGCCACAGTGACTACCACAGAGGGGATGAGCCTGCCAAAGATACAGAGGACGGCACACGGCAGAGCAAGGCTCAGGCCTGTTGTTCCGAGGCCGCCGTGAGGAGCAGTCACCTTGGCGGCCCCTGACAACAACATAACAGCAGACATGAGCAAAGAGTTAGGACCCAGATGGGTTATCAAGGGCAGAGGTGAAGCCTTCACTGTGCATGTAGTGGTGCGTGCTGGATAGAAGGAGACACGGCCTGTACTGAGGACCAGAAGGAAAGTGAGGACATGGGGGAGGGGGCTCCTTCTGGCCACTCCCAACCCCCCGGGGAGCACTACAGTGAACAGGAGAGGCAGCACCCAACATCTAGAAGTTGGAAAACTGAGGAACAGGCCTAAGAGAGAGACAGGCAAAGTGAAGGCTTAGATGAGTGGATGACTCAGCAGCAGGCCATTGGAGGGCATCCAAGTAGACAATTAACATCCAGAAGTTTTAACAGAGACCTTAGGCAGGGTCTCGGGAAACACCACAAGAGAACATCTAAAAAGTCACCAGGGATGAGTGGAAAATCGATAAATAGGTAAATTGAGGGAAGAGAAAGACAGGAAGGGGTTGAACAGACACTGTAATTAATTAAGTGGATCAATAAATTGTAATTAGTGTTCTAAAAGGAAATGTGTATGGATGAATGAAAAGCAATATGGTTGGCAATTTTTCATTCAAATTAAAAGCAAACAGGAAAAAAATACAACTGGAGCCAATGTACCATAAAAAGAAAGGGGAGGAGGAGGAAGAAAAGGATATCTTAGAAGGAGCCCTAGACAATCTGGCCTCTCAGGAAAGGAACCATGCCAGACGTGAAAATTCAAACAGGGGCTGACCACTGGAGCAGGTGATATGGTTGAAAAGAGCAGGCACGAAAGATGACAGAACAGAAACACAATGGAACTCCATGCTGAGATTGTGTACTGCCAGCATTTCCCTGAGTAGCAGTAAATGTGGTCTCAGAATGTGAGATTGAATTGATAGTTACAAAGTCAAGCATCCATGGTTTGTTGTTGTGTGTACCTTAGAGACACAACTGACCCATAGCTGACACTCTGGTGGGTTTTCAGAGTCAGTTAATTGCACAGGAGGAGATTGCCCATCCTTCTCCATGATAGAGCTTTTTTAAAATAAATAAATAAATGAATGAATGCATGCATGCATATTGTTGTTGTTTACCATCTAGGGAGAACCAACCCAGAGCTGGCCCTCCAGCAGGTTTTCAGAGGCAGTAAGTTGCACAGGAGGAAATTGCCCATCTTTCTCCTGGGTAGCTGCTAGTGGATTCAAACTGTGTGCCTTTAGGTTGGAGGCACAGCTCCTTACCACTAAGCACTCCACAAATAAGTTCTGACTCAATGAACATATTTCAGCGCCAACTTAAAAGTGAAGTGTGCAGGTCTAACCTCAAGAGGTCAAGCTCAAGGCAGCGTTTGTGAAGACACCACTGACGGCAGGAGGAATGGCAGGTGTAGAAAGCCAGCATGGAGGGGTCCAGAGCCACTGACCAAGTATGAAGGTGATAAAAGTGTGTTATTGATAGGTGATTTCATGTCAGCCCTGGCCCTTGGCCATGCTGTACACCAAATATTGGCAGGCCCTAAGCCAGCCTCATGAGCCTCTGCAGATCACACATAGTTCCATTGGGATCCATAGAGCAGTCATTGGTGGATTTTCAGAAGTCAATAGCCAGACCTTTCTTCCTAGTCCATGTTAGTCTGGATGCAGCACCAGTGAACCTGTTCAGCATCAGAGCAACACACAAGCCTCCACTGACAGATAGGCAGTGACTATGGACAGGCAGTGGCTTGGTATTGAACCCACAGGTCTCCTGCATGGGAGGTGAGAATTTTGTCATTGAATAACCACAGCCTCGTAATCAAAGTTGAGAGCCGTGAACATGGGATCATGGGACAGGGAAAGAGAGAAAAGATGCCTCAGAGAGGTAGGAGTGGAGACCGGTGATGGGGAAGGCTCAACACACACATCTAGAGGAAGTGGATAGTCAAAAAGCCGACCATTAAAAAGAATCTTTAGAATAAGCCAGCATGTGGGCGGCCAAGACATCATGCTGAGAGGAGGCTGAGACAGATGGGGCTTCTGGGCCGCTTCAGCTGTGAATGGCTCTACCCCAGATGCAACCAAGGGAGATAAGTGGACAGTGGATTTACAGCTTCATGTAAGTGTGTCAATGGTTAAGTCAAGAGGTACAAGATCAGAGAGGGCTCTGTATGGTGCAGTAGCCCTGGGGAGAGACCGCAGGAGGGAATGCTGTGCCTTGAGAAGATAAATCCGAAAGCACAGGAGGTCATCTCTAACAAGGAAGTGTAGGGCACGAAGCCAGGCTTTGGGAGGATAAACTGCAAACCTGAAAGGCGGTGCGGGGGAGGGGACTGAAAAAGAAAAATGTAAAGATTTGCAAAAGAGGACATTAAAAGCAGTTCTTAGGAGGCTACGGGAAAGAAAAGAATAGAACAAGACAGATATTTCATGGAACATTTTCTCCTGCCAGCTTTTAGTTAAAAGTCTACTTAACTTCCAAGGACCAGACATTTTGCTCAGAAAAGGGCAAACCAGCAAGGATAGGAATGGAAGTTTTCTGAGCGTGCTGGCACAGAAGATTGGGGACAGGTGACAATGCAGAAGAAAGGAGAGTGTGTGGGCGGCTATCTGAAGGATGCAGTCGCTAGTGCATCAGAGATGGTGAAGATGGCACAGGAAAGGGCCAGGGCAGATCTGATGCCGTAAGGTCCCTAGGAGTCAGTCAACTCAAGGTACCTAACAACATTTAGAATGGAGATTCGCTGATGCAGAAAGTTAACACAGTTAGCTGCTCTACGAAAGGAGAATGATTAAAATTTATGTCAAGCATTAAAAACCTGGAGTGTCGAGCATTAAAGATTCAATGGTGTGCAGTTCTACTCTGAGATAAATATTGTTGTGCACCATTGAGTTGGGACTCACAGCTGACCCTAAAGAGGGTTTTCAGCTTCACAGGAGGAGACTGTCTTTCTCCTGCAGTGCAGCTGGTGGATTTGAACTGCATACCTTTGGCTTGGCAACACAGCTCCTTACCTTTAAGCCACCAGAGCTCCCCATGACTCATCTGAGTAGAAATCAACTCATTGACATCTGATTTGGATTTTCTAAATGGAGAGAGAGGAAAAGAAGAAACAAGAATGATCCAGGGGCTTTGTGAGATGAGAGACTTGCTCCCACACCCAGAAGACCACCAGTAATTCCAAAGAGAAGGAGAGGTGTGTTATAAGAAACTGAGAAGTTAGCATTTATGAGGAAATTGACCTCCGATAGGTAGCATGACTCATCACAGGCAAGAAGACGACTTAAAAAACAAATCTGGCTTAAGGATGAGACGTAAACATCTTTTCTGTTTACCCAGCTCTCTCAGATCTTTATCTCTACCCTGCTGGCAGCTGCTCTTAGAATTTCACGTATTGATTCCAAGGCTTTGGGCCTTCTGAAGTAGTTTTTCTCAGTGTGAGCCCTGAAATCTCCTAAGGACCCTACAGCCTCCCTGCCGAGAACAATAGAAGGGATTGTGTCCAGAGCTCGGTCCATTTCTCCTGAGCCCCCAGACTGCCACTCCTTCCAGTTCCCTTATTTGTTGTAGATAGGAACTGAGTGCACTATGTTTCTTAACCAAGCCATCAAGGTGAGGAGAACCAGGACATTCATTTTGTATCTGAACCATAATAGTGTGTGTCTAGTTCAGAAGTTCCAGCAGCGTTAGCTGTTATTTGTGAGCACAGAAGTAAATATCCACTCTGTCATTCACCTTCTCTGTCCGACTGGACTGGGATGCCTGCTCTGGAGTCAGACACTGCCATCTAGTGGTGGGCTCTGGCTTTTCACCAAGAGACAGAATTTCTGATA
Source organism: Elephantulus edwardii (assembly GCF_000299155.1). Lineage (NCBI taxonomy): Eukaryota > Metazoa > Chordata > Mammalia > Macroscelidea > Macroscelididae > Elephantulus > Elephantulus edwardii. Next base: position 5,503,620 of record NW_006399782.1, on the reverse strand, counting down.
AAGTCCCAGAGAAGCAGAGCCTGGCTCTTTAGCTGGCTTCCTCCAGACCCCTGGGGAGCTCTGGTGGCTTAGTGGGAAGGAGTTGTGTTGCCAACACAAATGCACACGGTTCAAATCCACTAGCTGCTTCTCAGGAGAAGGGTAATCTCCTCCCATGTGATTAATTGCTTCTAAAAACCCACTGCAGGGTCAGCTATAAGTTGGTTCCCATTTAATGTATACTTTAGAGCATTGTTATCAGTTTGATCTCAAGCAAGTTCTTTAAGAGTTTAATGTTCATATGAAATATTTTTTACTAACTTTGCTAAAACTGTTGTTTAAAGATGCTGTCAGGGGTTAATACTGGTTCATGATTCCAAGATTTTTCTCAACAGTGATAAATCTGAGAATTTCTTTAGTCTCAATGTTGTTGTTTTTTTT
>NW_006399782.1:5462453-5502695 GCF_000299155.1 Elephantulus edwardii | reverse complement strand
ACAAGTTATAAGTACATGAGTCAACTCAATGTTGTTGTTGATTGCCTTAGTCTCAATAGATCCAGCAAATTTGGATTCTATAAGAATTTGAAATTCAATTCAACATTTTTCCTCTCTAGATGCAGATTCATCTATCAAGGCATCCACATTTTTAATAAGCTTCCTTTGTGTGTGTGTGGGGTCCCCACATACTGAATGTTCTAACCATTGATCTCAACATTTCTCAGTTTTAGTTTCTTCATGTATAAGATAGAGATCATTTCAGCAGGTTACTGTGAGGTTCAAGTGTCTCATTAATGTGATGGTATTTTACAAACTATGAATGCATTTCAAAGATGAGAAGGTCTTGTCATCCCACAACCTCTTTCTCTTAATTACAGTTTGTTGACAATCACCCCAAGAGAACAGTAGAATGATGTCTCTCCCACTCATTGCCATCAAGTTGGAATTAACTCATAGCTGACCCTCCAGCGGGTTTTCAGAGGCTATAAATTGCACAGAAGGAGATTGGCCAGCTCTCTCTTGTAGAGCAGCTGGTGGATTTGAATCACTTACCTTTGGGTTGGCAGTGCAGCTCTTTGCCCACTAGGCCACCAAAGTTCCCTGTGCATATGATATGAGCAAAAATCCAAAGTGTCATTGCTGTTGGGTAGCTTATTCCTCATAGGGCAGAGAGAAATGGTCCTGATAGAGTTCCCAAGGCTGTACATCTTTAAAGGAGCAGCCTATCATCTTTCTCCTGTAGCCTGGCTGGTGTGTTTAAACAACTAATCTTTCTATTAGCTGGTGGACACTTAAGCACTGTGCTCTGTTCTGCCAGGCCTCCTATATTGGGACCAGGATAGTTAAATGGGAAAAATGAGCCAATAGGCATGTTTTTCCTTCTTCTGTCTCTTTCCACCTTCTACTTTCTGTTGTACAAATTTCCCTTCTTGATCAATTCCCTACTATAGTACCATGCCTGTCACGGATGGCATTGTATCTCCCCAAAATATGCATTGGCTTAGGCCGTAACTCCCCGCGCGTGTGTTTGTCCTCCACTGTGTGAGCTGATGGGCTTACTCAAGCAGTCAGCCCTTGTCCCTATCAAGTCATCACCCTTATTCACGCCATACCTTCTTTGCTTGTTATAATGTCTTTTTTGTTTGGTTGTTTTTTAAAAAATGTATACTAGTTTATTTACAAAATTCAAATGCATTGTTTTCAGATCAGATTGTTGTTAATTCAAGAAATAAAAAATGAGATCGAAGCAATCAAAGAGGGGTCTCACTACTATAAAGAAGCAAAGCCGTTAGGACGATCAAAGATACAAGATAGAGAAGGAAGCCTGTGCTGGGGATATCAGATTCAGATGGCAGGAAAGAAGGAAGGGTTCGAACAGGAAACACAGGGCAGCCGTCCCCACAATGATGGTAAACAGAACCTGGTCACGCCCACTGGACAGTCTCCTGGCCCCGGCACCCAGACCCAAGCACCCAACACAGGGTTCTTCTGGGCCCAGCCCTGGCCTACCCTCAGGTCCCTTTGTGCTTCTTTGAGAGATGGTCAAAGGATCAATTGTTATAATGTGTGAAACTGTAATCAATGCCATGAAACATAATGCATGTGAATTTTTTAATAGAAAACCAATTTGATTTATACACTTTAACTCAAACCCCAATAAAAAGGTCTAAAAGGGGGGGGGCAAGGAGTGGGGTCCTTTAGACCCACAGTCTCTTCAGAGAAAACCTCTTTGACCCAGGGGACGATCGATGTCAAGGTACCTCCAAGGAATCAGAAGCTGAAAGGTGGCAAGGACCTTCCCCTTGGCTGGCAGAGAAAGAACGCCTTCCCTCAGAGCTGGTGGCTTGAATTCTAACTTCTAGCCTCTTAAATCATGAAAGTATAAAACTCTGTTTATGGTATTTCTGTTTCAGCATCACGAGATAATTAAGACAGAATTTGGAACTGGGAATGGGGTGCTGCTTTAACAGATACTTAAAATGTGAAAGCAGTTTTGGGATAGGGTAAGAGTGGAGATTGGGCCAACAAACAGAATGTTGCTCTTGAGTTGCTTATTACTCATAGGACAGAAAAAAATTGCCCCAATAGTGTTTCCAAGATTGCATATCTCTACAGGAGCAGGCTACCCTCCTTCTACTGTAACCTGGCTGGTTTAAACAACTAACCTTTCTATTAGGTAACTAACCTTTTCTATTAGAAATATGGGTATTAAAATGCTTTATAGGTTTTTTTTTCTGGTGAAGCTCTGAAAAAAATTATAAACTTATGATTGGACAGTGGGGAAAGGATGATGCTTTTCATGCTTCGCAGAGCACTTTTCTGAATTATGTTCTTCAGATATTTGGCAGAAGGTGGAAATGTGAAGTGATGGACTTAGATATCTGGCTGATGATTTCTAAGCAATCTTTAAGGATCTCCAGGGTGTTTCCCTATATCTTAGAGTGAAATGTGAAAAGAAAGTGATACATGTAAAAATGAACTGTACAAAGTAGAGACAGAAGTTAAAGATTTGGACAAATCTTTTGTCCTAGAATATTCACATGTGTTAGAGTCTTAACCAAGGGTGTGTGGCTGCAGAAATTATGTTAAAGAGATTAAGCCTGTGACTGTTAGCTCTAATTACTACAGCAGAAAACCCATCAGCCTAGATGGAAAAAGACAGAAAGAGTAAAAGGGGAGAATGCTGTCAGCCTCTTAGAATTCTACATGCGGGAACCAGCCTAAAGGAATCTCTTGTCCCCCAGAAAAGGAAAAGAGCCGTCTTTTTCTGGAGCAGCTCGGAGATCCACAGAGCTGCTGAAAGCATAGGAAGCTGGAGTTGCCTAAGTGGGGCTGTGACCTCTGGAGGCTCAAAGGGTGGGGCCATGGTCTCTTGGCTCTAAAAGGTGAAACTACAGCCTCTGAGGTTTCAAAGAGTCGGATCTTCACCAACTCAGTTCCAGTGTATGGAGCTGCCACTAATGTCTACCAGGGGGATGGGGCCACCACCCAGAGATGAAGGGGCTGGACGGCCATACCTGAGGCACAGAACAGGACCTGCTGTGGCCAAAGGGGTGAAGTGGTCACATAGAGGGACTAGGACAATGAGGTCACCCAAAACCAGGGGAGCAAAGTTGACATCCCAGTGGGCGCCAAAGGCGTAACAGAAGCCCAAGACTCTGAATTGAAGTGTCATTCTCTGTCTCTGCTTTAGGCGAATGACTCCATCAAGGGATTTCTTTTTTAAAAAACTTTTTTATTATTAATTTTAATGAAAATTTACAGAGACTTTGGATTTCATCAAGAGATTTTGATGGTGATAGGGAGTATTGCAGGTCAGAGAGAAGGGGAGTCACCTCCCACATTACTCTCTGACATCCCCTGCAATCAGTAGTGAGTTGATTAGAAATAGATGCCCGTGCTGTAAGAGTCTGTGGGATGGTGAGGTCAGGGATGGGAATCAAGGCAGAGCCCAGGGAAGGAGAAAGGGACCTAGCAGAGAGAGGAGTTAAGTAGTTAAAAACGGGGCAAAAGAAATGTTGTTGTTGTTGTTGTGTAGCTTAGAGTCCAAACCAACCCAGAGCTGACTCCCATGGGTTTTCAGAGGCAGTAAATCACACGAGAAGATTGCCCACCCTTCTCCCACTGGTAGCCTTGACCTGCATGCCTTTGGAATTGCAGCCCAGCTTCTTGTCATTAGGCCACCAGAGCTCCCTTGGGCAAAAGGAATAATGAAAAGAATTCCAACCAAGCAAGAAGGAATTAGAATCAAAGCCCCAGTTCTGGGCAGGCTCCAGGCCCTTTCTACAACTAGAACATGTGAGTGATTGAATGGCACTGTGTTACTCACTTTTTTCCCCCTTGTTTTTTCCCCCACTTTCCAACCCCCTTTTCCTCCTTCTGCTTTCTTTCCACCCTGAATGCCACATTTTCTCCTTCTCTCCACTCTTCCCTCTCTCTCTCCTCTCCTGCCTTCACGTATTCTCTATCCTTATCATGTCTCACCCACTCATTTCCCCTCTGTCCCGCTCCTTCCTCCCTGGCCCCAAAGCTCTCTGGCGGATGCGAGCTGACCGTGGTGCTGCAGGACTTCAGCGCAGGCCATAGCAGTGAGCTGACCATCCAGGTTGGACAGACGGTGGAGCTGCTGGAGCGGCCCAGCGAGCGGCCCGGCTGGTGTCTGGTCCGCACCACTGAACGGAGTCCCCCCCAGGAGGGCCTGGTCCCCAGCAGTGCCCTGTGCATCTCCCACTCCCGGAGCAGCGTGGAGATGGATTGCTTCTTCCCCTTGGTGAAAGGTAGGGACCACCAAGGAGGGGGAACTCGGGTCTGGGCACACTGACTCTGTCTGAGGAGCGGGACGGAGCTGAACCGTCCCACAGACTTGTTTTAACCTTGAGGGATTTCTCAAAGGGCTGGTTGTAGAAAGAATGAGTTGGGCACTTGAAGAGTTGCAAACTAGCCATGCAAATATGGGAAAGTCACATCAACACATCTTAAAAATTACATTTTGATTAGATGAATGTTGAATTAAGTAACTTCTGCAATATTTCTACAATTTATGCAGTAGGGAGCTCTGGTGGCCTAGTGTTAAGGCGTTGCACTGCCAATCCAAGGGCCCATGGTTCAAATCCACCAGTTGTTCCATGGGAGAAAGATGGACAATCTTCTGTGTGACACATGGCCTCTGAGAACCCACTGGACGGTCAGCTGTGGGTCAGTTATGACTCAACGATATGCAACAAAACCAATAACAACTGTTATATTGCTCATGATCCCTTAGTGACACAGAGGTCAAAGAAGGCCAGAGATTCTAACTCCGAGGCTGTGTCATGAGAGAGAGGCATGGCTGTCTGCTTCAGGTCACAGTTCTAGAAACCCTGCAGAGCATCTACTCTGTGACAGGTCTCCAGGAGTCGAGATCGACTTGAGGGCAACAGGTTTGGTTTGAGATCTGACGATCTCTCCCATTCTTCTGTAGTCCCTGAGTAGCTCAAGCAGCTAAGTGCTCAACAACTAATCAGGAGGTCTGTGGTTCAAACCCACTTTGAGACACCTGAGAAGATAAGCCTATTGTCTGAAAGAACACAGCCTTGAAAATCCTGCACAACAGTTTTAATCTGCACACACAGGGTCAATGGCAGAAAAATTCCTTTTCAGCAGTCACCAAAATCCCGCCTCCTCTCTTCTCTGATGCACAGTCCCTCTGCACATCAGCCAGGGGACTGTCTGCCCCCCCTTCCCACATACTTATGCCAGCCCAGAGCAAGGCAGGAACACACAGCTGAGGCATGCCTGGGGTACACACTCATTTATATGCCTTTTATGGATTATTGATTATTAATTGATTGACTTCTAGTGTTCCCTCAACATACGAGTTTATTCACTTTTGCTCACAGCATAAAAACGAAAAAATGCCTGCTCCTCACTTATCCGTCTACAAAACTATCTGATAATCTGACATTTACTATTTGACTGTTTTGCCTATGATGTCTGTCAGGCAGTAACAAATGCCGGGATGCTGGTTAGAGTAACATTGGCTGTGATGGTGACGGTTATGTGTGACTTGGATGCGTGTGATCTCAGGGACTTGGCAGCGATGCGATTTGCAGTCATGCAGTGATATCATTCGGCAGCTATAGGATAGTGTAAAATGATGATTGATGCTATGATTTGGCTACTGTGTAGTAATATAGTCATTAGAGACATTCCTGATTGGGGACATAATCTTCCATTCTCTGATCTGCTATAGGCGTCCTTCATTTTGACGTAACACTGATTTTCACATGACGGCCTGAACTTAGGAGCCTAATCATGTCGACAAATGAGTAATGGGTGTGCTTAGAACAGTAGTTCTCCAAAGGTAGTGTCTGGAGTTAGTATCAATAGCATCACAGAAAATGTGTTAAAAATACAAATTTTTAGGCCTTCCCTCAGACCCACAATTCAAAAACTTACAAAATTGTGGGGTCAGGGCACGCAAGCCGTCCAGGGGACTCTGGTGCACACTCAATGTCAAGATCTGTGACTTACAACATCAAGCTGGCCGAGGGGTTGAAATTCATTTTACACTGAGGAAACTTAAACAGACCTTGGTGCTGAGCTTATTTATGACTAATTATCATGACGAGCGATCAGGGTCCCGGGCATCTTCTGTGTAGATGTGTGGTCGGTATGTATGGGACAAAAGACAGGGAAGGGAATTGTTCTGTCCAAGGCTGGGGATGGGGTCACTGTGGAAACCTGCTGCAGGTTTGCTGGATCACAGATACCTGACCTTTCACATCCATCTCCCTCTCCCACAGCCCCACGCACGATGGTAAGCTTGCTCGGACCAGTGAGGCATTTCCTAGGCCTCTGACTGAAAAGCTTATTCTTCTCCCCATTTTCAGGGGTCTGAATTGGTGTTTGAATTTTAGATCAGTGTCAGGACCTCAATAAATGTTAGTTGTCATGATAAGATCTTGTTGTTCTATCAATTGTAATAGATTATCCGTCTACAAAATTACAGAATGCCAAAATGCCTGGTCTAGAGACATCTTCAGCCATAAAACCAAGAACTGCATATTCATTTGCTGTTGTTGTTGTTGTTATGTGCCGTCGAGTTGCCTGCGACTCATAGCGACCCTATGTACAACAGGCCTAAACTCCGCTCTGTCCTGTGCCAATCGCACTGTCTCTGACACTCCCATCCCAATTATCCCAGTCACTGAATCAATCCACCTCATAGAGGGCCTTCCTCTCCTGCGCCGTCCCTCCACCCTCCCAAGCATGATGTCCCTCTCCAAGGACCAGTCTCTCCTCACTACATGTCCAAAGTAAGTTAGATGGAGCTGCAGAATCCTTGCCTCCAAGGAGCCACCCGGTTTAACCCTCTCCAGGACAAATCTATTTGTTTTCCTAGCAGTCCATGGTATTCTCAGTACTCTTCTCCAGCACCACAGCTCAAAGGCATCAGTTCTCCTTCTATCCTCCTTGGTCATTGTCCAACTCTCTGATGCATAACAGGTGATTGCGAAGACCATGGCCTGTATCAGACGCATCTTAGTCTCCAGAGAGACACCATTGCTCTTCAGCACTTTGGAGAGGTCCCTGACAGCAGACTTTCCCATGGCAATGCGCCTTTTAATTTCCTGGCTGCTGGTGCCAAGACTGTTGACTATGGAACCAAGCAAACTAAAGTTGTGTACAATCTCAGTCTCTTCACCATCCATCCTGATGCTGCCGATTGGTCCAGTGGTGAGAATCTTTGTCTTCTTGACATTGAGCCTCAATCCATATTGTAGGCTGCAGTCCTTGACACTCTGCAGCAGGCGCTTCAGGTCCTCCTCAGTTTCAGCAAGCAGGGTAGTGTCATCCGCATAACGCAGATTGTTGATAAATTGTCCACCAATCCTGACCCCACATTTCTCCTCATAGAGCCCAGCCTCCCGGATAATCTGTTCTGCATATAGGTTGAAAAGGTATGGAGATAGGATGCATCCCTGGTGTACGCCCTTCCCAATTTTGAACCATGCAGTGTTCCCTTGCTCTGTTCTGACGACTGCCTCCTGGTCTAAGTATAAGTTTCGCATTAGAGCGATCAAGTGTTCTGGGATTCCCATTCTTCTCAGAGTCAGCCACAGTTTGTTATGATCTACACAGTCAAACGTCTTTGCATAATCAATGAAACACAGATAGACATTCCTCTGATACTCCCTGCTTTCAGCCAAGATCCATCTAACATCAGCTACAATATCTCTAGTACCACGACCCCTTCTGAAACCAGCCTGGACTTCTGGTAGTTCTCTGTTGATGTGCTGTTCCAGTCATTTTTGGCTAAGAAAGGTTAATTTTAAGCAAACATAAAACCCTGAAGTTTTTATTATAACTTGAGTGAGAGTCTAGATAGCAAATTTATTTTTCCCTTCAACAGTTCATCCTATTATGTTTCATGATATTGCTTACAGTTTCCACATTGGGGCAGTGTTCTTCCTCCTCCCTCCCTATGTTTCTGGTTTCCAGGCATCCGTCTCCCTATTCCTTCTTGCTTTCTGAGCTTTAGGCCTTGCTAAGTGCGGCTCTTTAGCCCTGTGTGGTTGATTGTTCTAAGGCTGCATTCTTCTGTGATGTTACTCATCCCTTTACAGGTGTCTGTTGTTTGGCTGAGAGTGGAGTAATGGGGTGATTTCAGTTCCAGGGTTGAACTGAAGGATCTTGGGGAATCCCACCCGTTTATCAGAACCAGTAAACCTGGTCTTTTTTTATGATCTTGTGTTTTCTTTCTGTTTTCTTCTACTCTATCAGAGACTTTCTATTGCAAATAAGAAAAGTTAACTTTCCAGATTGTTGTTAGCTGTTTTCAAGTTGGTCCCAAACTCACGAAGAACCCAGTGCCCCTCAGCATGGAACCCTTCCAGTTCTGTGCCATGCCCGTCGTCTACTGCCTATTGAACCACTGTGATCCACAGGGTTTTCAGTGGCTGATTTTTAGTAAATTGCAAGGCCTTTCATCCTGGTTTGTCTTAATATTGGAAGTTCTATTGAAACCTAGAACCTTAGTCTGGATGAGCTTCCACTGACACATTTCAGTGAACTGACTAGGAATTGAACCTGGGTCTCCCACACACTACTACTCAACCACTTTTCATAGGTCTTTATCAGCTGCTCCACAGAAAAAGTGCATTCTCCTTTCAAAGATTCACAGCCCCAAAAGCCTATGAGTCAGAATCGACTCAATAGCATTGCTGTTGTTGTTGTTCGTTGCTTTTGAGTCATTGTATTGTTGTTGGAACCAACTCAGAGCTGATTTCCAGTGGGTTTTCAGAGGCATGGGAAGAGATTAGCAAACCACGTGCATGATTTTGTACTGGCAGCAGCACAGCTCCTTACCTACGCCACCAGAGCCCCCTAACAGAAGTGCTGTTGTTGTTGTTGCTGTTGTTGTTGTTATTAAGTGCCATCAAGCTGACCACCACTCATAGCAACCCTCTGCACAATAGCTCTGAACCCTGCTCTGTCCTGAGCCAATCTCACTGTCTCTGACACACCTACTCTCATTACCCCAGTACTGTATCAATCTGTCATCTCATCTGGGGTCTTCCTCTCCTGTGCTGTCCCTCCACCCTTCCAAGAATGATATCCTTCTCCAAAGACTGGTCCTTCCTGGCAAACTTCCCCAAGAATGTGAGATGGAGCTTCAAAATCCTTGCCTCTAAGGAGCAACCTGATTTTGCCCTCTCCAGAATAGACCTGTTGGTTCTCTTGGTAGTCTATGATATGTTCAAAACTCTTTTCCAGCACTAAAGCTCAAAGGCATCAATTCTTCTGTCATCGTTGGTCATTGTCTTGGTGTCTGATGCATAACAGGTAATTGCAAAGACCATGGCCTGGATCACATGCACCTTAGTCTCTAGACTGACTTCATTGCTCGTTATCCCTCTGGAGAGGTCTCTGACAGCAGATTTTGCTAATGCAATTTGTCTTTTGATTTCCTGACTATCATCTAAAAGCAATAGGACTTCATTAAACGTAGGAAGTTGCTAATCCACAAGTGACACCTCTCTGGCAGTTTGAAACCAACAGCAGGTCCGAGAGAGAAAGATGAGAAATCTCCTCCCATGAAATTTACAGCCTCAGAAAACTCACTGGAGAGTCAGCTATGAATTGCCAGTTCAATGGCAGTGAGTGTGTGAGTTTCCAAATACAAGTACAAAAAGGCTGTGGTTTCTGTCCATCTCCAAAACCCTAGTTCCTCCTCTCTTCCACTAGATGGCGATGTCAGGCTGCATTATTCCAGGTTTAGATGGGGAGTGCAACTGTCAGACTCCACTTGGGATCCAAAGGAGGGAAGATCAGGGCACAATGGATGAGAACTCTAAATGAAGGTGCTTCCTGTCCACTAGTGGAGGGTTTCGTGAAGACCTAACAAAAAAAAATGGGAATTGAGGACCAGGGGTAGAAAACTGAGGCAGGAGACTGTCACACAGTCTTCCAGCTGACACTACCAGCCTGCACTTTTAAAGAGACCACCAGGGCTTTGCACCTACTTCCTTGGCTCTCCCCCACCCACCCTGAGGCCTTCAGATGGCGACCTCTCACTGTCCTCAGAAATGGGTGGGCATTCTGAGTGGAGACTCGAGGCTTGCTTAAGCCCTTATTCTCCACAGAGCATCTCTTTTTTTTGGGGGGGGGCAGCGCCATGGCTTTAATTCCGGGCAGGTCCTGCCACCCCGGCAGCAGAGTGGTGAGATTATTGCCGTGCTCGTCACAGAGCATCTCTTAATCCCCCAAGGAGGTCTCCCTGGAAATCTGTGCACCCACACATGTGCACCAGCATATATCACCTCCTCTCTCTCTTTCTCTGGGGCATCAATGGTGCATTGGCCTCTTAGCTGCTCCTTCTCGTCTAGCCAGCTGCTGAACTAGACGCCTAGTGCTTCCTTCCACACCCAAGGATGGCCTGTCCTTCTGCAGGAATCTAGGGACTAGGGCAGAGTGGCCTGTCTTGATGTCATTGAAGGTCACAGTCCATCTCAGACTGAGAGCTAGTTGTCCTCCTTTGCAATTCCCTCCCTTCTTTACAGTGGGTCCTGCTGGGAGGCTGACTTTGTAGCAGTGCCTTTCACCTGGATGCGTTTTAGAACCACCTAGAGGAGATGCCTTGCTCCACGCCAGACTGGTTCACTCCGAGCCCCAGAGGGCTGAGCTTTGGTCTGCTTTAAGTATCATGAGGGTTGAGAACCACTGCTCTGCAGATTTTGCACACCCAGGCCTTTGAGGTGAGGAAATGCTTGAAGAGACATTGGTCTTACAAACTCAGAAAAGTGAAGATCTTCATCACACAGCTCACCTGGATTCTTTTTCTATTCTTATTCCTCTCTTCCATGACTCTGGCTGAGTGTCAAGAGAAACTGTAAGGAAGTTCCGTTTTGGTCAGTAAAACCAGGCCCAGGGCTTCCAAGGTGAGTCTGAGAAGCAGACGCTCTGGGGAAGCGGGAGGAGATGCAGATCAGAGGTCTAGAACAAGCCTGGTTTGTTCACAGCAAACCCCTCCCATGGGATCTGTGGGGATGTCTGTTGTTATCATCTGTCAGACCTTGGGAACACTGTTCTTACCCCTTAGCTGAGTTTGTTCAGCTGTGGAAGGTGGTGTAGAACACTAGAGAAGCTTGGGCTCTGTGTGTCACCAACAGCTGAGGTTACAGTAATCCTGTCAACATCTCACCTCTCTGTCACCAGTAGGAGCATCCGGTCCACCCCCACCCCCACCCCCACCGCCAGCAGCATCTCATCGGGAGAACAGCCAGGGATTCTCATTTTTCCAAGCATTCCTTTGCCTTTCCAGCCTCTCCTAATCCTCACAGAAGCGTTTTATAGAATAAGGGTAACTATGATTGTGCCTTTTCTGCAGAGAAAAGCAGGAGACTGAGAGCTTGTGTGTCTGCCCAGGCCGAGCAGGAGGTTTAGAACAGGGTCCGCCTTTGGTCCTCTGATTTGCATCAAGGGAAATGTAATGAGGTCTCCTTCCCAGAAGAGGGCACCCTCTGCCTGACTCCCAATTTCCTGCTGGCTCCCTGGCAGAATTCTCATCTATTCTTTGCCAGCACTTTATTGCTTTGAACTTACCCCTCATCCATGACATCATTTGGCTCTCACACTTGTGGTTACAGCTGTGACTACTCACTTGTTTCAGAGGTAAATAGCTTGGGGAAATGGGGAATTAATACAGTTGTAAAGTCAGGTGAAAAAGATGGCAGTTCTACTCAGGTCTTCTGACTCCAAATGCATTGCTCCTCTACTACACTGCTTTGTAAGTACGCCATTGCAAAAGCAAGTGTCTGAGGAGACAGGTGTGTGCACGTGGATAGGTGAGTGTATGCCCTGGGTGGATAAATGAGTGCTTTACAGATACAACTCATTCTATTATACTTCCGGGAGGCTGGGCTCTGTAAGGAGGAATGTGGCATCAGGATTGGTGGAAGATCAGTCAACAATCTGCGTTATGCAGACAACACAACCCTGCTTGCCAAAACTGAGAAGGACCTGAGGCGCTTGCTGAAGAACGTCAAGGACTGCAGCCTTCAACAAGAATTGAAGCTCAATATCAAGAAAACAAAGATTCTCACCACGGGGCTGATTGGCAGCATCGTGATAGTGAAAAGTTTGAGATTGTTAACAGCTTGAGTTTTCTTGGCTCCATAATTTCTTGGTACCAGCAGCCAGAAAAATCAAAAGACAAGTTGCATTGGGAAAGTCTGCTGTCAGGGACCTCTTTAGAGTACTGAAGAGCAATGATATCACTCTGGAGACTAAGATATGCCTGATCCTTACTTGCTATGCATCAGGTAGCTGGACAGTGACTAGGGATGATAGAAAGAGAATTGATGCCTTTGAGCTGTGGGGCTGGAGAAGAGTATTAAATATTCCATGGACTGCTAGGAGAACAAACAGATTCATCCTGGAGAGGGTGAACCAGGCTGCCTCTTGGAGGTAACAGTTCTGAAGCTCCATCTGACATACTTTGGACATGTTGCAAGGAGGGACCAGTCGTGCTTGGGAGCGGTGGAGGGACAGCACAAGAGAGGAAGACCCTCGACGAGAGTGACAGGGTAGTGGGGGTAGATGTGTCAGAGACAATAAGGTTAGCATAGGATAGAGCAGGCTTCAAAGCTGCTGTACATGGGGTTGCTATGAATTGCAAGTGACTCAACAGCACATAGCAACAACAATAACAATTATACTTCACTTTATTATGTTTCACACATACTGTGGGGAGTTTTATTAAATAGAAGACTGATGCAACCCTATTCCAAGCAAACTTATCTGATAACTTTTCCATCATGTGTTCACTTTGTGTCTCTGCCACATTTTTTACATTTTCATAATTTAAAACTTTTCCAAAATGTTATTGCACACTTAATAGACAGTATAATAGGATAGTGTAAGGTTAGTGTAAACATAGCTTTAACATGCACTGTTTTTAGGTGCCATCGAGTCTCATAGCTGAACTTAAGTAGATTTTCAGAGGCAATAAATGTCACGGTGGAGACTGCCCATTTTCCTCCCCTGGAGGAGCTGTGGATTCGAACCGTGTGCCTTTGGGTTGGCAGTGCAGTGTTTTGTCACCAGAGTCATGTGCTGTCAATTTAGAACTAACTCATAGCTGACCCTCCAGTGGGTCCTCAGAAGCAGTAAGTTGCATGGAAAGATACTGCACATCCTTCTCCCATGGAGCAGCAGGTGGATTCAAAGCATGTGCCTTTGGGTTGGCAGCGCAGCTCCTTCTCACTGAGCCACCAGAGATCCCTCAAAAGCTATAACAGGTCCACACACTAGGAAACCAAAAATTGACATCACTTTCTGTGTGGTGATACTGAATTTATGCTGGTGGTCTGGAATAGAACTGCAGTGTCTATGAGATAAGTCTGTCCATTCTATTAGGCACAGCTCTTCTCACCTTTCTGTCTGCCGCTGGTCAAGGCAGCCCTCCTCCTCCTCTCACAGTTCAACAACCAGACCTGTCTTTTGACCTCAGGCACGACTTTGCCACTTCATTCCAGCTCAAAAGCTTTTGAGGAATGGCTCTCCCATTGCCTGTGAGTAAAGCTCTGTACTCTGTGGACCAGCACATAAGACACTTCTCAATTTTTCCTCTTCCTTCTTGTCTGACTATTTCACCACGGCTTCCCATCTCATCCCTCAGCCATAGCCAGGCTAGATTCTTCCATAGTCTTCCTCATTTCTCCCCAGGTCTCCTTGTTGGATCTGATGAACCAGTGGAACTCTCCAGATACCCTTCTGTCAGCCAAACTCGGTCTTTCCCTCAGGGCCCAATTAGTTCCTCTAGGAAGCCCACAGGAATATTAAAAAAAAACTTGAAAAATTTCTACCTCCTCCAAAATCTGTCAACACCATCATCTATATCATTTACCTAGAATCTCACTTGTGTTGTCATTGTTGAGGCCATCAATTGGAACCAACCCACAGCTGACCCTCCAGGAGGTTTCACAGACAGTTAATCACACGGGAGGAGATGGCCCATCCTCCTGTGGAGCAGCTGGTGGATTTGAACCATGTGCCTTTCAGATTGCAGTGCAGCTTTTTACCACTAGGCTACCACAGCTCCCTACTTTTGTTGCTGTTATGATATGCTGTTGAGGTAACCACAACTCATAGTGACCTTATGCACAACAGCTCTGAACCCTGCTCTATCCTGAGCCAGTCTCATTGTCTCAAACACACCTATCTTCATTGCCCCACTTGCAGTGTCAATCCATCTCCCCCAGGGTCTTCCTCTCCTTTGCTGTCTCTCCACTCTTCCAAGCATGATGTCCTTCTCCAAGGACTGGTTCCTCCTGGCCACATGCCAAAAGTACGTGAGATGGAGCTTCAAAATCCTTGCCTCCAATGAACAACTTGGCTTCACCCTTTCCAGGACAGGCCTCTTAGTTCTCTTGGCAGTCCAAGATATGTTCAATAGTATGTTCAGTACTCTTCTCCACCACCACAACTCAAAAGTATCAATAATTCTTCTGTATTCTTTGGTCATTTTCCAGCCCTCTGAAGCATAGCAAGTATTCACAAAGACCATGGCCTGGATCAGGTGCACCTTAGTTTCTAGACTGACTTCAGTGCTCTTTAGCATTCTGGAGAGGTCCCAGACAGCAGATTTTCCTATGGCAATTCATCTTTTGATTTCTTGACTGCTGGTGTCGAGACTGTTGATTGTGGAACCGAGCAGGCTGAAATTGTTAGCAATCTCAATCTCTTCTCCATCTATCATGATGCTGCCAATTGACCCAGTGGTCTCAACCACTTTGTTTTCTTAATACTGAACCTCAATCTATATTGCAGGCTACAGTCCTTGACCTTGTGCAGCAAATGCTTCAGGCCCTTTTCAGTTGTAGTAAGCAAGGTTGTGTCATCTGCATAATACAAGTTGTTAATGAGTCTTCCTGAGCTTCTGATTCCACACTCCTCTTCATAAAGTCCAGCCTCCCAAATGATCTGTTTCGCATATACATTGAAAAGGTTTGGAAACAAAATACGTCCTTGATTCACTCCCTTCCATATTTTGAACCAGGCAGTGTTTCCTTGCTCTGTTCTGATGGTTGCCTCCTGCCACGTATTAGTTTCGCATAAGCACATAGTCAATGAAACACAGATAAACATTTATTTGGTACTCTCTGCTTTCAGCCAAGATCCATCAAACATTGGCAGTGATGTCTCCAGGCCATAGCCTCTTCCAGCTTGTATTTCTGGTAGCTCTTTGTCAATGTACTTTGGATCTTTTTAGATGATCTTCAGCAGGATTTTGCTTACCTGTGGTACTAATGATATCATTCGATAATTTCCACGCTCTGTCAGGTTACCTTTTTTTTGAAATGGAGATAAATATCTCTTCTGATCAATTGGTCAGGTAGTTGTCCTCCAGATATCTTGGCCCAGCTGGGTGAGCACATCCAATCCTTACCAAAGCAGATCCTATCAAGTTACCTCTCTGTCCATATGAGGAGAAACTGAGGCTCAGAGCAGTGACATTATTTGCTAGTAAGGAAAAAACATTCGGTGTTTCCTTATTTTCAGTGCAGTTCTTTTTCCACACTTCATTCCCAAGGAGCTAACTCTACCTTTTACAATATCCTGGAATCAGAAGGATCTTAGAAACTAAGAGGTCAGATGGCTGCCGCTTGACCCACAGATCTTCCTGTTTGACTCTTATAGTCCATTATCATTGTTGAAAAGGTCTGCTTTTTACTGAAAGAAAAATATTCCTTACTGAAGCCCTTGCTCAGTGCTGTTTGCTCTGTTCTCTGCAACCTAAGCCCACATTTTTCTACTCCTGCCCATGTTTGGAAGGCAGCGCTCATGTCTCCCGCTAATGTCCTCTGCTCCAGCCTTCAGATCCTTCACCCCTTCCTAATTACAGAAGAAGCGGGTGCTCCTCCCCATCCTGATGGCCATGGTGGCATCCGAGTGCAGAATGGATAGCTTTATTTTGAGGTTCAACTTACTGTGTTGAACCACATGAAACGGCTGCTGTTGGAACTTAAAACATTCTTGAGTATCAGTAAATTCAAGTGGTTCGATATTACAGTCAACCTGTCTTTTCCTAGAAGGGTAGTCACAAATCTTGGTGAAAACAGAGTAAAGTTTGATCTCAGGGAGTCAGATGATCTGCGGAGAATGCAGGATGAGGCTTGAAAAGCCACTTATTTCCCCTTAAAAGTAATTTAATGTTCTTGTGCCTCTGTTTCCACATCTGTACAGAGTGAAGCTGATAAAAATGCCAGTCTCACAGGATGACAGGGAAGCTCGAGGTGGCTGTGTTAAATGAAAGTCATTTTTAAACTGTAAAGTCAGCTTTATGGTTGTGTCCACAGGTTAATTGTTTAGGATTAAAAAGTGTTCTAAAAAGCCTGAGGAAAGAAAAAGAATTGATGCCTTTGAACTGTGGTGTTGCAAAAGAGCACTGAAGATCCCATGGACGGCCAAAAGAACAAAGAGATATGTCTTGGAGAGGGTGCAGCCGGAGTGCTCTTTGGAGGCAAGAACGAAGAGGCTTCACCTCACTTACTTTGGGCATGTTGCTAGGGGGGTCTATTCCTTGGAGAGGGACATGATGCTGGGAAGGGTGCAGGGTGGATGAAGGAGAGGAAGACCCTTGACTAGGTGTATTAATATAGTGACTGCAGCAATGGGCTCTTGTGTGTCTGGAAGTGTGAGGATGGCTCAGGACAGGGTTCAGATCTGTTGTTCATAGGCTCACTATGAGCTGTACTCGACTTGACAGCACCTAACAACAACACCACATGCAGAAAAATCAGAGAGGACGTGAATTCACAATAGCCAAGAGATAGGTCCATAAACAGATGAGTAAATGAACAAAAGTGTGATATATAAATAGTGGAATAGAATTCATTTCTAAAGAAAATTTTAAAAAGCTCCAGAGTTCTAAATAGCAAGGATGTCAGTTTAAAGAATAAGGTGCACCTGATCCAGGCCATGGTATGTTCACTTTCTTCCGATGCATCTGAAAGTTGGACAGTGAGTTAAGAAGACCAAAGAAGAACCGATGCCTTTGAATTGTGGTGTTGGGGAAGCATATTGAACATGCCATGGACTTCCATAAGAACAAACACAACTATCTTGAAGGAAGTGCCATCAGCATGCTCCTCAGAGGCAAGGCTGATGGAACGCTGTCTCACTTCCTTCGGGAATATCCTCAAGAGGAACCAGGCCTTAGAGAGAGATCTCGTGGTGGGAAAGGCAGAGAGAAAGAGAAGAAGACCCTCAAGGAGGTGGACTGACACAGTGACTGCCACAATCGGCGTATGTATGACAGACATCATTCTGTGACAGGCCAGGCTTCACATCTGCCGTTCATTATGCTGCTGTGACTCCTGGTCGACTTGATGGCACCTAATGACATAAAGAGAAATCAAGTCATGATGCAGGCCGCAATATGGACAATTTTAGAAATTTTATGCTAAATTAAATACGTCACTGCAGGACAGAGATGATATGATTTTTACCTCTGTGAAACAGGAAAGTATATAGAGATCAAAATGTATAGTGGTTACTAGTGGTGAGAAGGAGAGGAATATAGCTTTGGGGCCACTGGCTTTCTATTACTAATAGTGGGGTAATTTGGAAAAGGATAATGGTAATAGTTGTGCAATATGATGAGCATAATTATTAGATGTAACAAATACGGGCTCGGCAAATGTTTTGTTACGTGTGTTTTACCACCATTTCAAAAGAAGGCAGAGGGAGAGTGAGAGGTACAGAGTAAGTAGAGTCTTAGTATACAGACGAGTCTGAAACCCAACTCAGCCGTTTTGAAACAGAAAACTTTGGGCAAGATATTTTAATTCTATAAAATGGGGTAGTAGAGCTTACCGCCCTAGAGTTAACTTCCCAGTCTAGGCATGCCACTTGAGATGACCAGTTAATGTTTATTTCCTTACTTTCCCTTTGCCTCAGCGAACTCTGGCAATGTAGTAGTTAAGCAAAAGGTTGGTGGTTTGAAAGCACTAGCTACTGTTTGGGAGAAAAGATGAGGCAACGTATTTTCATAAAGTTCACAGCCTTGGAAACTCCACGGGGCAGATTTACTCTGTCCTATTGTTGTTATGTGCCATCGAGTTGGAACTGACCCACAGCTGACCCTCCAGTGGGTTTGCACAGGAAGAGACTGACCATCCTTCTTCTGTGGAGCAGCTGGTGGGTTCAAACTGGGAATTGGAGCCTTTGGAATTGCAGCTCAGCTGCTTACCATTAGGCAACCAGATCTCCTTCTGTCCTATAAGCCAGAATTCAGGTGGGTTTGGGATCCATTTGTCCCATATCTGATACCTCAGTGGGCACCAAGTTTCATTTCCAGCCTAACTTCCTGTCCAAGGCTATTCACCAAGTCAAGGTTCTATTTCTAGTTTCATCCATAAGTTTTACAGAGGCTCCAACATTATCTCCAGTCAGCACCCTTTCCTCAAGGGTCTATTTCTGGCCTACCCTGGGCCCTTCTCCCCAACCACCAAGAGCAGATCCCACTTGCTCCATGATTTCCTGTGGGGGGAAAAATGACTTAGTCCTCTCTCCTGACTTGGTTTTACCCTCTACCCAGAAACTCAGGTTTATCTCTGAACTGATACACACTGGACTCCGGCCCTTCTCAATAGCTTGTGGCTCTCTCAGTGGTTAGCTCTGGTCATTGAAGGTCACATTCATGTGATGGAGGACTAGAAATGCTATGTCATCCTGCAGTTCAAAAAGGAGAAGGACAAGGAGGTTTTATGAAACCTACCTCTCATTTCAGTTTCACCTGCATTTCTAGCACTCACCTCTGTTAAGTTGGGCCAGAAATGGTTCACTAGTTACTGTATGATCTCGGGGATACATGGGAGTTCAGGATGCAGCTTCAAAAAATTAGAAACTTGACATCCAATCTCTATGCTTCCTTTTTTTCCCCTTTTAGCACTAAGGGAGCAGTAGGGACTGTTGAACTGTGTGCCCCAGCCAGCTTTGAGACATCCTACCCACAGGCACTAGTCATCAGATATAATATTTATTTAGGACATGAAAAGGCTTGGAATTGAAGTCTCAAACAGGAAAAAGTCAGGCCAGGCCACATTTTCCTCTGAGGACCCCGCAATGTGGTGCTGTCTGTCCCCACACAGAACTGAAGCAGGAGGCGGACACACGTTGGACTGTGTAGTTACGGAGCTCTGGGGCCTCTGCAGAGAGCCTGCCCTGTGCCCTTGGAGCCAGCTTCTTCCAAAGGCCTATTTCGGCAGCTCGCCTTCCTGCCTCCCGGCACCCACTTTAAATTTATGAAATCTGTGTCATATAGATGTCCTGCTTGTCCAGGGGAGAAAGAGGGTAGGCATGAATATTATCCTTGTGTAGGTTTTTTTTTTTTGAGACTCATGAACCAGCTGATGGAGGTCAGAGCTATAATGAGAACGCTAGGATTCAAGCCGCAGAGAAGAAAGACAGCAATGATTGTGCTGGCTGAGGAGAGGGTGAGCAGAAAGTCACCCCGGCAAATGACATGCTTCCCAAGAAGGAAAAACAACCAGCCGCTTGCTGTTGCATCATTTTCCAGCTCATGGTGAGCCTGCACATGTCGGAGCAGAACGGCTCCAGAGCATTTTTATTTTTTTTTTCCAATGATTTTTGAGCAAGGGCAGATTTGTCAAAAGTCTACTAAGCCGCCTTGATTAGCTAACTGCTTGTACTACCAGCACCTTCTTCCCAAATAGACAACAGTGCGATTTTCTCTTAGCACTGGCTAAGCTGACCTCCCCAAAAAACAAGGGCATGCACTGAATGTGTTCTGGGGATGAGGGATGGGGCCTGTCCTGCACACTTTGCTGCTCAGGAAAGTTAGAAGTGCAAGGACGGGAGAAGCCTTTAGGAGAAGCTCATGTAACCATGGTCTGAGGAACTTGCAGGAGCAGAACTGGGTGGGCAAGACCTTCCTCCCATGTCCTTACTGGGCGCCTCTGAGTCCCTTGAATCTTGGCAATAACTCCTCTTCACCCAGGCCCAGGCAAACATGTCTGAGAATTCTTTTAGGTTACAGCTATTGCTGTGTTTAACACCTCCTCTCCGCCCTGCAGGAGTGAGAGGCAGCCCCGACCTTGACCAGTCTGACCTCTTTTTTTGTCCTTGCCGTTCTGATAGGGCTGGTTCTCTAGGTTTTTCCCCTTGGCCACCAGCTCAAGCCAAGAATGCCAATTCTGACATTGTGCCTACTTGCCTTGCTTTCCACATGGCGCTGGAGGCCGCAGGAAGTACAGTTCCCATGTACACAAGTGAGCAGTTCCTGTGAATGGCTCCCAGCTGCAGGGAAGCAGCCTGGACTGAGGAACCTCCTCAGATCAGAAACTTCCAAGGTCCTTTCTCACCTGAAGCAAAGACAAGTCCTCTCTGTGGCCTGTGAGGAGACTTTCCAGGGCCTGGCTTGCAGCCTCCTCTCTGACTTGACACAACACATGTTTATTTAAAGTCTTACAGTTCTGAATGGTATGGAGATAGGATGCACCCCTGACATGCTCCTTTCCTGATCTTGAACAATGTAGTGTTTCCTTGCTCTGTTCTGATGACCACTTCCTGGTCCAAGTATAGATTTCGCATGGGCAGAATTAAGTGTTCTGGGATTTCCATCCTTTTCAAGGTTAGCCGTAACTCAGTTTCAACCTGTATGTGGAACAGATTATCCGGGAGGCTGGACTTTATGAGGAGGAATGTGGCATCAGGATTGGAGGAAGACTTAACAACAACTGTGTTATGCAAATGACACAACCTGCCTTGCTGAAACTGAGGAGGATTTGAGGTGTTTGTTGCAGAGGTCAAGGGCTGTAATCTTCACTATGGATTCAGGCTCAACATCAAGAAAACAAAGATTCTCACCACTGGGTCAATTGGCAGCATCAAGATAGATGGAGAAGAGATTGATATTATTAACAATTTCAGCTTGTTTGGTTTCACAAGCAACACTCTTGGCGCTATTGTTGTTAAGTGCTGTTGAGTCGTGGATGACTCATAGTGACCCAATCAATGAAAGACTTCAACACTTTTATAATTTCATCTTTCACTAAGTTCATAGTTTCCGGAGGCAAGCTCTTTCAGAAGTGGATGCCACTTCTGCTTCCAAGGCTAACAGTCAGGAAATCAAAAGACAAATTGCAGTAGGAAAATCTTTTGTCGGGGACCTCTCCAGCATTCTGAAGAGCAACAGTGTTAGTCTGGAGACTAAGGTGTGCCTGATCCAAGCCATAATCTTAAAAATTACTTGCTGTTCATCAGAGAGCTGGACAAAGACTTAAGGATGGTAGAAGAAAAATTGATGCCTTTGAGTTGTAGTGCTGGAGGAGAGTATTGAACATACCATAGACAGCCAAAAGAATGAACAGATATGTCTTGGAGAGGGTGAGACCAACCTGTTCCTTGGAAGCAATGATTTTGAAGCTTGTCTCAAATACATTGGGCATGTGGCCAGGAGGGACCAGTCTTTGGAAAAGAATATCATGCTTGGGAGGGTGGAGGAACAGTGCAGGAGAGGAAGACCCAGGATAAGATGGATTGACATAGTGATGGGGTAATGAGGATAGTTGTGTTTGAGTAAGTGAAATTGGTTCATAGAGCAGAGTTCAAAGCTATTGTGCATAGAGTCACTGTGAGTCGCAGGCAACTAGAAAGCACATAACAGTTCTGAGAAGTCCACCATAGGTCTCAGTGGGGTAAACTCAAGGTGTTGGCAGGGCTGAGTTCCTTTCTAAAGGTTATGATGATTATCTGTTTTCCCACCCTTTTCAGATTCTAGAGGCTGCCTGCTTTCCTCAGCACATGGCCCCTTCCTCCATCTTCAAAGTCCGCACAGTCACTGTTCTCTCTTCCTTCTCAGATAGTCACAGCTCCTTCTGACCACAGTCAGGAAAGACTGTACTGTGCATGTCCCCCCTGATGGTCTAAAATAATCTCATTTAATAATTTAATAAAGGTCCTTAATTCAGTCACATCTGCAGAGTCCCTTTTGGTGCATAAGGTCACACATTGATCAGTTCTGTGTATTAAGTCATGGATATCTTTAAAGGGCTGTTATTCTGGCTACTACATTCCACTTCCGCAGCCAGCCAGCCTGCCTGGCTGAGCTGTTCACCAGTGCAGCCGTGTGTACTGCCCCCTCAGAGCTCACACCTGCTGCCTCTCTACTACACTCCAGATCCCCAGGCACCTGGCTGGCTTGCTGCCCCTGCTCACATGTTGCCTGATTAGAGGCCTTCCTGCACTTCCACCCTCTCCCATCAGGCTCTGTACCCTTGCCCTAGCTCTTGCTCTACTTCAGTGCATTTCTGATTCCTGCCATATTTATTCTCTGATGGCCTAGTGGCAAGGTGCTGCACCACAATCCCGGAGGCATGCAGTTGCCACCAGCTGCTCCACAGGAGGATGTGCAATCTTCTCCTGTGCCATTAACTGCCTCTGAAAACCTGCTGGAGGCTCAGCTGTGGGTGGGCTCTGACTCTATGGTAAACAACAATTCCTTCTATGTCCACTCCTCAGACTTCTTCTACAAAAACAGGCTTTTGTTTTACTTTGTTCACTTCTCTATCCTCAGCACCTAAAAAAAAGTAACTTATATACAAGTTCTCAGTATGGGTGAGACAATGTGAGGAGGGAAGGAGGGAGGGAGGGAGGAAGAAGGAGAAGGAAGGACCGTTCACCATCACCAGGGATCCCTACAGAGTTCATTAAAGGGCCAGGCTTAGTGGTCTTCTCTGTTCTCTGAGCACTGGTAGAGGAAACTGGCTTAAACATTAGCAGGAGGACCTAAGGCTACAAGCAGGGCATCATTTTCTGATACTAAGAGTTCTGAATGAGGAAATCTTGTTTCCTAGGGTATTTTCTTTGGGTAAACATGAGCTGCCTCTCATTTCTTGGGGATGGCAGAAAACTCGGGCGTGTGAGGATGGTCAGTGTCTTCCTAATTTCTCCAGTTATTAGAATCTTCACCAAATCAGCCCAAGTTACATTAAAGTCTACTTCCCATCTCATGAATCCCCATCCTGCACCAGCTGCTATTTCTGGCTGTGGGAGGGGAGATGGAATTGGCTGTGAAAGGAAAATAGTGGACACGGCACTTCAAAGTGGAGTGGACACTTAGCGACCATAAGGCTTCTTGGAGCCCAGTCAGAGCGATAGCCTGGCACCTCTTCCTGGCCTACTTTGAGAACACTTTGACCTACTTAGAGGTAAACGTTTTTGGAAATGGATGAAACTTGGTTTGTTTTTAGCAGCTCCAGCTGTCGTCACCTTTCACTTTGATAAATAGCTCCTCCTGCGCTCAGGACCGCTCAGTGGACAGCCCCGTACAGATCTCTCGGAACCGCCCTGCAGCAGGGACCCTACCTACCTGTGTGTCCCACAGAAGGACATGAATGTTGTCCACTCTGGGAGACTCCAAGCCCCTCTTGGAAATCCCAAAGTCTTCATCAGTATTGCTTGTTCCTCCCACCCTGGACCTGGTTCAGAGCAGATGTGATCAGTTGTCCTTCTTTCCTAAACTAAAACAGAGTGCTTGACAAGATAAGCTGGGGCTTAGCTTTCCTGAGGATGAGACACCCAGAAAGGGGCAGACAGGTGTCAGGTGGTCAAGTACGACAACGTGGCAGTAGTTGAAAACTACAGAAGATAACTTCCCCCAAAAGCAAACTCCTGGGCCAGATGGCTTCCCTGAGGAGGCTTTCAAATATTTAAAGAAGTGAGCCAAACCCTTCTTAGAATTATCCAAACATTAGAAGAGGAGGCAATGTATCCTAACTCATCCTGTGAGGCTAGCAGGACTTTGGTATCAAAGGCACACAGTCATAAGAAGAGGAAATTCCCCACCAAAAAAGGTCCAAACCCATTACCATTGCATTGATAGGAATTTAGATACAAAACCTTTCAAAAGGTATTAGCAAACTGAATCAAAATACACTTTTGAAGAATAATGTACTATTATCAACTACCATTATCGTAAGAATTTAAGGATAGTCCCCCATTAGAAAAATCATTCAGTGCAATAGACCACCTTAACAGAACAAAGAAAAAGAACCACACAAACATCTCAATGAATGCGAAGGAAACTTTTAACAAAATCTAACAGTCCCATGATAAAAACACTCAGCAAGCTAAGAATAGAGAAGAAGCTCCTCAATCTGATAAAGGGCATTTATGAAAAGCCTACTTTTAACTGCATATCATACTCATGGAGATCATAAGAAGAAAGTATTACTACAGATAATGAAGTCTTGATTTTTCTATTGCTATTACTATTAAAGTAACACATATCATCTGGGAATAATAACCCACATGAACATTATGTTGTTGATTGCCTTTGAGTCAAGCATGACTCATAGCAACCCTATGAACAAAAGGCTTGAAGCCCCTCTACAACTATAAACATTTATCAAAGTTTATAGAGTTTCCGGAGGCCTGTTATTTAGGAAGTAGATGTCACTCCTGCTTCCAACATGGACGTTATGCAACTTTGAAAAAAATATATATTTAGAGTCTAAATGAGATATAGATGCCATGTGTACTTCATTCTCTAAACTCAAGTGTTTCTGGTGATGAGCACATCTCAGTCCCTCTCTTTTACACAAAGCAGAAAATTCTATCTTAGTCTCGATCTGTTTCTACTTTCCATTTTCTACTGCAGAAAATGGAACAAATTCTCTCTTAGATTCACTCTTTTTCAGTGATTTTACACATATGTCTTTAGGCAATTTCTACCTCTCATGGAGATTCGTTTAGTGATTTACAGCTAGTTACTGTGTACAAATTAACTATTCGTTGTATAAATGACCAGCATTTGGCAAGAATTTGAGTTTCAAGCCATAATCACAAATGGAGGCCTAGGCCGGGTCATTTGGGGAAATTTGCAGCTATTAGCAATCAGAAAGTTCAATGGTCAGAAATCTACACCAGGAAGATTAGGATTAAGGAACTCAAAATTAGCAAGAGGTTCTGATGGACAGTGGAAGAAAAAGTCAAGACACCAGCTATCAGTTTGAGAAAATGAAAACATATGAGTCCAGGTGCCTCCATGACTTTTATTAAAATCACCTGTGGGGCTTTAAAACAGAGAAAGATTTAAAAAAAAATAAAAGCAAAACAAACTGTAGGTGTCTAGGCCACACCCCAGACATACTGAATTAGAATCTAGAAAGCAGTCAGATACTGCTAGAGGTGAGAATCATTACTGGAGGAAAAGGTCAGTAAGCTGTAAAACTGTCCTTTGAACTTTGATTTCATAAATTCACACACAGAGCATTTTTGCACATTCTTACAGCCAGGAAGCCAATAAAGAAGTCAGGCAATTTTATTATTGAGAATACAAACAGCAAACATATATCGATTCAACAATTTCTACATGTATATTTCAGTGGCATTTATTATATTCTTCAAGTTATACAACTACTCTCACTCTTGTTCTGAATTATTTCTCTCCCATTAACATAGACTCACTGGCCCCTAAGCTTCCTAACCTTTCTAGTTGTGGTTTGATCTCATAATAAGTAGTCCTTCAAAAGAGTAGAATGCTCAAAGCAGAAATTCTTTATTAACTAAGCTAAACTATTAGAGTAGTGTGTTATGTGTAAGAGTGATAAACAAAAGGTCAGTTGTTTGAATCCACGAGTCACTCTAAGGAAGAAAGATGAAGCAGTGTACTCCATAACAATACACAGCCTCAGAAGACTGATGGAGGGTCACCAGTTTGAGGTAGGACCAATTTAACAAACAGTAGGCTTGGTTTGTAGCTTGTGTTTAAGTCAAAGAAGACTTCTGTGTATAGTTTTGCTTTAAGGTTTAAAGATTAGATATTAGGAATTCTTCCAGCCTCAGTGACTCCATAGACACTAGATTCTATGAACATTTGAAATTCTATTACACATTTCTCCCTATTTGATCAAGTCCTCCATAGATTCTTGATCAAGATGCTCAGTAATAATAACAGGGTATAATTGGGTAATTATATAGGTATTAGGTATAATAAGGCAATTAGCCTAACATTCCATTTCCAGGAAGTGAGGCACTCAGCAAAATGACAGCAATAAAAATCATACCTATTGATAATTATGCTGAATATAAATGAATTAAATGCACCAGTCACGAGAAACAGAGAAACATAATGGATAAGAAAACATGACTCACCAATGTGCATATTGTGTTGCTGTGTATCGTCAAGTCAGAACCATCCCATAGCTGACCCTACAGGGGGTTTTCAGAGTCACTTAATCACACAGAAGATTGCCCATCCTTCCCCTGTGGAACTGCTGGTGGCCTCGAACTGCATGCCTTCAGGATTGCAGCTCAGCTTCTTGCTACTAGATCACCAGAGCTCCCTGATATGCATATTAGTGAGACATATCATGGACTCAAGGACAAAGACAGACTAATAACTAAAGGGTGGGAAAGTATGTCAAATAGCAATTTAAAAAAAGCAAGAGTACAATATTAATTTCTGACAAGAAAGAGACTTCAAGACAGAAACCAGCATAAGGGTCAGGGATAATGATTGAAGTGTTGATTAAACAAGAGAACTTAAATATAATTAATATCTCCACACCCAATGACAGAACTGCAAGATCCATAAAGCAAACTAACAGATTTGAAGAGAGAAATAGACACTCCACAATGATAATAGGAGAATTCAATGCATCATTTTTGATGAAAGAATGACTAGAAAGAAATTCAACAAAGATGCAGAAGAACTAAAAAAAAAAAAAATTTAAAAAAACCAACAAAAACCGCTCCAGCTAGAAAATGAGAACATAAATAGAACATTCGCCTAATAAGAACATGTTCTTCTCCAGTGCACAGGAACATTCTTCATAATAGACCATAGTCACAAAGCAAGCTTCAAGAAATTAAAAAATAAAACCAGAACACATAAAAAGCCTACAGAGCATATTCTCAGATCACAATGCTATAAAATTATAAGTAAAAAAACATGGATATGAAAAGGGAGAAAAAGACAACTACATGGAGATGAAATAACAGTCCACTTAAACACTATTGAGTAATAGAAAAAATGGAAATAAAGAAATTTAAAATTACTTGATAACAATGAGGACCAAAACACCACATACCAAAATCTTTGGTACACAGCAAAAGCAGTACTTAGAGGTCAATTTATAGCATTAAGCACATACATCAAAAAAGAAAAGACAATATGTTAATTGATAAAAAAATCAATGTTAACCCCAAAGCTCTAAAATTTAGAAAAAGAACTGTGAGCAAAGCCTACAGTCTTCAAAAGAAATGAAACAATAAAGATAAGAGCAAAAATAAATGACATCTAAACCAGAAAAACAAAAATAATCAACAAGACTAGAAGTTGGTTTTCTTCAAAAGGATAATTAAAATCAATAAGCCCTGGCAAGCCTAAGGAAGAAAAAGAAGGAGAAGCACAAATAAGTAATGAGCATAAAAAATGAGCTCAGTGTATCACAGCAGAACCAACTGAAATAAAAAGAATAGGAGAATATGATAATGAACGATATTCTAATACATTTGAAAATCTACAAGAATAGAGGAGAATTTCTAGAAACCCAAAGTTCACAGGTCATAAAAACACTTCAAACCAAAACCAGTCTTGGTTCAGATTGCTTCACTGGTGAATTCTACCAAACATTGCATGAGAAGCTGACATCAATTCTATTCAACCCATTTTAGAATATAGAGGATGCAATACTCAAGAACTCATTCTATGAAGCAAGTGTAACTCTCATATCAAAGCAAGGCAAAGACACCACTCAAAAAGAAAATTACAGATCTTATGAGATTTCATGATAAATGGAGAAAGGATTGAATCTGTCAATGTTTTCATTTTGCTTGGATCCGCAATCAACACTCTTGGTACCAGCAGTAGGGAGATAAGGAGACTATGGGCACGTCTACAGTCAGAGACCTCTCCAGAATACTGAGGAGTAATGATGTCAGTTTGAAGACTAAGATGTGTCTGATTCAGGCCATGGTTTTCCAATTACTTGCTATGTATCTGAGAGCTGGACAGTCAATAAGGATGATGGAAGAATTGATGCCTTTGAGTTGTGGTGTTGGAGAAGGGTGCTGAATGTTCAATGGACTGCCAAAAGCACACACAGATATGTCTTAGAAAAGATACCACCAGAGCACTCTTGAGAGGCAAGAATGGCAAAACTTCCTCTCCTATAATTTGTCCTTGTTTCTAGGAAAGGCTATTCATTGGACAGGTTGAGGGTAAGAAAAAGAGAAGAGATGCCCAATGAGATATATTGACACAGTGACTGCTACAGTGGGCTCAAATGTGTCAGAAATGAGGATGGAACAGGATAAGACAGCATTCAGATCCATTGTTCACAGGGTCACTAGGAGTTGTACTTGACTCCATGACACCTAACAAAAATAACCATTGTAAAATTGGCATTACTACCAAAACCAATCTACAGATACAGTGCAATCCCCGTCCAGATCCAATCATCATTTTTGCAAGAGATGGAAAAGTAATCAACATCTTCATATGGGAAAGATACTATAGATAAACCAAATGATAGTGAAGAAGAATAAGGTTGGTGGCTTTAAACTACCTCATTTCAAAATCTGCTAGATGGTTTAAACTACCTCATTTCAAAATCTGCTAGATGGTTGTAATAATCAAAGCAGCTTGATGTTGGTACAGAGACAATCCCGTAGACCATTGGAATAAAGTTTATAACTCAGAAATAAATTCACCCACTTACGCATAGAGAAAGAGGTAAAACTCATTAAGTGAGGAAAAGACAGCCTCTAATAAATAGTGCAGGCAAAACTGAACATCTAAAGTTGCTCCTTCGAGGCAAGAATTTTGAAGCTCGGTCTCACATACTTTGAGAATGTTTCTAGAAAGAACCAGTCCTTGGGGAAGGACATCATGCTTGGAAGGGTGGAGGAACAGCACAAGAGAGGAAGACCCTGGAGGAGATGGATTGAGACAGTATCTGCGGGTAATGGGGTAGAGATATCAGAGACAATGAGATTGGCTCAGGACAGGGCTGGATTCAGAGCTATTGTACATAGGGTCGCTATGAGTTGCGAGCAATTCGATGACACATAACAGCAACAACAGTACAAAGGATTTTGATTGTGGATCCAAAAGGAAGAGCCCCTCAGGTTAGAAGGTGATCAAAATGCAGCTGGAGAAGAGCTGCCTCCTCGAAGCCCACCTTAATAATGTGGATGGAGTAAAGCTTTCAGCCAAGGGTGAACTTTCATTTGATGCTGTGGCAAGACTCAAATCAAGGAGAAAAGACTGCAAACATCCAGTAATAACTGGGACTTGTGATGTATGAAACTACAGAAGTTGCAAATTGCTGAAAAGGAAATGGAACACAGAGATCAACATCCTAGACATGAGTGACTTGAGACAGAGTGGCAGCGAGTTGAGATAGACTGGCATTGACCATTTTTAATCAGTCGTATGACCTACATGTTGGGGATGACTGAAGCTGAATGATGCTACACTTACCATTAAGAAGAACATTTCAAGATCCTTTCTCTTTCTTGTATAATTATAAATGTTGTCAGTGATAGGATACTCTCCACATGCATACAAAGAAAACCTGTTGTTAATACATATTCACCAACTGCTAAAATAAAAATTTAAGAAATTGAGAATTTCTACTGACTTCAGCTGTCTGAAATTTATGGAACATGCAGTAAAGATGCATTAATAATGGTAAACTGGGCTGTAAAAGTTGGGAACAAAGGACTGATAGTTAGAAAATATGGCCATGGTAACAAAAAGGAGGCTTCATAGAATCTTCTATTACAATTTATTCACTGCAAATATTTAAAAAAATAAACCCAAACAGCAGCTGCATATATATAGTTGTTGTTATGTGCCATCGAGTCGCTTGTGACTCATAGCGACCATATATATGTACAAGAGCTCTAAAAGCTGTTCTATCCTGTGCCAACCTAGCCATCTCAAACGCACTTATTCCCACCGCTCCAGTCACAGAATCGATCCATCTCACCAAAGGTCTTCCTCTCCTTCACTGCCCTTCCACTCTGCCAAACATGATGTCCCTCTCCAAGGACCAGTCCCTCCTTGCAACATGCCCAAAATATGTCAGATGAAGCTTCAGAATCCTTGACTCCAGGGAACACTCTGGCTTCACCCTCTCCAGGACAAACCTGTTTGTTCTCCTAGCAGTCCATGGTATATTCAACACTCTTCTCCAGCACCACAGCTCAAAGGCATCAATCCTCTTTTTATCAACCCTATTCACTGTCCAACTTTCTGATGCATAGCACATAATTGTGAAAACTATAGCCCGGATCAGGCGCACCTTAGTCTCCAGCCTGACATCATTGCTCTTCAGTACTCTTGAGAGGTCCCTCACAGCCGACTTTCCCAATGCAATTCGTCTCCTGATTTCCTGGCTGCTGTTACCAAGAGTGTTGACTGCGGAGCCAAGTAAATTAAAACTGTTAACTATCTCAATCTCTTCACCATCCATGCTGATGCTGCCAATTGGCCCAGTGGTTAGAATCTTTGTTTTCTTGACATTGAGCCTCAATCCATATTGGAGGCTGCAGTCCTTGACCCTCTGCAGCAGGTGCTTCAGGTCCCCCTCAGTTTCAGCAAGCAGGGTTGTGTCATCTGCATAACGCAGGTTGTTGATGACTCTTCTACCAATCTTGATGCCACATTCCTCCTCGTAACAGCCCAGTGTCTCGGATGATCTGTTCTGCATACAGATTGTAAAGGTATGGAGACAGAATATATCCCTGATGAACCCCCTTCTTGATTTTGAACCATGTAGTGTCTCCTTGCTCTGTTCTGACAACTGCCTCTTGGTCCAAGTATAAGTTTCGCATTAGCACAATCAAATGTTCTGGGATTTCCATTCTTCTCAGAGTCAGCCACAGCTTGTTGTGATCCTTACAGTCAAAAGCCTTTGCTTAGTCAATGAAGCACAGATAGACATTCTATATATATATATCTCACCTGTTGGAGCAGGAGTGGCATCCACTTGTTAAACTCTATGAAACTTTGATAAATGTTCATAGTTGTGAAGGAGCTTCAGGCCTTTTGTTCAGAGGGTCTCTGTGAGTCGTGGTCCACTCGAAGGCAATCAACAACAACAACAACTGTTGTTGGACTATGATGAAATCAGATTGACTATGTCTATGGAAAGGGACTATGGAGAAGCTGAGTATCAGCTGTCAAAACAAGGCCCTGGCTGACTGTGAAGCAGACCACTAATTGCTCATTTGTAGGTACAAATTAAAACTGAAGAAAAGGAAAACAAGTCTGCAGGAGCAAAAGTGCCCTGAAGTTATCCTTGAATTGTATGAGGTTAAAAGAGTTAGGTAATGGTGTGTTCAACAGAGGGGAAAGTCGCTGTCCCGGGACTGAGAAGAAAAGGCTAAGTCTTCAGGAGGAGAGAAAGCATTATTTAGTGTGTATATATGTTCATCTTCCTTCTTAGGCCTTATCTAGTTGTAATATTTCAACCCTCAGCTGATGGGGGGGCCGTTTGAGGGGGAGGACATCGCATGTAAAGAGGAGTACCTGTTTTGCTCCAGTGTGGTTTTGTGTACTACTGTCTTCCAACCGCTTGCTGGTGCCCACACCCAAGGGCTGCTTTGCATAAAGTTCTGTGCCCTGCTGCTGGCAGCAAGTCCAGCAAACAGCTGGCCCTGGTTACTCCGCCCCCTCAGGCCCTCCCTCCCGGCCAGGGGCCCCTCCCAGCCTCCCCAAGGTGGCAGTGGCTCCCGGGAAGTCTGCGCCGCTGAGGTGGAGAGGACCAAGGGAGTGGACCCGGGGCGCAGCGCTGAACTTCGCTTTGCTCCGAACTCTCACCCCCGGGCTGGCGCCCCGTGCCATGCGGGAGCTCTGGGGCCGCGGGGCAGCATGAAGGGCGGCGATCGGGCTTACACTCGATGTCCCTCGTTGGGCTTGCTCTTTTCTAAGTGCTGCTGTTGCTTCCCGTGCGGAGGTGAGTGGCTGCCGCCTTTGTGCCTTTAGTTTAACAGGACTGGCAGAGTTGGGTGTGAGGGAGGGGAGTGAAGGCGCTGGGGTAAGGGGAATGGGGTGAGAAATGGGAGGGTGGCCAGGGTAGAGGGAGAGAGTGCTCCGAGTCCTCCTTGGCGTCACAGTTTCCTGGATAGAATGCAGTCTCTTTCGGTGAGATCCTGACTTGAATGTCGAAAAAGCTGCAGTTTGTGGCTTCAGTTACTTACCAACGACTTTGGATTTCAGGGCGCCGACCTGCTGGGTGGGTAGGCTGGACAAGGAGGGCTGTGCATCCCTGGAGCGGCGAGCTCGCTGCTCTCATTTAAACTGGGATGCCAGCTGCAGGATTAACATATGACTCCCGGCTATAGGAATGTATTTGACACTTTTCTCAACACCGGGAACTATTTTTGCCAAGTGACAATTTTCCTGTGAGACTAGAGCCCTTTCCCCTGCTGCGCTTTTGCAGAAGGCTCTAGGGTAGACTGGCAGCTCTGGGCTGGAGCCGGCTCCTCAGTTAACCAAGAGCTCTTCTGTCCCCAGTTAGCTGGATTTAATTACTCTGCGCATCATAATGTTGTTGAGTTTCTCTAAAAATCAGCCTACAACGCAGGAAGGTGAGAGGAATCATGGAGGGGTGGTTATAGGTTCGTAGGTAGAGACCTTGCTAGAGAGCAAATCAGCTTTCAGAGTCAAGGAAAGAAGACCCTGTTCTCTGGCTTTAGAAGTGAGACTAGAGCCTCCTGCTGGGCATTTACCCCTTTTAAAAAAGTTTCACCAATTAGGTCTCACACCTCCACCCCTTTTACAACACCCCAGGCTCGGTTGCCAATCCCATCTGCAAACTCCAGGGCAAACTGTCAGCATTTAGTGGTCAGTCAACGTCACTCAGATGACCTTTCACCCAAGAGAACTCTGACAAAGTCTCTGTCCTCGCAGATTTAAAATTACAAAAACGCATTAAATATGAACCTCTCCCATCACTTCTCCCCTGCAAGTAATTAGATAGATAATCCTACCATTAGATTCTCTCATTCTCTGCTTTTAATTAGGAACAGCAGGCAATTAGCTGAGTGATATCCAGCCGTGAAAGTAAAAATTCTGAGAGAAGAATCTGAAGGGGTCCAGGTCCCTTGCACTGGAAAAGCCTCCTTCAGAAATATTCAAAACCAAGGGAGGGAATTGAGCGGAGGAGGTATTAAGTGGGGGAGGAAGCAGGAAATGGCCAATGGGAATCTGAGTGGGTTTCTCTGGTCTGAAGGCTGTGTTTTTTTCCCCCAACGGTTTCCAGCAGGATTTCTTGGGAGTCAAGTTTCCTGTCAAAAGGCAGAATGTGGGGGCTTGGGCGGCGCTTATCTAAAGCCCCTGCAGCTGCCTCCTTGAGTCCAGATGTGCTGCATGCAGGCCCAGCTTCCCTAGTGGATAATTCTCTCAGGGTCTCGCCTTGCTTTTTGAAGTGCCCAGAAGGGCTGTTCCTTGGCCTGCACACGGGACAGGATGGGAAGCCTGCTGGGGGAATGGTGTGGAAGGTGGGTACTGTGGAAGCCCAGTCTGGAAATTGAGGGAAAGAAAAGGGCCAAGCAGAAAGGCCAACTTAAAAGGAAAAAAGAAGGGAAGGGTCAGTTCTTTCCCTTTTTGTTTCTGTTGAATACAGTTCTAGTAAGCCTTATAAGCCCTTTCCCTTTTGGGCACTTACACTTTCCTAGAGCTTAAGCCTGTGAAAGAGTAGTGCTCAAATCTGAGGACGTTAATGCAGGAGATGATTTAGCCATCCTTCAAAGGAAACTCCTGGCAGCAAGCTAAGCAAGGGGACCCTGTCCCAGATGTTGGAAGCTTGTCTCTGGTTGCCCTTGGCTGGCTCTAATGGAAAAGAGAAACCCTGTGGGCACCAATCTGGAAGGACATTGCAAAGATAAGGCTTTGTGCTGAGCTCTGATGGTGCTGTGGTGAAGCCATTTAATTGCTAACCAAAAAAAAATCCAGCAGCTTGAACTCACCAACCTCTCCTAGGCCAGGCTGCTTACATTATTACTTACAGCCTTGGAAACCCAGCGGAACTGTTCTACTCCATCCTATAGGCTTGCTATGAATCAATGGCAGTGGGGTTTTGACTAATCTTGAAATACATTTCCCAGAGTCCCAAACTCTGGGAAGAGGCTTGCCCAATTACAATGCAGAAATGGGCTCAGAGAAATAGTCCCAAAGGGTGAGTGGTGCAGAGAGCTCCGGCCTCCAGGGATTGCAACTGTCTCCCTCCCTTTTCAGTTAAAACCAGTTTCTCTGGTCTTGAAGACTTATGACAATTGAAAAGCAGCCTACCCCACCCCCAACGCACCCCTTTTCAATAAAAGCCGCCAATTATTTGGTCTTTCTATTCCTCTACCCCAAAGATAATTTGGGTCTCTCTTCCTGCTAAGAGTAGCTTAATTCTGAAGCTAATGAATCAGGCGTGCGCTGCTGTGGTTCCCAGTCTAGGAACCTTGACTAACTGGCTTCCAGTCATGCAGGATATAAAGGATAACTTTTGAAAGCCCGAGGAAAAGGGCAAAAGTAAAAGGAACCAAGAGGAAGCTAATGTGGAATGTTCTGGTTATTTTTGACTCAAGCTGATTTCTACTGGAAGCTAATTCCTACTGGAATTCCTCAGGTGAATTCTACTGGCTGTGATTATTGTCACTAGGTTGACAGTCAAAGATGTAAATCTGGCCTTTAAATATCTGATTTAAGAAAAATAGGGGTGAGATTAGTTAACCTTATCTTTTGGTTTAGAAAAGTAAAGGAAGTGTGCCTTCGTTTTCTCTTTCATTTTTGTGTTTCTGTTGGATATGGTTATAGTACACGCATTTGATAAGAGGCAGCCCCCCTACCTTGACATTTAAGAGCCCTGTTGTCAGCATGATGCTTAAGTGCTTGGCTGCTAATGAAATGTCGGTGATTCTCTCTCCAACGTCCCTTGGGAGAAAGGCCTGGCCATCCGCACCTGTCAAGGTGGCAGCCTAGGAAACCTCACAAGGGCAGTTCTGCTCTGTCATGTGGGGTCACTATGAACCAGAATCGACAGGAAAAAAATGAAAAGCAGGAGAAGAATGGGGATAGGGAGCAGGTGAGGTGGAGGAGGGAGAGCAAATACATCCTAACTGCTGCTTCCCCTAGTACTGGACTCAATGGCACCTAACAACAAACCTTTCCCTAGTTTTTAATCAGTCCGGGCCCAGATGCTCCTTATCCTTTTGGGACTGATGTACTTTTTTCTGCATAATGCCCTCTAGAATCCTTGTAAACTGCCTTTCTGACAGTGAAAAATAAACCAAAGTGAGGTAATTGCATGTGTCTTTCTAAAAGATGATAATGATTACCATTGCCACATTGGAGAGAATTTCAGGATTCCTTTAGATTTTCCTTCAGGCTTGAAGAAGTGGGTCATTTCTGGATCCTTCCATCATCTTAAGAACAAGCCATTTGTTTCAAGGAACAAAAGGATTTCTAATAAGGAGTTGTGCTATCCTGAAGGCTCACAGTACAAATCCACACTTCCTGTGTGATTAACAGTCTCTAAAAACCTGTTGGAGGGTCAGCTATGGGCCAGTTCCCACTCGATAGTACACAAAAACAACAAGAGAGCTTGCTAAGTTATGTTTGCAGGTTAGAATTTGTGGATTCTTAAAGCATGGAATCTAGAGCTTTTTCTGACTTTTCCAGGTAGATGTTAGTCTTTGAGCTTTTGCTTTTTCTGGCTAATCTGTAATTAACTTTGTAAGTATGGGGGCAAGGCCCTTCTTTCTCGAAGTCTTTCTGGTTATTACCCTCTGATTCTCCACAGTGTGCCCTGGGTTTATTTATACTTGCCTTTTGCTCTGGAGGGTGGTGGGGGGTGTGTTCTTGTGGTGTAGTCAGTGGGAAATGCTTCTAAATCAAAGGCTAGCCTCTCAGGCAGCTCAGATCCACAGTGACCCCACAGGAGAGTGATGGGAAGCCTCCTCCTGTGTGATTTGCAAGAAGGTCAGCTATGAGTCAGAACCGATGGCAGTGGGTTTGCAGTAAGCTTATTACTCTATCAGTGTCCTTGTATCACAAACCCATGTGCTGTCTTCCCACTTAGACATGAGCTCAGGAGTCACAGTACCTCAGAGGTTGGGAGAGAAAAGAGTGATAGCTTCACAGTGCAGAGTTAATGCACTGGAGAAGGAGGATGGTCCCGGGACCATGTTCCCATGGCTCCTTCACAGACAGTGGGCTCTTCTCTGATTCTGATTGTGCAGTGTGGGTAAGGGTGGTTGTTATTTGCCATCAAGTTGGAACAGACCCATAGCGGGCCCTCCAGTGCATTTTCAAAGGTAGTAAATTGCTTGGTGGAACACTGCCCACCTTTCTCCTGCACAGCAACTAGTGGATTCGAACTGTGAGCCTTCGGGATTGTAGTGCAGATTCTTACCACTAAGCCACCAGAACTCCTTATAGGTAAGGGTAATGGGATTCATATGCCATTTTCTTTCTTCTCCCTCACCCCCACCTTTTTCCAGAATCACTAACCATAAAACCTTGTGACTTGATGTGAATTGCCCTTTCTTGGCCCATAAATTAGGAGAGTTCATTTTGTGGGCTGAGTTTAGTCTGTGAAACCATGGCATCAAGTTCCTTTAGGAACAAAACCCATTGCCATCACATCGATTCCAGCTCATAGCGACCATGCTGGGGCTCGTTAGCCAGTCTGGGAGAAGGATGTTGTA
Organism: Elephantulus edwardii; assembly: GCF_000299155.1. Classification (NCBI taxonomy): domain Eukaryota; kingdom Metazoa; phylum Chordata; class Mammalia; order Macroscelidea; family Macroscelididae; genus Elephantulus; species Elephantulus edwardii. The sequence goes on along the minus strand of NW_006399782.1, from coordinate 5,465,966 downwards.
AAAGTTATGGCCTTGGGAACCCTGTCAAAGGGGTAGTTCTACAGGGTTCTACAGACTCCTGTTGGACAGGAGTGCTGTGAGTCAGAATTCACTTCACAGCAACAAGTTTGTGGGTTTTTTTGGTGGTTCTGTGTGTGTTTCTGTTTTTGTAAACTCTGGGGACACTCAAGTCTAGATAACACTGTAGGTGTGCACCTCCCTCTGGAGTTGAGTGGTGGGTATTCTATTTTGGGACGATCTTCTGAAGATGATTCATATTGTTTCTTCATCCCTAGGTTTACTCCCTAGCTTTTATCAGTGCTGTTCTTTCAATGAATAGCAGAGTGGCAGCATGGCCTACCCCCTCCTCCCAACCAAACCCTAGTCGTCCTGGAGTGATTTACAATGTCTGGAATGACGTTGGAGGGTCAGTTCCTGTGGCACCGTCTGTAGGGAGCTGTACTGCCAGCTCAAAGGTGGCGCCCCTCTGGCATGTCTAAACCACCAGTGGCTCCATGGGAGAAAGATAGGCGGTCGCCTCCCGTGTGAATTACACCCTCAGAAACCCTCGAGGGTCAGCTGTAAGTCAGCTGTAAGTTGGTTCCCCCTTCACAGCAGGGACTGACAGTGACTGGTGGCCTATTGGGGTATGAGCCAGAAGTGACTCAAAAGGTATTAGTTTTTGAGGGTTTTTTTTTGTTTGTCTCCTTTGAAGTTCCCTGAGAGGTGCACATGGTTTGTGTTCAACCTCTAATCTAAAAATGCTTAGCAACAAGACACAAAGATCTCTGAGAACTTCCGGTGCACAGATGTTGAGACAAGGCCCTCCCTGCAGAACCAACGCAGAGAGCCTTCCCCTCGTGCAAGCACCCTGAATTTAGATTTCTAGCAACAACAAGAACAAATTGTGATTGAATAAATTTCTGTTTATTAAACATAAAAAAAAAACAACCACAACAACCCTCACGCTTGGCAGTTTGAACCATCCCCCATTCCCCAGAAGACAGACCTGGTGCTCAGCTTCTGTAACAATTACAACAACAACAAAAAAACCCCAAAATACTGGAACAGTTCTGCCCTGTGTCACATGGTTGTTATTATGTGTTGTCGGGTCACTTGTGACTCATAGTGACCCTACATATGGTAGCTCTGACCCCTGCTCTATCTTGAACCAATGTCCTTGTCCCTGACACACCTACCTCCATTACCACAGTCATTGAGTCAATCTATCTCATCAAGGCTCTTCCTCTCCTGCACTGTCCCACGACCCTCACAAGCATGACGTCCCTCTCCAAGGAATGGTTCATCCAGGCAACATGCCCAAAGTACATCACATGGAGCTTCAAAAAGTTTGCCTCCCAGGAGCAGCCTGGTTTCACCCTCTCCAGGACAGACCTGTTTATTCTCTTGGTGGTCCATGGTATATTCAACATTCTTCTCCAGCATCACAACTCAAAAGTATTAATTCTTCCTCTATCATCCTTAGACATTGTCCAGCTCTCTGATGCATAGCAAGTAATTGCAAAGACCATGGCTTGGATTAGCCATGACTAAAATGCGTCTGTTTTGTGTTGCCTGTTTGAAGGGCCATTCTGTCCCAAGACCACCAAAGAGAGAGACTGTCATACCCCTGTATCTCGAGGATAGTTTGTACACCTTGTTATTAGTAAATATCTGTTGATGTTTCCTCACTGGCTCAGTTTAATTCAGAAATTTCCTTTCCCCCTATTTCTTGTCCCCTGTCTTTAAGTGTACCCTTTCAGATGGATATGAATCAATGAAATGCATTCTTATCATTTCATCTTTGAACAGCCCTGGTTTTTATGTAACACTTGGTGTTTTAATTCATTTGACAAATGTTTATATGCTGACTGCATGCCAACCCTGCACTGGGTACAAAGGGAAAGTGGATGGGAGTCCTAACGTGTCTATCCCGTCGGGCTGTTGTGGCATTTAAGAGAATGTGTATAATGGGACTTAGCGTAACTTCAGACACATGCAGCACTTTCAAAAGGTTCACTGTTAAAACATAACAGTAATTATATTTCTAAAAATGGGCTTTGTCCTCACGGGGCTCCCAGCTAAATAGTTGTGGGCAAATTTGATGGCAATACTATCCATCTAAGTTCTTCACAATGTAGTGATCTTGATTCAAATCGCTGTCTGATGTGACTCAGTGCTGTGGACTTGTCACTATGGGAGAAGAAAACTTGTAATCGGTGAGGGTGATGGGATTTCTATTTTTTTTTTTAAAGCAAAAAACAAAACCCCACATCACACTTCTAATTTTACAATCCGCATGTTGTACATAAGAAAGGAACAGTCAACAAAAGACACTGGCAGGAAACCTCAGCATCTCAAGTTATCCTCATCTGAGGGAGAGAGGAACTGGAAGGTATAAGAATTGAAGACCGTTGGCATCATATTTGAAGTTCAGACTCTGAAAACTAACTATAGAACTATACTGTAACTAACTATAGAAAGCCAAGGGTAATCAACTTTTCTTACTTGCCCCTTGTCACTGGCTATTGATCTAACTAGAAATATTTTTTCTGTTCACTTCTGCCAATTTGCTGTGTACTTGTTATACGTGAAGCTTTTCTGGTTCTTCTTCCAGCTGTTTTGGACTGGATAAAGCCCACAGCCTGTTGTCTTAGTTATTTATTATCTTAGTCTCTGAGTTCTGGACATTTCTCTTTGAGGTTTGCCCAGTACCTACTGTCTCCCTTGTAGATGGCGGTCTTTAATACTTGGCTGCCTGCTTGGCCTGCTCCGTGACTCATGGAGAAGCTCCCTTGAGGTTGGCAGGACCTCCCCTGTGTTATGCTTCCTGGAAGGAGGGGAGCCTGGTTACACCTGTGAAGCAGCCAGGAGGCTGCCAAGTTGACTTGAGCCTGGCTGGAAAGCAACGACTGCACAACGGGTTTCTCCACATTCTTCTTGCCTGTCAGCAAGCAAACTGTCAAGTTGAAAGGGAGGGAAACCCCTTTGGCTTCTAGGTACCTGACATAATATTTCTGTTTCCAGGTATCTATTCCCTGGCTCCTAGTAGCATAAGTTCAAAGCCACCCATGTTGCTGCAGAATAAAGTCCTGGTGATCTGCTTCCATAAAGATTGTAGTCAAGAGACCCTGTGGCGCAGTTCTGCCCTGGGGTCTCCATGAGTGGGAACACATTTGACGGGCTTTATTTGTTTGTTTGCCTGGGACAAGATTAGTTGTAGGCAGGAGTTGCCTTTTCTTGGAGTACCCCTGTGCAACAGGTGCTCTGGACAGTCTTGAGTTCTTCCCTCCCTCAGTTAGAATCCTACTGCTGCTACAAACACCCTATTTCTAACACAAATTTTGTATCTTCACCCCTGTGTGATGCCTCCTTCTCTCCTCTTTCCGCCCACTGCAAGGATGACTTAGAGCAGAGATGCTGTTAGGAATGTGGATTCTCAGACCCTACTGATTCAGAAACTCTGGGGTGGGAGCAACAGCCTGCGATATGACAAAGCCTCCAGAGATTTTATTTATTTTTTTATGCATGCTT
>NW_006399782.1:5458032-5460540 GCF_000299155.1 Elephantulus edwardii | reverse complement strand
GGCAGTGTAGTAGGATTTGAAATCCGGGAGTGAGATACCTAATTATGGAGTATTTCTGACATGGCATGAGTAATGGAGGGAAAAATTTTCTCCCAAGAACCTGCTTCCTTCTTCTTTCCTTCTTTCTCTCGCTCTCTGTCTCACTCGCTCTTGTCTTGCTCGCTTTCTGTCTCTCTCTGAACCTCTGAGTATCTGTGTCTGTCTCTCAATCTCTATGTATGTCTCTGTCTCTCTCTGCATTTCCGTGTGTGTGTGTGTGTGTGTGTATGTGTCTTCCTCTCCCTCACCCCTTCCCTTTCTTCCCATTTGTCGTCTTCACCCTTTCCTCTGCCAACCTCTATCTTCAGCACTCCCTATCAAAGACTTCCTGCAACTGAAGGAGGTTCTCATTTTGAGAATCTCTTCATTTTCACTCACAAGGGTAGAAACAGACCTACATCTTCTGTGAGCTCACCAGCCCAAGACAGAAAAATCAAAGTTGCATCACTTTTATGTGAATTTTTATTGTTTTCCTCTTTACTCTGAAAGCAGCTATGCTCAATTAAAAAAAAAAAAATAAAAACAAACCAAAGGCTGGGCAAACAAAAAAGGTTATAAAAGCAACAATGTTATAGCATAATCCTAACTGCCTAGAGATAACTAATTAACCCCATGTGATAGTCAAGTGGCCTAGCAAATAGACAGTTTTGCTGCCAACTCAAAGACAGAAAGTTTGAATCCACTGAGCTGCTCCATAGGAGAAGGATGGGCAGTCTCTTCGAATGTGATTTACAGTCTCTGAAAACCCTTTGGAGGGCCAGCGATGTTGGTTCTGTCTCAGCAGTGAGTTCATTAGTATCGTTAATCTTGAAGGGAGCAGATCACTAGAGACAACTTCTACTTAACTCTCCTATATTCTTTTCATGCTTTCACTCTGTAATATGTGGTTCCCTTATGATAGGCCAACTAAATGGCATTTAGTAATATTTTTTAAAAAATAAATAGATTGGTATTCCTTTATACTACTTTGTAGCTTGCTTTCTCTCAATCATCTGAACATCTTTCTTTTTTTTTTTACATTTTATACTGATTTATTTACCAAGTTTTCACAAAAGATCCCTCCCATTTCCTTTACCCCACCCACCCGTGAATTGTACAACCTTAAGATTAACACTCCACCCCTCCACTCATCCTCACCCTTCTGCTTCCACCCTCCCCCCAACCCCTTGGATCTTCATACTCGTTCTACAATAATGGTTGTGTACAGTATTTGTCCTTTTGGGACTGAGGTAGTTCACTCAGCATAATGCTCTCCAGTCCCTCCCAAGTCAGGTAGTAATTTACAAAATCATTGCTCCTGCGTGCTGTGTAGTATTCCATTGTACCAATGTACCACAACTTCTCAATCCATTTGTTTATGATTGGGTGCCTGAAATGTACATCTTTCTATGCAGACACGTGTTCAGGGTCTTGTGAATGACTGCAAAGTGGTCTGTTGCTCAAAAGATTTGAACTGGACAGATGTTAGTGCTGGTTTTTAATATAATGGTTAAAGTTTGGTGGGAACGAGGAGGAAAGATCTCTTAATTGGGAAGTAGATCTTTCCAGGATCAAACTATAGAGGCAGACAGATTGTCATCTTGGGTTCATGCCCCATATCCCTCCTTTTCTTTCTGTGGGGTGATGGTTTATCACACTTCCATCTATCCTCCTGAGGAGAGATTTTCACTGGAGCCAAAGGTTTTGCTCTTCTCATCATTTCCTTAGTTTTGAGGTATTGGAAGTCTTCTTACTCCTGCAGCTTCTGCTTATACAGTTACACTCACTGAGCGGATTGTTGTGTTGTGTACCGAAGAGTCAGAACCCAACCCCTAGCTGATCCTCCATCAGGTTTGCAGAGGCAGGTAATCGTGTGGGAGGTGATTGACCATCCTTCTCCCACACAGCATCCTCAAACCACAGGCCTTCAGGATTGCAGTACAGCGTCTTGCCACCAGAATTCCCTATGAACAAGGACTAGGGAGTTTAATTTTTAAAAGGGAGGGCATTTTAAAAAATTTATTGTAACTAGTAAAGAATACTATCTTGGTTTTTGTCTAACAAAGTCATATATGAGAATTTTAAAAGTGTATTGATTGCAGCAATGAATGAATGGAAATCCAAAATCTATGTAAATGCTCATTAAAATTATTTTTAAAAAGTGCATTGATAATATAGATAAATGAAGAGAAAAAGTCATCCTCTAGATATAGCTGGTATTCACACCTTGAACATATCCTTTTTGGCTTTTTTGCCATGTACTTAATATTGTTTTTCTCAGAAATGTGATAGTAGCACTGTCATAAAGATGATTCCAGCAGTTTTTTCCTTTTTAAAAAAATTTTATTTTCCGGCGCTGGCTGAAAATCGCCTGTGACTTCATCCATAGCCACTGGTGAGAGTCAGCGCCCAGAGCCATCAGGGGTTTTAAGCTCGTTGTCCACTGCTGTGGTGTGGACAGCTGAAACCCAGGCCCCGACAGGCACCTGG
>NW_006399782.1:5417360-5457202 GCF_000299155.1 Elephantulus edwardii | reverse complement strand
TTAAAAAAATTTATTTTAATGAAAGTTTACAGAGACTTTGGATTTCCATTCATTCATTGTTGCACTTTTCTCCCTGTCCACCCTTCCCTCCCCAATTAGCTTTTCTTTTTGAAAAGTAAAAGAAAAAAATTCTTTCATTGTTGTTCAGTCCCTCTCCCCAAGTCCACTCCACTATGCTACCTTCATTCTGGACTCCTGTCATAACAATAATGTCTAATCATATATCCGTTTAAACAGTTCTCTCCCTCATCTGTTTCAATGCAGGATACATTATACCAAGCAGCTTCTACTCTCTAGAGCCTCTTGTTAAATCATCAGGGGTTTGAGTCAGCCCTAATGGAAGCATTTGTAGCATGGCAGTCGCCAAATGCCACCAATTTGGAATTTTTGTTTTATTCAGAGAACCATTATGAGCACATGACCAGATGTTGGTTTTTATTTTTGTATAGTACAATTTGTTTTAATTTAACCAGTTTCCCTATTTTAGGTTGTATCTATTTTTTGCTATTTTACAGTTATTGGAAAGACCATTTTTACTGTTAAGTGTTTGCATGCATCCATAATTACTTCTTAGGATGAAGTCCTGGAAGTAGTGGCCCTGGGTCAAAAGATACACATAATTTGTAGACTTTAGACTCCTTGGTTTCATACTCTCTGAAAGGAAAAAAAAAAGCAAAGTGTTCTGTTTTTCGATGTGTTTTGGAGGGGTTTTTTTAAGAAGATTTATGAGACCAGGGATGGCATGTCTCTCCCATTGTTTGCTTCTATTTACATTTTCTGAATTAACTTAATTCTTTTTATATAAGGCAATACCCTGGCTGAGAGTATAGTATAAACAAATGCTTTTATTCTTAGGCTATGCACTGGCATTCAGCATGTAAAATCTGTTCTGTGGCTCTTCTGTTTTGCAAGGCCATGGAACACACTGATGAAGTGTTTGAATCCTGGTGAGGTGTGACCTTAGGCAAAAGACGTAATCTCTTTGTGCCTCAGTCACAACATACTGTTGAGTAGAGGAGACCATGGAATAGTCACAGGTTTTCTGCAAGGCTGAGATGAGTTGTCATATGTAAATGCCTTAGAACAATACCTGACATGGGGTGAGTGCTGGATAAATGCTGCTTTATAATCTTCTTTGATGCATAGATAGAGATATCTCTGTGGAACTCTGACAGCTGTCACATTCAGTGGGTTTCAGGAATGTCATATGGGAAATTGAGCTGTATTTCTGGTAGCAGTGAGCAAATATTTGAGTATCTCGTGACAGGTATCGAGCTAGCCACTATAGATGATATTAAGATGTTCCCATGTTCCTGATCATTTTGCAGTTCAACTTTACAGTTGTTCCATAGGTATAAAGCAATAAGTAATGAAGGGGTGGGAGGAGTTGCTAAAGATAGTAGGAACAATGGTTTACCCAGGCTCTGCCTGATTTCTGGCTCCTCTGGTGGCCTATTGGTAAGAAGCTGCCCTGCAATCCCAAAGGCCTGCAATTTGAATCCATGAGCTGCTCTTCAGGAGACGGATGGGCAGTCTCCTCCTGTGCAGTTAACTACCTCTGAAAACCTTCAAGAGGGTCAGCTATGGGTCAGTTCTGAGTCGATGTCATACATGATAACAACAGAGGCTCATGGGAGCACAGTGGCTGAGGGTGATCTGGGAAGACTTCCCAGGAGACTTGGGATTCCCACTGAGCTTCCAGGGCAGGAGAAGACTTTAAGAAGGGGATATGTTTAGTGGGGACAAAGCAGCAATTCAGAGGACACTGGGGAATGCCAGAGTTAGACCTATTTTCTAGTTACAATATCTAGGATACTAGGCAAGAGCCGTTTGTGACTGTTGAGGACTTGAAATGTTTGTCAGATATGAGATGTGTTTAGTGTCACTTGCAGGCCAGATTTAGTATAAAAGGTTAAAATATCTCAATAACTTCTGTATCACCTACGTGTTAAAATGGTCCTGATACTCTTTTGGCCTCCAAGATAAGTGTTCCTTACATTCTGGACCAGGTTTAAAGGCTCTTTCAAAAAAATATTTTTTGCTAAATATTCCTTGGAAAATACAAAGGAAGAAATGTAAAGCAGCATCAAACCAGACAGCATTCTGGGTCTCACAGTTTGGTAGCATAGCTGACTTCTTTCCAAGAGCTCACGTGCCCTTCGCTGGTGCACAGGCATCCAGGGAAGCAGCGTGCGTGCTGGTCACCCTGTGGAGGTGTGCTCCAGGCTCCTTTCTATGTACCTTAACACCGGCACTGAGATTCAAAGGACCCATTTCTCCATTCATTGCTGCCCACCTTGGCTCCAGGTTCTGCTCTGGGGCCCAGCCTCTGCCTCTCGCGTGAAAGGCTACACATTAGTCATGCTTCTGCGGAATCTGAGTAGCCTTTTCTCAGCCATGTTGTAGATCTGATTCTACAACCGGCGAGACATTGCACTTAACAGCCTCTAAGATCTTTTCAAAGTCTCCATCCGTAAAAGGATTTGAAAGCCAAAAATAATCTTGTTTGTTGATGTAGATTCTGCTAGAAAGCAGAAGACCTCAGTAATCTCTTAAGGGATTTGGGTTCCCTTGACTCCGCCTCAAGTCTTTCTAATTTGTGTTTATTTCTTTGTGCTTTGGTTTGAAAGTTTCACCCTCCTTCCTGATGTAACTTGCAGCCTCACCACCAAATGGTGCTTCCGTTTTAAAGCATTAGCAACACTTCTACCAGAGTGGCCATGGCTCTCCTCAGACAGTCGGTTCCCAGCTCATTCCTAGTGAGATGGCCAGAGCTAAATTTAACCATGACCCTTCTTCCAGCATATGCAAGCAGGGCCACAAGAGGGAAATCAGAGTTTGACTGTTCTGAGAAAGAGAGAAAAAAAAAAAGACAGAGACAGAGTGTGTGTGTGTGTGTGTGTGTGTGTGTGTTGATATGGAAAGGAGGGCAAGGCTTTCCTAAAGGTCACATCAGCCCCAGCGAAAGAAGAGTTGTTCAGGCAAGAGACAAGTATAGGCATCCTAAAAAAAAAGCTGTTGGGATTTTGCTTAGCTGGGTGCCTTGGAGATAGTCTGTCCATCTCCCCACCTTTGAGGTTCCTCCTAGCCTAAAATACCAATGACATAGCCCCACCTGGATTTGTCATGAACGTGGTTTTCTTCCAAGCAGGTTACCACAATTATGAGATCATCTATGCCTTTTATTTCAAAGTCACTGATCCCAGGTTTATGAGATACAGTTTCACCTTAGGTTGCACTGATTTTAGCCTTTATTGGGTTGTTTCCTGTTCCTTTGCATCTTTTTTTCTATATCAGTTTGTGTACATTTCAGAGACCAGGCTCATAATTCTACTTGTGGGATGACTTTGACGAGTCAGTTGCTTAAAATATGTAACTGAAAGAAAATCATTGAAGTGGATTTAGTTTGTAAACTTTAGCTCATCAGGATCTAGTCACGCCTTCAGTTTGTATTTATGGTTGTGATTAGCACCTTCATCGTGGGGCAGGCTGAGTTTTCGTTCTCACATTAGGACGTCCTGGGTTTACTGTACTAGTCTAGTTATTTAAGCTCTCATGCCAGTTTCTTCATCCTACTACATGGGACAGTGCAGGCATCTTTCTTACTATGTAGTCAGGAGGATTAAAATGAAAAAGTATATATTTATGGCTTATCTCGTTTAGGATAATTCTGGCTCCCTGGCACATAGATTATACTCAAAATGTGTTAGCTTGCAAACAAATCTGCCATCATCAGACACGATTCTAATTTTCATGTCCATAATTTTAGATATAACTAAGAAGAATGGCAAGATTATAAAAATAATCAATATTGTTCAAAACTTATAAGAAAAACTCATCATTAACATGTGGCCCTTTTGTCCAATGGCTGAACCCTCTGACTGTCTCTGTTTGAAACAGGTTGATGATCTTTTTTTTTTCCAGCTTTAAAGTTTTAATTTTATTTAATGATTTATTTATTCTCGAGCCATAAGTTTTTGTTTCTTCAGTTTCTTCTGGGAGATCTTTTTCTTCTGGGCAACCTCCTCTTCTGGTTTAGGAACAATCTGTTCCTTTTCAGTAAGGATCATCTCAATATGGCAGGGGGAGCTCATGTAGGGGTTAATCCAACCATGAGCTCTGTATGTGCGGCGGCGCATCTTGGGAGCTTTGTTCACCTGGATATGCTCAATGACCAGAGAATCAACATCTAAACCCTTAAGTTCAGCATTACTTTCGGCGTTTTTAAGCATATGCAGCAAAAACTCAGCACTCTTTTTGGGCCACCGACCCTGTGTCCAACCCCACTGTTTGGCCTGGGCACATCTACCAACTCCACCGTTGTATCGTCGGAAGGGCACACACTGCTTGTGCAAAGTTACATCTTTCAGATACTTGGTGGCTTTCCGGATATGCATACCCTTGATGGCCTGGGCAGTTTCTCGGGTGTTCTTAAAATGGACCCTGAGATTTGAGCCTCTTGATTTGCATGATTTTGTGGGGTTTTCCGGGTCAAGCGAGTAGCGAACCATGTTGGCCGATTACCTGAAGCCGCTCACAGGAAAAGGTTGATGATCTTGAACTGACTCGGGATAACAGTTTTTATTAAGAGATGAAAGACCTTCTCCATAATCCTCAAAGCCAGTGTGCTGAATACTTAAGCAATTTTCCATCGGGACAACACTCAGGGCCTTCGCATCCATGTATTGCCTTCATTTGTACTGTTATCCTGTATTGATATTCTCCTCATCTCCTTACATGTGTTCAAGTTCCTACTAAAGCCCTGCGCTGTGCTCTGAGAAGTATATGATATGCCATTTCTGGTTCCGAACTTTTCTATTTGGTCATTGGCAATCAGTCACAACTCCTTGTATTCAGTAACCACATTTAGGACCTTTTTATTAAAAAAGAAAGAAACAGGCCAGCTCTGGTGGACTAGTGGCAAGAAGCTGCACTGTAATCCCAGAGGTGCGGGGTTCAAATCCACCAGATGCTCTGCTGGAGAAGGAGGAACAATCTCCTCCTGTACCAGTCAGATCCGATTTGACGGCACACACACACACACACAAAAAAATAAATAAAAAATTTAATAACATTTTAAAAAGAAAGAAACATTTTATGGTGTTAATGCATTATTGATGACAGTTCACACTAGACATTTTCCAATCGTGAAACTCACAGACCATCTTCAGTGGGAAGAAGGAGGTCCAAAGTCCCCAAAATGAGGCTCTTTGGACATGTCTCATGGTGGGTGACAATTCACAAACTGCTTCTCCAGGGAAAGGTGGACAGTCTCCTCCCGTGCAATTTACTGCCTCTGAAAACCCACTGGACAGTCAGCCATGAGTTGATTCTGACTCACAGGCACAATAAAAACGATGACCCTGAAGTAGGTCATATGCTCATCTTTTAATTAATCCCTTTGGCCTGGAGGATGGAAAAGCTTTCAGCATGGATTACATATCAACATCAAGAAAACAAAAATTCTTTAAGCAATATCACAATAGATGGAGAAAAGATTGAAACTGTCAATGAATTCCTCTTACTTGAATCCATAATCAACACAATTTGTATCAAGAGACTAGTAGATGTATTAACACTAGGAAAGTCTATGTTCAGGGAACTCTCGACATTACTGAAGAGAAGCAATGTCAGTTCGAAGACTAAGATGTGCCTGTTTCAGGCCGTGGTCTTTTCAATCCCTACATGGGCTGCTGAGAGCTGGACAATGATTAAGGGTGACAGAAGAAACGATGTCTTTGAGCTGTGGTGGTGGAGAAGAGCACTGAAGAGAAGAGAAGAGAAGAGAAGAGAAGAGAAGAGAAGAGAAGAGAAGAGAAGAGAAGAGAAGAGAAGAGAAGAGCACGTTTGGACTTCCAAACGAACAAACAGATATGTCTTGAGAAAAGTACAGTCAGAGTGCTCCTTGGAGGCAAAGATGATAAAGCATCATCTCACATACTTTGGGCATGTTGTTAGAAGAGAATATTTCTTGGGGAGGGATATAATGCTTAGACAGGTAGAGGGAAAAAGAAAAAGAGAAAGACCCTCAACTGGAAGGACTGACACAGTGACTGCAGCAGTGGGCTTGAGTGTGTCACAGAGGATGAGGACGGCACAGGCTAGGCCAGCATTCAGATCTGTTGCTCATAGATTTACTGTGGATTGTACTTAACAGCACCTATTAACAACATAACAACTCCTGAAGGGGGTGTGGGAGTGAGGTGGCGGTGGAATGGAGACATGGCTTTAACTCACAAAGCTGGACATTCCGAATAGCTTTTGCAAAGAGAAGAGAGGAGAATTGATGCCTAGGAGGCAACAGCAGATGCTCCCCGTAGAGTGTTGGCTGTGGGCCCTTCGGCCTACTGAGAAACTACACTGAGTTTGAGAACAACCAAACTCCACTACCTCTCCTGTTTTTCATACTCGGAGAAGAGGACAACCGAATATTATCTAGGAATGAGGAAGCAGATTTCTGGAGAGGCTCGGTCTTGAAGCGTCAAGAGGAGTGTCCCGCACCTTGGGAGTTAGGCAAAAGAAGGAGCACAGGCAGAACAGGAAAGACTGAAAAGGAATGGATGTTCTATTTTTGTTGTTAAGTACCGTCAAGACAAATATGACACATAGCAACCCCGTGAACAATAGATCTGCACTCTGTCCTGTCCTGTGCCGTCCTTATTGTCCCCAACACGTCTGAGTCCATTGCCACAGACACTGACTACATCAGTCCATCTCATCGAGGGTCATCGTCTCCTTTGCTGAACTTCCACCTTTCAAAGCATGATGCCCTTTTCCAAGGAATAGCCTTTCTTAACAATGTCTCCAAATATATAAAAGATAAAAATATATGAGATGAAGCTTCATCAACTTTGCCTCCAAGGAATATTCTGGCTACACTACCTCCAACACATAGTGGTTTGTTCTTTTGACAGTCCATGGGAGGATATTAAAAATTCTTCTCCAACATCACAACACAAATGCATCAATTCTTCTTCTGTCATCCTTATGCACTGTGCTATAGAAATGGAATATACTTGTCAGGTTAGACTACATGACTCTAGTATCTCCTTCGGCCTTCAGCTTCTGAGTCAGCTTACACATTTCACAGATGAGAAGACTGAGGGTGAAGTGAGATCGTATGTTTTTCCTGAGAACCTTTGGTTAATAAATTGAGTCTAGGTTTTTCTCTCAATAGTCTGCTCTAGAGCCTGACTTGATTCAGAGCCTTGTGTTAAGTTTTAATAGTTTTTCCATTACTGCAGTAGAATCTGGTACAGTTCCATATTGTGTCCCTGAAACCATGAGATGGGTTAGCAGTTCCAAAAGCAGCTTTTCTTGTGGGGTATTATTTTTGTTTGCATATATAAGCTCTGTGCCACCAGAGTGCTTAATAAAAGCAGTGCTTGGTACTCACATGCACATGCGCGCGCACACACCCACCCCTTAAATAGCCGAGGCTTCGAAATGTCTGTCTACTTTTGCCAACATCTGACTGTGATTATCTTTAACCACGGCCACACTTGTTTGTCTCTTAAAATAGGATTGACTTTCCCAAGGAGCCTGAGTTTCTAGTTGCCCAGCCCTTCCAGAACTCTGCCTGTCCCACTTCTCCTGGTAAAGCCTGGCAGCCTATGACTCACTCACTCACTCTGCCTGCTCCTTTGTGTCAACACTGAGTCCTTCCTCAGGATCCACCGGATCTGCCAGTGACGATCTTGGGCTTTTGACTCCTACAGCCTGTGCTGACTCTGATAACTCTAGTAACTGAAGGTGTAGCTCTTCCTAAATGTTCTTCATCCTTTCTTCCTCTCTCTGTTGCATCTGTGTTGTTGTTGTTACGTGCTATCAAGTCAACACAGCAGCCCTATGAATAACAGATCTGAACCCGGTCCTATCCTGTGCCATCCTCATTATCTCTGATATGCCTTTTAACTGTGGTGCTGGAGAAGAGTACTGAATATCCCATGGACTGCGCAGAGAAGAAACAGATAATCTTGGAGAAGGTGCAGCCAGGGTGTTCCTTGGATGCAGGAAATGGTAACGCTTCACTTCACATAGTTTGGGCATGTTGTTAAGAAGGGTCAGTCTTTGGAAAAGGACGTCATGCTCAGAAACTGGAGGCTCAGTGAAGGAGAGGAATACTCTCAATGAGAGAGATGACACAGAGACTGTATCAGTGGGTTCAGGTGTGGCAGTGAGGAGGATGGCACAGGCTAGGACAGGGTTCAGGTCTATTATTCAGAGGACTGCTGTGAGTGTAGTTGACTTGATGGCACCTAACAACAACAGATGGAGCCTGCCTGAATTATTTGAGATTGTCTTTGTCCACACCATCACTGGGATTAAAAAGATAAAGAGTGTCAACTCACAGGCGTGATTCTGTGTTGGGTGCTCCAGGTTCAGCTCCTGTCACCAAGAGAAACAGCTGGGATAACACACATGAAAACCCCACAGGTTAAAAACCCAAAACAGAGAGTTCACTAGCATCATTTTTGTCTGGTTTTTAGGCTAGTTCTTCAGCAGGCTGCTTGCCAGAGTTGGGGCACAAAGGTCACCATCAATTCCCTGCCATGCGCCACTGTTGGTGCCATGGCCGGCCCATATTACTTCCATCAAACCACAGATACTACATTTCTGCATAACTTTGTGTTCGTAGAATTGAAAGTTAGGAGCTTAATGGTAGGAAATAAGTTTGGGAGATGAAGATTGTAGATGAGCTCTTGAAAGCTCTATAAATATTTTTTATGGTCCTTAAATTATCCCACTTAAAAAAGAGAGAGAGAGGAAGAATGGATATTGTGCTGTTTCATCCTTTTGGGCTAGAAATATTTGAGACTTTACCTGACTTGAAATTTGAACTGTCTTTTCAATCCTTTTCTTTGTGCACATTGTTGTCGGGTGCTGTAGAATTGATTCTGACTCATGGTGACCCATGTGACAGAATGGAACTGCTCCATCTTTTTTTTAAAAAAATTTATTATTAATTTCAGTAAAAACTTACAGAGACTTTGGATTTCCATGCATTCATTGTTGTACTTTTCTCCCTTCCCAACCCTCCCCCCTAGTACACTACCCTCTTGGAAAAGTAAAAGAAGAATTCTTTCATTGTTTTACAAACCCTCCCCCCAGGTCCACTCCACCATGCAGCCTTCGCTCTAGACTCCTGTCATGATAAAAATACCTAATCACATATCCCTTTTAAACAGTTTTCTCCCTCATCTGTTTCAATGCAGTATATATTATTGAATCCATCTTTCTCAGTCTCTCCCCAACCCCAAGGTCAGTCCTGTTTTACAACAGTGGCACCATGCAGTATTTATCCTTTTGTAACTGAGATACTTCACTCAGCATAATGTCCTCCAGGCTCAACCATTTTGAATAATATTGAATGAGTTCCTTGTTTTTCAATGCACTATAGTATTCCATTGTGTGAATATACCACAGCTTCTCTATCCATTCATTTGTTGATGGGCACTTAGGTTGTTTCCAACTCATTGCTATTGTGAACAAAGCCACAATAAACATTGGTGTGCATATATCTGCTTGGATGTCAGTTATGGTCTCTTCAGGGTATAGTCCCAGTAGTGGAATTGCTGGGTCAAATGGTATCTCTATTTGTAACTTTTTGAGGAAGCGCCATACTGCCTTCCACAGTGGTTGTACCATTTTACACTCCTACCAACAGACAGTGAATAAGGGTTCCAGTTTCTCCACAACCTTGCCAGCATTTGTTGTTTGCTGTTCTGTTAAATTTTGCTATTCTGACTGGGGTGAGATGATATCTCATGGTTGTTTTAATTTGCATCTCTCTTAGAGCTAGGGATTTTGAACATTTCTTCATGTACTTGTTAGCCATCTGAATGTCTTCTTCGGTGAAGTGTCTGTTCATATCCTGTGCCCATTTTTCTGTTGGATTATTTACCTTTGTCTTGTTGTGGTGCGTAATCTTTATAGAAACAGATCTCCAAGTCTGGATGTTTTCCAATATCTAACCTTTCAAGTTAATAGCTTAACAGGGCTCCTGATTTTATCAAAACCCCACTCAACCAGATTCAAATTCATGTAAGAGGGTGGACTTCGGAGCCCAAAAGGCTGGACTGAATACATCTAGTCACATATCAGCGTGATGATACTCCTTAAGTGACAACCTCTCTGTACTAGTCTTCTCCTTAGAAAAATAACAACAGCACCTGTACCCATGCATTGCCATGACTGTGACACAAGAAGGCCTATGAAGTTCTCAGCCTATCCAGCATGTCTCACATTCTCAGTCAGTGGTTATTGTTGTTATGTGTTGTCCAGTCACCTGCGACTCATAGCGATCCTATGTACAACTTCTCTGAAGCCTGCCCTATCCTGAGCCAGTCTCACTGAGTACTACACACCTACCCCGACTGCCATAGTCATTGTATCAATCCTTATCTGGGGTCTTCCTCCTCTACACTGTCCCTCTAACCTTCTGAGCATGATGTCCTTCCCCAAGGATTGGTCCCTCCTGGCCATGTGCCTAAAATATGTGAAGATGGAGCTTCAAAATCCTGGCCTCTAGCGAGAATCTTGGTTTCAATCTCTCCAAGACAGACTTACTTGTTTCTTGGCAATCCATAGTATGTTCAAGACTCTTCTCCAGCACCACAACTCAGAGGCATCAATTCTTCTTCTGTCATCCTTAATCATTATCCAACTCTGCTTAGGTGCACCTTAGTCTATAGACTGACATTGTTGCTTCTCAGTCAACCATCGACTATAAAATGTAAGCAAATGAGTATGAATATGAAAGACAAAAGTTCTTAAGTTGAGGGAGTTTATGCTGTGTGGAAGACGTCTGGGAGGCTTTTTTTATTCTCTTAAAGTTTGTTTGATTCTTCCAAATTCCTACCGTAAACATTATTTGCTCTTACAGCTTGAAATAATTGTTACAAAAGCTTGCCTGGATAAAACATAAGTACGTGAAGCACCAACAGGCCACCTTTAGGCAGGCCCCAGGACGGTTGTCCCCCTCCACCAGCCCTCGTGTTTCTCATGGGCAGTAGAGGCAGGGTCTCGAGTGCAGCCCACCCTGTACTGGCCCCACACTGATGCCTATGCTGACCAGCTGTCTACTGTATCTGTGCGAATCCATGGCCACAGTCCACAGAGGACAGTGGGGCTGACTCCTAGTCACTCTCTTCTCTGACCCACATTGAAATCCTGATAAAAAAGCTCTTTAGTACATTTTTTTTTATGTCAAAACCCAATATTGTTTATATCATAGGTTTAACAAAAAAGATGCATATACAGTTGGGGGTGTTTTTAAGCTTCACTCTTATCACTGTGATTTGTTAGAATACCCAAGGGCAGAGTGGGACTGTTAAATGTGCCTCCATCATCCCCACTCCCCTGGCACATGACTGAGGCCTCCTTCTCTAACACACGCATGCCGGAATGGCAGTGTTGAAGCTCTTGACTGCAGGTGACGCACAGCTGTTATGCCTTTATTGCAAAATCTGCCTCTGGTCAACCATCAGCTTTATACCATCACTACCAACCCCCTCCCCTGCCTTCAGCAGTCTTAGTCTTCACACTGTCTGCTCATACTCACCATGAATGCCTTTTTGTTTAAAAAAAAATTCTGGGTTAACTCACACCTCCAATCAGAGTTTAAGGAAAACACACAGAAATAAACTCACATTTACGGGCTTGTGTGCACACTAACTAGATCTATGCTTTGGAATAATTACAGTGTTGCCCTCACTCAAGACATTTCTGAGTCTTCACACTTGGGCCTTGCTTGCTATTTAGACAAGCTTGCATGCTCTCTTAGATGCGGGCTTCTTACGACATGTGAACCATAGTGTAGTTCTGACCAGAAGAGCTGGACGTCCCTGAGAGAGGGAGCCCGAGGTTTGCATCTGACATGTGTAACACGCTTCATGCTCATTGACTGAAGTCTGAACGTGCCGAGGTGATGAGACGTCCGTCAAAACATCTGATCGCTCTGTTTTAGGCACCTCTAGTGGTTTGTTGTTGTTCTGTGCTGTCAAGTGGAGAGCTGACCCCCCAGCAGATGTTTTAGTACAGGAGACATAGCCCGTCCTTCTCCCTCAGAACACCTGGTTGATTCTCACTGCATGCCCTTTGGGATTGTAACACAGCTTCTTGCCACTAGGCTACCAGATAGATAAGGAATTGCGTTGCCAACACAAAGGTATGTGGTTTGAATCCACCAGCTGTTACACAGAAGAAAGATGCAGTGCCTTCTCCTATGTGATTTCATGCCTCTGAAAACCCCCTGGAGGATCAGTTCTGACTCAACAGCACACAACAAACCAAAGCTGCTGCCAACCCAAAGGCAAGTAATTTGACTCCACCAGCTGTTCTGAGGGAGAAGGGTGGGCCATCTCCCCGATAGTGTGATTTATTGCTTCTGAAAACCTTCTGGAGAGTCAGCTATGGGTGGGTTCTGACTCAACAGTACATAACAACACAAAAATCTATTACTAGTCCTTTCTCCTCAGATATTACATAAATTTATTTAGAAAATATAGGAGGCTTAAGAGACAAGTAGAAAATCATCTCACCTTGGCATCAACAGCAAAATTTTTTTAATTGATATTTTAATGAAAATTCGCATAAAACATGGATTCATGACAACAGCAAAATTTAATAAATGGGAAACAACAAATGCCAGAGAGGGAGTGGAGAGACTGGGACCCTCATTCACTGCTGGTGGTAACGCAAGACTGTGTAACCGCTATGGAAAGCAGTGTGTGATGCTTCCTTAGAAAGTTGTGAATAGATGTACCATTTGACCCAGCAATCTCACTAGTTAGCATAGATTCCAAAGAAATAAGAGCCGTAACACAAACAGATATAAACATACGGAGGTGTATTGCAGCGTTATTTACAGTAGCAAAAAGATTGAAACAACCCAGTGGACAAATGGCTAAAGAACCTCAGGTCTGTTCACACAGGAGTATTGTGCACACTAAAGGTGGCAAAGAATTCTGTAAACACCGCACAACATGAATGAGTCTAGAACAAATTATGTGGAGTGACATTATCAGTGACCAAAAGACAATTATGGTAAAAGACCACTATTACACAAAAGCTAAAGAAAGGAAAGGTTTGCCCACAGCATCACCCCTCTTCTCCCAACCACTTCGTTTTTATTTTATATTGATTTGCATACAAGATGCATATGCATTGTGTATATATCATTTCATGTACCTTGAGTTTCACACTTACCCACATTCACATTATGCTTCAAACGATCACTCATATATATTGTTAGGATCTTTCTTGAATGGTTATGAGGGAAGGGAAGGAAGGAGAGTAAAAATTGATAGATGAATGAAGAGAAAGACAGTATACAATACAGAGCTGATCAAACATTGTGAGTAATTAAGTGTGATTCATATTCTAAAAATGTATATGAATAACTGAATTAAAAAACTAATATGATTTGTAAACGTTCTCTGAAATAAATAAATAAATTACTGGGGGCAAAGACTTAAAAAAACCCGATGTACTGGCGAGCTCGCTGCATTACAATCCCAGACGTGAGCTATTTGAATCCACCAGATGCTCTGCTGGAGAAAAAGGGACAATCTCCTCCTATACCAGTCAGATCTGATTTGACGGCACACGCACAAAAAAATAATAAAAATTTAAAAAAAAATACTATCGACTATAAACTTTAAAAAAGATAAATCTAAAACAGAAATTCTTCAGTGTTTCTACTTTAAAAATCTCCCCCTAATATGAAAAGAAGGTAAAATTTAACCATAACTCTCTTTATACATTTAAAAAATTTCAGACAAATGTAATAATTGTTATTTTAAAAGTTAGGACAGCTAGAACACTGGGAAAAGTTTCTTGCAACCTATATAATAGTTGTTGAGTACCATCAATTGGAACTGGCCCATAGCTGATCCTCCAGCAGGTTTTCAGAGGTGGTAAATTGAATGGGAAGAGATTGCCCATCTTTCTCCCAAGGAGTAGCTGGTGTATTCAAATTGTGGACTTTTGCACCAGCACAATTCCTTACCACTAAGCCACCATTATAACAGATAAAAGATTATATTAAAAATTATATGTAGGAGGCTATTATTTTGGAGCTCCAGCTCACATACTTTGGGCACGTGGCCATTAGGGACCAGTCCTTAGAGAAGGACATCATGGTCGGAAGGGTGGAGGGACAGCATGGGAGGGGAAGACCCCGGATGAGATGGATTGACACAGTGACTGGGGCAATGGGGTTAAGTGTGTTGGAGTCAGTGAGACTGGTTCAGGACAGGGCAGGCTTCAAAGCTACTGTACACAGGGTCGCTATGAGTCACAGGTTATTCAACAGTGCATAACAACAACATAGTAAAAACCCTCAAACTCTTTGGCTTCCAAGTCAGAACTGACACTCATAGCTGGCTCTTCTGTCGGTTTTCTGAGGTTGTAAATCATGTGAGAGGAGTTGCCCATCTTTTTCCCAAGAAGCTGCTGGTGGATTTGAACTGGCAGAGAGCTTCGTGGCCTTTGGGTCAGCAGCATGAACTCCCTGTGTACTACACCACCAGAGAGTCATCGTAAACCAGTGAGAATGCAGCAGGTAACCCCATAGAAAGAGGGGCAAAAGCAATGAAGAAATAGACTAAAAAGAAAAGGCAAACTTTAAAAAAAGATGCTTAGCATCCCTAATTCAGAGAAATGGAAATGGAAGCAATACAATATCAAACTACAGATTGGCAAAATTGTTTTTTATGAGTGGAAAATGACAGTTATACAACAGGTAAGAACATAAATGGATATAGACTTTCCTGAGGGCCACTTGGCCTTACTTTATAGTTGAGACTACCTTTTGGCCCATCGATGCTGCTTCTAGGATATGCCCTTGCTAAGTTCTCCATTGTCCCAGGATGTTCCAGTGGTTACTTCTGTGATAGCAAACAAGAGGAGGGGCAGTGGTATTCAGGGGAATCCTTACACTGAAGAGGGATGGTTATGGTACACGTGGAGTATGATGCCACCATCTAAAAAACAAACAAAAATACAGACGTGTCTGAGAGTTGCAGCCAAAGGGCAGGATTTGAAGTATTGCCTTGCTCTGCGGTAATGGCATCTGCAAATCGGCTTAGAAAACATATTAGAATCTTCTGTGGGTTAGAAGTTTAAAAGTGAAAGGACCAATAGAGGGAAGATCTAGAATTGTTCTTTCATTGGACAGATGTTTGTTGTTATGTCTCTTGAGTTACCTGTGACTCATAGCGACCCTATGTACCACAGCTCTGAAGCCTGCCCTCTCACTGACTCCAACACACCTGTCCCCATAGCTCCAGTTACTGTATCAATCCATCTCATCCAGGGTCTCCCTCTCCTGCACTGTCCATCTATCCTTCCAAGCATGATGTCCTTCTCTTAGGACTGGTTCCTTCTGGCCACATGCCCAAATTAAATGAGATGGAGCTTCAAAATCCTAGCCTCCAAGGAGAAACTTGATTTCATCCTCTCCAAGACAGACCTACTTGTTTTCTTGGTGGTCCATGATATGTCCAAGACTCTTCTCCAGCACCACAATTCAAAGGCATCGATTCTTCTGTCATCCTTAGTCATTGTCCAGCTCTCTGATGCATAGCAAGTAATTGCAGAGACTATGGCCTGGATCAGGTGTACTTTAGTCACTAGACTGACATTGTTTCTCAGTACTCTGGAGAGGTCCCTAAGAGCAGATTTTCCCAATGTAATTCATCGTCTTATTTCCTGACTGCTGGTGCTAAGTCAGTGTTGAGTGTTGAATGTGGAGCAGAGTGAGTTAAAATTGTTAACAACCTCAATCTCCTCTCCATCTGTCATGGTGCTGCCAATTAGCCCAGTGGTGAGAATCTTTGTCTTCTTGATGTTGAGCTTCAATCCATATTGAAGACTACAATCCTTGACCTTCTGTAGCAAGTGCTTCAGGTCCTCCTCAGATTCAGCAAGCAGGGTTGTGTCATCTGCATATATGTTGTTCAATGATTAACACATGTCTATTGAGGACTTTCTCTGACAGCTTTTTTCATTCAACAGATGTTTATTGAGTTTTGTTTTCATTCTTTGTGTCAAGTACTCTTCTTAATGTTTTAAGTACAAGAGGGAACATAATAGATTTTAAAAACCTGTTCCTCACAGGGAGCTCTAGAGTGTAGTCCTTAGGAAGTTGTACTACTAACCCAAATATGTTGTTGTCTCTAGTGATTCAAACCCACCGTCAACTCTGAGGAAGAGAAGTGAATGCACTGTGATTCACAGCTTCGGAAGACCACTGCTCAGCAATGAGGCAGTTCACACTTGATGGCTGTGTGTTTGAATGAGTCATGGGAGCTTATATTCTAGCAGGAAGAAGCAGCTAGATCAACAATAAGTAAATTTAATATAAACCCTGTCTGACAACTGAACGTAGTATTCCCCAAAGTGCCTTGGAAGAAAAGCCTGCCTGCAGTGCGTCTTTTCACCCCTTTAAAACCCTCTGGAGAACAGGCATACTTTGACACACAGGAGATCACCATGAATTAAAGTCAACTTGAAAGCAACTGTTTGTTTTGTTGGATTTGGAATTGGTTTAAAAAAAATCTCTAGATAGTGGTAAGTGCTACAAGAAAAGGCAATTGGTTGCGCTTTTAAATAGGGTAGTCAGAGCAGGCAATGTTGTGAAAGCAGCATTTCAGTAAAGAACTGAAGGCAGAGAAGGAATGAACCACGTGAGATCCGGGGAAGAAGGCTCTAAGCAGGTAGCAGCCAGCACTTCCCAGGTAGATTCAGGGGGGCCCTATCTCACTGATAAATAATGTCACCTGAAACTTTTTTAACGGCTTAGGCCAAGGCAGGAAAAATGTCATTGGGCATCAGGCAGGTAAGTGTTCTAAATACAAGGTGATAATAACAAAGAATAGAATGGCCTTTGTGTGTGTGTGAGAGAGCCTAATTTGATGTGTTATTTCCAGAGACTAGATTTTAGTACCTTAATAATTCCCATTCATCCCATATTCGGTAGGATGTTTCTCCACAAATTTTCTTAACTAGAAGGTGCTAAGCTCCAGATATGAATATAATTCTAATTCTAATTCAGGAGAATTTTATTTGGCTTTGTAACAGTGAAACAGTTATAATTTAGCTTAGTTGGAAATCTTTACTTTCTATCTCATAACTCATCCCTCACTCCTAACCTCTTTTAAAATCCTTCAATGCCTTTGAACTGTGTTTAGGATAAAGTTCCAAGTTTAAGACACTGCATCTACTCTCTTCCTGCTTTTCCTCATCATCTCCTGTCTTCCCACCAGAAGGCCTTGTCCTCATTTTCATGTGAATTATTCCCCTTATCAGATTTCAGTTTAAAGGGACTGTCCCCAACTACTTATCTTGTAGAAGTCATGAGGTGCTTTCCAGCCCCGTTAGCCAGTTTAATTCTCTAAATTGTGTCCAACACTTGGGAATGTTCCTCATTCATTTATTAGAAGGGTCACTTTTATCTGACCCTTCCCCTGGGCAAACCTTTATCATACTGAGCTGCTAAGCAAAAATCTGGAAGTTTGACTTACCCTGGAAGTGCCTTGGAAGAAAGACCTAGTGACCTCTTATTGTTGTTGAGTACCATCGAGTCAGAACAGACCCATCGCTGACCCTCCGGTGGGTTTTCAGAGGTAATCATATGGGAGGAGATTGCCCATCCTTCCCCTGTCGAGCAGCTGGTGGCCTCGAACTGCGTTCCTTCAGAATTGCAGCACAGCTTCTAACCACTGAGTCACCAGTGCTCCTTACTTCCAAAGTATCCGCCCGAAAGACCTCACCCTGACATACACAGGACTGCCACGCGTCACGGTCATCTCAACATCAACTAGCTTCATTCCCCACTCCAACTAGAACCTGCTTCCTCATATGTCAGCTTTGTCTCCTTCGCTGTTCCGACTTAGCATCTGCAACAGCGACTGACACAAAGAAAGCATTCAATAGATGTTTTTGGATGAAGTTACAAGAAAAAAATATTTAAATATAAATGACTTATAAGTTGAGAATATAGGCCTCTAACCCTTTAGTAGTATATGAGCCATCATAATAGAGCAAGATCTTGGTGAGCTTGTAGGAAAGAGAGGTTCTTATGGTAATAGTCTAATTGTATATTCTCCCTGCAGAGGCTGTCCCCAAGGATCATCTGTAGGTCTGGATGGTGTCCCTTCCCAGTCATGGCTGATGACAATGCTGAGTGTCCCTGCTATGCTGTAAAGGAGATGGCCTTTGTCACCATTGGGCAGACGCTCAAAGGAACAGCCCTTAGGCCTTTAACCCCTATGTGTGCTGCTTGGCAACAATTTGGTTGTGTGTTTTTTTTAATATGAATATAATGCCTTTAAGCCGGATTTCACTCCTTAGTTTGCCACAGTCTTTACGCTCTTTATGCAGTTCCAAAGGCACGCGGTTCGAATCCACCAGATGCTCTGCAGGAGAAGAATGGGCAGTCTCCTCCTGTGCCATTTACTGACTCTGAAAATTTGCTGGAGGGTCCGTCATGAACTGGTTCTGACTCAAACATACATAACAACAACATACTTATTAATAATACATCATGCACAGTTAATAGAGGCATTCATACTTTATGCCTCCCCCAGAATTCAATTATCAGTGACAGTATTTCAAGATTTCTTAAACAAAACAAAACAAAACAACCCTTTTTTGTTGTGTGCCATCAAATTAGAACCAACGCATAGATGACCCGTCAGGGGGATTTTCAGAAGTAGTTAATTGCAGGGGAGGAGAGTTCCCATCCTTCCCTGGTGAGCAGCTGGTGGATTAGAACCATGTGCCTTCAGGATTGCAGCTCAGCTTCTTACCACTAGGAGCTGGCTATGTACCTGATCGCAGACTGACTCTCAAAAGCTGTGAATAAGAATGTGTTCTATGTGGAAAATTAAATTTCTTTGATTTTTTTTAATGCCCCAAGAATAACTGAGTAGTATATAAAATGTTAAGTGGCATGTGAAAGTGCAGCTTCTGAATTTTAACCCATTTGATCCTTCAGCGTAATTACCATTTTCTTTATACATTTTTCCAGGTTTTTTTTCCTGTTTGTGTTCTGAAAATTGTTTCATGAATGGAATTGGGTATTTTTATATAGGTTGTATTGTTGTTGTTTTTTATATTAGGCATTAGTTTATAGCTGACTTTTCATAGCACTGAATGAACTCCTGCCTGGACTTGCCATCTTCACAATGGTTTCTGCCCCTGACCTCACTGTTCCAGTCACTGTGACAATCCGCAGGAGGAGACTAAAGCATCATTTGCAGATGATCTGTCATATATGCACTTAAAACTAGACAAGCCAAAATCCTACCAGAATTTTTAAAATACCAGAGTTATGCAAACATAGGTTTAACTTGACAGTGACAGACACCACCCTACTGAAGGCATCTCTGGTGGCCTACTGTAAGAAGCTGTGCTGCAACTCCAAAGGCATGTGGTTCGAATCCACCAGCCGCTCCTAGGAAAAGGTTGGGCAATCTCTTTTGGTGCAATTACCTGCCTATGAAAATGCGCTGGAGGGTGAGCTGTGGGTCAATTCTGATTCTGTGGTACTCAACAACAGTAGCAGATTGAATAGACATTGTGTGCCTTCTCATATGATGTGTGTCCTTTGGGGCCTGGGAGTGGGGAATATTCCTAAACTTAATCTTAAGGAAACATATGGAAAACCCACATCAAAGGACAGTCAATGAAGTCGCTGGTCTTTCTCATCAAAAAAATACCCAGGTCATGGAGGACATGGCTTTTTTTCTATAAATGACATTATTGGAACACCTGGTAACATTTGTATAGAGTATGAGTGTTAAATTTCCGGTTTGGCTGATTATACTGTGATTTTTTTCCCCATGTGGGACATGGATGGTTCAAGGGTAAAATTTTCCCCCTCCATTTGGTTGATAGACCTGAGTTTGCATCTCAGACAAAGCAAACAGGTTTGATTCTTGGACAGAGCAACCTAAGCTCAATCCATCGGTCACTGGAATTATGTGTTACCATGATACTGAACTCCAGTGACATGTCCAGGCTGAGACAGACTAGGATGAAAAGCTTGGTCATTTACCTCAGAAAAGCCAGCCTATGGCAACGCCTGTAGATCACAACAGTCAGGAGCCCACTGAAGGCTCTAAGCACTGGACCGCCTCTAACAACAACACTGCTGTGATTCCGTAAGAGAATGGCCTTGCTGGGAGACAGACACGGTAGTGTTTAGAAAGCAAAGGAAATACTCTTGGCAATTTCTTTTCAGACAGTTCAGGAAAAAATATATTGTGTGTTTTTATATACACGTGTTCATGTGTATTGGAGGAGGAAGAAAATTTCAAAAGTAAGTCGTAAAATGTTAACTATTAAGTTGTGTCAATTTGGAGATTCTGCGTAAAGGGTGTCTAGGAATTTTTTGTTCTAGTTGTGTAACTTTTCTTTAAATCTGAAATTCTGAGAGAAGCAATGACAGTGAGATCATTCTTCTGCATCTCATCCTCATGTGGACCAGGCAGTGAGGTTTCCTGCCCCATGTGTACCCATAGTGTTGAATCTGTGTTCTTCATCGAGAGTTGGCCAGAGAGGAGACCACAAGGCCACTTGTGCATGAAGAGCCAGAGTTGAGAAGTGCGGAATGAAGTAGTGTGGTCTTGCTAATCAGCTGCTTGTAATCTGTGTGGGCACGAAGGCTCTAGAAGAAAAAACATCTTCACCCAGAAGGAACTGAGGTTAAACCCCCAGTGTCCCAGATTACATGTCCAATAGTCCCTAACAGTGACATCTTCTTTAACCACCCCCTAACATACAAACAAATACCATAATAGAACTTGGCTATAGGTGTGCCAGACACCATAATGGCTGCCCATCGAGGGCAGTGTTTGGTGGAGCTCCCAGATTGATTCAAGTTTGGAAGCAATAGTGGCATCAACTTCCTGAACCACATGGCTCTGGAAACTCTATGAACCCAGAGAAACGACAGTAGTTATAGAAGGGCTTCAGGCCTTTTGTTCATAGGGTCACTATGAGTTGTGCTCAACTCAACAGCAATCAACAACAACAACATACAAACACAAACATAGTTTACAAAACAATCAGAGCCCTAAAAACAGATACAGACATTCCTAAGTACCACTGAGTTGATTATGACTCAGTGGCCTGATAAACACTGTCCTGACTTCATCATCTCTGACAACGCTAGCCCGCCACTATATTCACTGTGTCAGTCTGTCTTGTTGAGGATCTTTCCCTCCTTTGCTGACCCTTCTCCTTTCCAAGCATGCTGTCCTTTTCCAAGGACTGGCCCCTTCAAACAACAAGCCCGAACTATGTGAGACAAAATTTCACTACAAGCACACTTAATTTTATTTCAACTGTCTTCTTACACTTTACAAATAACTGCATTTTTCACCAGCTGAAGGTTTGTGACAACCCTGCATCAAGCAAGTTGGCACAACGTTCCCAGCAGCATGCGCTCCCTTCATGTCTTTGTGTCTTCACACTTTGGTAATTTTCACAATTTTTTCAAAATTTCTCAAATTGCTATCACACACTTAATAGACTACACTATGAACGGTGTAAACATCATTATTATATGCACTAAGAAGCCCAACATTTGTGATTTGTGTGACTTACCCTATTGCAATAGTCACTTTATCACAGTGATCTGCAGCAGAACCTGCTGCAGTACCGCTGAGAGAGGCCTGTAGTTGTTGGCTTCCAACACTTGCTTCTTCCTCCACGCTCTCAGTTTCCTTCTTTTTCTCCCTCACTCAGTTTCCCGGGAGAATTTCCATTACAACGTTTTCAGTTAAGAAGCACTTAATTACAGTCTTGAGCTTTCCAGTCACAGTACTTAACTCTTCCTTGCAGGCTCTATAATTAAACCTGTCCTGGTTACCACTTAGTTAAGGTTACTGCTGAAGGGCACATTATAAGTTGGATCCAGGTCAGGCTTCCCACTGCTCTCTGAATAGACTTTGATGTGATAACAAGTAAGCCTAAAATAACTTCACTGAACTTATCTCTTACTTTAGTGTTCATGACAAGTTTAGAGTCTATCAGGCAGCCCTGTTGATTTGCCTTTTGAATTCCCATTTAAAGGAGGAATTATTGCAAACATCAATGCTCACCACAGCAGAAGTTTGCATAATATGTGTTAATTAATTAAGAGAAGATTGCTTAATGTTATGTTGGAGAATATGCCTTGGAGAAGTATACTCTACATTAGCATATTAATGAGCACCTTTAAGGTTTTGAGGAGTCTTTGGTAAAGGAACAGGTGACTGTTTTACTCAGCTTAAATGACTGAAAAACACTTGTTGTTAACTGCCTTCTAGTCCGCTATGGTGGCCTAGGGGTAAGAAGCTGTGCTGAAGTCCCAAAGGCACGAGGTTTGAATCCACAGGAGGATGGGCAGTCTCCTCTTGTGTGGTTAACAGCTTCTGAGAACCCACTGGAGGGTCAGCTATGGGTCAGTTCTAACTTGAAGCTACCCAACGACAACAGTTGACTATGACTCATAGTGACCCAATGAACAGTGGGTCTGAACCCTGGCCAGTCCTGTGCCGTCCTCATCACCTCTGACACACTTGAGCCCACTGTCACAGTCACTGTGTCAACCCGTCTTGTTGAGGGTCTTCCCCTCCTTCACTGACCCTCTACCTTTCCAAACGTTTTCCAGGGACTGGCTCCTCTTAACAACATATCCAAAATATGTGAGATGATGTTTCATTATCCTTGCCTCCAAGAAACACTCTGGCTGCACCTTTCCCAAGACATACCTGTTTGGCCTTTTGCCAGGCCATGGGATATTCAGCACTCTTCTCCAAAACCACAACTCAAGGGCATCAGTTTTTCTGTAATCCTTATTCATTGTCCATCTTACAGCTACACAGCAAATAATGGGGATGGAGGAAGATCATGGTTTGGATCAGGTGCACCTTAGTCTTCAGACTGACATCCTTGCTCACCAGCACTTTGGAGAGGTTCCTGATATGATTTTGGATTTTCTGGTTGCTAATGCCAACGGTATTAGATCCAAGCAAGATGAAATCATTGATAGTTTCTATCTCTTCTCCGTCTATCATGATGTTGCCTATTGACCTGGTGGTAAAGAACCTAGTTTTCTAGATATTAATATGTACCTCTTATTGAAGTCTGTAATCTTTGATCCTCTGCAGCAAGCATTTCAAGTCCTCCTCATTTTCAGCATACCAGGCTATAATGATAATCATAGTACTGAGTTTAAGATGAGATGTCTCTGGGCCTAAAAATTTTCCATATGCTAATAGTTTGTCTTTTCGTTTCCCTATTTTTTCATTACCATCTCTTCATCAAGACCCTCTAAGGCCATAGAGTCGTGGTAGGGATACAAAGATGGAGGTTAGATCAGTCCTCCAGGAATTTCCTAAAATAGGTAAGCAAGCTTGTAAGAGTAGTAAAGAAATGGTACAATGTACTCTCAGAGAAAAGGGGGAAATGTGCTAGATGTAGTAATTCAGCAAGTCCTCGATTGGCTCCAGGCAAGCAAAGAGGCACAAGCGATGAGGACTGCAGCATGGTGGGTGCAGTGAACTGGAGCAAAAGGTTCCTGGGGCTCAGTGGTTCCCAGCACTTAGCATGCATCGCCATGACCTGGAGGACTTATTAAAACTTGGAGTGCTGGGAAACTCTCTTGTTTCTATTCCAGTAAGTCTGGAGGAGGGCCCAAGCATTTACATTTCTAACAAGCTCCCAAGTGATGATCTGGGGACTACAGTTTGAGAATCTTGGTGATTAAATAATGGGTTCTCCTTCCCCTAGACCCTGAGAAGTGAGATTTTATTTACTTTATGGCTATGGGAGTCATTGCAATGGGCCTTGAGTACAGTCGCACATATGGCGGTAGCCATATGTAAGTTAGATACAAGGAATAAAACCTCCAACCACTGGATGCATCAAGAGCCATTTGGAGACTGTCACACGGTCTAAGAAAGTGGGTTTAATAATATGAATTCATAGGGGGAGAGGGTGTAATCCTTTATTGTCACAGAGTCAATCAGACTGATAGTGACCCTCCGTCAGGTTTCTGAGGCTAGGAACCACAGCAGGAGGAGAAGGGCCATCTTCCTCCAGTGGCGTGGCTGATCTGTTCCAACCACCAGATACAAGCAGCCTATGGGTGAGCAGCACAACTCACTAAAGACTATAAACCACAGTGCAGAAGTCTTTGAGCATGAAGATGTTTCGGGAAGGAAAGAAAAGTTGAAAGTTAGCCTTGATCATTGTCTAGGAGAGTTCAGTTACACACTATACTGTGTACATTGTCATTTGGAGACTTTGCAGTTATGACTGGTATCAACTTGTTTATGTTCACATTATCTGAAAGAAAAAGGGGTAAAAGTTTTCAGAGAGTTAAAAGCATATACAGTATTTTAGGGTGCTCTTATAATGCACTTAACAGCATGTATGAAGGTCTAGGAAAACTCCAGAATAAATACACTCTGAATTTACATACTTACCAAGGAAATCTTACTTACCTATTAGATATGGATCTAAAGGAGCACAGACATCATAGTCTGTAGGGAGTTGTGCTCCTGAGCTAAAGGCCAGCCTCTCTGGTGGTTCGAATCCACCAGCAGCTCTCAAGTGGAGAAAGATGGGCAGTTTCCTCCCATGTGACTTCCAACCTCAGAAACCCAATTTGGAAGGGTCAGCTCTGCCTCAGTTCTGACTCAAAAGCAATGAGCTGAGTTGGAATTGTTAACTAGTTGTGGATCTTGGGAGGGCTACATATACAGAAAGATAATGCCAGAGGAAGATGTCATCTCCAACTTTGGAACTTGGTAGGCACCAGGTGGCCCAGTTACCTAACCCTTCTGTG
This sequence comes from Elephantulus edwardii, assembly GCF_000299155.1. NCBI lineage: Eukaryota > Metazoa > Chordata > Mammalia > Macroscelidea > Macroscelididae > Elephantulus > Elephantulus edwardii. Next base: position 5,432,355 of record NW_006399782.1, on the reverse strand, counting down.
CTTAATGATATTTTTAAAGAGGGAAACAGATTCAGGTTATCTCAATTCCTGCTTTACTGATTCTTGTAGCTTATCTCTTAAAGCAGAGACTGTGTATCTAAAAATAAAAGTTGTGTTGTATAGGTTTTACATGAATATGGAATATCTTCTGTCTGAATTTGTGAGGTTGTCCAAATGTTGATGGTTATATTTTAAACAATTCCAAACCTTTGGGAAACTTTTCTATTTCATAGTTCAAAGAGATCATCTGTCTGCTTTCCAAAGACTCTGGCTAACTCTGGGAGAATGAAATGAGTCTGCAGACAGAAGTAATATCTAAACCATTTGCTCTTGGAAAAGCAACAGAGCAGCTTTTACTGACTTCTTCCTGGTCTCATATGCAAGCTTCAGAATTCATTAGCAGTGGGAACAAACAGAAAATGTTCTAGTCCTTAACATCTGAAGACAACCAGAGAGCTTAGTCAAGTAAGTCAGCATGCCGTCTGTTTCAGGATGTGCTTCTCTGGAATCCTTCTATGCCATGGGGGCTCTTTTCACCCTATCTCCGGCTTGGAGAGGTGATTACACAGAAGAAACTGAGTCAAAGAGACTGAAGGTGAACCACTGGAAACTATCATTTTACACCTTACTTCTTCTAATTGCTTCCTGATGACAGAGGAGGAGAGTGGGAAGCAGGGGAAGTTCTGAAAGAGACAGCAGCAGTTGAAAGAAATCTGGTCTAAATTAGAATAGAATTCAAGAGAGTCTAGCCAGATTGATGCCAAAGATGCTACTGTCACCTCTGTGAAAACTTTTATGTGTTGGAGAAGATTCTGATCTTAAAGAGCAAATGTCCCAGTAGGCTTTGGAAACCAAAGGAATTCTTCATCTGTCTGAATGATCCTAGATTTGAAATCATCTCTAGGGCCTGGATGTCTGTGCCCTTTCTGCCAATATATGAAAAAGGAAAAGAGAAACAAATAGAGGTTAACTAAGAGACAAGTTATTTTAAGGTTTATATGTTCCTTGCATTTGTACTCCTGATTTAGTGGAAGAAAACATTCTAAATCCATAGACATTTATATTTACAAAATTTATAAAAACACATAGAATTTGTCCCTAAAGTGGTAAAATATAGTAGACCCATTCATATAAAATATTGACAGTATGCAAAGACTAAAATGTATTGTTGGTGGTGGTGTTACGTACCACTGAGTCCGAACCATCTCATAGCTGACCCTCCAGCAGGTTTACAGAAGCATAAATCACACCGGAAAAGATAGTCCATCTTTCTTTTGCAGAGAGGCTAGGGGATTCAAACTGCATGCCTTTGGGTTGACAGCACAACGCCTTACCACCACACCACCAGATAGGGAGAGAAAGAGGGAGATTTAGCTTAGGGTGTACCAAGCTTCTGTTATGCGTGATGAAGCATATCATTTGTGTCACTGACTTGCATGTGTAAAAATGCTGGCATGGAAAATATTTTGTTATATTTGTACATAGCACAATAAAGAAGAAGAGCTATCATGAAAGGAAGGGAAGGAAGAAGGAAAGAAAGCAGAGTGAGTGGTAGGTTGGCAAAGGCCTCATCAGAAATGAGGCCCCTAAAAAAAAAAAAAAAAAGAAAAAGAAATGAGGCCCCTGAGCCGAGGACAACAGCAATAGCATAGTAAAGCAGGAGGCGGGGGCTGGCATTTTGCATTTGTGATTTAATGACGGCTGAGAGAAGGAATATCCTGAGCCAAGATGTGTTTGCCAAGTTCAGTCTGTCATGGCAGGAGTGATGGCAAGAACAAGTTTCCTAGTGTTAAGAAATACTGTTTCTGGACCGGGCAGATCCTTCCCCTCCTCATTTCCTGTTGCTGTCACCATAACCGTTTTCTTCATCCTCAGGCACCTAGTGTCCATGCACCAAGACGGCCAACTGAGCCATTTTCTAGGAGTTTAGCCATGCCAGGAACTGGAAGTACACAGTTTTAGGTTCCCACCTTAATATGTAGCTGGGAGATGGTCTTTCACAGGTGTACTGCCCAAAGGACTGCCAGAGCCATTATTGTCCACAATAATACCTGCTATGGGTCGCCATTGCTATTTTTTCACTCAAAGAATTTTCACCCTTTCTTGTGCCCTTCCTGTGCTCTATCATATGTGTATGTGTGTGTATATGGTACTTTTATCATATTTATAGTAATAATTTCTATAAAATAAAAATAATAATCTCTGCAAAGAGATTGTGTTTACTTAATATGGCTTAAACCATGGAAAATGAAAAAGGATGGGTTTATAATTATTCCTGTATTGTTGGAGTTAAAGCAAAACAAAAGAACTCTTGTGTAAATATCTAGTAGACCCTGTAATTCTTTGGGATATCTTTTAATTTTGACCATTAAGTTTTCCAATGCAGTATTATAATTGATTTTTGGAAGACGTGTATAGAACTGGTGAAAATTTGTATAAAATAAGTACTTAATGCAGTACTCTCTTAGCAGTTACTTGATGAAATAATTTACACAGTTCATATGAAGCATTCCTTTGGAGAGTGATAGACTATAATCTCTGAACTGAAGAGTGGACTGAATATGATAATTTTTTTTTACATTTTTTAGTTGTGCTCATTCAAACCAGTGTAGAAAATGGTTACCCAGCCCAGTGAGTTATGTATCTGGGGTGCCCATGACCACCAGAGGCTTAGATACTCAAATCTCATCTTTATTCAAGTCACAAACTTTTTCATGTCACACATTTTTGTCTTATAAGAGTTGAGAGAGAATACAAAACCCAACTCAAGGTGGATCATGGACCTATGACTAAAACCAAGGACTATAAACTTCATTAAAGAAAAGCTTGCAAGAACTTTAGTAGTCCTAATCCACAACATAAAGAGTCTTCCAAGTATTCTGAAAAATTTACAACCAGTAGAAGATAAAATAGATGAATGGGACCTTCTAAGAATCAAATCCCTATGCGCATCCAGAAACTTCCCCAACAGGGTAAAAAAGGAAGCCACAGACTGGGAAATAATGTTTGGTAATGGCATGTCAGATAAGGGACTTATACCTAGAATTTATAAAATACTTGAGCACCGCAACAAGATAAAGGTAAATAATCCAATAAAAAAAATGGGCACAGGTTATGAACAGACACTTCACCAAAGAAGACATTCAGATGGCCAACAAGCACATGAAGAAATGTTCAAAATCCCTAGCTCTGAGAGAGATGCAAATCAAGACAACTATGAGATGTCATCTCACCCCAGTAAGACTAGCAAAATTTAACAGAACAGCAAGCAACAAATGCTGGCGAGGTTGTGGAGAGACTGGAACCTTTATTCACTGTTGGTGGGAATGTAAAATGGTGCAACCACTGTGGAAAGCGGTGTGGCACTTTCTCAAAAAGTTATAAATAGAGATATCATTTGACCCAGCAATTCCACTACTGGGAATATACCCTAAAGAGACCGTAAACTACATCCAAGCAGAGAAATATGCACACCCATGTTTATCACGACTTTGTTCACAATAGCAAGGAGTTGGAAACAACCAAAGTGCCCATCAACAAATGAATGGATAAAGAAGCTGTGGTATATTCACACAATGGAATACTATGCTGCATTGAAAAACAAGGAACTCATGCAATATTATTCAAAATTGGTGACCCTGGAGGACATTATGCTGAGTGAAATATCTCAGTCACAAAGGGACAAATGTTATATGGTGCCACTGTTGTAGAATGAGGCTGACATCAGGGTGGGGGTAAGACTAAGAAAAACTGGATAAATTATGTTTACTGCATTGAAGTCTATGAGGGAGAGAATAGTTTAAAAGTATTATATTTTAGGGCATTATGTTTATCATAGGAGTGCGGAATGAGGGTTGCAGAGTGGATTATATTTGGGGTGGGGTGGGGTTGGGGTGTGTGCGGGGGGGATTGTGTACCAATGAAGGAGTATTGTTTTTTTTTTTCTTTTCAAGTAGAGGAGCAAATGGGGAGGGGAGTGTGTGCGGGAGAAAAGTGCACCAATGAATGAATGGAATTCCAAGGTCTCTGTAGATGTTCATTGAAATAAAAATAAATAAATAATTAAAAAAAATAATTGAGAGAGAAGTGAACAAAAAAAAGAGAGAAACCTCATTGATAAGAAAGAAGAGCCAGGAGTAGAGTATGTCCTTTGGTCCCAGAGTCCCTGTGCTGAGAAGCTCTTAGACTCCCGGGAAAATTTGTAGACAACAAGTGGAGATATTCAAGGTCCACAGACACTGAAAGAAGACAAGGACCTTTCCCTAGAGTTGGTGCATGTAATTTAGAATTCTAGCCTTCTAAGCTGTAAAGAGATAACTTTGTGTTTGTGGAAGCCATTAGTGGTATACCTGTTATAGCAGCAATAGATATTATCTTCTGTTTTGGTTGCTAATAAAGTGCTGCCAACTAAAAGAATGATGTTTGAAACAGACAGTAGACTTGCTAGAGTATGTTTCAGAATAAAGCTCACTTGGGTTTACTTCCAGTTTTCATTTTTAAATCAAGCAGAAAGCTCTCATCTCCTGTGCTGCTTGGAAACATGCTGAGGGATTAAAATACCTAAAGTCATATATCCCTAGCCCAAGGCAGGGATCCTTTGCTGATAACATTGACACATTAAGTTTACCTCCAAGATAATATCAAGATCCTAATCTCAACACTAGTAATCTCTCATTCTCAGGGCATATATTTTCTACAAGGAGTAATTTGTGTTACTCAAGCTTCCAAATATGAAGAGAGGGATAACAATGGTTTCTCAGGGATGCAGCTGCTTTATTCTAGGAAGTAGTTTACATCACTGGTCATAGTTGTAGTGAAAGAGCTATCCAACATAACTTGAAGTGGGCAGGGGACTATTACAGAAGGGCATCTAGTAGTAGCAAATTTTTCTTTACTTTCATGGAAGCATAGATTTCAAAGCTGAAAATGACCTTAAGAGATTTAGGGTTTTTTAAAAAAAAAATTTAGTTTATCTTTCAGACAACATATATATGGAATAAAATATCAGTCATAAAATTAGGACAGTTTTTATAGCTTTATTAATGTTTATTTGATTAGCACTTAGATGGTTCTTCCAATGGAAATAGACATTGTTATAAGCACTTTTGCAAATATTAACTACCTTAATTCTAATCATGAAGGAGACCTGGTGGCATACTGGGTAATGAGTCAGGCTGCTAACCAAAAGATTGGCAGTTCAAATCTACCAACTACTCTGCAGGAGAAGGAGAGGTTGTCTCCTCCATAAAGGTTTACAGCCTTGGATCAGATTTACTATAAATCAGAACATGGAAATCCAAAAGAATGTGGAAATTATAGGAAAAACATCATTAATATCACATGCAAGCAAAGTACTGCTGAAGATTATATTTTTTTTTTTAAATGGTGATTGATACATTAACAGAGAACTACCAGAAGATCAAGCTGGATTTAGAGGTCGTGGCACCAGGGATATCATTGCTGATGTCAGATGTATCCTGATTGAAAGCAGAGAGTACCAGTATAATATCTATTTGTGCTTTATTGACTGTGCAGAGATATTTGACTTTGTGGATTATAACAAATTATACCAAACATTGAGATGAATGGGAATCCCAGAGCACTTAACTGTGCTCTTGTGAAACATTGACCTAGACCAAAAAGCTGTTGTGCACAAATAGCAAGGGAAAACTATGTGGTTTAAAATCAAGAAAGACAGAGTTGTATCCTTTTTTATACTTATTCAATCTGTATGCTGAGCAAATATTTTGAGGCTGGACTCAATGAAGAAGAATGTGGCATCAGGATTGGAAGAAGACTATTAGTAACTTTTGGTATGCAGATGACACAACCTTGTTTGCTGAAAGTGAAGATTTGAAATATTTGTTTTAGAAGGTCTAACACTGCAGCATTCAGTTTGCATTGCATCTCAATGTCAAGAACACAAAAACACTCACCACTGAACTGAATAGGTAGCATCATGGTTGTTGTTGTTGTTGTTATGTGCCGTCGAGTCGCCTGCGACTCATAGCGACCCTATGTACAACAGCCCTAAACTCCGCTCTGTCCTATGCCAATTGCACTGTCTCCGACACTCCCATCCCAATTATCCCTGTCACTGAATCAGTCCACCTCATAGAGGGCCTTCCTCTCCTGCGCCGTCCCTCCACCCTCCCAGGCATGATGTCCCTCTCTAAGGACCGGTCTCTCCTCACAACATGTCCAAAGTATGTTAGACGGAGCCTCAGAATCCTTGCCTCCAAGGAGCCACCCAGTTTAACCCTTTCCAGGACAAATCTGTTTGTTTTCCTAGCAGTCCATGGTATTCTCAATACTCTTTTCCAGCACCACATCTCAAAGGCATCAATTCTCCTTCTATCCTCCCTGATCATTGTCCAGATCTCTGATGCATAACAAGTGATTGCGAAGACTATGGCCTGTATCAGACGCACCTTAGTCTCCAGAGAGACACCATTGCTCTTCAGTACTTTGGAGAGGTCCCTAATAGCAGACTTTCCCATTGAAACTGTCAACAACTTCATCTAACTTGGATCAATACGCTTGGTACCAGCAGTCAGGAGATCAGTGGATATCACTGGAAAAATCTCCAAATTACTGAGGAGACATTATGTTAGTTTGAGAACTAAGGTGGGAGGGCACAGTCTTTTTAACCACTTGCTGTGAATTTGAGAGGTGGACAATAAATATGGATGACAGAAGAAGAACTGATACCTTTGAGTTGTGCTGTTGGAGAAGTGCACTAAATATTTCATGGAGCTGCCAAAGTGCTCCTTGGAGGCGCGGATGGTCAAGCTTCATCTCAGATACTTTGGGCATGTTGATAAGAGAGGCTGTTCCATGGAGAAGGACATCATGCTTGGAAAGGTGAAGGAACGATGAAGGAGAGGAAGACTGCAGCAATGGCCTTGAGTGTGTTAGAGATTGTGAAGTTGGCACAGGATGGGACAGGATTCAGATCTATTGTTTATGTATGAGTTATACTCAACTTGATATATGGAACAACAGTGAGTCAGAACTTACTTGATGGCAGTGGGTTTGGATTTAATCTTAATAACTAACCTAGGAGGTGTTTTCACTTGTTGTTATGTACTGATGAGTCAACTGCACAATAGCTCTGAACCTTGCTCTTCCCTGAGCCAATCTCATTGTCTCTGACACACCTACCCCCATTACCCATTATGGTGTCAGTCTGTCTTGTCCAGGGTCCTCCTCTCTTGTGCTGTCCCTTGACTTTACTGATGGGGAAATTGAGGTACAGAGGTGAAATATTTGGTCCAGAGCCACACAGCTAGTTTCTTGTCTAATCTGCCCACTCTGTAGCTAAAGAAACAATGGTGAGAGTGTCCAGTGCTTCCAAGCTAGTTAGTGGCAGGGCAAATCCAGAAGGCACAGCTTCTCTTCTACAATCCACTGAGAAGGCGCCCATGAGCTGTGTTTTGATGATATGTGCACAAGGCAGGAAAAGTCCCACACCAGTCTCTTTTGATCACCTTTATTAAGAGATGACTGTTGATGTGGAGAATTCGCTATCAGATATTGGGCTTTGGTGTGTATTTTGTGACCATGCCTTACATCTTTTTTTCCTCTCAAGTATTAAGGAGGCTAGAGAGGCGGGTTGACCAGTAAAGGAAGCATGGATTAAAAATAGCATGAAAGTCTGCTAGTAGATAAGAATGTGTGGGGTTTTTGGCTTATTTATTTAATTTCTTGATTTCATTACAAAGAGGGTAAAAAAACCCCACTCTTACTGTCATTGAGTCAGAACCATCTAGTTTTCAAAGGCTGTAAATGAATTGCCAACCCTCCTATTTTTACAATGTGTGGCTAAGATTCCGACATAAAATACAGTGCTTATTATTGTAGAAATACAAGTTTTTTTTTTAATTTTACATTTTTTGCTTCCTTTTGAATGTTCTACTTTTATCTCAGTCTGCTTCCTTGAACTGAGGGGTTTTGGTTAGGGAGGATACATTGGATTTTTGTGCTGGAAAAATGGTATGTAATTAAGCATCAGGAGAACACAGGAAGACCGGAATGGATAGGAGAAAACTGGAGAGCAATTTGCAAATATGCTCCATAAAGGGAAGAACATGTAGTCTCTACAACCTAGCAATTTCACACAGAGAGAGATGTTTTAGAATTGAGAACAGTGCTGCCTAATGTGGATGTGAACTGGGAAAGGTTTCTGAACTGTTTCCAGACCACAGTGAGATAAGCACAGAAAATGATTCTCAGTTTATCAATATGACTTTTCCATTACATCCAAGCCTTTGCCTTTGTCCAAAACAGATTAGACATAAGAAAAACAGGGCCTTTCCCACAAATAATTTCAGAAGCACTATCCTCACATTTATGCAAAGATTGTTTATAATGATTGAAAGTGTTTTTTAAAAAACGCAAATGTCCACTGTTAGGAAAATAAATTCCAAACATTGTGTTATACTCATGTAAGAGGATATTCTTCAGCCATTAAAAGGAATTAGATGTACATGTATAAACATGAATTGTTGTTGTTGTGTGCCATCAAGTCGCCTGCAACTCTTAGCAAACCTATGTACAGCAGCTCTGAAACCTGCCCTGTCCCAAGCCCATCTCAATAACTCCAACACACCTACCCCAATTGTCCCAGTTACTGTATCAATGGATAGATATAGAATTTTGAATTGAATAATAGATTACAAAATGATACCTTCATTATGGTAGATATATAAACTATAAAACAAAAAGCAATGCTGTGTTTGCACACAAAGTAAATGCCTAACAGTGGGTGGGAAAAATGAGTCAGAACCAATTAGTTTTCAGAGGTGATAAATTGCATAGGAGCAAATCCCTCTCTTTCTATCAAAGGGCCGCTGGTCTGCCTTTGGGTTAGTAGGACAACTTCTTACTCACTAGGTCACAAATTTAATAGCTTTGTATTTCTGTGAAGGATCTAGGTAAATTTATGCCACTCTTGAGTCTGTGAATTTGGCTTTCAATCTCACGAATTTGCCAATCTTCTTGTTTTCCAATAAATGAGTGCATAGAGTGAATATAGCCATAGATACAAGATGTCTATGCAGCGGAGTCAGTTCTAGGATTAAAGGTTACTTCTGTCAATTACCGCAAGCCTTAGTTTAGTTTTCTTAAGAATGCTCATTTCCTGTATCTTAAAATAGGAATTAATAACAAATTATATCTACCACGATTTGGGAAGATTTCATGAGCTAAAAATATTTTTGTTATCATTGTCTTACAATTCAGTCATTTAAATGTTATGGTCAGAAAGTATTAGAAGAATTCTCCAGCAGCTAAACTCAGTGATCTTCTAAACATGGGATAAGCATGTCAATCTTTTCAGAAGGAGCAATAAACTAGTAAATATTCTAGCTTTAGTCCACAATACGACTTTATAAACATTCATTTAAAGGGATTTAGATATGGTTTGATAGGTCAAGGCAGAAGACTCCCTAGAAGATAGCTTCTAACTTTTGGATTCTAACTTTATAGGAACACTTAACTACATAGACAGCCTTTTAGTTTTGGATTCTCTTTTACAGGGGCTGTGGCTGTGCGGCTCCAATAGTTTTCACAGAATAAACCTCAAACAACAATGGTAGGACTACCCTATCCTTGACTTTTAACTTGTGCCTTTTAGTTTGAATTGTGACTTTGTTGCTATGAATTTGGCAGTCCATGAGATAGATAGATATTCAGTACTCTTCTCTGACATCACCACTATGAATTTGTTGCTATGAATCTGTAAAGGAAACAAAATAACTGGAGCGGTGGACAGTGGAGAAGGAAGAAGAGCCATTCAGAACAATACGTGAGTGAATCTCAAGGGTAGGCTTGACTTGGAACAGAAGCCTTGGACAGCATATCATCTGTCATGCTCAGTAACACACACAAACAGTTGCCGCCAAATTAATTCTAACTCATGATGAACCAGTGTGTGTCCAGTAGAACTGTGCTCCTCAGGACTTTTGGTGGCTGATATTCTATAAAGATAACCGGGTCTTTCTTCCAGGGCTCCTCCGAGTAGACTCAAACCTCCAGGCTTCCTGGTAGCAGTTGAGAGTATTAAACATTTGCACCATCTGGGGACTCCCCTGAGTACACAGGGCATGGCTCAGGTGATGAGGCCTCTAGTTCTGTTGACACAGTTGTTGTTGTTAGGCACTGCCGAGTCGTGCACGACTTGTAGCAACCATTTAAACAGCTGACCTGAACCCTTTCCTATCCTGTGCCATTCTCATCATCTCTGACACTCTATGCTGAAGTGACTGTGTCAATCCATCTCATTGGGGCTCTTCCCCCCTGTTGTTAACCTTCCATCTTTCCATGCATGATGTCCCTCTCCAAGGCATAGCCTCACATACCTACATATCCAAAATGTGAAGCACGAAGCTTCACCATCTTTTCCTCCAAGGAGCACTCTGGCTGTGCTTTTCCTTAAGACATACCTGTCTGTGCTTTTTTGCAATCCATGGGATATTCAGTTCTCTTCACCAACACCATCATTCAAATACATCAATTCTTCTTCTGTCATCCTTATTCATTGGCCAGCTCTCTAATGCATAGGAGTGTGTATATTTGCTGACACAGTATATACTGATAAATCTGAATTTTGAAGGCTTGGATTCAGTAGAGCCATGTGGCACCACAGGGATCTGGGAAATGAAAATTATCTGCAACTTATCAGAAGAAAAATAGCAGAAAATCTCTGGTTTCTGCTACCAGTGCTTAGGAGATATTTATCACCAAGGCCTTTGAGAGTAGGCATTTGACCCATACCAAACACTTCAGAAATAATATCAGCATACCTGCAAGATCACAAGGAATTTTGTGAGATAAGATTACAGCTTTGTCCTTAAAGGGGCAAAGTCAGTCCCTAGATAATTCCCTGAGTGGAGCAATCTAGGGAACTCTGGGAGCTCATTTCCTTGTATGTGAGCCCAAGCAAGTGCACAGATGGGATGTGTACCTTTATATGTAAATAAAATGTCCTGCTTTTGTTTTCCAAATATATTTAAGACACCAGCAAACTCTCAGGATATCTCACTAGATCTGTGGCCTGAGCTTAGTACTCACAAAATCAGCCAGTTGTGGAGGCTGTAGATACTGCTCTGTGTTGGCAAAACATCCACTTGAATTCATTATTTCTTGTTCCTTCCCCATTGGCTACCTCTAGGTCAGAAAGCAGAGGGCTCTGGTGGCCTAGAAGTAAGGATCTGTGCTGCTGTCTCAAAGGCATATAGTTTAGATTCACCACTTGCTCTGAGGGAGAATAATGGGCAGGCTCCTCCTGTGCAGTTACTGCCTCTGAAAACCCACTGGAGGGCCAGCTATGGGTCAGTTTCAACTCAACAATGTACAAAAACAACACCAGGCCAGGAGGTTTCCAAGACCAGATTGGACTTCTAGTCTCAGGCAAAGTCAGTGGAGGAAAACATGACCCATTGTTTGAGAATGTAGTGGTTTGGTGCAATCAAACTAATTTCAACTCACATTTACTCCCAGTGACAGAGTAAAACCACACTGTAGGGTTTCCTAGGCTGAAATCTTTATGGGAGCCAATCACCAGGTCTTTTCTTCTACAGAATATCTGCAGGGTTAGAAGAGCCAACCTTTTGGTCAGTAGCCCAGTACTTAACCAGTGTGCCACCAGGGCTTCTTATCAACACCCTACAGTTGAGTCCCACTCCTAGCAAACCTTCATTGGATTTCCAGAGCTGAAAAGCTTTGCGGGAGGAGGCTCTGCCCATCTTGACCAAAGAGTGGTTGGTGGCTTCAAACAGCCTCCGCCTTTCACCTTGCAGCCCAGGGCTCCTTGGGTTTCTGAGTAACTATGATGAAGTCACTATAATAATTTATATATCTGCTCATGTGTTTAGGGAGCTGTGGTGGCTTCGTGGTAAGGAGGGTAAGGAGTTGTGGAGCCAACCCAAAGACATGTGATTCTAATCCACTGGCTGCTCCAAGATGAGCACTCTCCTCCCGTATGATTAACTGCCTCTGAAAACCCCCTGGAGGGTCAGTTCTGGATCTATTCTGACTCCATGATTCTAACAACAACAATAATGTACATTTTAGAAAAAGCTCTGGTGACTTAGTGGTGAGAAATTCACTGCCAATCCAAAGGCATGCAGTTCAAACTCACCAGCCACTGAGGGGAGAAAGATGAACAGTCTTCTCCTGTGTGATTTATAACCTTGGAAAACCCACTGGAGATGTGGCTGTGAGTCAGTTCAACTCCACAGCACATAACAACAAAATACATGTGTTTGATTGAAGTAATGCGTTTGAAAACGAGGCACACTTCAGGGGAAACAGGAAGGGGAAGAGTAGAAAGGAAAGCTGATCAAATAGGCTCTCAGGACTTTGTTCTGTTGAATAGAGGGAGCCTGCATAGACATATCTGGGCAGGGTGTTAATCATAGGGTCCCACAATTTGATGGGTAGGAGGGAATGGGATGGATAAAGGAAACTGGAACGATCCAATGTGAAAAACAATGTATACGAACTTTGTAAGTAAATCAGTATAAAATAAAAATTTTATTTATTTATTTAAAAAAAAATAAAAATTCTCACCACTGGGTCAATAAAGCAACATCATGATGTTGTTAAGTTGTTGTTAAATGGCATCCAGTTGTAGACGACTCATAGCGACCCTATGAATGAAAAACCTGTACACTTGTATAACTTTCATTGTTTCTCCACATTCGTAGAGTTTCCAGAGGCAAGCTATTTCAGAAGTGGATGCCACTCCTGTTTCTAAGCTTGTTTTAATCAGAGAGCTCCACCAAACACTGTCCACCCTGGGTAACCATTATCACATTTGACACATCAGTGACACAGTGTTCAGCATCACAGCAACCATGAGTTACCTCTGTACAGCAAATGGACAGACCAGTGCAATACCACCTAGAAGAATGTTTGACCAAAAACAATTAAAACCAGGCCTGAGGGCTGCAGATTAAAATCACCCACCTTTGCTTTGGTAGCATAACTTTCTATCCACTAGGCCAACTGAGCTCTCTGTATGTTGTTGTTGTTGTTAAGTGCCATCAAGTTGTAGATGACTCATAATGAGCCTTTGAATGAAAGACCTAAAGGTTTGTATGTACCACTTCTTGCTGTGAAATGTACTACTCCCTGTTCTATGCCCTAGCATGGCATTTTGCATTCTGATAGCATCTTTCAAGAACCATGCTATACATTATTGCCAGGTTAATATTTAAAAACATTTTTTATCATGTCACTTCCCAGGAACATTTCCCAGTTTACGGTTTATTATCAAATGTTATCACTGATCTTTCTGTCCAGTTCCGCCTTCCTTCTTTCATTTGCAAGGATCTACTTATGGTCTCATTGCCAGCCAGTGCCAGGGAATTTGGAGGATAGCTCCCTGGCCAATTGACTGAAAGAGATCCATATTTGTTCCCATTCCCAAGAAAGGTAGTCCAACAGTTGTGAAAATTAATTAATTATACCATTAATATCACATGAAAGCAAAATAACACTGAAGATCATTCAAAAAGGGCTGGAACAGTACATTGGCAGAGAACTGTCAGAAGTTCAGCATGGATTTAGAAGAGGTTATGGTCCCAAGAATATCATTGCCAATGTCAAGTGAATCTTGGCTGAAGGTAAAGAATACCAGAAGAATGTCTATTTGTGTGTTATTAACCATTCAAAGGCATTTGATTTTGTAGATCATTACAAACAATGGCTAACATTGAGACAAATGGGAATTCCAGAACACTTAATTGTGCTCATATGAAACTTATAACTAGACCAAGAAGCTATTGTCCAAACAAAACAAGGGAACACTGCATCGTTCCTAATCAAGACAGGTACGTACGTGTTAGAGCCTTTCTTCACACCTATTCAATCTGTATGTTGAACGATCACTCATGAAACTGGACTATAGGAGGAAGAATATGGCTCTAGGATTAAAGGAAGACTCATCAATAACCTGCATTATGAAGATGATACAACTTTGATGAAAGTGAGGAGGACTTGAAATACTTACTGCAGAAATCAAAGACTACAAATGTCAATAATGGATTTCATCTTAACATCAAGAAGACAAAATCCTCAGTACTGGACCAACAGGCAGCATCATGATAGATAGAGAACATATTGAAGATGTCAACTGTTTCATGTTACTTAGATCTTCTATCAACACCCCTGGTACCAACAACAGTCAGGAGATCAGGAGAGTATTGCATTGGGAAAATCAGCTGTCAGGGACCTCTCCAGCACACTGAAGGGCAATGATGTCAGTTTAAAAACCAAAGTGCATCTGATTCAGGCCATGGACTTTTTAATCACTTGCTGTGCATCTGAGAGCTGGACAATGAATAAGGATAACAGAAGAAGCATCCATGTCTTTGAGCTGTGGTGTTAGAGAAGAGTGCTGAATGTCCCAGGGACTTCAAAAAGAACTAACAGATATGACTTGGAGAAACTGCAGCCAGAGTGCTTCTTGGAGGCAAGGCTGGTGGAACTTCATGTCACATATTTTGAGCATGTTGTTGTTATATGCCATTGAGTTGCCTGCGCCTCATAGCAACCTTATATACATTACCTCTGAACCCTGAGTCAATCTCCTCATCTCTGACAGACCTAATCCCACTTCTCCAGCCACTGAGTCAATCCATCTTATCCTGGGTCTTTCTCTTCTGCGCAGTCCCCCTAACCCTTCCAAGCATTATCATGTGCCCAAAGTATGTGAGAGGGAGCTTCAAAATCCTTGTCTCCAAGGAGCAGCCTGGTGTCAGCCTTTCCAGGACTGACCTGTTTGTTTTCCTGGCAGTCCATTGTATGTTCAACACTCTTCTCCAGCACCCCAGCTCAAAGGCATTGATCCTTCTTCTATTATCCTTAGTTATTGTCCAGCTCTCAGATGCATAGCAAGTAATTACTAACACCCTGGCCTGGATCAAGCACACCTTAGTCTCCAGACTGATTTCATTGCTCTTCAGCACTCTTGAGAGGTCCCTGACTG
>NW_006399782.1:5414414-5416285 GCF_000299155.1 Elephantulus edwardii | reverse complement strand
CAGGAGAGGAGTGTGTCAGGGATGCATCCTATCTCCCCAAACCTTTTCAAACTATATGCAGAGCAGATCATTCGGGAGACTGAAATTTATGAAGAGGAGTGTGGCATCGGGATTGGAGGAACTCATCAACAACCTGCATTATGCAGATGATACAATCTTGCTTGCTTAGGCATATTTTAGGAGAGGAAAAGAAGCTGCACTGCAATCCCGAAGGCACACAGTTTGAGGCCACCAGCTGCTCCACGGGAGAAGGATAGTCAGTCTCCTCCCATGTGATTAACTGCCTCTGAAAACCTGCTGGAGGGTCAGCTATGGATCGGTTCCAGCTTGACAGTACACAACAACAACAACATCAACATCAACAACAAGAACATTCCTTGGGAAAGTGGAGGGTCAGCACAGGGGAGGGAGACCCTCAATGAGCTGGACTGACACAGTGACTAACAATGGGCTCAAGTATGTCAGAGGTGAGGAGGATGGCACAAGACAGGACAGGGTTCAGATGTCCAGATCTGTTGTTCTTAGGGTTGTTATGAATCATGCTTGACTCAACAGCACCTAACAACAATTCATGTGTTAGGGTGCTCTGGTGGCTCAGTGGTAAGAAATTGTACTGGCATCCCATAGGTAAGGAGTTTAAATCCACTAACTGTTCTGTGGGAGAAAGATGGGTGATCACCTCCTGTGTGATTTACTGCCCATGAAAGCTCACTGAAGGGTCAGCTGTGGGTCAGTACTGGTTTGACAACACACAACAACAAATGGACTTTGGTAACTTACTTTTTACTTTTCCAACCTATCTGCTTTTGTTCCTGCAATTTCCTCTCTTTGGAATTTCTTTCCTCCCTTTTCTTCAATCAGACATCTTTTATTAAACCTTTTCAGAGAAACAGCACCAGCCTCCCATACTCTGCCCACACCCCTACACTCCCCTGTCCCCCTAACCTCTTATCCCACCTCACCCTGCCTTCATTGATCTGACCTTTCTCTGAACTCAGCTTACTTATCGTCTGGAGCCCATACCAGCCTTCTGGCAATACATCACTTACTGCCTTGAGAATGTCTCTGTGTTTTGCATGTGTCTCCCTTCCACTTTCTGTCCTAGCCCCTATCTCGTGTTAATAAGCATATGTAGCAATGTAGATCTCTTATAAAAAAGGAAATCTGTTTTATATGTCTTTAGAATATATACCTAAAAAGTGCAGGATGACATTTTAATTGGCTGACAATTCTTGTTTGCAGTCTTGATTTAAATGCTGGTGCCTCTGTGTTGTTGTAAAGTTTGCAAGGTCTTGGAATCCTGGCTTTCTCCGCACTGACCAAACCAAGATCAAAGCCTTGGGCAATGAGTGCTATAAAGAAATGTGAAGTGGGCGTAAAAGGCTTTCTCTTTTAATAACTCACGGCTCTTCTGAAAATTCAAAGTGAATCGACACTAATGCTGATTTCTTTAGAGTGGATATTGAGGTCAAGGATTTGGGAGACTTGGTGCAGTGGTTAAGCATTGGAAAAAACTGAAAGGCTGGATGTATGAACCCCTCTGGTGGCAGACAGAGCAGGAGAAAGGACCACTGATTTCTACCCAGGAACACTGCAGTCAGTGGCTTGTAAAACAGTGTCACCACTATGGAGAGCAGTGTGGTGCTTCTTAGAGAGTTGGAAGCAAAAATACTGTCATTATCCTTTTGTAACTGACTTGCACCACTCAGCATAATTTGTTCTGAGTTTACCTATGTTATGCAGTATTTCATGAATTCTTATTCTTGATAGATTTTGAGATTTTTTTAAAAGTCATGAGCTATCATGTGTCATTAAAAAACCATCAAGAATTCACTAAATACTACATAATACATGTGAATCTAGAACAAATT
>NW_006399782.1:5398807-5413983 GCF_000299155.1 Elephantulus edwardii | reverse complement strand
ATTTTGACACACCAATCCCCCATGCCCCAGTTACTGTATCAATCCATCTCGTCTGGGGTCTTCCTCTCCTGCACCCTCAAATAAAGAAAGGTAAAACTTTAAAAAATATTACCACCAAGAAAACCTATAGAGCAGTTCTTCTTGGTACCATGTGGGATTGCTATAAGTCTGGATTGACTTGAAGACAAACAACAAATGAAGTTTGACAGATTTGCTTTTTTTCGCATGTCCACATGTGCCGTGGGGGTGTGGGGATTTGTGTGAGTTTACAAAGCAAATTAGCTTTTCCATTCCACTAGTCATATACATTTTTTTATAATATTATAATTGTTGTTGTGTACTGTCAAGTCATAACCAACCCATTGCTGAACCTCTGGTAGGTTATCAGAGACAGTTAATTACATGGGAAGAGATTACCCATATCTTTCTCCCATAGAGCAGCTGGTGGCCTTGAACCACGTGCCTTCAGCATTGCAGCACAGCTTCTTTCCACTAGGCCACCAAAGCTCCCTACCCATTTTTATTTTGTTTGCACTTCCCCCATTTCGTCCATGTAATTCTCATTACCATTAAACCTTCTGTTTCTTCCTGCCTACAAGGCTTTATCCTTGGCCAGATGCTGCTCTTTTGACCTTATATAGTTGGTTATTCTAAGGAGTGAGTACCTCTCTAGTGTTGTCACTTTATGCTATTGTTGTTGTTAGGTGCCTTCAAGTCAACTATGACTCATTGTGACCGTGTGAATGACAGATATGCACCCTGTCCTATCCTACGCCATCCTCATCACCTCTGATATACTTGAGCCCGTTGCTGCAGTCACTGTGTCCAACCATCTTGTTGAGTACATAGACCAGTCTATTATTTGACTGAAGCTTAAGCCATTAGAGTGAATTTTGTTCAAAGTTCAAAGAATAATAAAAGGCCTTGATCTCAGGGCTTTTGCCAATCTCTATTGGACCAGTAAGCTCTGCTTTTTTAAGGTGTTGAGCTTTGTTTCCGTATCCTCCGTGCTCCGTTTTAGAGCAGTCAGCGTTGGTAGTGGGGTACTATCTAGTTCTTCTGGTCTCAGGTTTGTGCTTTATGCTTCTCATAACCTGTCTGCTCCACCCAGCGTGACTTCCCCTGGACTTGACCTTCCTCACCGGCCTTACATTCAAAGTGAACCAGGGACCTGGGCTTGGCACAGACTTGAGAACGTGGTATCTGGGAGCCAGGCATTACTCCTGAAAGTCTAGTATCCTAGTCCGGCTACCTGAGGTTCAAATCTTTCTTTTTCTTATCTCTGCCAATTGTCCTTTGAGAAGTTGCCTTGTTCCTCTAAGTCTGCATGTCTTTTGTTAAATGAGAAAAATAATAACCCTTCTGAGAAATGATACAAAGAGCAGTGTAGACTTGGAGACAAGCAAATACATAGAGGGTAAGATAGACGCCACATGGAGAGTGCTGAGGAACTCAGGAACGCCAGAACTAGAGAAGCTGGGACCCAGATCTTCCTCAGAGTGGACAGAGAGAGAGAACACCTTCCTTACAATCAGTGCCCCAAACTCAGACGCTTAGCTAAAGGACCCCTGATGGCACCATGGTCAGCTCTTGTCTGCTAACCAAAAGGTTGATGGTTCAAACCCACCAGCAGCTCCAAGGGAGAAAACATTCCCATAAAGATTATGGGTAATAAACCCTTTCAGGCATATAAGTCAGAATAGACTAAACAGCATGTAACAACAAAAAACAAAAATTGCCATCCAGTTGATTTCCACTCATAATGATGCTGTGGAGCCGAGTGGAACCACTCACAGGGTTTCTGAAACTCTTTACAGCAGCCGCCGCCTCATTTCCCTCCCAAGGATTTGTCTTTCTCCCTCTGATCAGCTGATGGGTTTGAACCAGCCTCTACTGGACAGAAGCCAAATTCTTTGACTTTTATACCACCAGTGCTCCATCCAGTAATAACCACTTTCTAAACTATGAGAGAATAAGTTGCTGTTCTTTAAAGCCACCTACTTGAGCTGTTTCTGTTACAGCCGCTTCAGGGAATGAAGACTAGGTCTTTGTTCCTGACCAACCTGTGTCATTTGTACTCTCTAGACTCACACCTCAAGAAGCCCTGGTGGCATAGTGTTTTGGATTGGATTGGACTGCTAACCGAGAGGTTGATGGGTTGAATCCACCAGCCCTTCTTCAGGTGAAAGATGGGCAGTGTCCTTCCTCAGAAACCCTATGGATGGTCACTATGAGTTAGACCCAATTCAGTGGCAGTGAGCTTTGATTTATTCCGACCCCGGCTTTCCCTAACCTCTTTCCCAGCACTGTGTTTCAATAGATGTCCTTCTTATGATGAGTCATACTTTATATCACGTCTGACTTATCCTTTTGTAGTTTTAGTGTATGATATGTGTTTCCAACCATAATAAAGATCCTTGTCTTCTGTTTAGTGCTGTGTCCACAGCACGTGGAGCAATGCTTTGCAAATAAAAACTGAATGAGTAGTGACTGTTCTGGGGAGGGCTTCCTCCCTGGGGTTTGCAGTTTGCCTGAGCATTCTGCCATGTGTCCTGGCTTCTTGAATATGGATTCCTTGTCCTGCCATGGTGGCAGCCTGCCCTCACTGGCCCTGACCTGGCTCTTGTCTGTTCTTTCTCCTCAGATGCATATTCTCATTCCTCCAGTGAAAACGGAGGCAAGTCCGAGTCAGTGGCCAACCTACAGGCTCAGCCCTCCCTGAACTCCATCCACAGTTCCCCTGGGCCCAAGCGGTCCACCAACACGCTGAAGAAGTGGCTGACGAGTCCCGTGCGCCGCCTCAACAGCGGGAAAGCAGATGGCAACATCAAAAAGCAGAAGAAAGTACGAGATGGTCGGAAGAGCTTTGACCTGGGGTCGCCCAAGCCTGGAGATGAGACGACGCCCCAAGGAGACAGCGCCGATGAGGTACTTACCCTGGGACTCTGAGCCTTCCCCCAGGAAAGGACTTCAACTACATGCTTCTTAGAGAGTCAGCAAACCTCTTTTCATGGGTTTTTGAAAACTGATCAGTTCCTGGTCCCAAATAATGTGCCTTCTTGAGCCTAAGTAATTTGAATTTTTCTTATTCATGAAGTCTTGGTCAGTCTGACTTATGACCAATTTAGAGACTGACTAACATAAGAATATACAGCAGACAGAAACCGTTTTGCCTTATTTGTAGATGTGGTTCTTAGATCAATAAGGATATCATTGGTCATTTTGCCCCAACTTCACCCAATACCCTAATAACTAATACTACAACCAACCACCAACTACGTCAAAACCTGTTAGAGATGTGTAAAATAAAAGAGTAGACATTTTATTTGGAAAACAGAAGACTCCTTTTGGACATGACAGCTATGTTAGATTTCTTGAGCAGTCCCATGTATAAGCAAAAAGAAAATTCCAGGTTACTCCAGAGGGTAGACTTGGGATTCACAGTTGAAGTTACAATCGACAAGACTTTGCTCAAGGAGGAATATCAGTGGTGGGGGAGTTCCTCGTAAACCATTTGACATCTACATTGGAAAGCTGTGGGAGACTGTATGACTTCATGTAACAGTTAAAGAGGTGCCTGTGCTTCCTGAAAGTTAGACAGAATGTCCTCACAAGTCCCTTCCAAAGCTGAGGTTCTGGGATCAAAACATAATGGATTTATTTTGGCTGGAGGGCCTAAGGTAGCTGTTTTGTCTGGCACAGTAACATGCAGGAATCACGGACATGGCTTGGACGTTCTTGTGATGTGTAACCGGACTCCACGTTGTTGTGGATTTTGTGGTACCTGCCATTTTCCCTCTCTGCAGAGAGCACCCTCAAGCAACATCCAGGTCCAGGGGAAGGCTGGCTTTGACCACTCTTTCAAAACAGTTTTCTCTTTAAATGATAAGACAGATTGGTGTACATGTGAATTTTACCCTGATCAGTTTTCACTGTCCCATGAGAGAAGCAGGGGTGTGCATTTCTAGAGACAAAGAAACTGAAGTAAAAAGAGGTAGGGAGGATGCCATGTTTGTTTATCTACCTCTCTTGATATATACCCTGCCCTTTTCTCAATTCCTCTTCTTTGTTCGTAAGATGATTTCAAGTCCTGAAACACATGTTTAGCTGAGTGAATCAGTAACTAATGCTACTCTTTTGTTCCAGAAGAGCAAGAAAGGTTGGGGTGAAGATGAGCCAGATGAAGAGTCACACACACCCCTGCCTCCGCCTATGAAGATCTTTGACAACGACCCCACGCAGGATGAGATGGTGGGATTTCCGTACTTTCTTACTTGAAAGAGCAATGTGCAATGTCTGTGTTTTCCTTGGTGCATGAGTGGGCTGGTCTGACTCTCTTCCCTTTAACCCACGTGAGTCCATGGTGATTTGAATTCTGAGTCTGGGAGTGAACGTGTGTTCCCTCTCCCCAGTCCTGGAGGTCTGACCTGGAGGTTTATTCCAGGAAGGATGAGGCTGTGTGTAGAATTTTCAGAGTGAGAATGGCCTGCGATCTTGTTCTAGTGATAAATCTCTGTCTTTGGAAGCAGCAGGGCCCAGAGGGAACTGTCCTTGTTAGATGTTCTTGTTAGATGCTGTTGAGTTGCCTCTGATTCATAGAGACCTCCCCTCCCCACTTATGACAGAGCAAAACAGTACCTGGTTCTGTGCCATCTTCACAGTTGTGGTCATGTTTGAGTTCACTATGTCAGGCCATCTCATTAAGGACCTTCCTCTCTCTTGTTGACAATTTACCAAGCATGATGTCCTTCTCCAAGAATTGGTCCTCCCTAATAACATGTAAGATACATAATACAAAGTCTCACATCCTCATTTCGAAGGAGCATTCTGGCTGTACTTTCAGTATAGTTGTGCTCACTGATCTGGCAGTATGTGGTATTCAAATGCATCAGTGCTTCTTTGGTCTTCTTCATGAATTGTCCCGTTTCCTTATGTATGTGAGACCATTAAAAATACCATGGCATGGACCAAGCATACCTTCCATCTTAAAGTACCATCTAGCTTTTTCATACTTTAAAGAAGTCTTCTGTAGAAGATTTGCCCAAAGCAATGTGCTATTTGATCTCTTAACTGCTGCTTCCATGGATGGTGATGGTAGATTCCCAGTGAAATGAAACCCTTGATAATGTCAATATGGTTTTCCCCCATTTACCATGATATCTACAAAAAGAATCTGAGGTTGTCCCAGGTTGTGGTCATTGTGTCTACCTGCTACCTGAACTGCCTACCATGTAGTTGTTTGTCTTCCTTATACTCAACTCTGAAACCCAAATAATGGCACATTCCATTCAAGACCAATGATGTTATAAGTACATTTGTGACATAAGGAGAAGTGCTTAGGGACAACGATGAATGGAGGTGATACTAGAGGTGACTGCTTCCGAAAGCTGACACCTTCATTGTTCCTCAGCATTCCCTGACTCATGATCGCGGTAGAAGCCCACTGTTGTCTGAGATGCTAGTGTGCACTGCACTTACCTTGAGTGTTTTGGAGCTAAAGCCTCAGGTTGGATATGCTTCCAGATTCTGACATGAGGCTTGGAGCTCTTTTAATTTGACTTCCTTGTCACTCATTTTCCTTACGCTCTATGTTTTCATGTCATTGTATTTTTCTTGCCTTCACTTCATTGTATTTTTCTTGTCTTCTCTTTGTGTTGCTGGGCCTCTTGAACTCTAGTGGTTGACGTGATGGTTTCTGTTTGAGTCTTTTCTTCCCGTTTGCTTGTGGAATGTCCTTCTCCAGTGATGATGGCAGCACTTACTTGCTTCGCTCCCCACCCTCATCCCCCCAGTCTCCCTGTATTTTGGAGTTTTCTCCCTTGCTGTAGGAAGTCGCTCTAGAGTGGTGGTTCAGCATGGAAGAAACCTTCATAGTACTGCCTAGGAGATAATTCATGAAATACTCTTCAGGAGTTTTTAGTGACATTGAGTTCTCATTTACATCTCATTCCCCCCCCCCCCCAATTTGGATCCTAATTCACAAACATTCATTGAGATATCTCTCTGTGCTGGGCAAGAGGAACAGTCTAGAACAAGTGATGACTAAGATGTGGTCTCTGCATCCCTTCCCGTGTGAGAGGCTCACAGTTGAGGCAGGACCCTTGTAAGATGATGTAGGTGGCCCTGGTCCCCAGGGTCGGCTCTCTGACTTTTTGTCATGCCCACCTTGGGAACCCAGAGCCCTGTGTTTCACCTTGAGACTGGAATGAGAGCCAGACAGCTTGTTCCCAGCAGTCTGTCCTGGTACAATGTTCTACAAACAGTGATAGGGTGTGTGGGGAGTCGGACATCATGTCACATTATCTGCCCTCCCACACAGCCCTCTCCACAGCGGTGCCCTCTTGTGCAAGAGAAGGAAAGGTCATGAACCCTTCTCCTTTAGTTCCCTCAAACACAATTTGTTTTGGGGAAAAGGATGCTTTGTTGTTCCTAGATAATTTTTAACTAAAATACAGACCTACTCCCAATCATTTGTGTAGACTTTTTCTTAGCTGGGAATAGGGCAGATGGCTACAATCTCTTTGTAGACACGTTGACCTTCCCCAGTCAAGCTTATTCGATTTCCATACATTTGTCCTCCAGACTATGAGGGAGTGAAGTGAGTCTCAGAATGTCAAGCAACTAGAAAAGAACTTATTAAAACAGCAGTGTAAAACTTTTTGAAGTTTGTTCTTTGAATGTTATATGATTTATTTACATATCTATGCTTCCTTCTAATCTTGCTCATATGTTGTATTTTACTTTTAAGTTATAACATGCATATTTTTTATTTACTATCATTTTCACAGTCTGCTTAATTGTATCTTTAAACCTGCTCTTGGACACTATTTCATTTATGAGATAGGACATAATTTGCTTGACCAGCCTTTGTTTGGGAACATCTTAAGTTGTTTCCAGTTTTTTGGTTACTCTAGATAAAGTTGCTACCGACCGCTTTGTATATATAGCATTTGTTCTTTTGACTTCTGCCCTTGGATTAAGTTCCCAGGAGTAGTAATTTCCAGACATGCTAAAACTCTCTAGAAAGGGGCGGGGGGGGGGGAATATTGTTACATCTTTCCTTCCCATTTAGTTGGTTTTTGTTGGGGTTTTTTTTACCTCAAAGGAAGAGACCTAAGTAACTTTTAGGTTAGATAACAAGAACCTTCTTCACTAAAACTCTTCATTCTGACACAAGGGACAAAGTTGAAGTCAGAGCAAGGTCAGGACATTGAACTATTCATCCCACTATCATTCTCATAAAAGACTGAAAGGGAATGAGTTCTGGTGCTGAACCACTGCTATCTCCCACACTAACGTGTCATGTAAAAATAAACACAGGCCTGCACACATACAATGTTAACATTTTCTTCTAATTTTTTCTCAGGTAGGAGAAAAAACTCTAAATCACAGTGTTACAATTAGAAGAAGCCTCTAAAACACTGACAGACACATGGCCAAGTCCTTATTACTGTGCAAGAGACAGCTAAGCAGAGTCGGGCCCTCCACTTGAGCTTGGCTTCACTGTGAACAGGAGTCCCATCTGTCTTGCTATGACAAGCGGTCCTGCTAACCCTCTTTGTGACTGCCTGGCATTCCATTTGGAGCGCTTTACCAAATGCTGTGCCGTTTGGATTCCCGTGACTAATTTGACTCAACAGCAACCACCTAGGTTTTAGCAGAAGCGGTTGTGTTTTGTGGAGGGTTTGTATGGGAGATAGAGAAAGAGAGAGAATGCATGGATGAGAAGGAGAGAGGGAAGGAGGGAGGGAGGAAGCAGGGAGTAGTTTGCTGGGCTGGAAGTGCCCTGCTGCCAGCATATGCTTGGCAAGCAAGGAGAGTCTACAGCTGAGGCCACAGTAAAGCAAGCACTCCTTTTCCTCTTTGGACATACTTGAAACTAGGTTTATGGACTTTGTTCAGTCCCTAGAGCAGCAGTGGACCCTCCTGTACAGGTCAAAGTTCTTTCTGCCCTGAGATGTGTCATGCAGCCCTTGCGTGTCAGCCTGCAGGAGCTCAGCAACCCCTGCGCTCAGCTCCTGTGAAGGTCTGATAAAGGAGAACCTGCCCTGCTCTTGCTTTACACTGGCCAGAATGCCTGACAAGGTGTTGGAAGGCTGCCACACACCCACCTACCCCTCTGCTTCCCTCTGTCATCTCTACCCTCGAAACGTACAGCTTTATTCCCTTGCCTGCCTTAAGCTTTAGATTTCTGTTTTGCTTGCTAACTGCTGTTCCTCATTCCTTGCTAATCTGCTTTACCTTCTGCTACTCGATTTCTTGCAGTCTTCCTCTTTGCTAGCTGCCCGGCAGGCCTCCGCTGAAGTACCTACTGCTGCAGACCTTGTCAGTGCAATAGAAAAGTTGGTCAAAAGCAAGCTGGTAAGTGGGGGATCCGAGAGGCTTTGTGTATGCCTCACGTCCATGTGACTCCCAGGCCTGGCGTCGATCTGGCATGTTCCGCCTTTGCACCTATCCTTGTTCCTCCTGCAGGATTGCTAATGTGCTTTAAAATAAATAAATAAAAACCCTGCGCCCCAGAATTCCCTTTGATTCATTTGGAAATGGGTAAGGGGGGAGTTTGAGATTGTTTTGGCATTGGTTAAGTATGAAAACTATTTAAAACGCCCTCTCCCTAAGCCGTGTCATGTAACAGAAAGGAGATTTGTATGTGCTGTGCTGAGACACAGAATATGGATTGGACCCTTTAAAGCACCAGGCAGTTTTATTCAGAGACCTCAGATGCCCTTCTAGTGGACAAAGTCTGACAAAACTGCTGGTAACAAAGAGTGGGGAAAGTCCATGAATGGATACCTCACCATAAGATAATAAGGGAGCTGGTACAATTCCTCGTCCCCAGGATCTAGCCCATGACTGCCTCACAGACTAATCAGACCATTAGGACAGACTGTGAGTCTGAGCTAGCTGGAGACTTCTGGGTAATGGTAGTGGAAGGTTCCTTTTTCATAGCTTGCTTGGGTAGAGCTCTTCCTTTATAGCTGTATATTTACTCTTAAATATATCACTATGTTGTTGTTGTGTACCGTTGAGTCGGAGCTGACTCATAGCGGACCCTCTGGCAGGTTTTCAGAGGCAGTTAATTTCACAGGAGGAGATTGTCCATCCGTGGAGCAGCTGGTGGCCTCAAATTGCGTTCCTTCAGGATTGCGGCACAGCTTCTTGTCACTAGGCCACCAGATGGCATTAATATATGGGATGAGAATTTAATTTTTTTCCCTTTCCTTAGCTCTCATTCATACCCCTCAAGTTGGTTTTGTCCTGCACTTCTCATTAGGGTGAATGTCTGTGCTTTTCCCAAATGTTTCCTGGGCAGTTCAAGGTTTCCCTCATTTAAAACTTCTTCCACAGGCCCAGAAATTAGAGGGAAATGCTGGCCACTCTTGTCGAAAGCTTCCCTTCATACTAATTTTTATTACAGTGACTTTTAAAAAAATTTCAGCTTCTAGTGAATAAGTGAGATTGAATATGTATTATATTCTTCATTTCCTTCACAATCTTCCTTGTGTTGGAGTTAGACTGGCTCAGGACAGGGCGGACTTCAGAGCCATTGTACATAGAGTCACTATGAGTCTCAGGTGATGATTCAACAGCACATAACCACAAGAAAAAAATAGCTGTATGTTTTGAGTCAGTACTGTAAACTCACATTGGAAAAGGAGGAGGGTCAGAGAAAGAGAGGAAGAGCTTCAAGAAGCTGGATTGACACAGTGCCTGTAACAGTGGGCGTAGCAGACATTGTAAGGACGGTGCAGGGTAGAGCAGGACTCGGACCTGTTGTTCGCGGGGTCACCGTGAGTCATAGTCAGCTCAGTGACCACACCAAACTGCATCCACACCATCACGCTCGTGAAGGGTAGCCACTGTCCTGCTGTCTGGGGGGAGTGAATCGCTCTCAAGGAGCAATATTTCAAAGGATGTCCCCTCTGATTATTCCTTTCTCTCCACCTCTCTCTTCCTTTCCAAACTGATCCATGCCCTCTGCATTCTTCATTTACTATCTTTACGTTTTCTTTTTCTCTTTCTTAAACCATCTTTGGTGTATTTTTTTTTTTTTTTTACTCTCTGTGCCTGGGACTGGGCTGCGTACCTGGACTGTTGCTGTCGCGGTTGCTGATCTTTGCCAGCCTCCGTCTACCTTCTGCACCTCCCTCTCTGATCAGTGCCCCCACAGGAACTGCTTCTGTTGCCTCACCCCTGGGCAAAGAAGCCCACCGCCTCCCCATTGCCTAGGAGCAATGCAATGCATGGGTGTCTTCAGAACAGTTTCTGAAGGTACAAGAAGAAAAATCTCTTTGATTTTATCATTTAAAATATCTAGTTTTGTGCTTTTCAGTATGGGCATGGTGATGACATGCCTAAGTGTGTTACATGTTTTAGGGGTGCATGACAGAGGGGGTGTGTACTGACACAGGTACATAATCAAAGCTTGGAAATGTCTGGCCTATAGAGAAAGTCTGCCCCCACTGAGTGTTCTAATGTTTTGAAGGCTGTTCTCAAGCCTATCTTTTCCACATCTATTTATTCTGGCTGATGAGCTCTGCTTCAAGTAAACGGTTTTCTTCATTATCCCCTACCCAGATTTTATTTTCTTCTCTCCAGGAGTTTTGTTCATACCATCCCTACTTGTCTGGAATGTTCTCCCTCTTATTTTTTTTTTGTTTTATCTAAAAACATAATTGTGCTACCAGATTCTTCTCACCCCCCATCTCTCCACAAGGGCGCCCACTCCAGCCCACTCCTCTGAAATCCCACAGTCTGCGGTGTCAGGCCCATTCATCCCTGCACGTGCTCCATGAGCTCTTACGTGGCCTCGCGACATCATTGGCTGTAATATCTTCCTGGTTAACTCTTCATTTGCAGCTTATTTCCTCCACTAAGTGATAAGTTGTATAGTACATTCTATTCTAATAGAGGAAGTAGAAAACAATTAGAAGTATACAGTTAGAAGCCTCTGTTAGAAGTCTTTTACACTCAACAGATTCTTAGTAAGCACTTGTTTCCGAAAGTCTGTATTAGTTAATATTTTGAGATCTATGAACTCTGCCCTGTTGCGAGACCCCTGTGGGCTCCTAGTTTGTGTGATCTAGCTGTTGAACTTGTGAATGCAGACGTTAAGAAATCACATAAGAGTGCATTTCCCAGAGAAGAGGGACTGTGGAGATGGAGTCAGAGTTGATTTGTCGAGAAAAAAAAAACCCCAAAGCTCACTGCTGTGGAGTCACTTCTGAAGGTGGAGACCACCATATGTCACAGAATAGAACTGTCCTACAGGGTTTCCTTTCCTGTGATCCTAACAGAAACAAACCACAAGGCCTTTCTTCTGGGCTACCAGTGGTTGGTTTCAAACTTCCAGTCCAGGGCAAACTGTGTACAACCAAGCTGGCCTGGCCCAGTGTGCTTATAACACGCTCTTAGCAAATGCCTGTTGAGTGGATGCTGTTTCTGTAGTGAGCTTACCAAAATAAGGAATGTGGCTGCTGCTTCCCCCAATAACCTGCGGTGAGTCTAGCAGACCTACTGTGAGCCTTAGAACTAGAGAGATTTATTCGGCTTAACATATAAAACCAAGCCTCCATTATCGAACGGATTAAGAAAGCAGTGGTTTGCTTTCTCAGCATTTTTTCAGCAAACTGTGACTTTCTGTCCTTTCCTCCCTCCATATTCACTTTCACCCACCGTAGGGTCGCGATGGAGCAATGGTAGGTGGTTGTTTCTCAGTCATATTTGAGAGTGCCGAATTGCATTTTCACCTTCAGATCTATAGTCCTCTTGCTCTTTGGCTCTTTATCTTAGAAAGTAGAGTCTAGAGCTGCCCATAAAAGTTCTGCAATTTTTATTTGACTGTAAATACAACAGCTGCCAAAACAGACAGTGTAATCACCGACTGGGTTAATGAAAGTACAGGGTGTTGATTGAAGGGAGTCATAATCTCATTGTCCTCAAAGCTATTCAGACCACACCTGTCATGAGTAGTGTGGGAGTAATGTGTTGAGTTTTGAACCCTACATTCTGAAATGTTCTTGAATGAGCTTGAAAGGGCCCAGAGGTGGTAACCAGTACCATGTGACTCATTGCATTTGAAGGAATGTTTGAAGAAACAGAGATTAAGTATGGAGGGAGGTTGGGAGAGGGAAGGTGTGTGAGAACTGTCATCCATTAATCAAAATATGGCTAGCTGTCTAGTCCCTGGGAAGGAAGGGTGTGTCTGCCTCTTTGTTGCTCAGAGGGTGGAGCCTACATCTGTGGGTAGTGGCTACCTTGTACAGTGCAAGGAAGAATTAACCAGGTCCTTTCTATTTAATATGGGGCTCTGGTGATGAAGCATATAGTACGCTAGACTGCTGATCAAAACCGTCAGCAGGTGAAATCCACCAGCTACAGGAGAAACATGGACAGTCTCCTCTTGTAAAGGTTTACGGAGTTGGAAACTCAATGATTTAGAATCAAGTTGCAGTGTGATTTGTTCGAGTTTGACTTTTTTCCCATTTTATGGGAATAAATGGGCGTGCTTAGACTTTTGTCTAGATCTTGGCCACTTTGTGGGTACTTTATTGGTTGTTCAAGTGATGATGCACTATTTTCACCTTATCCTGGTGAATAAAATATGTATATCATTAAAAAAAAAAAAAAAGAACTCAGACCTAGCAAGTTTCTTACTATGAACTGATAAGTAAGCATGTTGCAGCTCCAGTGGGCTCCCCTGTGCCCCAAAGCTGCCCTTGGTGCTTTATAATCACTGGCGGTATTTTTATACCAACAATTCTGCCCCGGGGAGTTATGATGTCTGTTGCTCTAGAGCTGCTACTGGGGTACACAGTATGTTCGTCGGACCACCTGCAGTACAGAGATGGGCCCAGGAGACCCCTCCAAACCTCCTTTACTGATCCTTCCTAGATATTAAGGAGCCACTGGATACTCCTGTGTGTTGACTTTTGTCTTCGAAGTTCTACTAAGAGAGGATGGCCATCCATCCCTCCAACCCCCTAGCTGGCATTCTGGTTCTCATTTTTTTTATAAAGATATTCTCTTCGATGCTAAGCAAAGAATAAAGATTTCTGCCTTTCCTCTGTGCTTTTTATTATTTCCATTGTGATTTGAATGACAGATTACAGAGATAGCGGTTTTTCATTTATCCGTTTATGCAGATGTATTCCTCCATTCCCTCTCCGACTTCATTCTACATATCTTGTTCCAAACTGTAACCTGTGTGCTGTGTGTGTGTGTACCGTCAAATTGGATCTGACTAGTACTGGAGGAGATTGCCCCTCCTTCTCCAGCAGAGCATCTGGTGGATTCAGACCACGTACGCTGGGATTGCAGTACAGCTTCTTACCACTAGGCCACCGGAGCTCCCTAACCTATGTGCTTTTCAATGAGCTTTTTGTAGACTTGGAGACTGCCCAGTGGTGGTGGAGTGTGTGTAATCAAAGACCTAGATTTTCATCTTGACTCTGCTGCTTGCTGAGCCCTGGGCAAATTACTCAGCCATCCTAAGCCCCTGTTTCATCTAATTTATTAAGATTATAGTGTTAACTGAGTTGGTACAAATGTGCTTTATAAACCGATGAGTAAGCATGTTACAAATGTCAGCTCCTAGCTGCCTCGTCTACACTGTGACAGGCAGGGATCCCTATCATCTTTTATCTCCCCTAATCTAGCCTAGTGCTCTTGTTGTTGTTAGGTACTGTCAAGTCAAGTATGACTCCTAGTGACCCTAGGAACGACAGATCTGAACCATGTGCTATCCCGCTCCGTCCTCACAATCTCTGAGTCACTCGAGCCCATTGCACCAGTCGCTGTGTTAGTCCACCTGGCTAAGGGTCTTCCTGCCTTTCACTGACCCTCCACCTTCCCAAGCATGATGTCCCTCTCCAAGGAACAGCCTTTCCTAACAACATGCCCAAAATATGTGGGACAAAGCTTTGCCACCTTTTCCTCCAAAGAGCTCTGACTGCACCTTCACCACAACATGTATGTTTGAGGTTGGGACAGTCCAGGAGATATTTGGTACTTTTCTCCACACACCCCCACACCTCCCAGTTCAAAGGCATCAATTCTGCTGCCATTCTTAATCATTGTCCAGCTCTCAACAGCATAGCAAGTGATTGAAAAGGCCATGACCTGAATCAGGGGCACCTTAGTCCTCAGACTCACATAATTGCTTCTCAATAATTTGGAGAGGTCCCTGACTGTAGCCAGATGCTGGACACATGGAAAGAGTATTTGTCAGATGAATGGTTGGGAGACTGTTACAAGGCAATCATTTAGCATCTTTTATGATTTGGTTTTATTCCTCATGTGAGAATCTACTGTGTCTCTGAACTGAAGCCCCAGGATTTCACCAGACACATGAAAAATTGACTGTTGAGGAAGAAAGGCCATTCCTGGGCTGAGAATGGTGCCAGTGGGCTCCCAGCTAATAACCCCCTCCCTGCCTTAAGGGAAAGGGCTGGCCAAGGCTCAGCCCTTGTTTGATCTACCTGGTAACGTGGCCTCCTGAGAATGTGCCCTACCTGCTGCAACAAGACTTCCAACCCTCTGTTTCTCCTGATTTGATAGCATTCCTCACCCAAGGCCAGCCTGTGGGCCACAGGGTTAAGGCCAAGCTGCACCTCAAGGCCAGGCTGCACCGTGAGGTGCCTCATTCTCTTTAGGTGACTCAGCTTGTTCTCTCAATGGCAGGGTGGGGTGAGTGGAAGATCAATGTCCAGAAGGAGGAAGACAATGGTCCCATTATATCCCTGTGGACATATGTGTATTTAGGACCTGAGTTTCTCTTTAGAAAAGATTCCTTAGAGCTCTTGTCAGAATAGAAACATCTAGATTTTCACCAGTAACTTTTTAACCCGAAGTCTCAAACCCAAAATAACATTTGCCTAGAAAAATCCAAACTCTTCCCTCCACACTTCCCCCACTGTTGTTTCCTTCTCTCCACAAACAAACAAACAAACCCCTAAATTCGCTGCTATCAAGTAAACTCCCCCCACCCCCCTTGAGACTACACTCAATTTCCCTGGTGAAGAATTGGATCTAATGCTTTCTTGTACATAAAATATGACACAAATTTTTAATAAAAAAGGAATGGGAACTAAGAGGTGACTGATACAGTGGGTGATATCAGGCAGTAAATTTCACTTTTTTTTTTGGTCTTGTCTGACGATTCCTAATAGTGCCTC
>NW_006399782.1:5321142-5395667 GCF_000299155.1 Elephantulus edwardii | reverse complement strand
TATTTGTCCTTTTGTGACTGAGATACTTCACTCAGCATAATGTCCTCCAGAGTCACCCATTTTGAATAATATTGCATGAGTTCCTTGTTTTTCAATGCAGTGTAGTATTCCATTGTATGAATATACCACGGCTTCTCTACCCATTTGTTTGTTGATGGACACTTAGGTTGTTTCCAACTCCTTACTATTGTGAACAAAGCTACAATAAACATGGGTGTGCATATATCTGCTTGGAGGGCGGTTATGGTCTCTTTGGGGTATATTCCCAGTAGTGGAATTGTTGGGTCAAATGGTATCTCTATTTGCAACTTTTTTAGAAAGCACAATACCGCCTTCCACAGGGGTTGCACCATTTTACACTCCCACCAACAGTGAATGGTTTCCAGTTTCTCCACAACCTCGCCAGCATTTGTTGCTTGCTGTTCTGTTATATTTTGCTATTCTTACTGGGGTGAGATGATATCTCATAATTGCTTTGATTTGCATCTCCCTTAGAGCTAGGGATTTTTAACATTTCTTCATGTGCTTGTTAGCCATCTGAATGTCTTCTTCGGTGAAGTGTCTCTTCATATCCTGTGCCCATTTTTCTATTAGATTATTTCCCTTTATCTTGTTATGGTACCCAAGTATTTTATAAATTCTGGATATAAGTCCCTTATCTAATGTCATTACCAAATATTTTTTCCCAATCGATGGCTTCCCTTTTTACCCTGTTGGAGAAGTTTTTGGATGTGCATAGGGATTTGATTCTTAGAAGATCCCATTTATCTACTTTATCTTCTCATGTTTGTAGGTTTTAATATTATTTTTTTAAAAAAGAAAGGCAGGAAAAAATAAATTGAAAAGCTATGCTGCTGTGTCTGGGTCAATCCATCTGGTTAAGGGTCTTCTTCTCTTTTGCCATCCCTTCACCTCTCCATACATGATATCCTTCTCCAAGGAATGGCCTCTCCTAGGATGAGGCTTCGCCATCTTTGCCTCCAAAGAGCACTCTGGCTGTACTTTCTTCAAGATATATTTGTTTGTACTTCTGGCCGTCCATGGATGTACAGTGCTCTTCTCCAGCACCACAGCTCAAAGGCATTTACATTACATCATAGTCTATTAAAAGAGCCGTGGTAATGTAGTGTGTCATGAATTGGGCTGTTTATTAAAAGGCTGCTATTCGAATCCACCAGCTGCTCTACAGAAGGCCGAGGCAGTCTCCTTCTGTACAGATTTACAGTTCACAAGTCCAGTGAAGGACTGCCATTAGATAATTGACTCAAGGGTTTGGTTTGGGAGTCTATGAAGTGTGCAATGGCATTATGAGAGATTTTAAACAGGATGAGAATGACCAAAAATGGGACACACAGACACATCGTGATGACATGCTGCTGGAGAAAGGGTGCCCACAGACTTGACTTGCTCAAATGCAAGGTTACCACAAAATGACAATTTGTAGAAAACATAATCTGTGTGAAACACAGAATAGTGAGGGAAGCAACACCTGAACACACATGGGTAACAGAGTCGCTCAGGTGAGCACATTATTTTAAATGGACATAGTTCCACTAGATCTGTGATCACATGGCCCTTAAAATTCCCTTCCTCTGCTCTCACTTGATGGGAGAAGCGGCACATGCACTGAGTATTGGGAAAAGAAAAGAAAGTGCTGAGGTACATGAATGGGGAGCATTCTGTGCAGGGGCAGCACTGTGAACTGAGGATGGAGGGGCAGCCTAGGAAGTTGCACATTGCTTGGTGTCAGTAGACTATTATGGGGTGCGTGTGTGGGGGCACTGACGGCACAGTGGTTAGGCACTGGATCACTAATCAAAGGGTCAGCGGTTTGGTCTCACCAGTTACTCAGTGTGGAAACATGCAAGAGTCTGCACCTGTAGAGACTTATAGTTGGAAACCCACAGGCAGCTCTACTGTATCCTATGGGTTTGCTGGGAATCAGAATCAACTTGACGGCAATGAGGTTTGGGTTTCGGCGCACTGAGAGGGTAGCCAGCGTCTGTGTCATGTGAGTAGATGCTAGATGTGAAAGATGTGAGGAGCAGAAACAGATAACCCTACAGGGGAGTGTAGAAACCATGCCACAGGTAGCTATGAATGCAGCATGAAGGGACAGAAACTTCACCTTCTCCGGCCAGTCAATGATAACCAGTGGGAAGGTTTTAAGAAGGGACGGAGCATGGCTGAATTTAAGTTTTAGAAAGATCAGTCTTAGTATTCCAAAGAGCACTTCATGACTTGGGAAAGCATTTCTGATATGATTGCATTGTTGTTGTTGTGTACCACTGAGTTGGAATCAGTTCATAGCTGACCCGCCAGTGGGCTTTCGGAGACAGTAAATCTCACGGAAGGAGACTGCCCATCTTTCTTCTGTGGAGCAGCTGGTGTATTTGAGATTTCAGAAGCTTCTCATCACTAGGCCATAGAGGAAAAGAAAAATAGAGCTTAAAATTAGATAGATACTGTTTATTAAGCTTGCATATGTTGTATGTGCTGTTGAACTGACTATGCTGGAATAATGGCCATATGAACAACAGATTTGAACCTTGCCCTGTCCTAAGCCAATCTCACCACCTCTAACACACTGACCCCACTGCTACAGTGACTCTGTCAATCCATCTCGTCCTGTCCTGCACCAACCTTTCACCACTGCAAGCATGATGTCCTTCTCCAAGGACTGGCTCCTGCCGGCAACATGCCCAAAGCATGTGAGACGGACCTTCAAAATCCTTGCCTCCCAAAATCCACCCGCGTTTCACCCTCTCCAGGACAGACCTGTTTGTCCTCTTGGCGTTCTGTCATCCTTTCAATGCTCTTGTTTAGCACGACAGCTCAAAGGCATCAATTCATCTGTCATCCTTAGTCACTGTCCAGTTTTCTAGTCATAGCAAGAAACAGAAGAGCATGGCCTAGATCAGGTGCACCTTAGTTCTAGACTGACATTATTTTAAAAATGATCCAGAAGAAAATACACCAATATTTCAATAATAATTGCTTAGATGATGGTGACATGAGTTCTGCTGTTAGATGCCATAAAGTCAACTACCACTCAAGTGACCCCAGGAACAACATGAACGCAGGATGGGACAGGCATCTGTTAATCATAGGTTAACTCTGAGTCATACTCAACTAGATAGCACCTAACAGCAACAACAAGTAAAAAAAAGATGTAAGTGCCTTTACTGTGATACTTGTTTTATTGAGATGCTCTGGAACCGAGCTCACAAATAGCTCTGTGCTATTTCAGTATTAGAATCCTGTTTGCATTTCTGTCCCCTCGCCATTGTCTACTGAGATTTCCTCGGCCCTGCTGGGATAGGGCTGACAGAACCCACCGTCATCAGCCAGCCGCCACTGTCTGTTTACCCCAGGAACATCCCAGATAACTGTAACTTGTTGCCCTTGATAGGAGGAGGAGCCCTGGTGCTTAAGCTCTTGGCTGTTAAGCAGAGAAACAGCCAGGTGGTGATCCAAACCTGCTTAGGGAGCTCTGGTGGCCTAGAGGTAAGAAACTGCACTGCAATCCCAAAAGCACATGGTTTGAATCCACCAGGTGCTCCACGGGAGAAGAGTGGACAATCCCTTCCTGTGCTATTTACTGTCAGGAATGGGAGAGTCAGCTGTGGGTCGGTTCCAACTCAACAGTATGTAACAACAACAGCCACTGCTCCACAAGAGAAAGAGATGGCATTCTGGTTTGTAAAGCAAGTCTACTCAGCCTTATAAAGTCACTGTGGACTGGAATTGAATTGATAGCAGTGCATTTGGTTTGATCCCTGATTGGAATGCAGGATCCCAACGCTAGCAGGAGTAGTAGTCAGGTCCTGAGAGAAAATCATTCTTGATTTATTCAGAGCGTTTTTCGCCAGCCTTGTTATTTGAAGCAGATTGCCCAGCATCATGTAGGCAGGCTCTTTGTGTCCTTCTTCTTCATCTCTCAACGCCCCTGCCCTCCTCCTCCCACCATGAAAATAATGTAGGCTTGTTGCTCATAGAACAGGTCAGACAGAAGGAGATGGTGCTAATTTCCACTTTGGACTCCTCTGATGCCCTTCATTCTCTCCAACAGTTTGGTGTGGACTACTCAGGGCTGGATTGTCCATAGGCAGCTGTGTGGACAGAAGTATCAGCTGCCTTCCTTGGCCTGGAGGTCGCCATCAAGTCAGCCAGAAAGATGCTGAACAAAGGCTGTAATAGACCGTGAGGACAGGGGCAGGGGAAGTGAAAGGTCTATAATCAGATCAATCTCCAGCTGGGTCCATCCGCCTGGGAGCCTGTCTGTGACAGTGGCACCGAGGGACATGCTGGAAGGCCTGCCTGTCCAGCGGGTTCCAAGCCTCAGCACCAGACTCCCTCATTTCCTTAATAGCAGGTTGCAGATCCTGTGCCGATAAATTTAGCTAAACCCTTCTTGACCTTTTTTGTATTTTTAGCCTATACACTTCTCTGGATACTAACTTCCATGGTGGGTTACTTGTTTTGTAAAATACCTTTATGTCGAGTTAAAAGAAGTATTCTCTCTCTCAAGATTGAAGGCTCTATCCTCCTCATTCTAGCCTCTAAGGTTGATAACAAATCTTGTTGGGCCTGTGGCACATTTTGTGGATTTGGGGGTAGAAGGTTGATATTTTTTCTTAGATTTCAGTTTTTCAGATTCAAGTCTTTTCTCTGTCCACCTGTTCTCATGTAATGGCCCATATAGCACCTCATTTGCTTATTATTTTCTTTTTCTGGCTTTCACTTATGCTACCTAATTTTTTTTGAAGCCCAGTGGTTAAGATCACTTGTGGCAGCCATCTATACCAAGTACAGATGTTTTAAGACCAGGCTGGAGCCTTTTGGATGACACTCTTAAAAATTAAAAAAAAAAAAAAACTAACACAGTTTTTAACATTGGAGCCAATGGCTTCAAAGCTAACCATCACAGCCTCTCCTTTGGTCATCGAGGCTGGTAGTCACTGGAAAAGCCTATGACTGTCGTTAGCATTTGTCCCCATCTCCTTGTCCCACAGTTGCCTTGCTTGACCTTGATCTCAGTTCCTACTGTTTTTCCACATTCTTTCTGTCAACTTATTAAGAAAATACTCGGTGTCACTCGGTCTCCTTCCACAACCTTTGCAAAAGTGGTAAGACTTAGAATACCCTTATGGCTGACAGTGTCGTCCATGGGCATAATAATTTGACTCGACCACTATAGGGCATTTTT
Source organism: Elephantulus edwardii (assembly GCF_000299155.1). Taxonomy (NCBI): domain Eukaryota; kingdom Metazoa; phylum Chordata; class Mammalia; order Macroscelidea; family Macroscelididae; genus Elephantulus; species Elephantulus edwardii. Next base: position 5,390,458 of record NW_006399782.1, on the reverse strand, counting down.
AACTTTTCAAAGACATCTTACAACTGTCATCTTCGTCTCCTTAAAAATCTGTTGAGGGATCTCATTTAAAAATTGAGAAAAACTGAAATGGAACCATTTTAGTTGTCTTTTGTAAAATCACTCGGGCTGGGATTAAAATTTGGCATCCTTTTCCTGGAATACCATACTAATAGTCCCTTTACGTTGCTTTCTCAGTCTTAAAGGTGTTTAGTTAAAAGAAAAGGATTAATAAATGAACCAGAAAACCTCCAATAAATAACCTCCCCAAATGTGTTTTCACCAAAGTCTGAATCCATTGACTTTTACCTAAATTTCATTCATTTCTTCAGAAGCCTTGTACGTGACTTAACAAAATATGATTTTCCAGTTACTTCTCCTATGACTGTCCTCCCTTTACCAATACCCATTGAATGATCCTACAATTGATCCTCTATGCAGACAGTGTGTGTGGTGTAGAACTGAAGCAATTCACTGTCCCTCTGTAGCTCTTCCCCAGAGATAAGCCCATCTGACTCATTATGTCTTGGAAATTGGTGGCACGTCGATACCAAGTTTATCTTGATACCTGAGACACTGCAGCCCTGGGCTGTCTGCTGCAGGGAAGTGGGAATCTCTAGTCACATTGGGGTTCCCTCAGAGCCACCTGGAGTACTGACGTTTCAAGCTGGCTGTGGCCTGGTGGGGGGAGGGGGACAAGAGACCTCCCAGACAGCTTTTCAGTGTCTGTATGTCTAAAGCTGTTTATTCTCTTTGCAGAGTCTAGAGGAAGGCTCCTACCGGGGGAGCTTGAAAGATCCCACAGGCTGTCTGAATGAGGCAATGACCCCTCCCACACCCCCCAGAAACCTGGAAGAAGAACAGAAAGCCAAGGCCCTGAGAGGCAGGATGTAAGTGGTTCCCTAAGTCTCAGTGTGGTTCCATCTATATGGTGGCCAGCGAGCAGGGCTGGGGTGTGTGATGGGAGAACTGAACAGGGACACACACACACATGGTGCATGGATGGACTCCAGTTAACAGGGGACCTAGACCTGTGCTGTGTCTTACTGAGAAACAATAAGTCACTTTGTCACTGACTTTTAGACTCAAGTGTACTCTGTGGGGTAGCAGCTGATACTGACGAAGTGTGATCAGGCTCATCAGGCATTTAAAACAAGCTGCTAAAAGGAAAACCACAAAGCGGAGGACCTGTGGGACTGTCCTTATGGGTCTGTAGCATCTGAGGCTCCCTAACTGGGGCTGAAATTTTGAGAGGAGTCACCTGAGGAAAGACTGCACCAATTGTGGGAGAGTGCTACCTGCGAAGAGGCAGCCAAACCTTTTGTGCCACCAGGCCAGGCGCCATCTCTTTTCCTCCTCTGAACATTGCCATTTTTGCATGTCTTGGTTTAGCTCCAAGAGAACCTTTCCTGTAATTTGTATGTTGGTTTTTGGTTGGTTGGGGTTTTTTGTTTGTGTTTTGTTTTGTTTTGGTATTTTACTAGTTGGTAATAGGTTCAAAAGATTTTCAAAGGCCTGCTATTTAAGAAGTAAATGGTCAATCCTTCTTCCTAGTCTGTCTTGATCTGAGAGCTAAAACCTGTCTGCCATGACCCCTCTGGTCATTTGACACACTGGTGGTACAGCTTTGGCATCATAGCACACAGAAATTGTCTCAGCACAGTCAACTGACAGACAAGTGCTAGACTAATTAGAACAATGGCAAATAAGCAAAAATACAGACACTAGAGTATCTGACAAAGTAATTAGCAATATGCAAATCAGTCCCCTAAAATAGCAAACTGACAGGTAGTAAGTCTGCAGACAAGGACCTCTCCAAATCACTAAAAAGCAGTGATGTTTGCTTGAGGCCTAACGTGCATCTGATTCAGACCATGGTCTTTTCAATCACTTGCTATTTATTCGAGAGCTGGAGAGTGAATAAGCATGACAGAAAGAAAATATCTGAACTGTAGTGTTTGAGGAGAGTACTGAATGTTCCATAGATTGCACAAGAATAAATAAATATGTCTCGAAGAAGATGAACCCAGCTAGCTCCTTGGAAGCAAGGATAGTGAAGCTTCATCTCGCACACTTTGGGCATGTTGCTAAGAGAGGCTATTTATCATGCTGGTAAAGATAGAGGGACAGTGAAGGAGAGGAAGACCTTTTTTTTCAATGAGATTGATTGACAGAGTAGCTGCAACAATGGACTTGAGTGTGTCAGAGATTGTAAGGTTGGCTGGCATAGGACAGAACAGTGTTCCTATCTGTTGTTCATAGGGTCGCTATAGGTCATACCCAACTCAGTGGCACCTGCCCAAAACAGTTGATGTTTAAATACAATTCAGATTACTAACCATTTCACCAAAGAGATTTATAGCAAGCAAGGCTTGAGTTATTGACCTTGATGTAAAGTCAGCTTTCTTTTATTTGAGGTGATCAACTTGATAAAGGACACTGCTAATATAAAGCCACAACTCTCTTATATTATAGTTTTGTCATTTAGAGTTTGGCTCTGCTTTAGAAGCAGAGTTTCTGAGTTTGGTCAAAGCTCAGGATTTAAGGGATTGTAAGCTTCAGTGACAGGTGGGTAGGCCTGGCATGGAGGGTCCCTCCTTGCTGTTTATAATGGTCTAGACTTCACCCTGAAAGTCATCACTCTTTTAGTTTGATAAGAGACATGAAGATGAGCAAAATGAGTCAGAACGTCATGTAATATTGTAAGTAGGCTGAGTGTACATTAAAGACTTCATTAACTGGGAAGCAAAGCTGGAAACATCACAGTCAGGGCCTGGTTCAGAGCAGGGCTCTGCCTTCATCGTGTCAGGTGAGCAAATACACGTAAACTCTCACAGTCCTTGTTGACCTCCTTCCACCATGGAGTGCCAACAGAACAAACAAATAGGTCTTAGAAAAAGTTCAGCCAGGGTGCTCTTGAGAAACAAAGAGAGTGAAGCTTCATCTAGTGTATTTTGAGCTTGTTAAGAGAGGCCAGTCCATGGAGAAGCACATCATGCTTGGAAAGGTGGAAGGCTAGTGTGTTAAGTTAGTGAACTTAAGGAAGGAATCAGAGAGAACCAGAGAAGCTTAACACAGCTTTATTAAAGGGAGGAGAGGCGGAATAGGGAAGCCCCCAGGTAAGGTTCTTCGTTCTGGAGATGCAGAATGAGAAAGTCACAGCTTGAACTTATTGGGGAGGGTTTTTATAACAGAGTCTTCAGGGAAGGAGGAGAGTTACATTCCTCAGTGGTTTGCCTGTTAGCTCAGCCAGGCAGCCAAGGCCATTTGCTCTTCCTATCAGCATTTGAATTCTTCATTCTCCCCCCTTGGTCCCCTAGTCCAGGCCTAACATGGTGAAAGAGAGGGGAAACCCTTGACAAGATGGATTGCCATGGTGACCATAACAGTGGGGTCAAGTATATCAGAGATGGTGAGGACGGCACAGGATCAGGTAAAATGTAGATAAATTGCTCCTAGGGTCACTGTGAATCCTAGTCAACTCCAGGGTACCTAACAACAGCACCTTTAAGAGTACTAAGGGAGAATCACAAGGAAGCTGGTGAATGGATTCTAACTCAGTCACCCTCGAGGAGAGAGTGGGCCTGCCTGCTCCATAGGGTTCGCACGGATGTAACCTGTACTAATGCATACTACCACATCTTCCTTTCTGGAGGGTCTTGTGGGATAGAACTGCCAACCTTTTAGTTAGCAGCCAAACACTTTAACCTCTGCACCACAAGGGCAATGACTAGAATAGAGGTAGACAAATACTATCCCCAAAGGGAAATTTTCTGAGACTTGAACAACACAGATTCTCCTCAGCAGCTCTGATTATTTTATGGGTGAGCCAGGGTTGGAGCTGTTGCTCTGGTCCTCTGTCAAACCCAAACACAGCTAAAATCAGGGAGGCCAAAGGCACAGACTGACCTTTGGGGTAGCAGCTAAACCCAAGTCCACTGCCACTGCATCGGGTCTGACTCCTAGCAACCTTCTGGGACAGAGTAGGATTACCCTGCAGGCTTTCTAAGCCTATCAAGCTTTATGGAAGCAGACTTCTTAGACTTTCTCATGTGGAGTAGAGTGGTTGGTGGGTTGAATCACTGATACTTGGATAACAGGCAAATGCTTTAACAAACAGGCCACCCGTGCTCATTAGATAGCAGGTCTTAGCAGAACATGTTCCTACTCTGGTCACATAGGTTGAGCAGCCTATAAACACCTACAGCCTCGCTGCTGTTGAGTCAGAACCGACTCCCAGTTGACCCTCCAGCAGGCTTTCGGAGGCTGTCAATCGCACAGGATGGCACTGTGCATCTTATTCCCAAGTAGCTGCTGGTGGATTCAAACTGACAGAGAGGCTTCCCTTTTGAGCTAACACTACAGCAGTCCATAGACTATGACTCCAGAAGCTGGGGGTGGGAAAACATAAAGCAGAAGAAGGGGCCTTGGGAAATGAAAGAGGCCATATTACAGTTTTAAATGGGTTCAACGTTGCCCCAAACCAAAAGGAGGTGAAGAATTAGGCATGGGGTAGATTGTGCTTAACAGAGCAAACAGCAGGTGCAAATACCCTGAGGCAGTGCCTGTGGGACACCAGCCGTTTTCTCCCCCTGTGGAGGCTAGACAGGAGAAGGTCTAAACCATCGCTGACAGAATTTTTGTTGGACCAAGAATGACATTTAGTTTATAAACAACTTTTACTCCTAAGAACTAGTCAGTGTCCTCCTTGGAGGCAAGGTTAGCGAAGCCGCATCTCATGTACTTTGAGTATGTTGCTAGGAGAGGTTATTCTTTGGAAAATGACATCTTGCTCAGAAAGGTCATTGAAAGGTGATGGAAAGGTCATTTAAAGGGCATCACGCTTGGAAAGACAAAGGGTCAGAGAAAGAGAGAAAGACCTTCAACAAGATGGATTGACTAGTGACTGTAACAGTGGCTCAAGTGTGTCACAGAGTGTGAGGATGGCACAGGATAGGACAGGTTGTTCATAGGGTCACTGTGAATCATACTCGACTCAATGGCACCACCACCACCATGCAAAAATCCCTTTGTTAACTACTTAATTTATTTGGCAATTAAACATGCATTGTCTTGACGTGTATAATTCAGATCTTTCAAGCAGTTTTTCAGAGTATCATTTCATGTATCACTAACTTGTTAAGTACTTCATCCTTCCTTCAAGGGAAGAAACCTAGAGCCCTAGCTCTAGTACGACCCTCCTGCTTTAGAGGCTGAAGTAAATGCCTTCGGCAGCCCTCGATGGGTCAGCAAACCATAGGATAAAAATACCTCCAGACACAAAGCTGGATGTAATCTCCAAGGCCTATAATTCCCACTCCAACTTCCCTGTGGGCTTGCTTTTACCACTTTCCCCCACAATAACTTGGACTATGTTAAAGATATGTTTAAATGCTTTTATTTGGCCTTGCCAGTTCCTTCCTGTGGCCTAAAACACGTGATTGTCTGGATGAGAGCGGGGAGTGGGCTGGAAGTGCCGGGCATGCTGATAAAGAAGCCACTGCCTCTGCTCCCTCCCACTGCCCTCAGACTCCAGAGCTGCACATCTGGCAGTTGCACTGTGCTGGAGAGAACAAGAATTTCAGACTAAAAAATAATAATAATCATTTCAAATTAATTGCTTTCTGGCTTCAAAATGGCTGTAGCTCCTTTGCTGGGGCCCCCTTTGACATCTCGGAATTTTATCACTCTGCTTCGTGGGCCAAAAACTCACTTGGTATGGCTGTGGGCAAGCCTCTTTCAAATTTATATCATCTGTCAGATGATGTTAAGCCACACAGTACCTTGTCCCATGCACAGCTGTAACACTGCATTTTGTACTTCACAGAAAAAAATAAAGCATGTTTGGGCTTGAGGCCTCAGGGACTCCAGAAGACCAGTCCATGTAGTTGTCCAGGGAGCTCTGGTGGCCTCGTGGTAAGAAGCTGCACTGCAATCCCAAAGACACACGGTTCAAATCCACCAACTACTCCACTGAAGAAAGATGAGCTCTCTCCTTCTGTGCGATTTACTGCCTCTGAAACCAGCTACAGGGTTAGCTATGGGTCAGTTCCAACTCAAAGGTACTCAATCAGCGACAACACTAGACTACAGGAAGTGTATGGAGTCTTACACTGTTGAGTTCAAATCCCGGCTCTGCCATTCTTTTAGCAATCTTTGGCAAGTTACCTAGTTTCTACCTCAGTATTTTCATCCATATAAAATAGGGCTTACAATATGTACCTTGTTTCATGCATGAGAAAACCCAGGTAAAGAAACTGGCACATAATAAATGCTCTAAGAAGGAGGAATTGTTGACAAGGAGGAAACAGAAAGCAAGTGTCCTTGTAGCTGGTAAATCCTGAGCTGGGAGGAGGGTGGGCTGCCCCGCACTGCATTCCAAGTTGTGATTACAGATGTCTGCACTTAATCTTTCTGGCCCTGACTGGGGATTTTCCATGTCAGTCACCATGGATACCTGTTTGAATAATTGCAGCTTCTCTATTTTAAAAAGCTTCACTTGATTCTGTTGCCTCAGGGCCTTAAAGGTTAGTTATCAAACAGATGATGCCTCTTCCTGTTCACAGAAGAATGGAACCAAAACGAAGGAAAAATCTGTTGATGCCTTGAATTCAAAACATTCATAGCTTAGTTTTGTCAAAGCAGTTGTTGACTTCATTCTTCCCTCTTAGTATATGACTTTTCAGTCTCAAGTGAGGGGGCAAAGCATAAAGAATAGGAAAGAATGCTGAGTGTGAACTTCCTTCTCTGTGCCCTCTGGAGAAAGTTCCCCCTCAGTACCTTCAGCTCTTGCAAGTTTTTCAGTGCCATCAAGTTGAGTATGACACATAGCAACCTATGAACCATGGGTTTGAACCTTGCCAGACCCTGCGCCATTCTCACCAGCCTTGATACACTCGAGGCCCTCGTTACCATCAGGATTTCAATCCTTCTTGTTGTGGGTCTCATCTCTCTCTGACCCTCCACTTTTCCCAGCATGATGTCTTTTTCTAAGGCCAGGCACCTCCTGACAACATGCCCAAAGTATGAGAGACAAAATTTCACCCCAGGAAGCACATTTCTCAGGGGTATGAAACGTGGATGCTAGGCTTTGAGTCTTTTGTTGCTACTGACATAAAGAAAGATATGAAAATATCTTTCCTGGGACTGACGTGTGAAAATTCATTGTGAAACATATAGATGATCTAAATGCCTACTACTTGGTGAAAGGACACAATGTGGTGTTTATATACAATGAAATATTTTTTGTCAATGAAATGGAATAACAGTGTTGACGCCTATTACAACATGGAAGATTCTTGAAAATAAGAAGTTAGAGACGCCAGTCACAAAAGGCTACGTATTTTATTATTCCATTTATATGAAATGTCCCAAATAAATGAATTTTTATAAATAGAACATACAGTAGTGGTTGCCTAGGCAGCTCTGCTGGCCTAGAGGTAAGGAGCTGTGTTGCCAACCCAGTGGCACGTGGTTTGAATCTACCAGTTGTTCCACAAGAAAAATATGGGCAATCTCCTCTTGTGCAATTTGCTGCCTCTGAACACTCTCTGGAAGGTGAGCAGTGAATTCGTTCTGACTGGAAGGCAATCAGCAACAAATAACAACAGGGCTGGAGAGAGACTTAAGGGCAGAGGACGGGATAGGAGAATAGCTAAAGGATATGGCTTCCTTCTAGTGGTGAAAAAAATGTCTGTAATTGACTGGTGATGACTGTACCTCTGGGAATACACTAAAAACCATTGAATTATGCGTTTTAAATGGGTGCATTGTATGGCCTGTGAATTATAGCTCATAAATGTGTTACCAAAAAATTGTGATGAGGAAACCTCACTATTCTTTACTTCCTGCTCAGGTTTGTCCTGAACGAGCTGGTGCAGACGGAAAAAGACTACGTCAAGGACCTGGGGATTGTGGTGGAGGTGAGGAGATGGTTCTGGCGGGTCTCCCAGCCCCTTGTGCTCACTCTCACTGACTATGTTTCATTCCACCCAGATATTTGCAGAAAGGGCAATATGAATCCTGATGGCGTCAAGTGGAGTATATAAATCATTTTCTTCTCCTTTTGAAATACTGTAAGATGTTAGACATTAGAGCCCAAGTGGGGCAGCGTTATGTGGAGTTACTTGATCAGAGTAGGGTCCAGTCCCCCTTGTCTTAGAGACTCAAGTTACTGTCTCCTTAGCTTTCCTTTGGGGTCTGATCACATGAACAGATATTCTTCAGGACTGAGGACCACCGTGGGCATGAAGCTGGACACCAACTAGAACCTTGAGGCTTAGACATTTCTTTAGATTTCAGGACAAGGAATATAGCTGCCGAAGGAAACACAAAGAAAACCCACTGCTAAGGTGATATTAGCACAGTCTACAGTTAACAGTGAACGTGAACAAAACAATGCACTCTCCACAGGGATTCAACGCAGGGCACTGAAACACTCTGATGAGAAAGACTAAGAAGAAAATGGATCATTTAGGCAGCTTAGAGCCCTCTTGTTAATCATAATTTTAAGTGAAGGAATAAAAAGTCTAAAAATTGAATGTCTAATGCCTCAGTCACTTGCCACTTCCTCAGAGTTGGCCAAAACATCACTATTCTGTGTGAAATCTGCTGAATTAGGTTTTATATTTGCTTATCTTGAACCTAGATAGATAGATTAACGTGGCTCAAAGAGAGCTTGAGTCCTAACATGTAGAAGTTATACTGGTATTCACGTGAGGGGCTAGATTAGGTAAAGGGGGCTACAGTCTCCACTTACAGCACAGCCTAGGAGGGCTTGGGAACCTGGGGGCTGGGAGACTACCCAGAAGTCAGAGTTTGGTGGTGTGACTATAAGACAAGCCACACAAGTACCGGGTGCCTAAGTGTTCTCATCCCTCAGATAAGGATAAATGCTTCCCCTACAACTCCAGAATTTTCATTTAAAGTGGAGATGTGGTTCTATAGGAGAGCACAGCAGTCCTCAAGCAGTGTAAATGGTTCACATGCTCAGTGGCTAATCAGAAGGTTTAGAATTAGAGTCAGTGCAGGGGAGCACTTTGGAGAAAAGGACTGGAGGTTTACTTCTGAAAAATGAGTTGACAAAACCCAGTGGAGCGCAGCTTTACACACACACACACACACACACACACACACAAACGGGGTTCCTGTATGTCAGAACTGACTCAATGGGAACTGATGAAGGTCTCCAGGCTAGCTATGTCTGTTATAATATTATTATTATATAATTAATATTACATATTATATAGAACTAAGAATTTATATTCTAATATAAAATTATGTATTATCATCATTATGCGCTCTGGTGGCCTAGTGGCAAGAAACTGCACTGCAATCTCAAAAGCACATAGTTTGAGGCCAGCAACTTTTCTGTGGGAGAAAGATAAGCTACCTTCTCCCATGCCATTAACTGCCTCTGAAGACCCACCAGGGGGTCAGCTGTGGGTTGGTTCTGACTCTACAGTACGCAACAACAACATTGTTATTATAAGATCTGCCTTTAAAAATATGACTAACTTCATAACAATGAAAGAGTTTTTATTTTTCTTTTCAAGAAAAAGAGTGAATTGGAGGGGGGAGGGAGTGGATAGGGAGAAAAGTGCAACAATGAATGACTGGAAACCCTAAGTCTCTATAAACTTTCATTAAAATGAATTTTAAAAAATTTAAAAATATGACTAATTTGGCAGGGAAAGACCATTTCTTCTTTGTTCTGCCTTCTTATGAGGTACAGAGACAAAGAAACAGACCCAGAATTTTATTTTTCTTTTCTTTTTCTTTTTGGAGAGGAGAGCGAACTGGTGGGGAGGGGTGGGCAGGGAGAAAAGTACAGCAATGAATGAATGGAAATCCAAAATCTCTGTAAATGTTTATTAAAGTTAATTTAAAAAAAGTTTTTTGTATCTTTCAATGAATAAATTCCTGTAAAGTTCGGTTTAATGGTGAGAAACTGTGACACATTTGCCCCCAGACTCTCCCAGAGAGTGAGAACTGTGGTGTGGGGCTTTCTCCTGAAAATACTGTCTTAACTATTGCCCTCTCTTGCTGCAGGGCTTCATGAAGAGAATAGAAGAAAAGGGTGCCCCTGAGGACATGCGAGGGAAAGATAAAATCGTGTTTGGAAATATTCACCAGATTTATGATTGGCATAAAGAGTAAGTGTGACCAATGGGCCGAGGGACTGAGTGTCCTGCAGGTCCAGGGCACTCATGTCCCTCTGCCATGTATCTGATCTAACAGGTCTGGTGTGGGCAGGGATCTATTGTCTGTCTCAACTTTAAGAAGTGATACCACTCTGAGTGATGTCCCTTCCTTCTCTTCTCTGCTCTGCTCTCTCCTGTCAGCTTTTTCCTAGCAGAACTGGAAAAATGCATTCAGGAGCCAGACAGATTGGCCCAGCTCTTCATTAAACACGTGAGTGCTGGACTTCACCTCCCGTCCTACCCCGCTCCCCAGGCTTAACTGTTTGCATGTCTCAGCCACTCACTTCTACTCTTCCCTGACTTGGCTTCCTGCCCAATCCCTTTGAAGTTTCTCCTTTGCTTTGTGCTTTTGGTTGGGTTTTCTTCCCCCCACCCCATTCTTATGGGCAATTTGGCAGGTGACTGCTTACCTACCGTTTACTTGTACATCTTTGAATGAGCAGCCTTAAAACCTGCAAACCAAACCCCCTGCTATTGCCCACTTAATTACAATCCATGACAGCCCTGTATGCTCCAGAGTAGAACTGCTCCACAAAGCGTTCCCAGCTATGGTGATCTAGAAGCAGGCTGCCAGTCCATTCTTCCATAGCATGAGTGGGTGTGTGTAAACTCCGAACTTTGAGGTTAGGGCTGAGCACAGATTGCTTGCAAGAGTGGACCGTGTCTTCATCCCGTCCGTGTGTTGTCCAGCACAGCACTCTAAATGTCAGACCTAGGACGCCTGAAGCCAGAACGCCTCTCTCTGTGCCCTTTCAGGAGCGGAAGCTGCACATCTACGTGTGGTACTGTCAGAACAAGCCGCGCTCAGAGTACATCGTGGCCGAGTACGATGCCTACTTTGAGGTAAGTTACCCAGTCCTTACTCAAACCAGGATCGGGGTAAGGGAACTCGGGCTAAAACCCCACCAGTCAAAAATAGTCTGAACTTCTGTCGCCCTGCAGGTGACCACACAGGGTGGTTGAGCCCTGCACTACAGAGAAAGCTACCTCAATGGAACAGTTAGCTGCTTAGTGTTCCTGGTGGCTCCTTGAGCCGAGGCAGATTGTTCTGCGAAGCTTCCGTTTAGAAGCAGGACGATTCCAAGACAGAGACACAGACTAGGAAGCTCTGGGCCTTCTTAAGTGACCCCAGAACAGCTCCCGCTCACACCCCCTCATCAGGCTTGCTGAGCGTGCGTGCTGAGGATGTGCCTCCTTGTTGAGACGTTCTCAGTCCCCTCGATGGTCTCTGCTCCTCTTCCGGGAGGTTCTGTCAAGCACCTCAAAGTGTTTGCTTTGCTGCAGCTCAGAAAGAATTCTTTACCAGCAGAGAGGGAACTCCAGCACTTGGCAAGGGCCAGAGATCTGTGGGCGAAGGTCCTCAGGGAAGCCCTTCAGACCCATGCTGTTTTATCTCCAGGTGTCCAAGTGTTCCACATGCAAGCACTTCGTAGGAAGGCAAAAAGGAGGCGGTGGTGTTATTACCCACCCGCTGCTGTTGAGGCAGCTCTGTCCTAGTCACCCCCCATCTGGGTTCAAGGCGGTTCTCCTGCAAAGCAGCTGTGGTAGATTGGACCTGCCGGTCATTTGGTTAGCAGCCCAACACCTAACTTTGTGTACTGCCCGGGCTCCTTAGTGATGCCATGATATGGTCTTAATACAAGATTGGGGAGCTCTGGTGGCTTAGTGGTAAGGATTTGCACTGCCAACCCAAAGACACACAGAATGCACATGAGAGAAAGATGGGCAGTCTCTTCCCATGCTGTTTACTGCCTCTGAAAACCCTCCGAGAGCTGGACGGTCAGTTCTGAGTCGGTTCCAACTCGATGATACATAATAATAAGAGATTAGACTAATTCTCCTTCGCAGATGGTTTTAAGGATCATTTTCAAATATGTGGACATCTTCTGTCTCCCTTAGTGTGAACCCTGACTCGGAGCACCCTAATTCCTTGGTTTATTTTATCTAATGTAGCTTCCCTTATGTTTCAGGAGGTGAAACAGGAGATCAATCAAAGGCTGACGCTTAGTGACTTCCTCATCAAGCCCATTCAGAGAATAACAAAATATCAGTTGCTCCTCAAGGTAAGAGATTTGTGTGCTTTGGGTCCGACTTGCAGAAGGGCCCTCTCTGGCTCCGAGTTCTGAGCAGTTCAGCCAGGGTTCTGTCTCCACCACACCTTCCAAATTGGTCAGAAGCACGTGCCAGGTTTATCTCGTCTACCAGATACGGTGTCAGCTTTGCCCCAAAATAAAATGCATGACTGCTGTTCCTGCCTTAACAGTCAGCTATTACTTGATATTCTATTTTCAGTTTACTTTCTTTCTTTGTCACAATCACTGCCTTTTGTACCCCAATTAAAAAAAAAATACACAATGAGAGCTTAAAATCAAGATGGGATATGAAGGAGAAAGAAAATGAAAAGACTAGGCCTTGGATTGTTATGTAATATTTGATAAATACATACCTAGTATTTTATTTCCTTTTTAAATGTTTAGCTTGATTTATCTTACTGAAATATGAGATAAATGGGAGAGAATTAACTTTCCTTTCTCTCATTTTTGTGTTGTTTATTTATTTGTGTGTGTGTGTGTGTTGTTTATAATCCCCCTTTTCTCTCTACTTACACCTGGACTTAATACATTCTTTCTGTTTGTCCTCTTCTCTCTGCCTCTATTACTCTGTCTTTCCTCTCATAACTCAATATTTCTCAAGTTTTCTCTCCATTATTATATCTTATCTGACTCATCATTTCATGACTTACCTACTGCAAACTGTTACTATCTCAGCTAGAAATAAAGGTCTTATAAATAAAGATATTACCGTATTTTTATGATGCTAAGTTTTTTGTGGCCCTCTGACTATTTCACTAACTGACTTCATCCCCTATGCCCTTCCCTGCTTACCCTACTTGTTAGGACTTCCTGAGATACAGTGAGAAGGCTGGTTTGGAGTGTTCAGATATTGAGGTGAGTTTTCTGCTGGTCATACCTGCAGTTCTTAGGGATGATGTCGGTTGTCTATGTCTACAGAGAAAAGATTGTCACAAGATGCCCAAGACTGTAGGCTGATTCCTCCCAAATTGCGACAGGAAGGGCCCCTTACACCTACGTGGCAGAATGGGGAATAATACATGTGAATAAAGACATCAGATGTTTTTAGAACTTGAGAATTCTGTCTTGAGCCAGACCACAACTCAACCTCCAGTCTTCTTGTGACTCCCAGAGGCACAAAATGGAAGAGGGTGGTGTTGGAGTCTGTTTAAGTTTGGCCACTATCATGTGAAATTATATCCATGAATCCAAGTCCTATTTGACTCTACCAAATAAAATACTCCACCCCTCCTCCCTTGAGGATTACCCCCTCCATGAAGTCATTTGAGACAATGACCCCATGGGTATTATTTTAGACCTGAGAGGTTACAAACTGTTCTAATGGATTGTCTCGGGTTACATACTTCTGGTGTTTCACAAGCCAGGTCCAGCTATTGCCTCAGCAACCAGGAAACAACAAAATGAAGAAAGATAATATGAAAAGGAAAGGGAGCTGATAAGCAGGGGCCAGTAAGGAATAGCCAGGCTGGTAGCACTCCCCAGAAGCAGTCACTCACGCATGAGGAATTCCTGTGCTGGTGACCAGCACACCTCCCCTGGAACAGAAACCCCTGTGGGCAGAAGCAGTCAGAATAAGGGTCTATGTTCTGAGATGTGGGAGCTCTGGTGGCCTAGTGGTAAGAAGCTGTGCAGTAATCCCAAGGGCACACAGCTCGAATCCACCAGCTGCTTCACAGGAGAAAGATAGGCAGTCTCCTCCTGTGCAGCTTACTGCCCCTGAAAACCCACTGTAAGTCACTTCTGCCTCGATGGCGCACAAAAACATTCTGAGATAAGGAAGTCCTGGTGGCAAAGTGGTTAAAGTGCTCATCTTGGTCAGTGCTTAAAAAAAAAGCTGGTGGCTATAACCTACCACCCACCACGTGGGACAAAGACGTGGTAGTCTACTTCAGTAAAGATATAAGCCTTGGGCCCTCTGGGGAGTTCTACTCTGCCCTTTAGGGTCATGGTGAGACCACTGAATAGATTTGGGGTTCATTCTAGAATGAGGAAGTAAAGTCCCTGTCTCACAGCACAGAAATGTCACCAGCTTCTTGCCTGAGTGCTGTTCTCCACCTGACTCACCGTTGCTTTTCCTCACAGAAAGCTGTGGAGTTAATGTGCCTTGTTCCAAAACGCTGCAATGACATGATGAATCTGGGACGCCTGCAGGGCTTTGAGGTAAGCCTGAAGGATGCTTGTAAGTGTCCTCTTGTGAACAGCAGGAGTTCAGGCTTCCAGGCCTCTGCCCTTTGAAGGTTCTGTGCTCTGTCTCCTCATCCCCCTTCACTTGCCGTCTCTGCACTGGCTTAGATGCTAGGGGATCATCCCCTCGGGAAGTCTGGCCGTGGTGCCATAGATGCGACACAGTTGTCAACCAGGGAGAGGCAGAATTCCAGATGTGTCAGAAAAGCCCAAAGTTCTTTGCACCTTTTTGGACCTGGCAATAACCTCTTTCCTCTTCTTTCTTGCTTGAGAAATGGTAGGCATGTGCAGGAGAGCACATCTGTGTGATAGAAATAGAGTTTATGAAAGAAATACTTTTTCTTCCTTTTTTGAGGTAGTACTAATAAACAAGCATGTCTATCTAGTTGTTGTTGTTGATTGTCTTCGAGTCGAGCATGACTATGAACAAAAGGCCTGAAGCCCCTCTACAACTATCGACAATTTTCAAAGTGCATAGAGTTTCTGGAGGCATGTTTTTAGGAAGTGGATGCCACTCCTAACTGTCTCTCTAGTAGTGAGCTTTCAGTTAAATGACAGTGTAAGCTTCTAAAACATCACAGCCCATTTCTGTTCTTTGAAGAGTGAAATCCAGTTTTAGGGGGGGAAAAAGCAACTAGATCCTTCAGGGTTCAGTTTTAAGTGTCCTTTGAAGAGCACACTGACTTTTCCAATTTAAACTTCATAAGTAGCTGTGATTAGCAAACTTTATCAGTGAGCTAATCATAATTGTTTGGATATTAATATGCGGAAACAGAACAGATACAATCATTGACTGGTTCTTAGGAGTTGTTGAAAGGCTGAGAGAAAGATGTGAATCTTTTAATCCTGTTTCCCAGAAATCTTGTAACCTAAGATTTCATTATTCTTTCTTAAGAGAAAAAAAAAGATTCCTGGAAGTTGAGGTAATTATGAATATAACAGCTTTTTATTTTAATTTTTTTTTTTTTTTACTTAGACTGACCTAAGCTGGAAAAAAAAAGAGATGAAAGCAAATTGGAAGAATCTGGTCTGGAAAACAATGTATTCGAATTTTATAAATAAACTAGTATTTATTTTTTTTTATTAAAAAAAAAAAGGCAGACTAGTGGTATAGTTGACTTCTAGAGTGATGATCTTGAGTCCAGGTGAGAGGTCCTGCACTCAACGGATACCGAAAAGGTCCACTGTTTTGTTTTGTTTTTTCTTTCATTTTTTTGGTGTGTACCGTCAAATCGAATCTGACTGGTACAGGAGGAGATTGCCCCTCCTTCTCCAGCAGAGCATCTAGTGGATTCAAACTACGTACCTCTGGGATCGCAGTGCAGCTTCTTGCCACTAGGCCACCAGAGGTCCCTAAGGTCCACTGTTAAACCTCCCCGTTGATGGGAGAAAGATGCTGCACTCTCCTCACATCACGTTTATGTCCTTGGAGGCCCTGAGGGCAGTCCTGTGAACCCCCGAGGGATCCTTTAGGGTCACGATGAATAGAAATCGACTTCACGGCAATGCGTCTTGTATGGCGTTGTGCCACACTCTCTAGCCCTTCTTGTCTTTCGAGTCTGTTTTATATATTTTATCTGGTTTATCTTGCTTCTCTGTGATCAGGAAGTGTGTGGAGGTTCTCTTTACTGTTCAGAACAGGATTACTCCAGCGTATGCACGCTGAGCTCTTCCACAGTCTTTTTTTAGCATAATGGTTAAATCTTCTGCTCGTTCTTAAGGAGTTAGGCCCGCTGAGGCCATGCTGAACAAATCTTTTGCTCTTACATTTTAAAAAGTTCCCTGTTTTCTGAACAGTCCTACTTGGGTTTCTCTGGTCTCTGGAGGAGCTGTTGGCTGATGGGTAGGATGGTATCTCATTATACAGTCTGACGCAAGTTAGACTTCACAGGCGCTGTCTTGTACATACGTGTGTGTTTCTGCTTACTGCCACACATGGGAGATTGGAAAACCTTTCTCTTTTCAAAGAAGCACCACTGTCTCCCTTTTCCATTAAGTTCCAGAGAATCTGCTTTTTATTCCTTCAGCTAACTGCCTGAAGTCATGGATGTCCCTCCATTCCTTCTGAGGTCTGTGACTTTGGGACCGTGAGAAGTTACAGCCTCACTTAGAATCCCCACCTTTCCAATCCCCCGGCTTTCTCTTTAGCCTCAGCAGGTCTGTATCCCGGGGATTTGGCTTTTATGTAATAATGCTAATAGAGCCTTTAGAACTTTCCTGGCTAGCTGGTCACACTGGCTTAACATTAACTTGGGACCAGATAGAGATAAGCCTGTTTAGCTGCTGACCTTGGCAAAAAGCAGCCATGATTCAAGCAGAGGGTAGGCATTTATCAGAAACAACAGAGAAAAGTGACCCATGTGCTGAGTAGTGTTTGGAATCTGATTTCACATGCAGAGAACCACTCATACTTTTGCACGAAAGGGCACAGTTCAGAAGCCCCTGGGTGCTGCCTCAGTTAATCTTATAGAGCAAGAGAAAAGATGAGATCTTCAGTGGCATCTGTGAACCCACTAGAGTCTTAAAAGATGTGGTGGGGTCTCTTAAAATCTGATCAGAAATTGGCAAACCAAGTAGGCTCCAGTTTCTTGCCTGGATGTCAGATGGACCAGTAGCAAGAGACATTTTACAAGTTATTACTGGCCCCAGGAAAACACCTGGCATTTAAAAGCTTATAAAAGAGAGAGTTCTGATGGGTTATCAGTGAGGAACGAAGGTACACAGTTCAAATCCACTAGCTGTTCCCCAGGAGAAAGAGAAAAAAATCTCCCCCCCCCCCACACCGCCATGCAATTTCCTTACACTGGAGGGTCAACTGTGAGTTAGTTCTGGCTCAGGAGTACACAACAACAAGCTTATGAAAGTTAGGATCCTGTCTATGGTACCACGAACTTTACCTGTTGAGGAGGCTAAGACTATAGGATTTCTCCATTCTAAGATTAGAAAGAAAAGAGCAGGCCCCAGCTAATCTGATTATTGATGATCTTGCCTGCATAACTTCTTTGGCCACAGATGGCTTCTCAGGTGACAGATAAGTGTGAGCCCAGTTCCTTAACCAAGACCTCAGGGAGCAGACCGTGATCGTGTTCAGATCCCAGAACAGAAAAGGCGCTTCTAGCTCTCCCTACTTACTGTCCACCTCTTAATAGAAAACAAGAACACAAAATTATAATCCCTGAACCTCTTTGTAGCTAATAATTTCTACTTTTCTTCCTTCTGGCATCTTCCTGGAATTACTTCCTGGTAGTTTCAGAGCCTAGTTTGCTTTTTTTGCTTCTTCCTTTTCAGAATCCTTGACTGAGCAGGAAAGTGGCCTTAGCTGACCCTGTAAGGAATGTTGTCCTTGCTTTTGTTTGTTGTCATTAAGTCAGTTGGTGACCAGACCCTGTTCAGTCTTCATGACTGCTCAGTGATATAATAAAGGCCCTGGGGGGTGGGGAGAAGTACTGTGTATTTTGAGCTCCTTCCAACCTAGAGGGCTCATCTTTCAGCAGGATCTCATGATATTCTGTTGTGATCCTTGGAGGTCTTTGTCGAATATTTGGCAATAGATCACTGAGGCTCTTCTAAGTCTGCCTTAGTCCAGAAGCTCCACTGAAACTTATCCACTGTGACTTTGCTGCCATGTGGAATGCTGGTGGCCTTGCTTTTGTTTTTTTTTGTTTTGTTTTTTTATTAAATTTTATTAGTTTCAGTGAACATTCACAGGGATTCTGGGCTTTCACTCCTTAATTGCTGCACCATTCTCTCCACCCTCCTCCCCAGTTTGTTCTTCTTCCCTGCCATCCGAATGTCTGTTTTAATTGTCCAATTGCCTCAGTGCTTGTCAAAGTCAGTTCTGATTAATCTCCTTTGTCAGTGTGTCCTTTGCCATTCCCTATCACTCCTCCCTGAGAGAGACTTCACCCTCATTCATAAGGAAAAGGGGATGGCGTATTCTCTTAGCTACTTCCTGCTGAAAAGGGACGCTGTGGGTTTCAGGGTGAAGATCTTCTCTCACTACTCTAAAGGGCCCCTTTGGCAGTAGGAAACACATAGACTATTATGGAGATTGATTTTGGAATTTAGATGCACTCTTATTGATTGTGCTTGGCTGTACATGTTTATATCCTTGAAGATGTATCATGGGGGTGTTGCAACCTAGAAGACACAAATTTGACTAACAAGTTATAAGTACATGAGTCAAAAATTATGGAAAAGTAAAAGAAAGGATTCTTTCATTGTTTTACAAACCCTCCCCCAGGTCCCCTCCACCATGTAGCCCTCGCTCTAGACTCCTGTGATGACAGAAGTACCTAGTCATATATCTCTTTTAAACAGTTTTCTCCCTCCTCTGTTTCAGTGCAGTATACATTATTGAACCCATCTTACTCAGTCTCTCCCCATCCTCAAGGACACAGCAACACCTAACCCATTGCCACATGACAAACTGATAGACAGGTGATGGCTAAATGAGTGACTACCTCCTAGTGTCTTCTCTCGCTGGAGGCTGGAAGCTATGGGCGTCAGGGTGGGAGAGTCTGTGGCTGGAGAGTGGCTGTGCAGTGGCCTTGTTTTTCACGGCTCTGTCCTGATCCCTCTCTCTGTCAGGGCACCCTGACCGCTCAGGGGAAGCTGCTACAGCAGGACACGTTCTATGTGATTGAGCTGGACATGGGCATGCAGTCCCGGACCAAGGAGAGGCGTGTGTTTCTCTTCGAGCAGATTGTCATCTTCAGTGAACTGCTCAGGAAGGGCTCCCTCACCCCAGGCTACATGTTCAAAAGGAGCATCAAGGTGAGAACTCAGTGGGGAGAAGAACTGGGCAAAGCCAGCTGCTTCCCTGAGGCAGAGGCCCCAGAACGAGCAGGGCCCAGTGGCTTGAAGATCTTTCAGCCTAATAATTTTGAGCTGTAAAGATCAAAGGGTTATGTTGATGATGATTATCTGGTTGAAAAAGCAAAGAATAAGCGCCAGTCTACAGCAAGGTCTTGAAGGTTTTCTGGGATCACATTGGCTCAAAGACAGACGCCAGCCCATTAAACCATTAGATCCAGGCTAAGTTTTGGATTCTTGGAGAGGGACTGATGCTTAGAAGGGCGGAAGGTCAGTGAAGGAGAGGAAGACCCTCGACCATGTGGATGACATGATGACTGCCACAGTGGGCTCTGGTGTGTCAGGAAGTGTGAGGATGGCTCAGGATAGGACAGGGTTCTGATCTGTTGTTCATAAGGTCACCAAGAGTTGTACACGACTCGATGGCTCCTAGCAATAAGATTTTGGAAACTTCTCCTAAACAAAAAAGTTTGAGAAATTGTAACATTTATTACTGATTTTTTTTAAAAGTCACCTAAATATGAAAAGGATTCACTTGGTTTTTTGGCAGATGAATTACTTGGTCCTGGAGGAGAACGTGGACAATGATCCCTGCAAGTTTGCCCTCATGAACAGGGAGACGTCAGAGAGGCTCATTCTGCAGGCCGCCAATGCCGACATCCAGCAGGCCTGGGTGCAAGACATTAATCAAGTCTTAGAAACACAGCGAGACTTCTTAAATGGTGGGTATTGTGTCTGACTGTTGTTGTTATTGTTGTTATGTACCATTGAGTCAGAACCAACTCATAGATGACCCTACACTGTGTTTTCAGAGGCAGTAAATTGCATGGGAGGAGATTGCCCATCTTTCTCCATGGAGCACCTGGTAGATTCGAACTGCATGCCTTTGAGTTCAAAGTGCACATCTTTACCACTTGACCACCAGAGCTCCCTGCGATGCCTGGGTTCTAACAAGGCCATTTTCTCAGGACCCTCCACCACTAAGCTTCCTTGAGTTGGGGATTATCCTGTCTTATGAAAACAGACCTCATTTTATATGGATTCTAACTTTGTCATTTTCAGAAACACTATGTTTAGAATTGTTCTGAACCTAGATATACAAGGAAATCATAAGAAAGAAACTTCATGTTTCTTTAAAAAGATGGGGTAGGTATTCTCTTATAGACTCAACCTTATTACCAGCTGGCAATGATTTGAGCCAAAAGTCCGAGATGGGTACATTACTTTGTCTTAAGGACCAGCTATAAATATGTTGGCTTCTATGTAGTGGTGATGGCTGGTGCTCTCCCATAGCCTCTTTAGCGACATCTAGAGGTAGCTGGGGGTCTGCTAGAGCTCTACTTCCAAATGTCAGAGCCCTGAAAGTCACCTTGCCAGCATGGACCCCTTTCCTGTCTTTTCTTAGTTTCCCTCGCAAACCCCCATGTCAGTCCTATTTTATAACAGTGACATTGTGCATTATTTGTCCTTTTGTGACTGAGATATTTCAGCATAATATCTCCAACATAATGTCCTCCAGGAACACCAATTTTTAGAATATTTTGAGTTCCTGTTTTCAGCGCTGTGTAGTATTCTATTGTGTGAATATATCACAGCTTCTTTTTCAAATAATACAGAGTCTTTGCTGAGTGTCTAGCATGGAACCAAGGGCTGAGGGGGAGATAGAAGGGAGACATACTAGCTGAAGAGCTTGGGCTAGCCAGTGATGCGTCCCTGGACCTCAGTTTGCTCATTTTGTGAGCAGGAAGGTTTGAACTCATCTACCTTTCCATGCTGGCAGTACTTCCAGGAGCACTGCCAGCAGGAAAACACAGCCCCACTCCCTAAAGTCCTCACATAAATCATGGTCTAACACATTGGCTGTAATTTTAATGCAAATGAGAAGATGGATTGTATAGAAGTACGCATCCATTGTTAAGATAGACCATGCAACTTTGAAGCAATTTTAAAGTTAGAGTTTGAGGCTGTGCCTTCTGCCCCTTCTATGCCCTTCAACTGTAGAAAAGTATGGGAAAGAAACTAGGTACATATCAACTTCCAGGAAAGCAACCATTAGCCTCCATCTCTACTCTCCCAGCCCTAATAAGGTAATGTTGTTGTTGTGTACTGTTGAGTCAGACCAGACCCATAGCTGACCCTCAGTGGATCTTCAGAAACAGTTAGCTACGTGGGAAGAGATTGTCCATCCTTCTCCTGCAGAGCAGCTAGTAGATTTGAACCATGTACCTTCAGGATTGTAGCACAGCTTTTTACCACTAGGCAACCAGAGCTCACTTTAGCACAGGGAAGTAATTGCTGCCATTATAATTTTTTTAGGTGATAAGAAGGAAGCTCAGAGAAACTCAAAGAACATTAAGATGCATATAAACAATTAGTCAAATTGTTCCATGTTACAAAAATAATAGGTGGCAGAACAAGGGCTTGACCAGAGCTGCATGACTTCAACTTAAGCTCTTAACCACAAAACTTAAATGGAGTTGCCAATTGTGAGCCACACAATTATCTAGGAGCTCCCTAGCCAACAAAGAAAAAAAGGAAACAGGAGTAAGATACCATACTCATCAACCTAAAACAAGATGTACAGCTTTCCTGATCCTAAATGCAAACTGAAGCTGGTGGAAGAATATAGCCTCTTATGTAGCTTATTTAGGTTGGCAGTGTTTCTGCCAACAGACCAGGCCATCTGAGCTCAGTTTCCAATCTACCAGCTGCTTCAAGGGAGAAATATGGGCTGTCTCTTCCTGTGCAATTTCCCGCCTCCAAAAATTCTCTGGAAGGTCAACTATGAGTCAATACTGACTTGATGGCAGTGAAGGGTTTTGACTAGCTTATTTAAAAAGCATGCTACATTATTGAAAACTTTAGTGCCATTATTTGCATATAAACTAGTAATAATCCAATTATGTGTCATCCGGAAAAATAGCTTTAATAAGGGCTGCGTCACCCCCCCCCCCCCGCTATGTTCTTAAAACTTGGAATTGTTTCTTTAGGTATTGATGAGTCATACTTCACCATGGTTCCAAGAGCCTTTTCCCTAATTACAATGGATTGTGGTGATATCACTGAACAGGTTATCATTACCTAAGTACTTAGTGCCCACAGAGCACTCTCCAAGGATGGAGGCTGGCCTCCGGCAGGAGCCTACTCTGTACTTTGACATGCTCCAAAGATGAAAATGTGATGACCGACCAGAGCCAGGTTTTTCTGTAGACATTTACCACTATCTCGGAGCCAATACTTCCCTCCAGAGACTTCAGAGAGAAAGGAAATGTGGCCCTGTGTTAAGATTGATTGACGTACATCCCTATCACCATAGAAATAGCCTTCTTTTTTTAAAAAAAAATTTTATTTTATTACTTTTGCGTGAGTGTACCGTCAAATCAGATCTGACTGGTCCCTCCTTCCCCGGCATAGCATCTGGTGGATTCGAACCGTGCGCCTCTGGGATTGTAGTTGCAGCTCCTTGCCACTAGGCTACCAGAGCTCCCCCAGAAATAGCCTTCTAATTGAAAGGTTTTGGGGATCCAGCTGTTAACCCACTTACATAGTGGCTAAAGTGGACAGTTCTGAAAGGTAGAAGGCGTTAGTACAGAATTCGACCTGTGTATAGCTTTTGCCTGAATATACCTTTTTCACACTCAAACCTCAAAAACGTCATTATCTTAAACTCAGTGGAGCAAAGCTTGCACATGTCCCTTCAGATCAGCTCTTTCTTCTTGTGTGTGTGTGTGTGTGTGTGTGTGTGTGTGTGTATGTACACTGTCAAATCAGATCCAACTGGCACAGGAGGAGATTACCCCTCCTTCTCCACTGGAGCATCTGGTGTATTCAAACTGCATGCCTTCAGGATTGCAACGCAGCCTCTTGCCACTAGGCCACCAGAACTCCCTTCAGCTCTTTCTTCTATCTCCTGAGAAAGGATGACATTCTTCCAGTCTCAATGCCTGAGGGACCTCTGATTCTGGGCTGCAGTCCTGTGTCACCCACCCGGTGACAGCCTCTCTAATGCTGGTCTCACTCCCAGCCCTTCCACAGCTCGCCCAGCTATGCTGTGTAGCACGCCTCTTGCCTTTTGCTTGTTTTTCTCGCAGCATCAGAACTTGCCTCTATCTTTTGCCTCTTCCTCTCTAATTTTTCCTTCAAACTACTGCAAGGATAATTCTCCTTCAGTATGGCTCTAATGACAGAATTTTAATTTACAGGCACTTATTTCCCTTAGCCCTTTATAGATATACCAATATCTATAGAGTTAAGTCTAGACACATTAGCCTGCTAGATCTTTCACAGCACAGCACCTGCTACCTCCCTTACCTGTCTCATCTCCTCTTCCTCCATGGAGACCCCTGGCCCTCTGCCCCAGGTCTTCTCACTACGTGCTGTTCCCCTAACATCCTCATTCTTCACACTTCCTGCTGAATCTGAATATCACATGACAGCCAGTCCTCTTTTGAGGTTCGGTGTTCCAGCTTCCTCTACCCGCTTGCACGCACACACCCATGAATACCAGAGCCCTTTCTCCACTTCTTGCACAACATTTTGCCCCTCTCATGTGGGACTGTTTCCTTTTTGGGTTTGTATTTTCGTAATTGAGATAGATGTCTTAGCTCTCCCTATGTATCATAAGCCTCTTAAAAACAGGGTGACGGTTGTTTTGTGCTGTTAAGTCAAACCGGGACCCACCCACAGCTGACCCTCCAGTGTGTTTTCAGAGACATTTCACCACCAGGGAGAAGACTTTCTTTCTTCCATGGAGCACCTGGTAGATTTGAACTTTATACCTTTGTGTTGCCAGTGCAACTCCTTGACACTAAACCACTAGCTCTAAAAACAGGGTAACATGAGCCTTATACCTAATGAGCCCCATATTCGTATGGGATTCCCAAAGCTTAGAGTAACTATCTGTTCTTCCCCTGCAGCACTACAGTCGCCCATTGAGTATCAGCGGAAAGGAAATCGCACAGCCGTGATGAGGTCCCAGCCCACTAGGGCTCCCCAAGCCAGCCCTAGGCCTTACTCTTCTGTCCCTGTGGGCTCTGAAAAGCCCCCAAAGGGCTCCAGCTATAACTCACCTCTGCCACCCCTGAAGATATCTACCTCCAATGGCAGTCCAGGGTTCGACTACCACCAGCCTGGTGACAAGTATGAGACCAGCAAGGTAAGTGACAATCCATTATTCACCATTGACTCAGGGGAGTCACTTTAGGAGATGGCATCTTTTGATGCTGGTTATTTTAGTAGGAACAGCCCACAAAATACAAGGTCATTTAAAGAATTTAACTTTTTTCTTCTTCATTAAATTGAGTGAGTCAGACCAGTTCTTTCTCTGACACAGTTTTTTTTTTAATTTTTCCATGATTTTATTTTATTTGTGTCCATAATAATATCCACAGTAGCAACAGTCAAGAAATAAAAAGACCTTGGAAAACTTGCTGTCAAGAACCTTGCCAAAGTGTTAAGAGTTAGGATGTCAGCTTAAAGATTAAGATGAACCTGGTCCAAGCTATGCTATTTTCAATTGTTTGGTATATATCAGGAATTTGGA
Organism: Elephantulus edwardii; assembly: GCF_000299155.1. Classification (NCBI taxonomy): domain Eukaryota; kingdom Metazoa; phylum Chordata; class Mammalia; order Macroscelidea; family Macroscelididae; genus Elephantulus; species Elephantulus edwardii. The sequence continues at coordinate 5,365,625 of NW_006399782.1, read as the reverse complement.
AAATGGGTAAGAAAGACCAAAGGCTAGGTATTTTCAAATTGTGATATTAGCAATATGTATTGAATATACTGTGGGCTGTCCAAAGAAAAAACATCTGTTATAGAAGTGTCCCCTGCATGCCCCTTAGAGACAAGGATGATGATACTTCATCTCATATTTTGGGCATGTGTCTGACACAATATTAAAGGGCTATTGTTATCTGCAGAAACTCTGTACAGTACAGATGTGGTAGCAATTACAAAAATGAGTAGTTTATACCAAATAGAGTACTTGTGGTATGGACCATCTAAAAGGCATACCTCTAGACCTGACATTTTAAAAAGCAATGGCTCAGATAATGATCATGCTCAAGTGCCTACCAAAGTGAGTTCACAGGTCTTCACTATCCATTGGCTGACGTGAAAGGGGAAGGACTTCATAGTCTGTGAATAGGCAGAGCCATCCTTGGATTAAATTTTTTTCAATGTTTTTCAATTTTTATTTTAATGAAAGTTTACAGAAAAGTTGGATTTTCGTTTTTTCATATTTCCCTCCCTATCCTCCAAGTTCACTATTTTTTAGAAAAATATTCATTCATTGTTGCATAATCTCCTCCCCACCCCTCCCCTAATCTACTTTGCTATACGCCTCTTATTCTGGACTTTTGTCATATAAATAATGCCTTATCGTATATTCCATTTAAACAGTTCTTTCCTTCATCAGTTCCAATGCAGTGTTCATTATTTATCCTCTCTTAGTTTCCTCCCAGCCCCACATCAGTTCTGTTTTATAACAACGGTACTATGCAGTATTTGTCCTTTTGTAACTGAGATATTTCACTCAGCATAATGTCCTCCAAGGTCACCCATGTTGTATATGTTATGAGTTCCTTGTTTTCATGGGTTAAATTTTTTTTCATGGATTGAATTTTTAACATATATTATTCACAATTCAAACACCTTGAGGGTAGTTGTAAGCCTGACCATAGATTCAGCCAACACAGCTTTTTTTTTTAATGCTGGTTTATTCACAAAGTTTATATACATTGCTTTTCACACTGGATCTTTCCTATTTGCTTTACTCACATCTCCCACCATTCATCAAATTGTGGACTCTATGATTAACCACCCCTTCCCCTGCCAATCCTCATCCCTCTGCTCCCCCTTTCCCCCCTTTTGGATCCTCATACTTGTTCTACAATAATTGTCTTATACAATATTTGTCCTTTGGGGCATGAGTTAGTTCACTTAGCATTATGCTCTCCAGTTCCTCCCAAGGTAGGTAGTAATTTACAAAATCATTGCTCCTGCGTGTTGAATAGTATTCTATCATGTGAATGTACCATAATTTTTCAGTCCATATGATTGTTGGTGTTTCCATGTTCTTGTGATGGTGAATAACGTTGCTATGAACATTGGTGTACAAGTCTCCATTTGCGCCTCAGTTCTCATTTTCTCGGGGTATATTCCAAGCAGTGGAATAGCTGGGTCATATGGAATTTCTATCTTCAGCTTTTTGAGGAAGTGCCAAACTGTCTTCCAAAGTGGTTACACAGCTATTTTTAACCTACAAGGTAATAGGGGAACGAAAACAATAAAGAAAGTGCTAGATTAAGAATTTGTAGGACAATCTGATTCCTATTCCAAATTCTTTAATGCACTTGCTATATAACCCTAGCACATTAAGTTGATTTCATTAGATTTCAGTTTCCTCTAGAACTCAAGTTCTAATTATATAGTTTTATTCTTTCCTGTTTGTTGCCCTTGATTTTATTCAAATGAATCATTATGGTCTACATTCAGGTCTGTGTTAGAGTAACTATACCAATCTATTTCATTGTATCCCCTGGAAATCATTTTCTACCTTATAATTCCCTGGCCCTTGTGAACAAGTTGACACATTGGCATGTTGTCAACCATGTTGGAGAATGTTGGACTTCCCAGGGCCCTGTGAGGCAGCTGGACTTCCCTGGGATCTATAGATCTGTCTAGAAGCAGCTGTCCTGGAGTGGACTCATACAAAGACCTCGGAGACAGCAGGCCCTCATTATTAACACTGAGAAAGATTTTAAGGTGTGACTTCCATAGGGAGTTAGGCCAGGATGGATCATGGTCTAACCTTTGAGTTCGGCAGAGGTCTCAGTGTTACTACTCCCACATCTCAAAGAGAGTCCAAATAAAACCGATAATTCAAAAAGAAGGAAAATGTAACAGTGTTAAATGCTCTTTATTCTTTCCATTGAGAGACTGTGTCCCCTGATCTTTGTCCTGACCTTTGCTCGCCCAGCATGCTTGCATAATAGCTCTTTGCCAGGGCCACACCCCACCTCCGTGGGTTAGGGGATGGCAGCAGGAAGGCTGCACACCTTGGAGAGGCCTCCAGTCGGGGGAGTGTGTTATAAAGCTTCAGGTGGGAACTCTCCGCCTGTTCACCCCTGATTATGAAATACTTTTCCAGAGCCATTTGTGACTAGAATGGCATTGCTTATTATTATATTCTTCTTCATTGAGTTTACTGGAGTCACTGGATGATGCAAATGATTATCATGCAAAGCTGGTAATCAAGTGGTCTGGTCGGAGGTTCACTTTTCCCCAGTGGCATCTTAAAAGAAGGGCCTGGGGAAGCTCTGGTGGCCTAATGGCAAGAAGCTGCACTGCAATCCCACAGGCACGCGGCTCGAATCCACCAGATGCTCTGCTGGAGAAGGAGGAGCAATCTCCTATACCAGTCTGATCCGATTTGATGGTTCACACACGCAAAATAATAAAATAAAATTAAAAAAAAAAAAGGAAGAGCCTGGTAATCTTCTTGAAGAAACCCAGCCGTTGAAAGCCCTGTGGAGCACAGATCTCCGTAAAGCATGGGGGTCACCATGAGTCAGAATCAACCTGACAGAAATTGGTTTTTATTTGCCCTCCTGCTGTTACCTGTCGCCAAGTAGAAACAGACCCACAGCTGACCTCCATTGGGTTTTCGGAGGAGAGGAAACGGGGAGATTGTCCATCTTTCTCCCACAGAGTAGCTAATGGTTCGAACCTGGTTCCTTTGTGTTGGGAGCAGAACTTCTGACCTCTAGGCCACGAGAGAGGCCCCTGCTAGTGGGAGGTTTAGGGCCCTTGGTGGTGCAGTAGTTAAACACTCAGCTGCTTACTGCAAGGATAGCAGCTTGAGCTTACCAGTGTTCTGCAGGTGGAAGATGTCTGCTTTTGTAAAGATTATACAGAACCTTAGGAACCCACTGGGGCAGTGCTCCTCTATGCTGTATGTAACTGTGAGCTGGGATTGACTCGGCAGCAGCGGGTCCTTGGGAAGTTTGCCTTTCACCTAGGTAACAGAATGGCCGAGAAAGCCCATGTGAACCAGCCGTCTTGTTTTTTTATCCCTCTGACCCTTGTCTCCGAGCAGAACGACCTGGGAGGCTGCAACGGGACCTCATCCATGGCTGTGATCAAAGATTACTATGCACTGAAGGAGAATGAAATCTGTGTGAGCCAAGGTGAGGTGGTCCAGGTCCTCGCCGTCAACCAGCAGAACATGTGCCTGGTGTACCAGCCAGCCAGCGACCACTCCCCGGCCGCTGAGGGCTGGGTCCCCGGCAGCATCCTGGCGCCCCTCACCAAAGCCACAGCAGCCGCAGAAAACAGTGACGGGAGCATCAAGTAAGTGCCTCGTTCATTGGCTTCCCTAGGAGAGAGGAGTATGTGGATCGAAAGTGTCAAAACCAAAAAGAGAATTCAAAATGCAAACGCATGGTAGGGAAGCATTGCTGCTTATCCATGGCAGTGCTGCTGGGACCTCGGGAAGTGTGAGGCAGCCAGGCGGGGTTTCCCCTCATTCGGTTTGGGTTTTTGTGAGTTTTGTTTTATTTTTGTTTGTTTGGTGGTGGTAGGGGTGGTGGTGGTGGTGGTGGTTCGCCTTTATTTTTTGTTTATCATTTTCTGTTCATTTTTTTCTCTCTTTCTCCCCCCCCCCCATTTATTAAGAAAAGAACCCTACTGAACCCTAGGTGACAAAAGATATGCCTTCCGTTGCTCCATTTGACCCACCACAGGACTCACTGGACTGGACTTCTATTTATATTGTATTATTAAGTTAGTTATATATATATATTTTATTGACACCAAAAAATTACCTTAGCACAAATGCCAGACCTGTACAGGTCAGAGGCCCGCTGCTTCTCCCAGAAGAGAGGGAAATTTTTGGTTGTCTGTGGCAATTTCTCTGTACAGATTGTAACTCTCCCCCCCCTCCCCTGTCACTTTAATATATGTTCATGGTCATTTGTAAGATATTTCTTTTCCTTATTTTGATTGCGAACTCCCTTCCGAACACATTCCTGTATAAAAGTACTTTGCACTATTTAAAGACAACCGTATGGATGGAGTCAGGTTGTGCAATACAGTGGAGTCACAATGTTCATCATTGTACCTGTAATGTAACTAATAATTTTAAATGTACTATTTTAAATATGTAAAATAAATTTTCACCATGAGCATGTTTTAATGCCGCTAAAGACTAGTTGACCCTTTTTCCCCCCTTACCAATCTTCTTTGGACTTTCAAATGTGCAAACCATGCTCCACCGACCCCAACCCCCTGCCCCCACATTTTAGGAATTGGTCGATTGTATTCACAGTTTCTTCATACACAAAAAGCATCTTTGTCACCAAAGCCCCAGTCCCAGGCTCCCCTTCTAAAAAAGGCCCTGAGGTTTGTCTCTCCTCTCAGAGATGCAGAGCGATGTAGATTGGATGCTTCCCAACTGGCCCCCAGCAACTAGGCTACTTTGAGATGCTGGCATGAGTTAGCTACTGGATTACTATTAGGCATCGCTTCCCAGGCAATGGGACAGGGTGTAAGGTGCTCCCACAAGACATCTGAAGAGTGACACCAACCAAACTGCACTTCTTTGGCCCTTTCTTTCGTTTGGGGTGGGGAGATAGGCTCCCTGGCATCAGGTAAACCACAGGCCTACTTGGAAATCAGTAGTAGCTCCTGAAAGCATAATTGGCCCAGTATATTTTATTCTAAAGATACTTGCTTTAGGTACCTTTTAAGAAGCTCCAAGGCTTGGAAATAATGATCTCCAAAGGACAGAAATTCCTATTAATGAATGGTGGTTTAGAGGCAAGTCCTAGTGATTCTTAACTGGTTAACCATGTGGCAAGACTTTCTCCTTCTCGCCTTTGGGTCTTGTGTAACTCACACCTTCCAGAAGGGAGGGAAGGAAGAAAGAAGGGCCATCAGACTGGGAGAAAGATGCAAACTGGGCTCCTCTTTGGTGACTTGCACAAGGGTGGGTAGGGGAGGAAAAGAGCAAAGGACTGAAATTGCGGGTCAGTCTTTACCCATGAAAGACACCACCCACACCGCCCAGGGTCTGCCGGAACCAAAGGATTGAGGGCTGGCTCTGATGCTTACAGAATGAAGGTCACTGAAACCCCACGTCTACATCAGTCCCAGGGCTGTGGTCAAGAGGCAGAAGCTCCCCAAACCATGATGATGAGTTCTTCTGGGAAGAAGTATATGAACTTGAACCTGTCCTGCCCCTTATTCTACTCTTTCTTCCTTCTACACATTATTTTTTTTCAACATAAGTAGTTTCTCACCAAGCATACTGAAAAATCTAAAAGGTTGTGATAAACATAGGAATACACACACACACACACACACACACACACAAACACACACATACGCATATGCTGTCTTCATTGGGAGTCTCATCAACTGGGACCTCCCTGGCTTTAGATATCCTCTGAGGCTGGAACTAGCCTCAGAAAGTTCCAGAAACTTGGATTCCTGGGTTAAGACATGAGATGACAGTCTAAAGTGAACAGAGTTCTAACCTGTGAGATTCACTGCCACGACTGGTTCTTATTTAGACAGGACATTTGGAGTGAGGATATGGGATACAAGGAATCCTAGAGAAGCTACCAAATTAAAGATAGAAGAAAGAAGGTCTGGCCAAGTAAATTTTTCCTTTTGAATGGGCCCACTTTTCCAAAAGCTTTAGGAGGATAAGTGTATTTGCTTTTTCCTAATCAGAAGGTTGCTGGAATTTTAACTTTTATACTATTTTATAATGACAGGTTCAAATTGGCTTTCCATTCAATGATTCATTCATAACAATTCATTTTGTCTTGTGACATTGGTTGCAGTCCCCATGATGAAACAGCACTTTCTCCCAGGAAGGTTACTTGTTAACATACTTATTAAGTGTGTTGTTGACAAGTATTCTCCAGACCTCTCCCTCAGGTGGACCACTTCCTGAAATATGTAGGAGAAACTAGGCATTTTGGACCAGAATCTTCCTCCCTCCTAAATCTCATATGTCTGTCTCTCTTAAAGAAGGTCTTTTTTTTTTTTGAGCCCTGTCCAGAGAGACCTAAATTTGGCCAAGAGACACTGAAGAGAAGTCACTTAGACAACAGTTAGACTTTGTCCTCACTGTGACCAATCACCCTGGACATGGATGCTGCCTGCCCAGGGCCACCAATTCTGTTTGTACCTCGGCCTCCAGTTTCCTTGTCTTTTGGGGCTTAACAGTAGAACTCAGGAGCTCTGTTCCGAGCGTCTCTTTACAGGTGTGTGAAGAAGCCGCTCTCAATCCCTTGTGGAGAGGCATGTTGCCACCCTCAGATACATGGGAACATATACTGGGCCTTCTCTCAGTGAGAAAACTCGAGGACTTTCCAGTGACCATTTATTCACATAAGCACTCCCTCCACTGAGAATACAGCCAGGAAGCCCTTCACTCTGAAATACCCAGATAAATGAGTAGCACTTAGCTTTTATCAAGTCAGCTGTTATGTTCTACTCTGAGAATGGTCACAGTCCAAATATGAATGATGAAAAACCCCTGGGTCATTCTTTGAGGTCTTTCTATCCGGCCCCAGGAAGGTGTGTTGCCAGTAGGCTAAGTCACTGTAGAAGGTGCTTCTTTGACTCCGTTCAGTGGTCTAACCATGCCTCACCGACATGTCTTTCAAGAGGGGAATTCCTCAGTCCTATAAAGCGTCATCATTACAACGTAAAATCCACTCTTGGTGAAGTTCCATAAACCACAGTAAAACCTTATTGTCTTCAGGTGCGTCCACAGCGCATGTTAGCAGGCGAGGGTCAGAGTTCACCCTTGCTCGTTTAAAGTTGGAAGTGAAGTCATCCACATCCACCACGGGAGCTGGCTTGCTGGGTTGAGGGCTCTGGAGCTCTGCCTGAAGCCCTTCACCTCCTGAATCGCCCACAGAGGGTGACCAGTGCCTCAGTCTGCCCTTACCTGCCGTTTTGATTGGTGCATTTTTTGGTATAACAGGAAGTCATGTTCATGGCATACCCTACGCATGAGAAAGCGGGCGGAAGTGGAGAACACGGGTAAAAATGAAGCCACAGGGCCTCGTAAACCCAAGGATATTCTGGGCAACAAAGTCTCTGTTAAAGTGAGTAAGGCATTCCATAGCTGCGTCCCCACCTCTCATCTACTCCCACCCTGCAGCATTCCCACAAGGAAATTTGGGTGGAGGGGATTTTTTTTTTAACCCACTGTGGGGACCAGAGGGGAAGTAGTTTAGCAGAATTTTGCATGCAAGATCAATTTTTTTTTTATTTTTTATTTCTCCTGGCAACTTCAACTCAAGTAAGTACCTCTCTTTTTTTTTTTGTTTTTACGTTTCTCTTTATACCACTGTGCAGATGTTTTATAGCAAAATAGTCTGCGGCAGCATCCCTTAGAAATGCAAGATGCTTGATTCATACTCAGTTTCTCAAAGCTGCCCATTCCCCCTCCTAGGTTTGAGAATACATGCAGGTTCAAAGATTTAGGGATGATACCCAAACCCCCAACCCATGAGGGCTGAGGTTTGGAATTTAAGGACCTGTGGGTCTTTGATAAAATTTCTTTTCCCCAGCATTCAGACAAGTCAGCTTTGGGCTGTTTCTAGGGCTTTCCCTATTCATGATCAGGGGTTTGAGACATACTGATTAAAATCAAGTTATTTCTAAAACTCCATCTATTACTTGTCATTCACTGATATCAAGTTCTGTCAGATTCTCATTTTTATCTTAAGAAGATAGAGTCTTTAAGTTGGGCCCTCTGAAATGATCTGCTTTTGGGCAGTGGAAATTGGATCACTCACGGTGAAGTTTCTTTAAAATATGTAATTACACACATGGTGCATTTCCCCCTTTCCTGAGCAAAACAAGAACAGCCGAACCCAATTCTCCTATCCTCCTTGGGGAAAAGAAATCCTAGGTCCTCTTTCACGCTCATCTGGGAAGTCCAGCCTCACAGAAGACAGTAGTTTCAATGCCACAGCCCTCATACTTCATTTGGTTGCTTCCATTGCTGTCTCCTGGGAGAGAAGCCCCGGCCTTCTCTCCTTGAAAAGAGCATGTTGCTTCCTTTGGCGAATCGCACTCCCACCTGAAAAGCATCTGGTTTTCTCTCCGCCCAGTGCCCCACTGCCCGTGCTTCTCAAAGTTCTCCTCGCTGTCTAGCCAAAGCGTCTCTTGTTCTAACTGTGTTCTCTTTCTTCCCCCTTCCTCATGCTGCCCGGCAAGGAGACCAACAGTTCGGAGGAGTCAGAGTGCGATGATCTTGACCCTAATACTAGCATGGAGGTAGAAGCGGCTATTGTTGTCCTATTTCCTACGATGATTGCCTTTTTTTAATTGTGCTAACAGTAGTATTCCGAATGTGAGAAGGAAAAGCCAGTCAGGAAAATGTGTGCTATCCGGGCGTCCTACCCTGGCCTAAAACAAGCAAGCCAACTTCACTGAGCTCTGTTTTTGGTAGACAACTCTTACCTAGATGTCTTCAAAGCTGATGCTTCTGGTCCTCTTGAATGCTTGCTTAAATGTTTTCTTCTTTGGTGGGTTTGGTTTTATGTAAGAAAATATAGAACTTCATTATTTGAAATTTAGAACACTTCCCCTCTGCCTCCCCTGCCCATGGGAAACAGCATCCAATGGTTGATTTCTAGACAAAAGGCAAGAACTTGTTTCATTTTTAGTCTTTCATGAGAGTAAAGAAGACATGGCTTTCCCAGCTACTTTCTTTCAGAGGGAGGCTTGGTGTTGCAGGAGTTAAAGCTTTCGACTGCTAAGTGTAACTGAAAAATGGCGGTTCAAATCTATCAACCCACCGGCTGCTCTGTGGGAGAAAGATGGACCCATCGGCTTCTGTAAAGACTCCCAGCCTTGGAAACTCTCTGAGGCCATTATACTCCATCCTGTAGTGTCCCTACAAATCCGAATGGATTGGTTCTCTTTCAGAGTAAATTGTAGTGTTTTTCTCCAAGTCTATACCATCATCCCTAGCAGAGGATAGAAATTTAGAGACGTCCTTTTATTACAAAATAGAGAATAGTGAAAGATTTTGCTCTTTGTAGTGCTTTTACACATAGGTAGACTAGCATTATGAGTCATCTACAACTTGACAGCACTTAACAACAATAACAACGACAACATAGAGAGAGCTACATTGTCCTAGTGGATAGAAAGTTATGCTACCAAGCCCAAGGTGGGTGATTTTAATCTGTGGTCCTCAGGCCTGGTTTAAATTGTGTGTTTGTCAAACATTCTTCTAGGTGGTATAGCACTGGTCTGTCCATTTGCTGTACAGAGGTAACCCATGGTTGCTGTGATGCTGAACACCGTGACATTAATGTGTCAAATGTGATAATGGTTACTCATGGTAGACAGTATTTGCTGGAGCTGCCTGATTAAAACAAGAAGGAGTGGCGTCCACTTCCGAAATGGCCTGCTTCAGGAAACTCTGTGAACAGTACTCAGGTCTTTCATTCATAGGGTCGCTGTGAGTCGTCTACAAACCATCAGCACTTCACAACAATTACAGGCTAGTGTTTATTATTGCCATTCTAATTTAACCTAATTCCAGAGAGGTCCACCACCATGTTACAACAACTACCACAAAACCACGGAGAGACCGTGAGGCCCAAGGACGGGCCAGTTAGCTGTGGAACAAGTCATGTGTGAGATGACACAGATGGTTGAAAGTAAGAGTTCTGTTGGGATAAATTAGTCCCCTGTGGGTGTGGGTGCTGCCAGAGAGCTAAATTTGACAGACATGGGTTAATACAGAGCTCCCGTGGGGGAGGAAGTGGGTATGGTGTTTACAGCCTCGGTACATCTGAGAGACTGAGGAGCCAGGGGAATTTGCCACCCTGCTTGCCTTGTAGTCTATGAGACAGGGAACCGCTCCCAGATCTCGCAGCTTGTAGATGCTGGGTGGCGCCCTGTATCTCCCTCTCTGAGGGCTGCAGACACGCAGTGGATGCACAAAGTTTCCTGTAGATAGGAGGGGGTTTTTGGGTTTTGTTTTGTTTTGTTTTGTTTTCCACTAACCAGAACCCTGGAGGAGGTGTGTGGTTAAAACCTGCAAGTATTCTGGTTAAGCTAAGGTTTCCATACACCTTGTGCATGGACCCCACACATATTTCATATGGACCCTTCTGCATGGCACACTCTTTCTGTGTGTTGCTATTTTGAACATATAAGCAGATGTTAAGGAAGAGCAGATATTGTGACACTAGCTAGTATTTTCAGACACAAATAACAAATAAGGTATAATGAAGCTACAAATGGGGGAACCCCAGAGAGAGGGAGGAGTCAAGCCAGGTGTCTGTGGCTTAAAGGCCTTCGGGACTTGTCCAGCTCTGGTGCTCTGGGAGGGCAACCATGGCTTTCCCACCCTGCCCTTTCAAGAAAGAAGTGGGTACAGAGGCGTGTGGGTCCAGGTGAGCCAGCATGCATGGGAAAAGTGAGCCGTGTAACCAGATTCCTTGCTTTGCATGTAGATAAGAAAAGGTGCACATGCACCAGCTTTGGGATGAGACACTGGCTTCGAAAGTTCTTACCCATCCCGGGTTTGCATCCTGATAATATGGCTGGGAACACTGGAGGGTATTATGGTGCTCCAGGAAAAGCCACAAGTTACACTGTTGCTCATTTGAAAAATCAAATGCAACTTTTTAAAATTAATTTTAATGAACATTTACAGAGATTTTGGATTGCCATTCATTCATTGTTGCACTTTTCTCCCTGCCCACCCCTCTGCGCAGTTTGTTCCTTCTCTCTTTGAAAAGTAAAAGAAAAATTCCTTCATTGGTATACAGTCCCCCTGTCCCCCCATCAAATACAACTTTTAAGGTACAAAATTTCCTATTAATAGGGATTTTTTTTCATTAATCATAACACTGGAGGAGGTGTGAGGTTGGAAGTTGCAAATATTCTGGTTAAGCTAAGGTTTCCATATGCATTGTGCGTGGACCCCCCACATATTTCATAAGGACCCTTCTACACGTCCACTCTCTTTGTGTTGCCATTTTGGGCATATAAGTAGACGCTGAGGGAGGACAGATAATCATGACACCAGCTCATATTTTCAGACACAAATAACAAATAAGGTATAAGGAAGCCAACCCATGCAATGTGAGTTGAACATTTGCTTAAGGGATAGATTAGATAGAACTTTATTGCAATGTACATTGAAGAAGAAGAATAAAAAGCCAAGACCCACTTTGAAATTCAGGTCTGCAAGCCACCCCATGGAGACCTCTGGGCATCGTGGTCACGCCCAGCCTGGCCAGGCTCGCTCTCATCTTCTGAACTTGATTGCTGTAACAGGTGGTGTGTCTTTGCAAACTCACCCCTCCCTGCCTTCCAGAGCAGAAGGCCCTGTACCTTGAGGAAACTGAATGACAGTTTTCTTCACTTGTGAATAGTGCCTATGACTAGCTGCCCTCACGACACCATAATTTTAGCACGTGGCTGCCAGCTGAAAGAAAGATCGATGGTTCGAACCCACCACCATCTGTTTCCGTGAGAGAAAAGGCCTGCGGATGTGCTCCCACACAGAGCGTAGGAGGCCCTTGTTTGTTGTTGTTATGTGCCATCATGTTGCTTGTGACTCATAGCGACCCTGTGTACAACAGCCCTAAGCTCTGCTCTATCCTGTGCCAATCGCACTGCCTCTGACACACCCATCCCGATTATCCCAGTCACTGAATCAATCCACCTCATAGAGGGCCTTCCTCTCCTGCGCTGTCCCTCCACCCTCCCAAGCATGATGTCCCTCTCCAAGGACCAGTCTCTCCTCACAACATGTCCAAAGTATGTTAGACAGAGCCTCAGAATTCTTGCCTCCAAGAAGCCACCCGGTTTGACCCTTTCCAGGACGAATCTGTTTGTTTTCCTAGCAGTCCATGGTATTCTCAATACTCTTCTCCAGCACCACAGCTCAAAGGCATCAATTCTCCTTCTATCCTCCTTGGTCATTGTCCAACTCTCTGATGTATAACAAGTGATTGTGACAGGAGGCCCTAGAGAGCTATTTTATGGGGTTACTATGATTTGAAAGGGAGCTCTGGTGGCCAAGTGGCAAGAAGCTGCCCTGCAAACCCAAAGGCACAGGGTTTGAATCTCCCAGCTGCTCTCCAGGAGAAAGATGGGCTGTCTCCTTCCTTGTGATTAGCTGCCTCTGAAAAAGCAGCTGGAAGGTCAGCTCTGGGTCAGTTCCAATTCAGTGGTACACAACAACAACAGTGATTCAAAAGGAACCTCTGGTGGCCTAGTAGTAAGAAACTTCACTGCAATCCCAAAGGCACGCAGTTCGAACCCACCAGTGGCTGTGCAGAAGGTGTGTGGACGTCTCCCGAGCAGTTTACTACCTCTGAAAACGTGCTCGTCGGTCAGCTATATAGGCCAGCTGTCTGTGTGCCTGGAAGCTCAGCTGACACTCTCAGGCCCTGTGCTGCGGCGAAGCCTGGGAATACTAGTTGCTGTGCTGTTGATTACACATGGTCTGATGCCAGAATGTTGATTCCAGAACCAGCTGCGTCAAGGCTCCTGGCTCCCGCCTCTCCACAAATGCCGTTAGCAGTCCTTTCCTGCTTTTTCTCAGTGGGTGCATGGAATGGTTCACTACAGAAGCGGTTCTCTGGGATCTGAACTTGCAGGCCAGCTTGCTACCTTCAGTACCAGCGTACGTGTCACCATGATATTCCCACGAGATAATAGAAGCACATCCTTGACGACTAATTAAGAGGGAAATAAAGTACCTTGAATCCTAGAAATCTGATTTACAAGGCTTTCCAAGAATACCAGTTACTTAAGAGGAATTACTGCCACTCTGTGTTTTGTACCCTTCCTCTTTCTTCACCACAGCCTACACCACCAGCTGCTGCAAATTTAGCTCCAGGGTTGGGCCTGACACCACTCCCCATCCTGAGGCCCTCTGGCCACCGCTCATAGAGAACTGTTGCTGAGTCTACAGTTCACCACCTTCTTGCTCCGAAGGAGGGCCAGAAAAGGGGCATCTTTTCCCCCCACCATGAACACAAATGAAATCAGGTTGGAAATGAAAAAATAAGGTGCCTTGAAAACAAATTACTCATCATCATTCCATCTTTTCCAGTGTGGCTCAGACCGCCAGTTGCCTTTGGCTGGAGAGGGAAGCTGAGGTGACGGTGGGCTGAGAGCCACTAACTCAACCTCGCCTTGACCCCCAGAGTGTGTGCTGATGCCACGGCTGGAGCCAGGGCTCATCTGCCCTCTGATAGCCACTGTCTATCTCCAGGGAGGCTGGGCCCTTCCTCAGCTGTGCTGGATTTCTCTTATGACCCAGGCCAAGCAAGTTCCTGCCTCCACACCCCCTTTGAAAAGGTATCTGAGTGTGGTGCCAGCTTGTGGGATTTTGCAGCTGCCCCTGACCCCCATTCGCTCTTGTCTGTGCTACACACTGGAGCGAAAAGATCTTAGCCACACTCCTAGACTTACCCTGGCCCTCAAGGATAGGAATTCCCAGTATTTTCTTTCAAGACCTCTATGTCAAAGCCAAGAAATGAAATAGATTTTTTACTTTTAAGAAGACTCAGTCTCACTTTATTGGAGAAGGTCAGTCCCTCAGACTAAGAAGGCCTCGGTCTCTGTCCTGGTCATACTGTACGTCACCACCCATACCCAGGACAGTGTGTCAGACCCTCAATCATAACACCTCCCCCCAGAGATTTACATTTTGAATCTTATGAAAGAAGCATCCGAAAGATGATGACAAAAAAGCCCTTGGAAAGATTCTGGAGGGAAATTTCCACTTGGTAACAATGACAGACTTCCAGAACCGACAGAAGTTGGAATCCTTTAGCCTCCTTCAGTTTTAAAAGGAGAAACTGTAACTGTCTATTCAAAAGCCCAGAGGCCTCGCTTGCAGGGGGCATTGTCACCCCTTCAGCCGCACTCACATCACCCTGCTCCTCCTTGGGGCCTCCCATCTCCAGGCTGATTTCATCTCAAATGCAGATGCTGGGAGACGTGGAGACGGGCCTTCTAGTGCCAGTTCTGTGTGGAGCTGCTATCCCATCCTCCAGCTCAGCAACAGCCCTTTCCAGGGCTGAAGTACGACCTAGATGGAGATCCCACGGAGGCAGTGCCGCCTGGAAAGAACGGGGGCAGGAATGAGAAGGTCCGGATTCCGGTGTGGATCCTGTCAAGGGGTGACCCTGGGCAGAAGCGTAGTCTTTCTGAGTCCGTGGTTGCTCTGAGGGAGGGTGCACAGCTTCAAGAACCCGCTGTTGATGTGAGTGGCTTGTCATCCTCTGGGCATCGTGCGGGGCAGAGCAGAGTTTGCTTTTGACAACTAACCTAAAAGGGAGGGCTGGTGACAAAACGGTTAGGCATTTAGCTGCTTACAGAAAGGCTAGTGGTTCAAACACATGCAGAAGCTCCCCAGGATTAGAAAAGGCCTGGTAGTGTATGCCTGTAAAGATTGTTGTTGTTGTTGTTTTGCCATCGAGTTGTCTGTGACTCATAGCAACGCTGTGTATAGCAGCGCTGAAGCCTGCCCTGTCCTGAGCCAGTCTCTTTGACTCTGACAAACCAACCTTCAGTCACTGTATTAATCCATTTCATCTGAGGTCTTTCTCTCCTACGTTGTCTGTCTACACTTCCAAGCATGATGTCCTTCTCCAAGGACTGGTCTCTCCTGGTCACATGCCCAAAGTAGATGAGACAGAGCCTCAAAATCCTAGCCTCCAAGGAGAAACTTGGTTTCACCCTCTCCAAGACAGACCTGTTTGTTTTCTTGGCAGTCCATGGTACATTCAAGACTCTTCTCCAGCATCACAACTCAAAGGTGTCAGTTCTTCTATAAAGATTACACTCTTAGAAACCCTATGGGACAGTTCCACTCTGTCCTCTAGGTCACGATGAGTCAGAATTGACAGCACACAACATCAGAAACAACATTAACCTGAACGCTGGCAAGCTCACCTGTTAGTACCACAGAAGAAAGGTCTGGCGTCTGTAAAGATTGTGGTCAAGAAAACCCTGTACTCATAAGGTCCCCAGGAGTTGGAATTCATTCTGTGGCGGCAGGTTTGATTTGGAATTGAGCACTTCATGCATTTAGAGTATGCTAGCAAAGAATTTGCTCTCTAGCACGTCTGACTCCTCAAGCCCTCATTAGAACAGAAAGTTAAAGATTCTGGGCTACACCCAAAACTTGCTTTTTTAGGGGTGTGATGGGAACAGCCTTGACAGATTTCCTCCAGAGGCCTGACTTGAGCGTCCCCTACCGGCTCTGGGAAGAGTTTGAGTGACTAGAACCACCCTTCTTTTCTTTCTAAACCCCGGACCCCTGACTGGAGCCCCACACATCCTTGAAGAGCTAGCCAGCTGTCCCACCTCCACTGCCTTTCCCTCTTTGTCCCTAAACCATCAAAATAACCTGGCCAGCGGGCCGCATCCCAGAGTGCAAAAGAAAAAAAAAACCAAAAAACAAAATAACCTGGCCAAACAGACTAGGGGAAATTTTTACACCCTGAACCAGGTGGCCAGCTTCCTGGCATTGCCAGTGTCTTTCCGCTGATGCCTGTTTCTGAATTTTATGAAAAGATATTATCTTTTCCATGAAAAGAACTCTTTGGAAGGAAGGAAAGTGAAGTATCACATTCCTCTCATTTTAATTTTTTAAAAAAATGTTTTCTTTGCAATCCATCTGATAGGTTTGGCATCAAGAAGCCAAAGCTTTCCTCTGACAGTACATAATTTATATTCAGCCATCAGAAGAAAGGAGCTTAGCTCTCTCCTGGGAAAAGGAAAATTACCTCTTCCTCTGCATATTCACATCTATCACACCTTTTGTTTCTTACCGCCAACCCGTGAAGGTCAGGTTTTCCCCACCACCCCATCCCAGGAGGTCATTTCAGAGGCCAAGGTCATTCCACCAATAGAACAGGTGTTTTCAGAAACCAAAGTTGGCATATATTGTTGACTAAATCTGCACTCTCCATGAGTCTCAGTTACTTTTTAAGAAGGATCAGCCCAGCCTCTTTCTTAATGCACAACTGCTTGTAGGAGAATTTCTTCCTCAGCAGCTTTTTAAATCCCTGGCTGCTGGGGTGTTGACTTGGCCTCACCTGTTCCCTTGCCCCATGACTCAAGAGTCCAGCCATAACAGCCAAGAAGGGAAACCCAATTACGTGGATCTGAAGTGTCTGCATCAGTCTCTCCTATACATCGCCCCTCAGCACCCTTCAGTCGCGTGTCCATGGCCTTTCACTGCCCTCAGGTGGCCTGGTCCATGTCCTTCATGGTGGACCCAAAGGAAGTCCCATCCACCCAGGAGACAATGCTCGAAAGTTCTGCTGTTGGAGGATCAAACCCACAGTCCACACCTGCTCTCAGGCAGGGCACACCCACCGGCTCCCTCCGTGTGGCTACCTGCGATTCAGTTTAACAAAATCTGTTCAGCACAAGGCATTGTGGTGAGTACTGTGAGGAGAAGGTCAATGAATTATGTATGATTTGGTTCCATGTATAAGTATAGTGAAGTGGAGAGAGAGGCAGGCTTTATTGAAAGCCTGTGCTATACAGCATAAATACAGCATAACCCAAACCACTGCCAAAGAGACTGGTTCAACTCATTTGTACAGCATAGGTCTGAATAGGGTCCCACAGGGTTCCCACAGCTATAATCTTTACACGTGCAGACTGCCACAGCCTCCTCCTGTTGTAGATTCAAATCGCCAACCTTACAGTTACAGCCAAGCACTTTAAACACCGTGCCATCAGGACTCCTTTGTTATTTTTATGTTATATTGTTGTTATATGCCACTGAGTTACCTGCAACTCATAGCAACCCTATGCACAGTACCTCTGAACCCTGCCCTATCCTGAACCAACCTCACTATCTCCAACACACGTAGCTACCCTCATTACCCCGGTCACTGTATCAGTCCATCTCGGTCTTCCTCTCCCGTGCTGGTCTTCCACCCTTCCAAGCATGTTGTCCTTCTCCAAGGATGGGTCCCTCCTGGCAGCATATCCAAAGTAAGTGAGATGGAGCCTCAAAATCCTTGTCTCCAAGGAGCAACTTGGTTTAGCCCTCTCCAGGACAGACCTGGAGTCTCTTGGCAGTCCATGGCCTGTTCAATACTCTTCTTCAGCACCACAACTCAAAGGCATCAATTCTGTCATCTGTAGTCACTGTCCAGTTTTCAGATGCGTAGCAAGTCATTGTGAAGAGCATGGCCTGGATCAGGAGCACCTTAGTCTCTAGAATGACGTTGTTGTCATTGTTGTTGTTAAGTGTCATTGAGTCTTAAGGATGACTCGTAGTGACCCTATGAACAAAAGACCTGAGCATTTATATAACTTTGGTCATTTCTCCACATTCATAGTGTTTCCAGAGACAAGTCATTTCGGAAGTGGATGCCACTCCTGCTTCCAAGCTTGTTTTAATCAGGGAGCTCCATCCAACACTGTCCCCCATGCGTAACCATTATTGCATTTAGCACATGAGTGTCACCGTATTTAGCATCACAGCAACCATGTACAGCAATGCATGCTGGTGATTTGAGTGAAAGTTTGCAAAGCAAATTCATTATTCCTTCAACCATTCATAAACATGTAGTTCTATACAGCAGACTACAGTGTTTTCTAATGGAGGCGTGGAAGAAGGACTGATTAATTCAGACTGGAACCATTCATTCTTTCCATGAGCAATTGCTTCTTACTGTTGTTATTGTTGAGTACCATGGAATCAAAACCAACCCAAAGCTGATGCTCCAGTTTCAGAGGGAGCAAATCACACAGGAGGAGACTGCCATCTTTCTTCTGCAGAGCAGCTGGTGGATTCGAACCATGGACCTTTGGATTGGCAACACAATTCCTTACTGCCAAGGCACCAGAGCTCTGTAAATAAAAAAAAAAATTTAAAAAAAAAACAACACACTGCACTGCCATCAAGTCAATTCTAGCTTGTAGCAGCCCTTCACTATGTTTCCAACACTATAAATCTTGATGGGAGGAGATTGCCCATCCTTCTTCCATAGAATGGCTGGTGGATTTGAACTGCTGATCTTTCATTATCAGCACAACGCACAACACACAACACCACAGTGCCTCAGCAGTGTGGGGGGGGGGGCTGTTGTATGCTGGTGAGTTGAAACTGACTCATAGCCGACCCTCCAGCAGGTTTTCAGAAGCGGTAAATCACGTGGGAGGAGATTGCCCATCCTTCTCCAGCAGGGCAGCTGGTGGATTCAAAGCCTTTGGGATTGCAGCACAGCTTCTTAGAGAGCCACCAGAGCTCCCCAATGTAACAATAGTAGTAGCTGCTATTCCTTAGCCTGCGTATTGAATATACGGTAGACTGCTAAGAGAACAAACAGGTTCCTCCTGAAAAGGGTGAAGCCAGGCGGCTCCCTGGAGGCAAGGATTCTGAAGCTTCGTCTGACTCACTTTGGGCATGTTGCAAGGAGGAACCAGTCCTTAGAGAGGGACGTCATGCTTGGTAGCGTGAAGGGACAGCGCAGGAGGGGAAGACCCTCTATGAGGTGGATTGACTCAGTGACTGGGGTAATCGGGGTGGGTGTGTCAGAGACACTGAGATTGGCACAGCATAGAGCAGAGTTTAGGGCTGTTGTACACAGAGTTGCTATGAGTCACAGGCAACTCGACAGCACATAACAACAACATTCCTTAACCTTCCCTGTGTGCCTGTGTCCCTGTGAGTCCTTCCTGCCAGCAGCACCGTGACCTGGGTACTGTTATCATTATTCCCACTTACAGATGAGAAAAGGCAGTGCTTCCTTAAGGCTGTGCATTCCTAGACAGCCTGTCTCCCAGGAAGGCTGCGAGCTCCACTCCAAGGCAGTGGATGAGTTGAGTAAGAAGCGAGGGCAGGGCACAAGCAGAGGCTCTGACTATGAGAGCACCTGGCACATTTGACGAAAAATCTGGAGCCTGGGGTTTGAGATTTGGGGGAGAATTTTAAGAGATAATGCCCAGTAGATAAATTGGATAAAAACCTTATCTAGAAAACCCTAGTCTGATGACTCCCAGCAAGCTTTACAGGGTAAGAGAACTCAGACCAGATACTATGCCTCATCTCCCCAGCAAGGCATGTGTTCTCATTTTAATTTGTGGTTGATTTATTCCTTTCTATCCCCTGCGCTGACTGCTCCAGTGTGCCAGGTACAACCATGACAGAGCATGTTGGACCCTTTCTTCTCTGGTAGAATAGATTACATTATAATGTGCTTCTTTCTCCCCTGGGAACTCTGAGCTCCTGTTGGGATGTCCCCAAGTCATCTGTCTGCCATGGATGGGGTGAACGTATGAGCTCACACATTGGGATCAAGCACACATTGAACACGTGAAGCAGAAGGCAATACTATGAAAAGCCCAAGAGAAAGCATTTAGGCAAGTTGTATAGGAGAATTTACGAAGTTAGTATTTGAGGAGAATCTTAAAAGATGAGTGGAATTTAAAAAATGAAATGGAGATTAGCGGGTGGATCCTTCCTGCTGAGAAAGTGAACGGGAGTAATGGTGAGTGTCTAGCTCAGTTGTGGCACAAAGTAGCTGATCGTTTTACAAGATTCCAGGCAGTGCTGAGCACAAGCGAGGCATTGAGACTTAACAGAACAGAAGAATCCAGGGAAGGTGTTTAAGATGAGCACTGTGCTTTTTACAAATTATTTCGTGTGCAGAGCAGATAGGGACAGAGTAAGAAACATCAAGGAACCACCTGGGAGATTGTCACGGGTTAAGGGAGAGAGGTTAGGACCCTAGTATGGTAGAACTAAGATGCTGAGAATAGAGATTTTTCAGGACAAGGTGGCAGCCGGCAGAGGGGAAGGGGGGGGGGAACAAAGATGAAGGGAGGATTCCAGAGGTGGGATGTGGTGGCCAGTGAGTGGCAGAGAGCAGGGTAAGAGCTTGGTGTATGGGACTTCATTGTGGTACCATTCTTAACAGAAATGCAGGTGTCCGCGGAAGACCAGGCTGGGAGAAAGGTGGGAAGGAATAGACTGAGTTGGACATTTCTTTGGTTCATCCAGGTTGAGCAGAAACTTTGGTGCTAGAATTACAGTGTTAGAGTCAGAGACTAACTATTTTATGAAGGACATCATGCTTGGGAGGGTGGGGCAATTGGGATGAGTATGTCGGAGACAGTGAGATTGGCACAGGACAGAGTTTAGAGCTGTTGTACATAGGGTCGCTATGGGTCGCAGGCAACTCGACGGCACATAACAACAACAACACACGGAAAAGACTTGGATAAGATGAAAAATGAGAGGAAAAAGCTGATTGGGGGTGGGGCGCTTTTCTCTGCTTCTCTAAGCCCATCTTCACACACGCTCCTCTGTGGTATTCTTTTCTTTCCCATCCTGTTTCCTCGTCTTTTCCCCACTTACTCATTTTCCTTCCCCCTCTTTCTCCAGGGCTTCTCTGCCTTTTTGTGCTTCCCCCTACACTACAAATACGTGCTGGTTCATTTCTTAACTATCTAAAGTTCTACATGAAATGCTTCAAGAGGATCCCCCCCCTTTTTGAAAAGACTTGGTATTATTTTCTTTTTCTTTTTTTTTGTCAGCAAGATTTTTTTCCCTGCTAGTTTTCCAAAATTCAAATACAAATTTGAACAAATTCTTTCCATTTCCCTCACTCCCAAACCATCAAATTGTACACACCAATGATTAATCCCCCCTCCCCTTGCACATCCACGTCCCTCTATTCCAGCCTCTCCCACCCCTCCTGGATCCTTATACTCATTCTACAATAATGGTTTTTTACAATATTTATCCTTATGAGACTGATTTAGTTCACTCAGCATAATGCTCTACAGTCCCTCCCAGGTTAGGTAATAATTTACAAAGTTATTGCTCCTATAGCCAGCAAGATTTTTTTAATGCGGGGTCAACAAGACAAATGTAGGGTTAATAATGAGCAGTTTAGATTCCAGAAGGCTCCATAAGAATTGTTCTTGGAGCCACGTCTCAAAAAATGTAAAGCAGAGAAGCAGCTCTGCCTTTGTTTACACGGTGGTTCATAATACAGGGCACATTGCCTGACCAGGGCAGCTTTTAATGGCTCTCCCTTGCCTTCTCACCTTCACATCTGCCCCCTGCGCCACTAGAGTGTATGCATTGCGGCCCACTGGTCAGTGGGGGCGTGGTGGAGTGGGAAGAGATGGGCCGTGGAAAGGAAATACACTATCTGGCTCTTTCTGCTGGGGGTGAGCTCTGCTTTCCCCACTGCACGCAGCTCACGGCCCATGTTCCATCTTCATTCGGTGTCTGCTCCAGGGCTTCATCTCCACCATGGGCTGGAATTCATTCTATCTCAGCACGTGCTACCACGTTGCAGTTAACTGTGTATATGTCCGACTCCATAGTAATCTTCTGTGTGCACCCCAGGATGAGGATCCGTGTCTGTTTAATCCGTGGATAGCAGGGCAAGCCCTGGTTTGTACACTGGATAGTTTCTTCTGTGAGAATAGGAGTGATGGGGCTGAGTGAGGAGGAGACACTCTATAAAAGCTTCCTGGTTCCCCAGCTCTCCCCCAAAGCCTTGTTGTAGAACATTGTCTGCGAAAACAGTCTGTACCACAGTGACAAACCCTTGACCTTCTTTCCTCCTTTACAAACCATTGTACATCTGCTTGGGTGGCAGTGATGATTTCTTGAGGCTTTGTTCACAATAGCAAAGAGCTGAAAACAACCCAAGAGCCCATCAACAAACGAATG
This sequence comes from Elephantulus edwardii, assembly GCF_000299155.1. Taxonomy (NCBI): domain Eukaryota; kingdom Metazoa; phylum Chordata; class Mammalia; order Macroscelidea; family Macroscelididae; genus Elephantulus; species Elephantulus edwardii. Next base: position 5,343,599 of record NW_006399782.1, on the reverse strand, counting down.
GCTAGAGAAGCTGTGGTATATTCACACAATGGAATACTATACTGCATTGAAAAACAAGGAACTCATGAAATATTATGCAAAATGGATAACCCTGGAGGACATTATGCTGAGTGAAATATCTGTCACAAAAAGACAAATATTGCATAGGGTCACTGTTGTAAAATGGGACTGACACGGGGTTGATGAGAGAGAGAACTGTTTAAAAGGGATATAGGATTGGCTATTATTGTCATGACAGGAGTCCAGAATGAAGGCTACACAGTAGAGTGGACTTGGAGGGAGGGATTGCAGAACAGTGAAAGAGTTTTACTTTTCAAGGAGAAAAGTGAATCAGGGGGAAACGGGTGGGCAGGGAGAAAAGTGCAGCAATGAATGAATGAGAACCCTAAGTCTCTGTAAACTTTCTTTAAAAGTAATTTTTTTAAAAGCCATTTTACAATGACTTAAGAAGTAAGAGGCAATTCTGCCAATTGAGATTATATAACCTTTACAAAGTTTTCATTAAATGAGTAGAGGTAGTAGCATTTCCTTTAAGCATTAGAGAATCTTGCCTGGTTTGGCCATATCAGAAACAAGAAGAGTTTAACTTCCAAACCAAAAATCGTATTTCAAATGCTTATCATTACTTTTCTCATAGTTATTTGTTTATTGCCAAATCTCACCATCTATGAGTTTCCTCCAAACTGTAGCAGAGTTTCTCCAACTTTAGTTTCATCTAAAGTCCCTTCTCTTAATCCTTTGAACACAGACATAGAAAGTGAACACCAAGCAACAGAGTTCGAGGAGGCTCTGAGTTGACTGAATACACTTGATTAGAATTCCTTTGGACTCCACTTTATCTCATCGTCTATCTTAACGCAGAGTTTCTACTTTCTGTAACTAATGATGAGGGACTTGGAAGAACTCTGGTGAGATTAGTTTTCCTCTGGAATCAACTCTATGGCAGTGAGGTCTTTTTAGTTTGAACATCAGGTCTCAGTCAGAGCCTTGGACACACAGACTGGCTGGACAAACAGGCACAAGATGCCTTCAGAATTCCATTCGTTTTATTCAGTGTTGGTTGATGTTGCCTGTAACTCTTTGCTCTTACCTCACTGTCCTCCACTTTTGAAGAACAGAGAAAGTATGTGCGCCCTCTGCAGAAGGAAGAAACCAAGTCGCTGATGACTGCGTTGGGGTGGGTCTCATTTCCTGACTAGCTGGAAACACTGCCACTTGCTGCCCTCTGCTGTTTGAATAAAACATGACTCTTGAGACTGTCCACGCCAGCCCTGTGCTTGGATCCTGCCGTCCGTGTGTGCATTTTATCATGCTCTCTGCCTTTCGCTCCCGCTCCCACCTCCATTCAGATTCCAGCTCTCCTTCTTCCCATCTGCCACCTCGCGTGAACTCCCAGTCTGCATCTAAGGAGAGAAAACATCAGCTTTCAAGACACATGCGTGGTGCAGGCTGAACCGGTCTGGGCCCCTCACACGCCAAAACTGATCCTAAGACAAGGTAGTCAGGATCCATTAATTTCACTCAGTGGATTCAAACATGTGAGCTGACAGCTGCCTTCAAAGAATTTACCAGTCAGGGCACTTAGCATACAGGTAAGATGCTGTGATGCGTAACAACTGATCCTCGGAGTCACAGAAGTACCAGCATCCCGAAGAGTACAGTGGAGGAAGAAATAACTATTAGCCAACTCTTAAAAGACAACTCATTTGTGGGGTTCACAATCAAATCACGTTTCCATGGAATAGCAGTAGGAGAACACTGCCAAGTTCCAGAACAATATTTTCTCAGCTCTTTTCTCCCCAAATTAGGATCCCAGCAATTTCTGAATGCTGAAAGGATAAATACCAATGGGGCACTTATGCACCAAGAATTGCCAGGCTCTGTAGATACCTGTGCATATAGAAGCCTGGTCCTTACCCTCTTGGGCCTTTTGGTAAGTAGGGAGCCACTGACAAATACACAAAGAATTACACAACACTGTGAGAAGGGGCATCAGGGCCACCCCTGGGCCATGTTCTGCTTTGCTTCAAAGGAAAATGAGAAAGGGGGGGGGGAGATAATATTCCATCATCATAAGCAACAGTCAAAATTAGGGGCATGGAAACCCCAATGTGGAGTGTGTCCAGGTTCTTGGTCCTTTCTAAATGAATTTTAAACCTGAAGACAGGGTAGAGGTGGGATGGAGGGCAAGCCAGGAATGAAGACAGGCAGGTAAACAAGCCCTCAGCATCGGTAACATTACAGAACTGTCTGGAGCTCCTCCTGGTAAACCAGATGTTATGGTGGGACGAGCACTCAGGGAACATTTGAGAACTCTTGAGAACTCTGAGATCCCTCTCTATTCTTTTACACCTCCCTATCTCATGTCAGAAGCTCTGTTGTTCGAGGCCGCCAGCTGCTCCATGGGAGAAGGTTGGGCAATCTCCTCCCATGTGATTAACTGCCTCTGAAAACCTGCTGGAGGGCCAGCTATGGACTTGACGGTACACAACAAGAATCTCAGTTAGGGGATGAAAATACATAGCATCTTCTTTGTACTTCCTTCCAGGTTTTAGGAGGAGCAAATAAAGGAGCTTGTGAATAGTTTGTGCCAAGTGGATAATTGTGCCGTGATATTACTGTCATCTGCATTACCTGGTGCTGATTAGGGCTCTCCCTCATCTGGACCAGTCAGGAGGCAAAAGAAGGAAGATTTAGGGACCTCTACAAGTCCGTGACAGACAAAATCTGCAGTTAGACCTATTAGCAGCCTTTTTCTCTGACATCTCCCTTAAAGTCTATACCCAAACTAGAAATACTTGTTTTTCAAACAGTGCATGTGTATAGTACACACAACTGGGGTCATATGATGAGAAATAAGCTAAGACAAAAATATGCTCTAAGTTCGGTTATTATTTTACAAAAGTACTTGCACAGAATAGGTTTAAAAAATCTTAAAACTGTACAGTATAGGAACCTGCCCTGTGCCTCTTCCGCAGTGAGCCTCTGGCATGGACAGACACCATGTCCTGCTCCCCTGTGGGTCCTGTTGTGATAAGAAATGTGAACACAGCTGGCAGCACCCTAGAATCACTGCTTTGGGGCAGGAGAAGGGGGAATGCAGTGCTTCATGTTTGTTGAAGGCCAGACATTAGCATCAGTCAGACCTGTCAATTTCTCAAGCTCACCTGGCTGAATGATGGCGACCAGACAGGAAGTGTCACAAGGAAAGTCAAGGGTATGTCCATGTCACTTCCTGTCTGGTGCCACCATCTAATCAGGGTCAGCTCAAGAAATCTTCCTCAAATAAATTCCCTACATCAAACAGCCCTCCTAGGTAGGTGACACTGCATCTTTCATAAAACTGAAGCCTAAGTACTAAAGACTGCTGTCCAAGGTAGGAGGAGGAGTCTGGACGCTAAGTGAGGTTTGCAGCCCCTCCTGCACAGTTGGCCGTGAGATACCTCTTCTCTCAGAATCTACAAGTCACATTGGTTTACAAATTGTTTGCTAAAAAGCTTACATTCCATTTATACTTTAAAACATGGACGGGTACTTGTTGTTAAGTGCCGTCACGAAAGACCTGGACACTTGTATAACTTTCATCCTTTCTCCAGGTTCATAGGGTTTCTGGAAGCAAGCTATATCGGAAGTGGATGCCAGTCCTGCTTCCTAGTTTGTTTTAATTAGGAAGTTCCGCCAAACACTGTCCGCCATGGGTAACCATTATCACATTTGACACATCAGTGTCACAGTGTTTAGCTTCACAGCAGCCACGAGTTACCTCTGTACAGAAAGTGGACACACCAGGGCTATACGACCTAGAAGAATGTTTGACCAAAACAAAAACAGGCCTGAGGGCCACAGATTAGAGTCACCCACCTTTGGCTTGGTAGCATCACTTTCTGTCCACTAGGCCCACTGAAAGACCCTTAACCAGGTGGACTGACACAGTGACTGCAGCAATGGGCTCAAGTGTGTCTGAGATGAGGAGGGTGCAGGACAGGACAGAGGTCAGGTCTGTTGTCCATAGGGTCGCTCTGAGTCACTCAGTTCAACGACAGCTAACAACAACGACAGTCTGCTTTAGCCAATTATGATTACTTATTTTATAGTCCTTTTGGTCCTCTTTCCAGTTTCTGTTCATGAACTAGGCTTAAGTTCATGTGACAATTGAAATGAGTCAAAAGTATTATTCAGCAAATGTAGGAAAAGTCTATTATGCTCTCGCCCCTGGGCTAGGTGACTTTGGCACAAAAAAATCAAAAGATAGTTCTTGGCTTTGAAAAGCTTGTATCTAATAGGGCTGACTGAACATAACAACAACAAAAACCACACACACACACACACACAAAAAAACAAACAAACAACACAAAAATCCTTACTACTGGCCACACATCATGACAGCAGGAGGGAAAAATTGAAGGAGGCAGCAATTTCATCTAAATTGGGTCCACAATCAACAAACAACATTTCAAAAGACATGTTGCATTGGGAAAGTTTGCTGGCATGGACCTCTCCAACATGTTAAAGAACAATGATGTCTGTTTAAAAACTTGGGTGTACCTAGTCATGGTCTTTTCAATTACTTGCTATGCATCTGGAAGTCGGACAGTGGAAGAAGCAATGCCTTCAAGTTGTGACATTGGAGAAGAGTATTGAATATCTCTCGGAATGCCAAAAGAAGAACAAGAATGTCTTAGGGAAAGTGCAACCTGAGTGCTCCATGGAGTCTGGGACGGGGAAACATCATCTCACATATTTGGGGCCTGTTGTTAGGAAGGGCTAGTCCTTGGAAAAAGACAACATGCTGGGAAAGGTCATCAAAAGAGAGGCAGACCCTTAAGGGAAAAAAAATGGAACAGTGACTGTGGCAGACTTTGCGAATATCAGAGGTGACGAGGATGACACAGGATAGGACAGGGTCTGGCTCTGTTGTTCAAAGGGTCACTATGGGTCATGCTTGCCTCTGCAGCACCCAACAACAACAATAACAGTAGGCTGATTGTACTTTTATTTTCTTTAAAATAAAACACACCAGATGCTCTGCTGGAGAAGGAGGGGGCAATCTCCTCTTGTACCAGTCAGATCTGATTTGACGGCACATGTAAAAATAATACAATAAAAAGTAAAAATAAATAAATAAATAAATAAAACAAATAGGCGAGCTCTGGTGGCCTAGTGACAAGAAGCTGCACTGCAATCCCAGAGGTGCACGGTTCCAATCCACCAGATGCTCTGCTGAAGCAGGAGGAACAATTTCCTCCTGTACCAATCAGATCTGATTTGACGGTACATACACACACACACACAAGAAAATAAAATAAAATCTAATAAATAAATAAATAAACTTAAAATTACGTAAGTCATAAGTAAATCATGTTGACTGCAGGATATTTAGAAAGCCCAGGTAAGCAAAAAAGAATGAAATTTACTAAAGGTTTGGATAAAGTTTTTCAGGTCTTAAGGGCAGGACTTATTCACTTCTGAATCTATGAAGTCTTGGAACAGAAGACAACATTATTAAGTGTTTTGAACAGGATTGTAAAAGCTTCGCTGGATGTCATCAGACAGCGAGTTATGCTGCTAACACAAAAGCCTCGCGTCCCTGACGGTTCAAATCCACCAGCTGCTCAGCGGGAGAAGAGTGGACAGTCTCCTCTCATCACAGTTTACAGCCTCACAAACTCAGTGGAGGGTCACTATGAGTTGAAACCAACTTGACAGCACATTTTTTTAAGAAGTCCACTAGCTGGATATACCCACTGTTATTAATATTTAGAGAATATTCTTGGTCTCCTAAGCACTTAGTTAACACCTATCATTCTTCCTGCCTTAGCTAAGACAAGTGATGATATAGCACTGATTACCGTGTTTTCTGGTTGTTGTTGTTGTTGTTTACCGTTAAGTCAGAATGACCCCGTAGCTGACCCTCCAGCAGGTCTTCAGAGGCAGTAAATTGCACGGGAGGAGACTGCCCATCCTTCTCCTATGGAGCAGCTGGTGGGTTCGAACCGCTTTCCTTTGCACTGGTAGTTCAATCCCTTACTACTAAGCCCCCAGAGCGCCTTATGTTTACTGGTAGATTTTTTAATGTTCACCATGTCCTAACTCTGCCATTTGCCTCTCCCTAGTACCCCCCTACCATGACCCAGTATCCCCCTTCATGGAGGGATTGCTGAAGTTTGGGAGAGCAATAGCTGTTGCTAGATATCCCATTGCCTCTCCCCACTGCACCTCAAGACTGGATCAGGAAGTCAGTATATGTTCCTCACCCCCATCTGCATGTTGACTTATGGGGGGGAAGCTTTATTTTTATTTTTTATTATTATTATTATTATTGTTAATTTAATCAAAGTTCATCAAGAACTTGGATTTTCATTTATTCATTCATTGTCACACATTTTCCTCCCTGCCAACTCTCCTCCCCCAGTTCACTTTTCTCTTTGAAAAGAAAATTCTTCCATTGTTGTACAATTTCCTAGGCCCCAGGCCACTATGCAGCTCTTATTCTGGACTGTTGTCAGGCAAATAATACTGAATCATATAATCCTTTTAAGCCATTCTTTCCCTCATCTGTTTCAATCCAGTGTACATTATTTATGCCCTCTTTTCTTGGTTTTCCCCCAAACTTGTTATCAGTCCTGTTTTATAACAGTGGCATTATGGAGTATTTGTCCTTTTGTGACTATTTCACTCAGCATAAGGGGAAGCTTTTTTATTTTTTTATTTTTTTTAAATTTTAATTTATTATTTTTGTGTGAGTGTACCGTCAAATCAGATCTGACTGGTACAGGAGGATATTGTCCCTCCTTCCCTGGCAGAGCATCTCGTGGATTCGAACCGTGCGCCTCTGGGATTGTAGTTGCAGCTCCTGGGGAAGCTTTTTTAAAGCTCATACTGGGTCTCATTTCACGCTGATCATGGTTTTTAAAACTACCTAGGCCAATGATTGAGGACCACTGTTTTTAGCCTGGGAATGGCATGAGTGACCTTCTGAGACTAGCAGAGAACATGATGGGGGTCTTTGGTCCCTTGGCCCCAGAACCCAAAGCAGGAAACAGCATCTCTGTACTAAAGGGCTCGTATGGGTTATTACGTAAGGGAAGAACACAGAAGCCACATATACTCAAAATCGTATGGCTGAAGCCAGCAAGATGTGTGCCTGCCCTGGCTGGGCTTTTTGTAAGACACAGGAGTTTTTCAATTTCATTATAAAGGAAAGAATTTTGTAAGAGAAACCATTATCAATTTGTCACCTAACACTCGACTGCTTTGCAGAAGGGAAATGGATTAGAATTGATCACCTTTCTTCCTCTTCTGACTTATTTAAATATTGATTTAGTACTTGTTATTCTCCAGCATTCTTTGAGCGCTTTGCCAGGAGAAGCTGTTCCTTGGAGAGTGAAATCATGCTTGGGAAGGTGGAGGGTCAGAGAAAGAGAGGAAGACCATGAGAGAGACTGACACAGTGACTGCTGCAGTGGGCTCTTGTGTGTCAGGAAGTGTGAGGATGGCGCAGGGTAGGACAGGGCTCAGATCTCTTGTTGATAGGGTCATTCTGAGTTGTACTCAATGGCACCTAATAACATTCATCAAGCACCCCACTAAGGACTCAACAGATATTATCTCATATCATCTTGTGCTAACTCTTTGTAATAAATAGTATTTATCCCCATAAGTTTGTACTAAGAAAGTTTAGGTAATGAAGCCAATAGTCACAGTAAAAACAAGAAGTGGCCCCACCTCTCACACTCTAAAACTCATGCTGTTTCCCACCAGGCTTTCTTCCAGGGACCCACAGGATTAGCGCTCAAGGAGAGGACACCACAGGGTGGGGGTGTGGCAAGCGGGATGGCGGGGAGCAAGGTGATGTTTGTCTCACATAGGGCTCACTTTCTAGAAAGGTGAGTATACTCCTTAAACGTTTCCCCTTCCAGGGAAGAACCAGGATGTCACATGTGAAGCAGGCTGCCCCAAGAACTTCAGTGGTGACCTGAACAAGTCACTTGTCTGGCACAAGTCTCAGTTTTCTTATCAATACAACACAAAGAGTTCAAACCATTAGAGATTCAAGTTGCCCTGAGCTGGTGTTGGGCTGCACAGACAGGGTTCCCTCCTTTCCCTTCATACAGCTGTTTGAAGAAATGTTTTCCTGCCTAGAAGAGGCGGTGGGGAGAGGGCAATGTTTGGAAGGAAACAGGTGAATTGGTTCATTTCAGAGACGGTCTCAGCGTCTTTGTTTTTTAAAATTAATCATGCTGTGGGGAGGCTCCAATTCCATCACACAGCTTGAGTGGAAGTGCGTCTAAACTGGAAGAGAGCTAGTGAGCATGTGAAATGGAAAAGAGCTGGGAGGGACAGTTCAAGAGTCTCCATAAGCCTGTTGGGGCCCAGGTGCCAGGCCGAGGGAGTGTGTGCTAGATTCCCCGGGACACGAGGTCAGCACCCTTCGCTGGTGGAGATGATTATGGCGATGTCACACCACAGGGGAGGCTGGGCAAACAGAATCTCGAAAATGTACCTTTTTTTTTTTTTTTAACCCAAGAGTGTGAAAGTCTCTTGTTTGCTTCTAGTAGTTGTAGAGTGAAGCCACTTTGTTTTTGTTTTTCAGATCTTGAATCCAAATTTCATCCAAGAAGGTAAGTTAGAAGAGTAAGTAAGTTAAAGAGGATCTGAGGATTAGCTGCATGGCCAGTCAGCACTGGTACGCAGCAAGTTAAACAATGGCGATGTGCTTATGGGCTTATTTATGAACAAGGGGAAATGCTATTAAACATTTTCAATTTATAATATCCAGTTTTTAGAAGAAGAGATTGCGAGTTTTAGAGTGTATTCACTTGCATTTTATCAATAAATCCTAAAAGGGTCTATACCAGAATGTTCATAGTAGTTGTGACCTCATGAAGCTTTATTTTATCTTTTTTTCTTTTCTTTCTTGCTACTCTGTATGTCCTGATTTTTCTATAATATATATCTCCTACTTTAAAATAAAACATTTAAAAATTACACAGATGAGTTTAAAGGAATAATTGAGACCTACTACAGGGCAGAGCAGGGTTCAGGGCTATCATACCTGAGGTTGCTTTGAATTATAGGTGACTCAATGGCACATAACAGCAACACAGGGGCAGATATATGTTCCATTGAAAGTTACTGAAATCATGATTACACAACATGGGTGGGAAATAAGGAGTGAAAGTGCTGTTATAGAAAATGCTCCCTTTATTCTTTCTGTTCTGAGTGATGTGAATGTATGTTGGTTTGACCCCAGTGGCTCCGGAATTCCTTGTGCCCTTGGTGGATGTGACCTGCTTACTTGGGGACACAGTGACCCTTCAATGCAAAGTCTGTGGGCGACCAAAGCCCACCATCACCTGGAAGGGCCCAGACCAGAACATCCTCGACTCGGACAACAGCTCAGCCTCGTACACCGTCTCTTCGTGGTAAGCAGCCCCAGCCTCAGCACCACACTTAACACAGCACGGAGACCCTGCAGCTGGGAGCTGGTCTCGCTGAGAGAAAAGTGGCCCTGCAGCCTATTTCAGCTCAAACACTGTGCCTGATTAAGCAAGACTGGGGTAAATAACAATGGTGGCTCAGCCCAATATAGTCTACCCATGCTGTGTGCTTTAGACCCCTCTGGCTGCTTCTACAGAGGCCCTGGGTTAATAAACTGTTAATATACTTGGCTGCTAACATGGAGGAGAGAGATTTGGGTCCATCCAGAAGGGCCTCAAAAGAAAGGCCTGAGGATAGACTTATCTACCACTGAAAGTCTTTTGCAGCACAGTTCACCTTTAATGCAGTCAGGGTCACCACAAGTCAGAATGGGTTCAATGACCCCAGGCTGCTGCAGCCTGGTGAACGCTGGGCCTCCACAGCACACCTTTCCCTCACTGCCCTGCACCACGTAGCTGTGCCAGAGAGGAGACAAGCAGGAATGGTTTGGAGAGAGTGCATTGTGAGTCACATTAGACAATAAAAAGAAAAGTGCAAATTATTATTCCTGGGGACAAGCATGGACCCTTGTCCTGTAGCAGGAATGTCCTCCTGAAATCAGGCATCATGATGCTATTCTTACCTTTCAGGGTCCTGCAAAATAGTGACATGCTTCATGAACCCCAAAAGAATTTTCTTACATTAAAAGAAGTTACCTGCTCACAAATATACATCTAAAAAATCCAGCTACAAGCATGCTTCTATATAAAGTTGCCTTCTAAATCTAGGTGTCTCCTAATCAATTTGTTAATACTTAGTGCTGCTGAGAGGGGTTTTACTTCATAGTTCTGCTTACAATGGACAAACAGGAGCAGGTCCTGACAGCATAAGAATCATTGATGAAAGGGTTCTCTGATGGCCTAGTGGTAAGAAGCTGCACTGCAATCCTAAAGGCATGTGGTTTGACTCCACCAGATGCTTTGTGAGAAAGATGGGAAATCTTCTCCTGTGCCAGTCAGATCCGATTCAACAGTACACAACAACAACAAAAAGAATCATTGATGAGGCCTCTCTTTTCTGCATTTCCTTTCAAAGACGGAGGTTTGTACCTTTGGAGATTTAATTTTCTAATCAATCTATCTTTACTAATTAGCCTTCAAAAAAACAAATAAAAAGTGTCACCTATGAAAGTAAAGCAAGGAATCAAGAAATGGGGAAAGGCCGTCATGCTTTGGTATCTGCAGTGGAGCCACTGACCTGCTCCTAAGATATCAACTCACCTGACTGAGAGCTTGGTGTGAGGTCAGTGTTTAGAGGAGCATAAAGGTCACCAGAATAAGTCACCATCCGTGAGGAGAGCACAAGATGGATTGTGACCTGGTCCGTGTGTTCCTCACTCCTTCAGAATATTCTTCTCCCTCTGTGGTAATCCTACCCACCACCCCCAGCCTGAGACAAGTTGGAGAAGTTACCCTTTAGGTGGGGGAATTTTTACTTACCCTTTACTTAATTCACTAAGTAATTTTGAAGCTCACCAATGTAAAATCTGAAATACTTGTACATATTATTTTTTTAGAGCTTCCATTTTCTTATACTATTCCTTACTGATTTATAAAAATATTTTAGGATAAAGTTGCTAACAATAATATTGCTAAGGATCCCAAGTTCAATGGTTTTTTGCCCTTCCACCATTTTTTCAATTTTTATTTTATTATTTTTTGTGTATGTGTACCATCAAATCAAATCTGACTGGTACAGGAGATTGCCCCTCCTTCTCCATCAGAGCATCTGGTGGATTCGAACCGCATACCTCTGGGATTACAGTGAAGCTTCTTGCCACTAGGCCACCAGAGCTCGCCTCCTTCCATCATTTTTAACCTTCAATACTTAAGTGAAAATCCTGTCTTGGTTCCACCAAGGAATGCAAATGATGGGAGTTTTTCACTGACTCTCCTTAGGAAATCTGGAAAGGATTCCATCTTTACTCTGCTTTCAGTAGTAGAGATAAAGAGACTGTTAAAGGCTGTATGGGATGAGAATAGGATATTCAAAAACAAAAACAAAACCTGTCCTATCAAGTTGATTTTTACTCATGGCAACCCAATGTGTTACAGGGTAGAAATCTGCATAGGGTTTTCTTGGTTGTAATGACAGGCAGTCTAGTGGATAAGGAGTTGTACTGCTAATCCAAGGGCAGACAGTTTGAATCCACCAGCTGCTCTGAGAGAGAAATATGAACAATCTCCTCCCATGCAATTTATAGTCTCTGAAACCCACTGAAGGGTCAGCTTTGAATCAGTTCTGACTCGACAGCAATGAGTAATAACAGTAGTAATATTAATGGAAAGAGAATCTGGTGGCCTAGTGGTAAGGAGCTGCCCTGCCATCCCAAAGGCGGTCAGTTCAAATCCACCAGTTGCTCCACAAGAGAAAGATGGGCAATCTCGTCTGGTACGATTAAACTGCCTCTGAAAAACCATTGGAAAGTCAGCTATGGGTTAGTTCCGACTCAGTGACACACAACAATATTCAGGGAACATGATCACCAGGTCTTTCTTCCATAACACTGTGGAATAGACCCAGGTTGTTGAGTACAAACTTTTTGTAGCTCCAAAAATCTTACAGGGTATTAGAGGGTGCCTCTAGTGGGTGAGTATATCACAAGACCATAGGAAGTTCAGTGCCTGTGTTTGAAGCTCTCTTATTTTGTGTCCCCAGCGATTCCGGTGAGATCACCCTGAAGATCTGCAACCTGATGCCCCAGGACAGTGGGATTTACACGTGCATAGCAGCCAATGACCATGGGACCACATCGACCTCGGCCACTGTTAAAGTACAGGGTATGCTCTCTTTACTGCCAGACATTGCAAGTGATGTTACAGAGCTTAGTGAGACCAACTGAAGGAAAGATCCATTGTGAAAAATCCAACATCATTTCAACAAATGAAAAGAGAAAGAGGCTTTGCTCTGAGCTACCCACACCCTCAAGCATAGTTAGTTCCCTGACCAGACTTTCTCTCCAGAGTGAAGGATTTAGCCCCAAGGAAGAAGTTCAAACAGTAAAAGGTATCCACTCATTGCTCCCGGGCATCCTTCAGGCCTGGAGGTAGGTATGCTAATTGGTGAAGAGGATCAAAGGATAAATATATGAGAAACCAGCCGAGTAATGTTTCTCAGATGACCTTCAAACTGGGTGTAAAATGCCGAGTGGTACAGAAGCAGCATATGACTGTTTGTTTCCACAGGCGTTCCAGCTGCCCCCAACCGGCCCATCGCGCAGGAGAGAAGCTGCACCTCTGTCATCCTCCGCTGGCTGCCCCCTTCCAGCACCGGCAACTGCACTATTTCTGGTTACACCGTGGAGTACAGGGAAGAAGGTGTGCTGTCTCCTCGCCTTGTTTGGGCTTCTGTTCCCCTTAAATTCTGAGAAAGAGTTGCAAAACTATTGACCTCTATGTCCTCCATAAGTCTTTCTTTTCTAGCTTGTAATCTCAAACACTGATATAGCATTGGTCCATTTGCTGTACAGAGGTAACTCGTGGTTGCTGGGATGCTGAGCACTGTGACACTGATGTGCCAGATGTGATAATGGTTACCTATGGTGGACAGTGTTTGGTGGAGCTCCCCGATTAAAACAAGCTTGGAAGCAGGAGTGACATCCACTTCTGAAATAGCTTGCCTCTGGAAACTCTAGGAACAGGGCTCAGGCCTTTCATTCATAGGGTCGCTATGAGTCGTCTACAACTCAACAGCACCTAACAACAACAACCTCAAACACAGGGTAGCTGGATGACCCATAGGGAGTTCTAGTGGCCTAGGGTAAGAAGCTGCTCTGCAATCCCAGAGGCACAGAGTTCAAATCCACCACCTGCGTCAGGGAAGAAGGATGGACAGTTCTGACTTGATGGCATGCCACAACAACATTGCCCCATAGGGAGCTCTGTTGGCTTAGCAGTAAGGTGCTGTGCTGCCAATCCAAAGGGACATAGTTCAAATCTACCAGTTGCTCCATGGGAGAAAAATGGGCCATCTCCTCCCATGCAATTTACAGACTCTGAAAACCCATTGAACGGTCAGCTATGAGACATTCAGACTTGACAGAACTTAAAAACAACAACTATGACCCATGGCAAGTTTCAAAGTGTCTAGGGCTACAGTTCCTTAGTAACACTGTTGTTTTTATGTGCCATTCAGTTGAATACAACTCATAGAGACCCTATGCGTAACAAATCCAAATTCTTTCCTGTCCCGTGCCATCCTCATCATCTGACATACTTGAGTCCATTGCTGTAGTCACTGGGTCAGTCCATCTCATGGAGGGTCTTGCTCTCTTTTGCTAGTCACTTATGGTCTTACAGATGAGGAGGTTAAATCTCAAAGTATTTTAAAATGTGCCTGAAATTACAGTTAGCAAGTTGCAGAACTGAAAGAAACTAGAACCTTATTTATGAACTTTCTTCTAAGGTAATAACTAGAGTTGAATTATGAGAGCTTCATCCCCAGGTCCCCAAATAAAATTTAAAGAGTACCAGAAATTGGGACAATGACTAGGGATGACAAGGAGAATTGACACCTTTGAGCTGTGGTGCTCAAGAAGAGTATTGACTATACCATGGACTGCTAGGAGAACAAACAGGTTCATCCTAGAGAGGGTGAAACCAGGCTGCTCCATGGAGGCAACTATTCTGAAGCTTTGTCAGTTTGGGGCATGTTGCAAAGAGGGACCAGTCCTTGGAGAAGGACACTATCCTTGGGAGGGTGGAGGGACAGCACAGGAGAGGAAAACCCTCAATGAGATGGATTGATTCAGTAACAGGGGTAATGGGGGTAGGTGTGTCAGAGATGGTAAGACTGGTATAGGATAGAGCAGGGTTTAGGGATGTTGTACATAGAGTCACTGTGAGTCACAAGTGACTCAACGGCACACAACAATAACAACAACACTAGTATATTCATAATACATCATGTAAAAATGAGCAATGTTTAACAGTGACATGTCAAACGTGTAAGTATTTTTTAGCAGCTGGAAATTACTGGGGGTGACATGGATTTCCCAAGAAAAATTCCTTAAGTGGCTAATTGTTAACAATTAACATCTGTAAGCATCTTATGAATTACACTGTTAAAACTAAAAGCTTCTGCTGCCCTTTAAACAAAAATTGTTTTTCTTCCCATTTTTTAATTATTATTTAAGCCCTGTTTTCTTCATTTCTGCTGAACAGATCCTACAAGTTCTGCTGAGTTGTAAAATTATTTGTACCTTTTTTACACCGTATACTCTGTGTTTCCCAGTTCAGTGCAAAGGACTTAATCCTGAGCTGAACACACGTTTCACACACTTCCTACATCACTCAGCATTACTCAGTTCATTCATGTTGTCAGGTGCTGGTTCAGTTCTAACACAAAACAGCCATATGTACAAAGAAGTCCTGTCCTGTCTTACACTGTCCTCTCACACAGCGTCCTCACACCTCTGCTGCTGCAGTCAGTGTCACCAGTGCATCTGTTTGAGGGTCTTCTCTTTGGCTGACCCTCTGTTTTTCCAGCAGTGATGTCCTTCTCCAGGGGCTAGCCCCTTCTAATAACATGACCAAAGTACCTGGACAAAGTCTCGCCATCCTTATCTCTAAGGAATGCCCTGACTGCACTTCTTGCAAAACAAATTTGTTTGGACTTTGTCCATTCCATGGTATACTCGATATTCTCTGCCAATTCAAAGGCACTGGTTCTTCCTCATTCATTGTCCAAATTGTCAAAGCACATGTTGTTGTTGTTATGTGCCGTCATGTCACCTGCAACTCATAGCGACCCTATCTACAAAAGCCCTAAACCCTGCTCTGTCCTTTGCCAATCTCACTGTTTCCTACACACCTACCCCAATTACCCATCACTGAATAAATCCATCTCATCGAGGGTCTTCCTCTCCTGTGCTATCCTTCCACCCTCCCAAGCATGACGTCCCTCTCTCCAAGGACTGATCCAAAGCACATGGGTCAATTGAAAATACCATAGCTTGGGTCAGGGACACTTTAGTCTTTGAAATTACACCCTTGCTCATTAGCAGTTTATAAAGAGGCCCTTACAGAGCTCTGGTGGCCTAAAAGTAAGGGGTTGTGCTGGCAAACCACAGGTACACAGTTTGAATCCACAAGTTGCTCTGAGGGAGAAAGGTGAGAAGTCTCCTCCTGCACAATTAACTGCCTCTGAAAACTCACTGGGGGCTAGCTATGGTTCGGTTCCAACTCAGTGATACACAGCAACAACAACAACGAAGAGCCCCTTAGAAATCGATTTGTGCAACACAATCAGTGTTTGATTTCTTGACTGTTGCTTCCATGCACAGTGATTGTAGATGCAAGTGAAAATGAAATCATTGACAAGTTCATTGTTTTCTCCATTTTTCGTGATGCTGCTTGGTGATCTAGTTCTAAATATTTTTGTTTAATATTAAGGTGTGATCTATACTGACCTCTTTAATCTTCTTCCATAAATACCTTCTTTCTTCTTCACTTTTCTCAAGCAAGGCTGTGTCACCTGCATAATGTAGGTTATTAACAAGTCTTCCTCCAATTCTGATGCACGTTCTTCTTTGTATAGTCCAGCTTCTCAGATCATTTGCTTAGTTTATATTTGTTTCTCTTATTAACAGGTGCTTTTGGACAATTTGTTTGATTTTTCTAAGGCTGTTTATTTCATATGAAAGGGAAACTTATCTCACATACTTTGGGCATGTTGCTTCTTTGTGTTGTTGTGTGTTACTCAGTTGGAACCAACCCCAAGCAGGCCCTTCAGTGGGTTTTCAGAGGCAGTAAACTGCATGGGAGTTGATTGCCCATCTTTCTCCCACAGAACACCAGGTAGATTAAAAAGCCATGTACCTTTGCGTTGCCAACATGATTTCTTATCATTAAGCCACCAGAGCTCCCTGGGTATGTTGCTAGGACAGGCTGCTCCTTGCAGAGGGACATCATGTTTGGGAAGATAGAAGGTCAGTTCAAGAGAGGGAGACCCTCGACAAGACGCATTGAAACAGTGGCTGCAGTAATGGGCTCAAGTGTGTCAGAGACCATGAGAACAGCACAGGGTAGAACATGGCTCAGTTCTGTTGTTCATAGGATTGGCTGTGAGTCAGGCTTCACTAAGGGCACCTAATAGCAATCACCACCTCAAAGGTTTCTGTGGGATTAAGAACAAAAATGAAATGAGTTATATGAAGGATTATGTGAATTATGTAACCTTCCACAGATTTTATATATACTAAGTGCTCAATCCATGTTCTTTTCACTTGAGGGTAATAATTGCTTCGACTTCCAAATGCATATATTCTTTAAATGTATTTTGCTATTTGCAATGTATTCTTCTGACCCTAATGAAAATTTACCATATTCCTTTGTAAAATTCTGTATTATTTGTCATTCATGTACTTGTACCCTTTTCTTTTCCTACTTATATGAAAAGAAACAGAATCTATAGGAAGATCCTCAAAATCCCACCATCTGTCTATCTCCCCAGAATTGTTCAGTTACTTAGAAAACAGGACCTAGGCCTGCCTTGGTCACACCACCCCATGATGTAGTGACTACAACTGCTGCTTGAAGTCACGCGTCAATCTTCCCGTCTTTGTATGCTGAAGGTCCCTGAAACAATGTCGATTTGACACTGTCCTCTTTTCTCTCTTTGGAACTGTGTGCCAGGTTCCCAGGTTTGGCAGCAATCCGTAGCTTCAACCTTGGACACTTACCTCGTCATTGAAGACCTCAGTCCGGGATGTCCTTACCAGTTCAGAGTCAGTGCCAGTAACCCCTGGGGGATCAGCCTTCCCAGTGAGCCTTCAGAGTTCGTGCGACTTCCAGAATATGGTGAGCCCCCCCGAACCCCATGCCCAGGACCCCTAGGTGTTGGGTGGCGAGCCTCCTGGCCAGCCATCACAGAGGCCCTGCACTGCGGATGGCAGGCTTCCTGGCATGTGGTGACTTGGACCTGCACAACAGAGTTTTGGGGATTTTTTGTTTTGTTTTAAGGTTTTGGGGTTGGTTTGTTTTTTTTCTTGTTGTCTACCGTTGAATCAGATCCAACTGGCACAGGGAGAGATTGCCCCTCCTTCTCCACATGCTTTCAGGATTGCAGTACAGCTTCTTGCCACTAGGCCACCAGAGCTCTAGACCTGCACAATAGTTTCAGTCAATGTTTTAGAGATCTGATAAAGAGTTCTTCTGATGGCCTAGTGGTAAGAGGCTGGGCTGCAATCTCAAAGACATGTGGTTCAAGTCCACCAGCTGTTCCACTGGAAAAGGATGGACAGTCTCCTCCTATGCTATTTACCACCTCAGAAAACATACTGGAGGGTCAGCTATGGCTCAGTTCTAAAGGTCAGTTCTAACTTAACAACAACAAAGAACAGTGTTTTAACAAAGTGCCCTGGGGCTAACACTGAGTCAGCCAAATTCCCCAGACTCCCATTTCTGGGAGTACAGATGGGCAGACGGGAATCCTGAGGGACATCTGCCCTGCTGTGAGACTCAAACTATGAAGTTACCACTCACGGAGCCAGGCTTCAGTGTCCCTCCCTGCATTAGGGACAGCCTCCCCACCCCAGCAACTTTAAGTGAGGAAAGAGATGTAACCTGGGGGAAGGATTTTAACTTTAAATCAAGATTTGATTGTTTCCCTAACCACCTTCGAAGGTTATGAAGGTTATTTCTTTTTGTAGCATGCAGCTTTTTCTGTAGATTTGTTGAGGAATTAACTCAGACACACACACACACACAGTTGTTGTTGTTGTTGTTGTTTACCATCGAGTTGAAACCGACCCATAGCAGACCCTCCAGCAGGTCTTCAGAGGCAGTTAATCGCCCATCCTTCTCCCCGGAGCATCTGGTGGTGGCCTCGAACTGCCTGCCTTTTGGGATTGTAGCACAGCTTCTTGCCACTAGGCCACCAGAGTTTATATATATAGTTTTTTAAACATAGTTCTTATTTTGCCTATCTGTTCACTTAGAGTCTCTGAGTTGTTTTGTGTGCTGTCAAGTCAGAACCAACGTGAAGCTGACCTTTCAGCAGGTTTGGTGTACTCAAGGGTACACAGCACCAACATTCACCATCTTAGAGTCTCTGAGTAGGAAAAAAAAAGGGCCTAGACTTCCAAAAGGTCACATTCTAGAAAATCTTCTGGATGGAGTCACCACACGACAGAATCAAGTACAACTTAACAACAACAGTCACTATCTCACTGATGCATTTAGGCCTCAGGGATATTTTCAAGGAGTTTGTCAGCCTAAGGAATCGTCCAAATGATGAGAATTTAGGGAAATATAAACAAACAAAAAAACCCACAACCAACCCTCAGTCTACTACTAGCATTTCCAGACTGTAAATCTTTATGGGAGGAGACTGCCCACCAGTGGTCCTTCAAGGGTGAGGGTCCATGTGAGGGAGAGGGTGCTAAGGGGGGAGGGACTGGCATCTCAGTCACTACACTTCAGGGGCAGTGGGTCTGCATCTCTTTGGGTTCAGGGAATTCCAGCTTCTCCAGAGGCCTGGGACTACCCTACTCCTTCCCCAGCTGAATCCGGAAGTACTTTCCACCCTTCCACAACTGCCAGCGCAGCCTCAGTTCCCATTCAGAGATGTTGTTCTCACTGAGAAATCTTTGCCCTGGATCTTTGTCCTCTCAGAATATCTTAGGGATAAGCTCACCTCAGCTTTAGCCATGTGGTCCTAAGCATAACCTGAGATGCTCACCCCTAGGCAGATCTGAATCACTGGTCCTGAGAGCTGTGCTGTGGGCTTGACACCTCTCCTCATAGCCACTGAGCACTGTTATATTTTGCTACTTGTGGACCAGGGAAGGTGTGGGTGTAAATCACCGTCAGAGAGTTAACATGTCCCACAAGGTAACGCTTCCGAGGATTCCATTGTTTGTTCTTGGTGTCATTGAGTCAACTCCAACTCGTGGCAACTTCATGTTATCTTGACTGTAATCTTTACAGGAGCAAAAGACTCTTCTCAGATACACATTTTGCACTAAGTACAATCATTCACTGTACCAAAGAAGTCCCTTAATGAGCAAGAACAGGAAGATAAGAAAGCTACATGTTTTGCATCCACAGCTTTTCTTTTCCTCTTTTCTTGGTCTTGGAACCCCCCTGTGTCCTCTGATGTGTTCCCCCTCCAGTCCTGGTTTTTATTGGCTTCTTTGTACCTTCAAAGTGCTTCCCCATACCACCCCCTTGTGCGTCTTCCTAGCAAAAGTCTATTTTTAAATTACCTAGAGGTTATCTTTCTCCTTTGAGAGGTTATCTTTCTCCTTTGAGAGGTTATCTTTCTCCTTTGAGAGGTTATCTTTCTCCTTTGCCTGAGTAAAAAGCCAAAGACAGTCTCTCTGTAATGTCACTTTCTACCCCTTGGGTATTATTTTAAAAACTAACATTTCAATGTAAGAATTATGGCTCAGAGGTTAAGAAACTTTCAGAATTTACAGTGATCTCACTCTTCTGTGATGTTTATAGTCATCAGATTGTTGTTTGACTTATTTAGAGGAAGGAAAAAAAAAACACAACACCCTAATATTTCAGAGAATCATGCCATTTCCCCACTGAGTTTGATTCCATATTTAGTGATAGGACAATTGCTATGGGATTATGCTTGCACTTTTCTGTCAACCTTTTCTTCATTTTTCTATGACATCTTCAATATTATAAATCTAAATGTCTCTCTTCCCAAGACGCAGCTGCTGATGGAGCCACCATTTCTTGGAAGGAAAATTTTGACTCAGCTTACACAGAGTTAAATGAAATTGGAAGGTAATGGGACAGTTTTCTGTTGCTTGGGTTGTGAAAACAGTTAACAATATCACACCAGAATAATGGCTTTATTTTCTTTTGCTTCTTTTAATAAATGTATTTTTTTCTATAATAAAGGAAAAGCTAGGATATTTTTATGTGTTTTCTGTTCTATGTTTTTCTAACTTCTTAAGCTGAATGATTCACTTTTTCATTTTCTGTTTTTCTAATACAAGATGTTTAAGACTCTCAATATTCTTCTAAGCACAATCTTGACCATCTCTCCCAAGTTTTGGTATGCGATATTTTTACTGTCATTGATTTCTAAGTATTTTTAAATTTTAATTTTTACTCATGTGAAATACTTTAAGTTTCCAATTATATAAAATTTTTAAAATTATCTTTTGCCTCTGATTTTTAACTTAATTTCATTTATTTCCGAGAAATTGCGTTATGTGTTATTGATCTCTTGTCTTTGTTAACACTAGCATTAAGAGTAAGTATGGTTAATTGTCCTTGAACATTTCATGTGTTCTTAATAAGAATGTAATTACTAATTGCTAGGTGGTTCTTGTGCAACTGACAATAAAGTAATAGAAAACTAACCTTTTACAAATACCCTGTAATAATACAACGCTGACACCTTATAAATAACTTAGGCAAAAGGACTGTGTTGAAACGAATGGATACTAAGCATTTTTTTAAAAAAATTCTATCTTAAAGGGGCTTCCATTTAATCTCTCAGAGTAATTAATGAGTTTCCGTATGGAATGAAAGACCTTTTGTTGCCCTTTGCCTGTCTGCTC
Source organism: Elephantulus edwardii (assembly GCF_000299155.1). Classification (NCBI taxonomy): domain Eukaryota; kingdom Metazoa; phylum Chordata; class Mammalia; order Macroscelidea; family Macroscelididae; genus Elephantulus; species Elephantulus edwardii. Next base: position 5,322,592 of record NW_006399782.1, on the reverse strand, counting down.
ATGTAATCTGTAGCTGAGAGTTACTCCCCTTATGACAATGATCTCTAGAAGATACTGGTCCAATTAGTCTAAAAACTTAAGCAAAAGAAGGTCCTATAAAAACACTTCCTTACCTTCAGCTGTCCTGCCTTCTCCCTGTATAAGCTGATGTAGTCTCCAAAATAGGGATCGAAATTGGAGAGTTTATACCCCTTGTCTCCTATTTATGAAAGAAAAAAACAAAACAAAAAAAGACCAACTAAGAATCCCTTCATTGTCAAATCAGAACCAACTCATAGTTGACCCTCCAAAACCCTGTGGGTTTTTGGAGGCGGTAAATCACATGAGAGGAGATTGCCCATCTTTCTTCTACAGAGCTGCTGTGGATTCGAACTACAAGCCTTTGGGTGGGCAGCGCAGCTCTTTGTGGTGGGTATATATTCTTCAGTACGGTTGTCAATTAGTGATGCATAGTGACGTCTTTGTGAATGAAACAGTATGACATCTGCATTTTGCTCTGAAATATTCCTGGGGGTGGGGTGGAGGGATAGAAGAAGGGAAGAGAGTAAAAAAGGAATAGATGAAACAAGATTTGGCAAAATTCTGCTTAATTACAAAAGGTGGTGCTGATGCAGGAGCAATGATTTTGTAAATTACTGCCTAACTTGAGAGGGATTGGAGAACATTATGCTAAGTGAACTAAGTCAGTCTCATAAGGACAAATACTGTTTAAGACCATTATTGTAGAAAGTGTATGAGGATCCAAGGGGAGAAGGGAAGAAACGGGGGCTGGGGGAGGGAGGCGCTTAGTCATAGAGTGGCACAATTTGATGGGATGAGGGAGAATTGGGTAAAGGAAATAGGAAAGATCTGGTGTGAAAAACAATGTATACAAACTTTGTAAGTAAACTAGTATAAAATAAAAATGTTATTTGAATTAAAAAATAGTGCTAGGAGCATGGATTGATTATACTATTCCTTTACTTTAGTGTACATCTGAAAATTTTCACAGTAAAATATAATAAATATATGATAAAATTTTATATTTTAAAAACCTTAAAGATGGTTTTTATTTTTTTTATTGTATTATTTTTACGTATACCGTCAAATCAGATCTGACTGCTACAGGAGGAGATTGCCCCCTCCTTCTCCACCAGATGCTCTGCTGGATTTGAACCACGTACCTCTGAGATTGCAGTGCAGCAGCTTGCCACTAGGCCACCAGAGCTCCCTTTAAAGATGGTTTTTAAGTCATCACTTCAGAAGTTATTCTTTTTTAAATGTGATGTTGTATTTTTTTCTAGGGGTATATTCTGTTCCCAAAAGCTGAATCGTTTAGTTGATGTTCAAAAAAATATTGGCTGAACAAACAATTTTATTTAGTTCTCTGCATCTCAAAAAATCCTGAATGCTTCAGGAGGGGGAATTGGGTTTTCTGCATGATCCTATAGTTAACATCTCTATCTCTATC
>NW_006399782.1:5264008-5321042 GCF_000299155.1 Elephantulus edwardii | reverse complement strand
TATCTATATATCTATATCATCTATATCTATATCATCTATCTCTATCTCTATCTACATCTATATCTCAAGGCCAAATTCTTGTCTGGCTGCTTCAAGCAAAACATTTTATTCTGAGATAAAATGACCCCCAGCCAATGCATCTGTACAACATCCTCTTTTCCTTTGTTTTCTAGAGGCCGTTTTTCTATCGTAAAGAAGTGCATTCACAAAGCTACCCGCAAAGATGTTGCTGTGAAATTCGTTAGCAAAAAAATGAAGAAGAAGGAGCAGGCAGCGCACGAGGCCGCCCTCCTGCAGCACCTGCAGCACCCACAGTACATCACCCTGCACGACACCTATGAGTCCCCCACATCCTACATCCTCATCCTGGAACTGTGAGTACAGGTGCCACCTTCACGAGAACACTTAGCATTCACAGTGAACAGGAAGGGTGCCTACCTGTTTAGGACTACTTTAGCATGCATACAGCTCCGTACAGAGCATGCGCTGTCTCTCTCCTATTTTGTGGAAATGCTATTCCCATTGTATAGGTTGGAAGTGCAAGGAAATCAGTAACTCCTTAAAACCAGGAAGTGGAAAAGCTTCAGCTTGCACCTACCTCTCTCCAACTCTAATTTTCATTTTCTTTCTTCTATAAACTAGGCAGGAGGTTAGAAAAAGTCTACTAAAAAGAAAAAGAAAAAGACTACTGACCAAATGGAGTAGAAGTGAAAGGGCTGGGTTTATGTATGGAACCATTGGCATAGCAGCCCTCATCTACCAACTAAGACATTCCTTTTAGAATGGAATCATGTCTTCCAAACATCCTACTCATGAGTCAAGTAGAGCAGTAAGGTCTCCACCTGTTACTGAGGCTCGCTCTGTAGTTTGGGGAAATCTTACAGCATCTAAAAAGAACAATCTTTTCAAAAATCTTGAGCCCTAATAGAAATGTTATTAAATAGATGCTAAGAAGGCCCTTGAAAGTTCTGAAGAGCAATGAAGTCAGTTTAAAGACTAAGGTAGCCCTGATTCAAGCCATAGTCTTTCCAGTCACCTGCTATGCACTTGAGAGCTGGAAAATGAATAAGGATGACAGCAGACGTGATGCTTTTGAAGTGTGTTGGAGAAGAGTATTGAATATCCCATGGACTGCCAAAAGAACAACAATATGTCTTGGTGAAAGTTCAACCAGAGTGCTCCTTGGAAGCAAATATGGTGAAGCTTCATCTCACATTCTTTGGGCATGTTGTTTGGAGAGGCTATTCCTTGGAAAGGTGGAGGGTCCCGTGAAGGAGAGGAAGACCTTTAACTACATAAATTGACACAGTGTCTGTGGCAACCGGTTCAAATGTGTTGAGGATAATAAAGGTGGCACAGGATAGGAGAAAATTCAGATCTACTGTTTACAGGGTTGCTATGAGTTATACTTGTCTTGATGACACTTAACAATAATAACAACAAAGTAGATCCTAATGATATCATGCTTGAAAAGGTGGAGGGTCAACCAGAGAGAGAAAGACCCTCAACAAGATAGATTGACACCATGATTCTAATGCTGGCTCAAGTATATCAGAGATGATGTGGATGGTGTGTAGGCTAGGGCGGGGTACAGGTCTGCTCTTCATAGGATCACTGTGGGTTGCAGTGGACTTGAGAACACATAACAACAACAACAAGGAAGCCCTTACGTAGCCCTGGTGGCATAGTGCCATCATATGTCAGACAGCTAACTTGGAAGGTCAGCAGTTCGACTCCACCAGCCACTCTGAAGGAGAAAAATGAATAGTCTTCTTCTGTGATGATTTACAGCCTCAAACACCAATGAAAGGACCCTGTGAGTGAGCTGGAACTGACTTGATCTGACAGGAGTGGGTAAGGAAGTCATTGATCTGGCGAAAAGATATTTCCACCAAAGACGAGCGCTCTGCATGGCTCTGCCTCCATGGACTGCTTTAAAGAGACTTTTTAAAAATTTTCTTTTATTATTATTAATTGGACAGGAAGTTATGCTACCAAGCAGAAGGTGGGTGATTTTAATCTGCGGACCTAAGGCCGGGTTCAAATTGTTTTCCTGTCAAACATTCTTCTGGGTGGTATAGCACTGGTCTGTGCGTTGCTGTACGGAGGAAACTCGTGGTTGCTGTGATGCTGAAGACTGTGACAGTGATGCGCCAAACGTGGTAATGGGTACCCACGGTGAACAGTGTTGGCTGGAGCTTCCCGACTAAATCAAGCCTGGAAGCAGGGGTGGCATCCACTTCCAAAATGGCTTGCCTCCAGAAACTCTATGTACGAACAGTGCTCAGGTCTTTCGTTCATAGGGTCTCTATGAGTCATCTACAACTCGACGGCACCTAACAACAACAACAAAATTATTAGTTTTAGTGAAAATTTACAGAGATTTTGGATTCCATTCATTCATTGTTACACTTTGCTCCCTGCCCACCCCTCCCCTCCAGTTCGTTCTCTTTTAAAAGTAAAAGAAAAATTCTTTCATTCTTATACAATCCCTTCCCCCAAGTCCACTCTACCATGCAGAAACCATAACGGCCACCCAAGCAGATACATGCTCACCATCTTTATCGCGGCTTGTTCATAATAGCAAAGAGTTGGAAACAACCTAAGTGCCCATTAACAAATGAATGGACAGAGAAGCTGTGGTATATAAACAGACATTTTTGTCCTGCTGGTGTATGCTTGTTAGTCTGTAAGTGTGTGAGGAGTGTTTCCTTTGAAGCAGTAACTTAGCATAATTTAGAATAATTTTTAAAATGGAAAGCCAAAATGCAAGCATCTTTGGATACATTTTAAGGAGATTTAAAAGAAACCATAGGAGACAAGACCAACACAGTTAACATTTGTAATCCTTTTGCAGACTTTCCAGAGCTGTGTATTAACTGATAGATTGTCACTCTGGCCTTAACAAGTAGACGTGCAGAGAGCCTTTCAGAGCCTGGCTAGTCTGTTGGGGGTGTCCTAGCTCATAAGGCAGATTTTGTTAATAATGAACTGTCTTTATGTACATGTTCCACCCGAGTTCTAACTCACGGTGGTGTTATTTGCAGTACTAAGTAAGATAGCCCAGCAGACCCAGGACCTGTTCAGAGGGCAGGTGTTGTTTGTTCTCCTAGCAGTCCATGGTATATTCCGTATTCTTCCCCAGCACCACAGCTCAAAGGCATCAACTCTCCTTCTATCATCCCTAGTCATTGTCCAGCTCTCTGATACATAGCAAGTAATTGCAAAAACTATTACCTGTATCAGGTGCACCTTAGTTTCCAGACTGACATCATTGCTCTTCAGTTCTTTGGAGAGGTCTGTGACAGCAGACTTTCCCAATACAATTAGTCTTTTCATTTCCTGGCTGATGGTACCAAGAGCGTTGACTGTTGAGTCAAGCAAACTGAAGCTGTCAACAGTCTCAATCTCTTCATTATCCATCACGAAGCTGCCAATCAGCCCAGTGGTGAGAATCTTTGTTTTCTTGATATTGAGCTTGAATTCATATTGAAAGCTGCAGTCCTTGACCTTCTGCAGCATGCTAGTGCCTCTCCTATAGAAAAACATCAGCATAGCATGGTAAATACTAAGAAAGAAACACAGTTGGAGAAGAAAGTTGCCATGAGGACACAGAAAGATTCTTGGCTACACTTGATGTTCAGGGAAGACGTATAGAGGAAGCTGCGCCTGAGCTGATCTTAGTGATGCTGTGACCATGCTGTTATTGTTGTTGTGGACCATCAAGTCGGAACCAACTCATGGCTGCCCCTCCCATGGGTTTTCAGAGACAGGTAATTGCACTGGAGGAGACTGCCAATCCTTCTCCTGTGGATGGATTCTAACTGTGTGCCTTTGCAGTGTAACTTCTTACCACTGGGCCACCAGAGTTCCCTGTGACCATGTGCGCCCATCAAATCACCAGTAGAACTTTTACAGATGATTGGAATTCTGACCCTTTGCATACGCATACTATGCATTATGCCTACTTATTTTATTGTTTTATTTGATCCTTGTAATGAAGTAGATATTATGATGAATAGGAATCTTTAGTGGCTTATGGTTAAGGAACTGCACTGCCAACCCAAAGGCAAATGGTTCAAATCCACCAGCTGCCTCTTGGGAGAAAGATAAGAAATTTCTTTCCATGGACCTTCTATCCTCTGAAAACCCAGAAAGCTCTGAGTCAATTCCAACTTGACAGCAACTAACAGCAACAGTGTCTTAGGGCTGGGCCTGGTGTCTGCATTACCCAAAAGCTCTGTGGGTGAATTTGCTGCTGAGACTTTCTGGCCTAGGAGCAGTGTTACTGAGAATGACTCCCTTCAGCATTCCAAGATGCTCAGGGGGATGGATCCAAGGAACCCAATACTAGTCCCACCTACTCTTCCTACTCCTACCTTACTCCCAGGAGGTCAGAAAATGCAAAAACGGGGGCCTTCATAAGTCTCCCCTTTGCTCCTGACAAGGAAAATTAAGATACCAGCAGAAAAGGATGAGCGAGGGAAGAGGAGAAAGGCAGCCAGGGTTTTTCAGCTGTGCCTGCACATTTCCTGGCAAAGTGTCATGAACCTTCTTATCACTAAGCCACCAGCCCCCCCTCAAGGGCACAGAGAGCCTGAAAATAACGGCCATTCACTGAGCACTGTCTTATACTCTTCAAAGGGTGTCCAGCCTGTCCCATTGTGAACAGCTTTCCTTGTGGACAAAATTAAATATGCTTTATATAAGGTTATACAGATTTCTCCCCCATGTTTGTTAGGGAGAAAGAAAAAGAATTGTTCTTCTGAATAGTAAGTACTAAGTTAGCTCTAACAAAATATACATAGTATAGATTGCATTGATCTTTATTAATAGAGAATCAGAAGGATCTTAAAGATATTATAGATTTACATGTAGGTTATTCTTCTGTTTCCTCCCAAACATACTCCCTTGGCCTTTTTTTCCCTCCTTCCAGGATGGATGATGGCCGGCTCTTGGACTACCTTATGAATCATGATGAGCTGATGGAGGAAAAAGTCGCCTTCTACATCCGGGACATCATGGAAGCACTCCAGTACCTGCACAGCTGCAGGGTTGCACATTTGGATATAAAGGTAAGAGGAAGTAGCAGTGCTTGCTGGGAAACCGCTAAGTCCAATTGACCAGTCACGACTCCTGAGAAATGTCAATTCTCACTTGTTTTGCTTAGATTGTTGTTGTTGTTGTTGTTATGTGCCATCGAGTTACTTGCAACTCATAGCGACCCCATGTACAAGAGCCCTAAGCGCTGTTCTATCCTGTGCCAACATCGCTGTCTCAAACACATTCATTCCCACCACTCCACTCACAGAATTGATCCATCTCATCCAGGGTCTTCCTCTCCTACGCCGTCCCTCCACTCTCCCAAACATTATGTCCCTCTCCAAGGACCAGTCCCTCCTTGCAACATGCCCAAAGTATGTCAGATGAAGCTTCAGAATCCTTGACTCCAGGGAGCATTCTGGCTTCACCCTCTCCAGGACAAACCTGTTTGTTCTCCTAGCAGTCCATGGTATATTCAATACTCTTCTCCAGCACCACAGCTCAAAGGCATCAGTTCTCTTTCTATCCTTCCTAGTCATCGTCCAACTCTCCGATGCATAGCATGTAATTGCAAAGACTATAGCCTGGATCAGGCACACCTTAGTCTCCAGCCTGATGCTGTTGCTCTTCAGTACATCTTTGCTTAGATAAGACCCCTTAAAAGTATTAAACAACAACTAGGTTGCTACATAATTTAAGTGAGTTATCCATGAGTTCCTAAGACTACCAGTGTGAAGACAGCATCGGGGTGAAAGAAGGGAAGGAAGGCCTGACCACCTCAGCAAACTTCACCAAGCAGTTAGCCCAGCCGCCACTGAGTTGACTGCAACTCGGGGTGAGCAGTGTGAAACCAAGCAGAACTGTGCTTCGCAGAGTTAACTGTGTTCAAAGAACCCAATAAATACTACCCTCTCCTTCAAGGTGCTAAAAAAAGAGCCCTATTTTTCAAAAGGAATCATTTATTCATTCCTTAGCTTGATCTGAAAGCAAGGGTGACTTGTTTGTTTACCTTTCAATGTCAAACAATTTCTCTGAAGTACCATCCCAACAGTTTAATTTGAAGCCTCCTAAGCATTTTGCATGGAGCTCTGGTGGCCTAGTGTTAAGAAGCTGTGCTGCAATCCCAAAAAGCACATGGTTTGAATCCACTAGCTGCTCCACAGGAGAAAGAATGGATAGTTTCCTCCCATGTGATTAACTGCCATTGAAAACCTGCTGGAGAGTCAGCTATGTGTCGATGCCAACTTGACAGTACACAACAGCATGCATTTTGCACAAGGGAGCTCTGATGGCTTTGTGGTAAGGAGTTATGCTGCCAACCCCAAAGCATGTGGTTCAAATCCACCAGCTGCTCCACACTAAGTCCTTGTGATTCACTGCCTCTGAAAACCCTCTGGTGGGTCAGGTGTAGGTCAGTTTTGACTCAAAAGTACATACAACAGTGTGTATTTTGCATAGAGAGGTTCTCATGCATTTTAAGTTCTTTCCCCACATAGCAGAACCACGTTTGAGCTGAGTATGTCCTATAGCTAGTCAAAACAGAGAGCTGAACTTACCCTCTCTTCTCCCTGCCTTCTGGATCTCACAGCCCGAAAACCTGCTCATTGACCTCCGGATCCCAGTGCCTCGTGTGAAGCTCATTGACTTGGAAGATGCCGTCCAGATCTCAGGTCACTTCCACATCCACCACCTTCTGGGAAACCCAGAGTTTGCTGCCCCAGAAGTGATCCAAGGCATCCCGGTGTCCCTAGGCACAGATATCTGGAGCATCGGGGTGCTCACGTACGTCATGCTGAGTGGGGTTTCCCCCTTCTTGGATGAGAGCAAAGAGGAGACCTGCATTAACGTCTGCAGGGTGGACTTCAGCTTCCCCCACGAATACTTCTGTGGGGTGAGCAACGCCGCCCGGGATTTCATCAACGTGATCTTACAGGAAGACTTCCGGAGGCGGCCCACAGCAGCCACCTGCCTGCAGCACCCCTGGCTGCAGCCCCACAATGGCAGCTACTCCAAGATCCCTCTGGACACCTCCCGCCTGGCCTGCTTCATAGAACGCCGCAAGCATCAGAATGACGTGCGTCCAGTCCCCAATGTCAAGAGCTACATCGTCAACCGGGTAAACCAAGGGACGTAGCCATCCCACCCTGGAGGTTTCACATAGGAGCACAGTGTGAGCCAAAGCAAGACTGAATGTGTCTGTAAATAATGCTCTGCTAATTGTTTCGCTCCATGCAGTCCTCTGAATTGAGAACTGTAACTCTTAAACCTTTCGTGGTTATTCAGGGTTCAAGAACTGTAAAAGCCATTCTAAATCCAGAGGCTTGCCGGAAGACCATTTAGGAGAGGAAAATGGGGGAGTGACAGAAATTATCAAAAGGAAGGGCAAAGATCACAAGAATATTAGAAAAGCTTATACAAATTCTAATCATGAATTCCAAAATAAGTGGTTAATGGGGCAAACTTGAAGCTCCCTAGAGTGAATAGAGAAGGTTTCTACCTTTGCTGAAATGTTAAGCAAAAAGTTCTCTTTAAAAGCTGTCCTGGATGTCAACTACTCCTGTTTAGATGACTTAGATATAGTTTCTTAATAGGATGCATATACATCTTCATACACTAAATGCCGTTCAGGTTTCAGAGTTTTATAATATAGAGATATATACAGAATCAATCGTAAGTAAACTTTGAGCGCTCCAGTGAAGACAATAATTTATTTATCAAAGCAGTACATTGTTTTGACTAAGCACAATTAGATGACAAGTTTTTTTAGAGCATTTTATAAATCTTGTATAGAAACCTTTTACCAAAATCTGTGCATTAGGAGAAAGCAATGATACCATTTTGCAATCTGTAAACAAAATTTTTTCTCTCAGTCACAGGCTATTTGATTCACATAGGTTCAGTATGTGAAAAGCCACCCCCAATTTACTGGCAGCTCAGAGTTAATCTGGCAGGGAAAAGCCTGCCAGGAAATAAGTCCAAATACATGAAGAGCTATGGGACTATTTTTATGTCTACACCTGGTTTGAAATAGGTAAATGAATAAATATAACAAGCTTGTACAAAAGGGCATATAGAAGCCTTTCCTGCGGTTCCAACGAACAAAGAAATGACACTTTCTGGTTTCTTCTACAGCTGTAGAATACAGTCCTCAGAAAGTTGACTTGCTTTATTTCTAACTCCTTCTCGAAGCTAAGGGGTGCTTACCAAAAGGAGGCAGCCATAGAGGCCTTTGCAAGGCCTGGTCCTAAGTCCTTTCTGAAGCCATCGAGCAAAACCCGATGCATCATCTTAACAGAACACCCAGTCTTCACTGAGTCTGCAATATCTATCATCACTCAGCTGTCGATATTTTGCTGGACTAAAGGACAAATTGGACTTTGAGGTCAACGCTGCTCTCAACTGTATATTCTTCATACATGATTATTCCTAACTACCCTTTTTTTCCTCATGGAGGAAAAGAAAAAAAAAATCTGGGCATTTCATTATCCCCCCGACCCCCGTGGGCTTTTTTGTTTGTTGGCGGGAGGAGGAGGGTGTTGTTTTTGTGTTTGTATATGATTCATCCTTTTATTTTCTAGAATATGTTTTGGAAGGTGGCATTATGCACATTATCTAAAAATGTAATTCAAATATTTGTCCAAATCAGAGTTCATGGCACTGGGAAGATGAAAAACATGCACAGAAGTGCAAGCAGAGAGTTTATGAAGGGTAAACTAAAACTACAAACCAATCTACATGGGAATACAAAGGGTGAAAAGAAAGCCTGGATTTTAATAGATAAACACAGTTCATCCCACAATGGAAATATAGAATAAAAACACTCATCATTCTTTTCCATTGGTTTTAAAGTCAGCATCTCCCTCCACCCTTTGTCCCGTTTCATTCAAGAATAGATACTAATAAATAAGTAGAAAGTACAAGCAATAAGACTAGATAGCACTTAGGGTTTTGGAGATTAACCAAATATGTGAAAACCGACTCAGACTGTATCTGCTTCCTAGTTGTCGAATGACCCTGGGTCCTCAAGCCTGGCTCTCATAAAGCGCTCTCTTGACTAACCCTCTACAATCTTTAGTGGTCTGACATATATATACAACTACTCTATGATGCAATATTTTAAAATGTAAACACATTTACTAAAACCCTTTTAGTAAATATCTTTTTGTTGTGGTGGATAGCGTAAAACAAAGAAGCCTGGTCCAGAGGCTTTGTCATGGGATAGATTGTAGGCTCTGAGGATTCCAAATATCCACACTTGCTTGGCAAGTTTCCTTCTGTCCACTGTGGCTGGCCTGACGCCTGACTGGAGACCCCTTGCTGGGTTCTTTTGAGTCTTTGTGACCATGTTGGAGACACCTGAGTTTCTCCTAGAAAGTGGCTGGGTTAGAACAATGGCAGAGTTTTGCAGGAATGCAGTCTTGAAAGAGTCCCATGGGGAGTGCCTTCAGCAGGAAGTTAAAGCTTTCATATCAAAGTTGGGATGAAGTGGGGTTCTGCAAGAATACAGGTTAGGGAAAGTTAGAAAATATAAACAAAGGAGAGGAGAGACAAAGAAATGAAAAGTAGTATCATTTGGGTACCGGAAGCCAAAACAGAATCATTAGAACAGAATGAACTTAATAGAGGCCCCACGAGAAGGATACTTATTTTCTACAGTTTGATAACTCAAAAGAATTTATTATAGGCAGGTTTCCTGTCCACAAAGCTTGGGGTCCTTCCCAACATTGGTAGAATAGTAGTCTTGATTCAAGAGTCCTCCAAATATGACTCTTTGAAAGTAGCAAGAAATCCCAGAAGATAGGGATGGGAAATGTACATTTAGATCTCTTTGTGGGCATCTATAGATTGAGTAGAAGGATTGGGACCACTCATTTTTAACCTCTTCTAGACAGAGATATTCATCCCTTGGTGGTTGAGAATTGGAAAGAAGAAAATAGTTCACATCTACTGTAATTATGGTGTTTCTTACAATCACAACTAGTAATAGGAGTACATTTCCAGTTGGAATGGGAAAAATAAATGTTGGTTCACGTCACAAGTTTCGTTCTTGATTTATAATCATTGCATAGGGTTTTTTGTTTGGTTTTGGTTGAGGATGGATGTATAAAGAAGGAAAAGATCAGGGATAACCCATAATAATAATAATAAAGTATAATTATTTGTTGTATCTTTTACTTTGTTTTTTGCCAAATTAAGGTCTCACAGCCATAAGCAATCTAAGGGGAAGAAAGTTGAGGAAGCAGAGGAGGAAGCTGGCTTCACTGCTTAGTGGTTCACAAAGTCTTTATAAATAGTAGTGCCTTTCAGAGAGGAGGATGGGAGAGAAAGAAGTACATTGTATTTAGATTTACTGATATCTCAGCTTTTTTTAAAAAAAATGTCTTTTAAATGGAACATCTGATTATAGGGTGAGCCTAGTGATTCTTGAGTTCAACCTCAGCTATTCCTGATTTGTCCTTTCTTACAGAAAGTCAGAATTTTTTTTTCTGCCCCAAATGTCCCCATTGGTAAAATGGGAGTTGGGGGGGAAAGAGAGAAGACATTAATCTCATAGGAATGTTAGGAATATATCTTAGTTAGGATGTCTATAAATACTTTTGTTTTAAGTGCTACACACTGCCAGTGCAAAGAATTTTATTGATAGTAACTTTAAACATTCCAGGTTTTCAATACTCACATCTTTAGATACCATTTGCAAACTCATGAGATGTAAATCCTGTAAATGGCTTTTAATTGGTGGTACGAGGTACTAGTTGTCTGTTATTTGGTCTTAGCTTGTAATTTTGATCATTTAAAAGCTTATCTACAGAAAAGGGTTAGGAGAGATGGTGAAGTCATGGAATTTTCCCCAGTATTCTGTATGGCAGGCTGAAAAGTAAGATGACCTCCACTAAAGCACTACTCTGTATGCTTGGGTTTTAAGCCTCAAAAAACTTGATAGATGCTAAATAGTAAATTTCCTTACTGTGGGGGTAAAATATCTTCTGGTACCATAGTTTCTTTTTCTTTTCTTTTCTTTTTTAAGCATCTCACAGCCATCACTTATTAAGAGGCAAATTAAATGCAAAATGGGTTGAACTGTTGATTTTTGAAGGAAGCAGTTAGGCCTTTCAGAAACAGCATATTTGCTCTCGCATAGCCTCAGGGACTTGGTGTCCATGGCTTATTTAGTCATTACTTTTTGTTCTTACCTATTTGGCAGAGCATGGTAATTCTGGTTTTTGAGACTATGAGGGAGCAAACATGTTATCAATTAAATGGTGGTTATTTCTGTGTATTAATAATAAACTTTGTCCCATGAATTTAATAAGAGGAAATATTTTGAACATAAGATGTCTCTGTGGTTGGGCAAAAGTTCAGGCTCCCCAGTTTGTTATTCAGGGTGGCAAGCGAATTCCCCTGGTCCCCTGATGAGGAAGGTGGTGCTCATTCCATTCTCCCCTGCGTGTCTCTGTGGAGTCCGGATTAGACTAACACTGTATGTAAGCTTCTAGTGGATTTAGCTGTAAACGCTGCATTATAAATGTTCTTAATTCTTTAAAATCTAGGGATCTTTTGGACACAAATGGTTAAAATATGGGGGAGAGGGGTTTTAAAATAGAATTCACATATTATTCACCACACAAAAGGGAAGCTCGCAGGTTATTTCTTAAAGCTCTATGACTCTCAGTGCTGTCATTAATTCTAAAGGATTACAGGAGACAGAAATCTGTGCTACGACATTTACAGAAATAGTACAACACAGAAATAGCCTATGGCCATATTGCCTACAAAAGGCATTTCTTCCCCATTTTCAATACATGTAGACGTTAGGGGAGAGGATAATGTCTCTGTAAGACAATTTTTCACTTTCAAGGGACATCTAGAGAAAACTGGAAATGTTGTCAGCCTGTTTGCTGGGAGATTCCAAAACGGCATTGGATGAACTTGGTTTTTATTCCAGTGGCCCAGGTTATCCTTTTGGGTTGGCTGGAAAACCATCGTTTGGGATAGTGAAGATAGCTGGGAAAAGGAAGGATGGTGTAAAAGTGCAAATGACAAGTCCTGGAATCCCAATGCCCGAGGATTAATATAACCAAACTAATTCCCTAGCCCAGGAATAGCTAATTCCATCTGTGCCTGACTTGTGTCAGTCAGGAACTGAATTAATTCTGGAATATTGTGGGAACAGATACCCTGACCTCAGAGACTGTGCTTATGGATTTGAAGGTGATGAAACAAACATCTTCTCTTACTAACTGAAGCCATATCTTTCATCTCTGTATTTGATTTTTAATGTGTTTTTTTTTTTTACCCTGGTGCTTTTGCTTCTGTTTCTGCCAAACTTCAGCCTACTCTGTGGGGAAGGTGAATAAAAGCAGGGGAACAAACATTGAGACTGTGAATAAATGAAACCTGTTCTTTAGAAGGAGATCCTTTTCAGAGAACAGTTGTGGTCGAAGTCCAAACTGTTGGCAAATATGGATATGTGTACATCTGTACATGTATATAATGTATAATATGTATGTATATGTTATTGCTCATATGCAGAAATCTATCCATTTGCAGACAGCTGAGATGGGTCACTTTTTCAAGTAGAAAACCATTTAGGGCCATTCAAAACCATGGGGATTTAAGTTCTACCTTTTAGGAACAAATTTGCTGTCTTTTGAAGTACACAAAGCCAAGCAATAAAATGTGAAACATTGTAATAAGGCTAACGGTTAGTTAATTCCATTTACCTAAAGTCAGAAGTATCTTTATATTCGAATTATCATGAGTTGGTTTGAAAACTATCTTGCCATCTGTTGGTTTTGAGTGACCCCCCCCCAAAGCCTTGAGAGTTTGGGGGTGCTTCCCTGGTCATACAGGCAAAGGGCCTCCTTATCCATAAGTGGACAGGTTTCCCCATAGGGACCATTACACATATACATATACACACACACATCCATCAGGCTTGTAACAATCTATTTAAAACTACTCCACAGTATTGATAAATAGCTCTATATTTTCAAGGTGCAGAAGAATTCCACAGCCTTAATTATTTCAGTGTCTTGCTGGTCTGCCTTAAGTGTGTCTTCTGGGTTTTTGGTTGTTTTATTATTATTTTTTTAATTTTTTTGTTGTTCATTTTGTATGCATACAATGTCGTTTTGTAAAGGTAGATTGTAAATATTTTATTTGTAAGTCAAAGTCACACATGTGTAATGTTGAAAAGTGATGACCTGCTGTCTTGTTATTCTTACAGTAAATGTTATAAGTTATGGATGAAGCTTCAAAATGTACATCTCACATGTTATGCATCCCTATAAATATACTACACTCAAGATACTATTTCTTGTTGTTACTTTTTTCCTTCCTAATTAAAATCTTTGTCAAAGAATAGTATATTTTTTTCCTTTCCTCCCTCAAATATATTGAAACTGAAAATAACACACTATTTAAAATCTTTTACCCAGCATTTCAAGAAGCAGGCAATAAATTGTACCCTGGAGGTGTACTCTGAGGTAGGCATTTTCTATCCAAAAATGCTGAAGACATCGAGTATGTTGTTGACTTCATCCGCATGCTTCATGTGGTATGTTGTTAAGTCGTTGGGGCTGGATCTCATAAGTTTATGCACCATCGTTTGCACTTTAGTAGTACAGAACAGCCTTTGAAAAACCCACCGGAGAGTCGGCCATGAGTCAGTTCTGTCTCCATGGCACATAGCAACAGACATAAACAGGCTGGATACACTGCCAATTAACTGATATGCTACAAACAGTAAGTTGTTTTAAATGAAGTCATTTTGCCAATACTTACATAAATGCTTCAACAATTGACTTCTATTTCATCCGTATTTTGAATGAGAAACTGACAAACACATGAACCCTTAATATTGGCTAGTCAGCCCAGTCCTCAAAGAAAATTAATCAGAATAATAATAATCAAAATCTATTGTCTGAATTAGGATTATGTAGATCAAAGTATTATCTTCTAGACAGAATGAAAAATTCCTCTAATGAATGGGAACTCTGGTGGCCTAGTGGATAAGGAGCTGTGCTGTCAACCCAAAGTCAAGTGGTTTAAATCTCTCCTGCTATGCTACAGAAAGATGGAGAATCTCTTCCCAAGTGATCTACTGCCTCTGAAAACCTGCTAGAGGATCAGCTGTGAGTCCATTCCAACTGGTACCAATGAATTGTGTATGATTTGCAAAGACCAGATAGGCTTTCATTATCAAATTGGCTAGAAAGAATACCTTGATAGCATAATTTCATCCTCCTCCATTCCCTTTTCAGTACACTTCTTATGCAGAAAACACTTGAGATACCCTAACAGAAATAAACACAAGTCTTACTCCAGGGATTCCAGGCATAGTGCCTACAGGATTCATGCACCTGTTAGGTGTGTAAACAGTCTTGTGTGCCAGACACTACAACATTAATAAAAGAATGGGCAAAGATTTACACTGTTTGGAAAAGCAATGGCCAATAACTAACTCTATGTTAGGCCGATGTATACTTTGAACCAACTTTATTTAGGATGTCTATCTTAGGACGCCTACCTACGGAGTTTTATTCTGCACATGCCAGGTAGGAATGGAATGGACAGCAACTAAGAAAGCCAATGAATCTTCAAATCCACCAGATGCTCTGCTGGAGAAGGAGGGGCAATCTCCTCCTGTACCAGTCAGATACGATTTGACGGTACACACATAATAAAATAAAATAAAAAAAGGAAAGCCAATGAATAATGATAATTAAGAGAACTATTCATTGCTCTGGGAAAATGTGCAATCAGGGACCTCTCCAGAGTACTGAGAAGAAACGATGTCAGTCTACAAACCAAAGTGAGCCTGATCCAGGCCATGATCTTTGCAATTACTTGCTATGCATCAGAGAACTGGACAATGACTGAGGATCTTAAACATGCCATTGCCCGCCAAGAAAACTTACAGGTCTGTCTTGGAGACGGCGAAACCAGGTTTCTCCTTGGGGGCTAGGATTTTGAGGCTCCGTCTCACTTACTTTGGGCACGTGGCCAGGAAGAACCAGTCCTTGGAGAATGACATCATGCTTGGAAAGATGGAGGGACACAGGAAAGACGCCAGATGAGAAGGACTGATACAGTAACTAGGGCAATGGGGGTAGGTGTGTTGGAGTCAGTAAGACTGGCTCAGGATAGGGTTGCGCTATGACTTACAGGCGACTCGATGGCACATACCAGCAATAACATTCAAGAGGAAGTTGATTAGATAGAAGAGAACAGTTGTTGTTGTTGTGTGTTTTCGAGTTGGAACCGACCCAGCTGACCCATAGCTGACTCTCCAGCAGGTTTTCAGAGGACCAGTTAACTGAACCTGGAGAAGACGACCAGCCGGCGGATTCAAACCGCGTGCCTTCAGCTTCTTACTAGTCGAGATAAAACTGATCAGGATTTATACATACTATCTGGAGAGGTTAGACTTCATGATCAATCTAAATCGCCGGAGCCTTAAATTCCAGCAGTCCTACTCAATGAAAACCAGCATACACTAAGCCAGTTTACTGTCAGCTTTCTCCACGAGCGAGCCACGCGCACCGAGAGCCAGCGAGTCTGCAGAAGTCGCCAATAGCGGCGAGGTGGAGGCGGGACTTCCGGGTGACGTCATATGTGCGCCGGCCACTAGGCGCGCGCCCAAGCTTGTAGCGGGTTGAGAGCCGGGCATCATGGTGTCCTCCGTTGTCTCTTTGGGGCCATTAGTGGCGGAGCTGTACGACGTGCAGGCTTTCAAGTTTGGGAATTTCAAGCTGAAAAGCGGACTCTCCTCCCCCGTCTACATCGATCTGCGGGGCATCGTTTCTCGGCCACGCCTTCTGAGTCAGGTGCCAGCCGGGGGAAGGGGACTGGAGGTTGAGGTGGCGAGGGTGTCATAGGCATTGGGCTGTGAGTGACAACAAAAGGGCCAAGCGGACAGGGAGACCCGAATGTCAGCCGGGGGAGTGTGTTTCAGAAGTACAGAGACCAGGGGAAATTTTTACTTTTGGGGACCTAGAGAGTGACCTGTGTTTTTACCGGATCCTCTTGGACATGTGCTTTCCTAGAGTATAGGAAATGCAGTTTCTGACGTTTCTAGTCCAGCATTACATCATTTTGTTTTCATGAATCACATAATTATAGAGTTTGAATTCCGTTGTATTTATTTAAAGCATTATATATCCATTGCTTACTGTCGCAGTTTGTTGTGGCTTGTGATAATTGTGTTGGAACCTGCAACTAATATTTTACATACCAGCAACCACGGAACTGAAAGCGGACCTCTTTCGGTGGGGGTTCTAGACTACAAAGAGATGAAGGGAGGATCTACTTCTGAGAATTAGCCATTGAAAACTTGAAAATCACACGGTCTACCTCAACTGCTCTGGTTATGACATGAGGAGGAAGCAAATGTTGTGTATATGAAATACCAGTTAGGGTGTAGGAGACCAGTGAAGGTGTAGGAGAACTTGGGTGAGATGGGTCGGCACAGAGCTGTAGTTGGTGAAGTGAGAATAATGCTGGACCACTTTCTATTGTAAATAAGGTCACCATGAGTCAGTCTGAATGGATGGTAGTTAGCTATCCCTGTAACAGTACTAGGAGAATATATGTTGATGTTTTCAGTACTCTAGAAGCTACTTTTTTACGACTTAGAAAAATATTCATGTTTACACTTTGCCATTTAAAAACAGTGGGTATATTTAGGCTTAGAGCTGAGCTGACCCTTCTGTGGGTTTTCAGAGGCTGTAAATCACTTGAGAAGGTATTGTCCATCTCCCACCCAGCAGTTGGTGGATTGTAAACTTTTAGGTTGGGTCGTGCAGCTCCTTAACACTAGGCTAACAGAGCTGGATTTGTAAAATTTTGAAAGTACAGGAAAAAAGGTTTGAAGAGCCCTTGTCTAGTGTAGATCGAGAGAGGTCTCTGGTGAACAATGCTAACTCAAAGGCTGTGTGTCTTAAGTAGTTCAAATCCACTGGTTGCATAATGGGAGACAGATGGGCAATGTTTTGCCATTGAGATATACAGTTCTTGAAAAGCTGATGGAGCTTTGTTATCAGAACTTAACAGAATGGCAGTGAGTGAGTAATTTAGTCCATCAAGAAGTCTCAGTGCCAAAGTGGTAGAATGCTTGGCTTCTAACCAAAAGGTTGATGATTGAAACCCACAAGCCATCCGTGGTTGTAGCTGTATCCTTCTGTAAAGGTTCCACCCTTGGAAACTGTGGAGCAATTCTACTCTATAGGATCCTGTAGGGTCTTAGAGTCAGAATTGCCTCAGAGGCATTGAATGGGTGGAGTTCATGAATCAGCTCTGATAGTTTGTTTTTCTTCTTGTAAACTGAGGGGTAAAAAAGTCAAAACCCCCTGCCATCATCAGGTCCTACTCTTACCAACCTGAAAAGACAGACTAGAACTACCCCAAATTGTTTTCAAGGTTGAAAATCTTTACTGAAGTTAATACTTGACACAGTACAGTTTGTTCTTGTGAAACATCTTAACTGAAGACTTTCAGCAGAAAGCAAAACTAGTATAGATAGGTTCATGCAAAATACAGTGAGTTGCTGTGGGAAACTTGTGCATCCAACCCTCCAGTTTGAATCCATCAGCTGCTTCTTGGGAGAAAGATAGGATGTTTCCTTCTATGCAGTTTACAGCCTCTGCAACCCGTTGTAGGATCAGATATGAGTTGTTCTGACTCAACAGCAATGGGGGGGGGTGGGGAATTGAGAAGTCCTTAGTCTTTAGAATCATCATCAAGATCTTCCCAATACATTTCATGTTGCAGTCAGCAAACCTTGAGTCCAACCTAATGTATTCATTCTGTGGTTGTAAACAGTTATTTAAGACAAGACTTATTTGTAGTCCCATCGGTGTAGGACTTAAAAAACACTTAATGATAGTTTTGTTAATTTTTGTCTTTTTTTACAGATTGCAGAGATTTTATTTCAAACTGCCCAAAATGCTGAGATCAGTTTTGACACTGTGTGTGGAGTGCCTTACACAGCTTTGCCAATGGCTACAGTTATCTGTTCAACTAACCAAATTCCAATGCTTATTAGAAGGAAAGAAACAAAAGATTATGGTAAATTAAAAGTAGCATAAGCATTAAGTTGATACTGTTAGATTTTTTTACCCAACCTTCTTCCTGGCAATGTGTTTTAACAAAGTTGTCTTAAATGTTGAGTGTAGACCCTTTAAGTTATTGTCACTCTTGTACCTGACAGTAAATATAAACATAAAGAAACAATTATATATAATCAATTGATAATATAATAACACAAAAGGAAGTATTTAAAATAATCACTATGACTTTACATCTATAGAATATCTAACCTGAGATTAAAAAAAAAACAAAACCTAAAAAAAATCTCCAACTGTTTATAGTAGTTTGTCCTTAGTAATAGCATTGGTGGTATAATTTGAAACACCATCTTACAGTGATGTTTTGGTTGACGATCTTGTGAGGATCTGTGTGGATTGTTTGGTTGTTTTTATTTAAGCCTCTTGTTTAGAGTCAACAAGACCTCTTGGGGGACCCTAATATTTAAAACTTAGGCCCAAGGGATTATATATTAATTTCTTATTACTATATATTAGAGGAACGTTCTTCTAAGTTATACAGTACTCTGGCCAGTTTGGTGTGATGAGGTAATCTGGTTTTGCTGTGACACTCAATCTTCGGACATTTGTGTTTCAAATGCCATAATGGAACAACTGTGCCATAAGGTGTGCCAGACACCATAACAGCTACCCACCATGGGCAATGTTTGGTGAACCTCCCAGATTGATTCAAGTTTGGAAATAGGAGTGGTATCTACTTCCAAAACCACGTGCCTCTGGAAAATCTATGAGATATATATCTATATAGATATAGATATAGATATATACACACATACATACATACACACACACACACACACACACACCCCTTTTATGTAAAAGTTGGTTGGGCCCAAGGGTCTATTGTTATTTTCTTTTACTTTGGAGGAGCATTCTTCTAAGTTGTACAGCACTCCTCTGTCATTTTGCTGCACTGAGGTAATCTGGGTTTGCTGTGATACTGAACCTTGTGCCATTGGAGGTCAAATGCCATAACGGTTACCCATGGTGGGCAGTGTTTGGTCCCAGTTTAAGACAGGTTTGGAAGCAGAATTGGCATCCGCTTCCTAAACCACATGCCTTTGAAAACTCTATAAACTTGGAGAAATTACAATAATTATAGAAAGGCCTGAGGCCTTATATCCTAGGGTCTCTAACATTCAACTCAGTGGCAATAAACAACAATTTGAAACAGAACAAAAATGTTAGATACTGGATTTCCTTTATAAGGAAAAATAAATCACATAAATATGATGTAAGATCATAAAATGCCTGGAATATTAATTTTAACTGGAATTAGAATGAAATAATAATTTTATGCTTTTTTTTCCTGCCCCTAAAAATGCCATGAAGCAGTCATACCCAAACTAACAATAAACATTACAATGTTTATTACAAAATAACAAAAAATGGTTTGTGTTTGTTAGACACTGAAAAGGAATGCTTTGAGAGATTGCTGTAGATTTGATATAACAACTCTGTAGGTCAGAGTAGAATTATCCCATAGGATTTCCAAGGTTGTAACCTCTACAGAAGCAGGCTTTTAACCTGCACCCAAGAGTAGTTGGATTTAAACTGCTGACCTTTCAGCAGGCATCAGGTGCTTAGTCAAGGCCTCGTTTTGAAAGGGTGTATATCTGTTTCATATGATATCTGTGAAATCATGTCATTTTACTTGTCTTCTCAGCAGCAGCATTCTAAGAGGACTTAGTTTCCCAAAGAGTGTGAATAAAACTATTCTCATAAAAAGTGGTATTTGAAAGGTGTCTTCTCAAGTTTCTGTGATTAATCATGTGAAATTTGGGATTTGCTTCTAAAAATTATGGGGAAGAGGGAGTATGGGTTCAGAGGAGAAGATTGGCTATACATTGTTAAGAGATTAGGTATTATAGTTACAGGTGTTTATTACACTATTTCACCTCCTTTTGCTGGAAATTTTCTGTTAACAAGAGAAAAACAGTGTTATATTATCTGAGCTAAGAAAATGTAGTATTGATAAACTTGTATCTTATATAAATATGTACTTACAAATTAAAAATTGCAGATTTCTTATATGTCTTAAAAATGTTTCTAAATTAAAATGATATCTATACATCTTCATGGTCTTTTGGTATTCAGGCTGATAGCTTATACTTTGACAAGTCAAGAAGAAAGGGCTTAAGAAAAAAGGAATGGGAGAGGTCAAAGATGGTATCTGTGGTAAAACTCAAAAAGAAGGCACAGTTCTCTTCTAAAACCAGCTCTGTTTCTGTTCAAAAACAAAATATACTTGGTAGTAGAAAAGATATTTTAAAATGAGTATGGAGTCTGTAGCTTACACCTTGTAGATTATCTGGAAAAAATTTTGATCTGCATCAGAGGTTAAAATGGAGAAGTATATAGTTACCTTATATAATCCATCAAATTGTAATAGTGAGTCTAAATGATTGCTAAATATTTTCTTCTGAATTCATAGCTTCAGAAAGCCGTTGTTTAGCTGATCTTGTGGATAGAAAAAGAATGAATGATTTCAGTGATGTTGGCACTGTTATGTGCCACTGAGTTGACTACAGCTTGTAGCAATCCTGTGAACAGTGACTGAACCTTGCCCTATCGTGAGCCAGCCTAACCGTCTCTTACACACCTGACCTGTTGTCACAGTCAGTGATTTCATTGATTGTACTTAGGTGTGCTGATGTTTCCTTGAACTTTCCTTTTTCTAGGTGATCTTCCTTTAAGGAAACTTGTGCTTGAAAATTTGATCATAAAACAGACTAAAACAATTTGTTAGTTTGGCTATGAATATTTTGTTTGCATAACTTTGATAATTTGGGGATCCAGAGACACTAAACAAAACAGTAATCATGGCACACTAAAGATCATAAAGTCCTCTAAAATAGATTTAAATCCTCTAACTCATCATAAATACATGTAGGATTTATAATGTAAGATAGATCTTGAGTTAGCGTATAAATACTTGTTACATATTCATATGCTGACACAGATCATGAGATCATAAGATAGAGTAGGGCTCAGATATGTTGTTATTCATAGGATCTCTGAGTGGTAGTCAACTCCATAGTACCTAACAACAAACATACTAATGGATAAAATGTGTTTATGTAGAACAAACTTAGTATATATAAAAGTGCATGTTTCTTTCACATTAAAACCGCCCCCTAACCCCTTTTTTAGGTACCAAGCGTCTTGTAGAAGGAGCTGTTAATCCAGGAGAAACCTGTTTGATCATTGAAGATGTCGTTACCAGTGGATCTAGCGTTTTGGAAACTGTTGAAGCTCTACAGAAGGAGGGCTTGAAGGTCACAGATGCCATAGTGCTTCTGGACAGAGAGCAGGGAGGCAGGGAGATGCTGGAGGCGCATGGGATCCGGCTCCACGCCACGTGCACATTGTCCACAATGCTGGAGATTCTCGAGCAGCAGAAAAAAATTGATGCCGAGATGGTCAGCCGAGTGAAGAGTTTTATTCAGGAGAATGTTTTTGAGCCTGCTAATCTCAATGGTTCTCTCCCTTCTGTCAAGGAACCCAAAGAGCTCAGCTTTGGTGCTCGTGCCGAGCTGCCCAGAGTCCACCCAGTTGCCTCAAAGCTGCTCAAGCTTATGCAGAAGAAGGAGACCAATCTGTGTCTTTCTGCTGATGTCTCCGAGGCCGGAGAGTTGTTGAAGCTAGCAAATATTTTAGGGCCCAGCATCTGTATGCTCAAGACTCACGTAGATATTCTGAATGATTTTACTCTGGATGTAATGAAGGAGTTGACAGCTCTGGCCAAACGCCATGAGTTCTTAATATTTGAAGATCGGAAATTTGCCGATATTGGAAACACAGTGAAAAAGCAATATGAAGGTAAGTGTGTTACTCACAAATTTGGAGGAATCAAGAAAACTAGCTTAAAGAAAGAAAATGTATTGGTTTACATAACTGAAAGTTCAACCACAAAACAGGCTGTGAAGTACGGCTGGAAGGACCCAGGCGCTCAGTGCGGTCTTTTGCACGCTCTTTTCCTCCACCTCTCAACTCTGCTTGCTTCTCTGTTGACTCTCCTCAGGTGGGTGTGTTGAGTGTGCTCATCCTAAACTGTTCACTCTAGAATGCCTTGGTAATAATATTTGACTATACATACAACAGCCCAAAATAAGAGATAACATTATTGCAGTGAGGACTGGGGGTGGGGTGGGTAGGTAATTGTGCAACAATGTATGAATATTTTTTAAAAAAAGTTATTTGGGGGAGGCAGAAGGGAAGGTGAGGGGGTGAAATGTGCAACAGTGGATGAATAAAAATCTGTAACTTCTTTGTAACTGTTAAAATCATGAAGTAAAATTTTATTTTTAAAAAAAAAGAATACCTTAGTTGGTGTGGGGTTTATGCCTCTCCCTCTGGAAATGTGACATTATTAACTAGAAAAATTTCTGAAGCTGAGACTCACATGAGATCTCGGAAAACAGATCTAAAGAAAACAGGCATGCTCGCAATAAAAGACATGTTCTAGGCAGGCCAAAGTCACAGTGTGATCCCCAGCAGAACACCAGGAGTACTGAATGTTGTAAGATAAAACAAGGAAAAATAGTGTAAAATTAAAAGATACATGTTTAACAGGGAAAAAAGGTTTTGTTTTAAATCCAACTGCCCTGCTCAAAAGAAAATACACTTTTTTCTCATGTTAAATAAGAACTCAAGGTAGACCATATCTTGGTTGGGAAAAATTTCTTTGTTCAGCTGCTCATTCTTTTATAGAAATTTCTGTCTCTTTTTGCATAAATACAGATTTTATCTATATAAACTTAAAGATATAATTTGATTTTTCTTTTATAGTAAACATTCTATTATGGTAACATTTAACAGTATCTGTTGAAATAATGTCCTTTTTTTATTTTTAAGGTATTTTTTAAAAGATAGGTTTGTAAAATCCTGGTGTTTAAGATATCCTACATTTGTCATTAAAGATCTAAAGCTTCAGGGGAGCTCTGGTGGCCTAGTGGTAAGGAGCTGCAACTACAATCCCAAGAAGTGCATGGTTCGAATCCACCAGATGCTCTGCCGGGGAAGGAGGGACAATCTCCTCCTGTACCAGTCAGATCTGATTTGACGGTACACTCACACAAAAAATAATTAAAAAAAAAAAGATCTAAAGCTCCAGGCCAACTTTTAGGCCCTGACCAAGTGCCAAAAAATCATCATGTTAGTCCTCATTGACTGGTGTTACAGTTAAACCTGTGTTTCTTCAGTTTTGAATATAGTTTTTAAAAAATTTATTAAGGTTGCTGCTATCTGCTTTAAATCTTAGAACATTTGTGTCCATGAATCAGTTTTGAAACAGAACGAGAAGATAACGTCCCCCCCTGTGTAGTTTAAAATCAGGAAAGGGGTTCCTAGAAGAGTTGTATCTTTTCACTATTCCTGTTTAGTCAAGAAACTAAACTGGACTATATGATAAGCCATGTGCCATCAGGATTAGAGGAAGACTCATCAGTCTGCAATATGCAGGTGACACCTGGCTTACTAAAAGTGAAAAGGACTTGAAGCACTAAAGAAGATCAGAGACTACAGCTTTCAGAGTGATTACACCTCAGCCTAAAGCAGAAATCCTCATGACTAGGCCAGTAGACAAATACCATGGCCAGTAGACGAGGTTGAAGTTGTCAGGGATTTAATCTTATTTGCCTCCACAGTTAGCATCCATGGAAGCAGCAGTCGAAAAATCAAACACAGCTGCCACCAAAAACCTTTTAAAAGTGCAAAAGATCAAGAATGGCAGTTTAAAGACTAAACTATGCATGACTCAGGCCATTGTATTTTCATTTGCTTCATGTTGTTGTTGTTGTTGTTATGTGCCGTCAAGTCGTTTACGACTCATAGCGACCCTATGTACAACAGCCCTAAACTCTGCTCTGTCCTGTGCCAATCGCACTGTCTCTGACACTCCCATCCTGATTACCCCAGTCACTGAATCAGTACACCTCATAGAGGGCCTTCCCCTTCTACGCCATCCATGTGATGACTATGAATAAACAAGATAGAAGAGGAATTGACGCCTTTGAATTTTGGTGGTAACAGAGTTTTTAATGTCATAGAGATTGTATAAAGAACAAACAAGTCTATCTTGGAAGAGTTGCAGCAAGACATATTGTCAGGAGCACCCAGTTACCCAGAAAACAGCAGGTTTGGGGGAGGGTCAGTGAATGAGAGCAAGACTCAGCTGGGTGGACTAATGCAGTGACTGCAATTGTGTGAATACGGCTGAGATTGTGAGGATGGCGCAGGGTCCGCTGGGTTTTGGTCCGTTGTACATGGAGCTGCTGTGATTTGGAGCTGACTTGAAGATAAAATAGTGGGCTCTCAAAGAGAATGCAGTTGTCTCTTGGAATTTGAAGAAGGAAGAAACAATTTGAAGTAATTCTGAAAAACAGTAACATTGAAAAAGCCTTGCAGAATAAAATTTGTCATTTTCAGTGTGTTAATGCCTTTGATACCCCCTACCTCCCAGAAAGGAAATGTGTGTCTTCACTAGAATCTGTTAATGATTGTACGGGGTCACAGGTTTCAACCTGCAAGGAAAAACAGTCTTCTCAATATTGCTGGTAAACCAAGTGCAGAATTTTCAAGTTTTTTTTTCCTATTGCAGTCTCTAAACCAGTCATCAAATGGACAGATAAACTTTTTTCCAGATAGAAGAATAGGTTCAGTGATAAGAAGAGACCTTAAAAGTGTTGGACTGTTTCATTAATGTGTTCCTAGATTATTCTGTCATGTCAGAGATGTTGATTGGGTCACATATCATTGTTCTTGTTTGAATATTAACAAATTGTCTTTTCTTTTTTCAGGTGGTGTCTTTAAGATAGCTTCCTGGGCAGACCTAGTCAATGCTCACGTGGTGCCGGGACCAGGAGTTGTTAAAGGCCTGAGAGAAGTGGGCCTGCCTCTGCATCGGGCGTGCCTGCTAGTTGCAGAAATGAGCTCGGCTGGCTCCTTAGCCACTGGGAAGTACACTGAAGCAGCAGTGAGTGGCTGAGACTGAGGGAGAGAAGGCCAGGGGCTGCCGTGACTCTTGTTAAAGAAGGGAGTATAGGGAAATATCAATCCAGGATCTGGGAAATCACCTGAAAAGAGAAAAAACTACCCATTATTTATGTGACAGTACTACTAATTGGCTAGAATTCCCTAGTTAGTAGCAATTTTATTTTGAAGCAAACACTTAAAGTAGGTGAATTTCTGTAAGAGAGAAACTCTGAGACACACATATTTATTCAGTCAAAACTTTTACCTATCTTAACTCAGGAACACACACCACTTGTAGGTAGTTGTTTTGGTGGCAGTGAGCTTTGGTGGCCTAGGCGGTAGGGAGTAGCACTGCTGACGTAAGGGGAATGTTTCATTCTAATCCACCAGCTGCTCTTAAAAAAAAAGATGGGCAATCTCCACCTGTGTGATTTATAACCTCCAAAAACCCACTGGAGGGTCAGCTAGGATTTGGTAATGAGCTTGAGGGGTTTGGTTGGGGTTTTTTTGAAGTATTTGGTGGTAAGAATGGAACAATTTGAAGTTCAGGAAAGAGCCAAATCAGAAAGCCAAGCAAATAACCAGAGAAGCTTTCAGTGTGAGTTGATGGTATAGAAATTGAGGGGGCCACTTATAAAAAGAATGAGGGCAACATGGGGACAGCCACAACTGACCTCCTGATTCCACAAAGGAGAAATTAGCCCCCATTGATGGCATCCACAACACAGATCCAATTCCCATGAGGTCAGAGATATTCCACACAGGCCCTCACCTATTTCTGCTAATTTTAACACCAATACAACTGACTTAGATCCATAGCGCTAGCTCACAGACCACACAGAACCATACTCCCAATTTTAGAGTTTATTGGGAAAGCTGATGTGTATTCACAGGTCCTTCAGCCTTATGACAGTATCACAAAAGCTTTCTTAGGCCTGTCAATTGTGGCTTCTCCCCTCAGGCTTAGGTAGAGGCCTTTGGTTCTGGTTCTATAAGGTCAGCTCTGTCTCGCGTTGGGTAGTGGGTTCTCTGCTGCTCCTCCCCTATAGGTTTGCCTGGTGCAAGAATTGCTGGCCCTGAAGAGCATGCACTGCATAGCACTACGTTCTTGCTACCTCTTTGCTGGTGGTGAGATTGTTATAGTCTACCATGGAACCTGCTTGGTTTAGTGGCAAGACTAGCCAGTCCCCTTGATTACAGGCTGACACAGCCTAGTCACAGTCCCTGCATCCATAGGGCAAAGTCAAAGTCATCAGTGGACAAGAAAACCATTTTGAACAATAAACCCTTGACACTGCAGCAAATTTGAAGATGGGAGAAGGTAGAAGAGCAGAAAGATTGTTTCTTTTTAGTTTTATTTTTAGCTTTTGAAAAGTTAACTAGTTTTTCCTGCCCCTAAATGGTGTACTAGGCAGGAAGCCTTGGATGTACATTCAGAGCAGATTCTAAAGCACTCACTTCAGAACTTTTATGAAAACAGGTGGGTCTCCACACACTACAAATAAGCGCTCAGATTTCTCTTGCACACAGTAGAGGTCTTTTGATGCTCTCAGAGCATGTTAAAATTGTTTACTATTCTCTGTGATTAACTGCCACTCTGTAATCTGTCCTCTTAAATTCCATTTAGATTAACATGGCTGAGGAGCATTCGGAATTCGTGGTGGGTTTTATTTCTGGCTCTCGACTAAGCATGAAACCAGAATTTCTTCACCTAACTCCAGGCGTTCAGTTAGAAGCAGGAGGTAAATCTGTTTATTGGTCATATTCTAGTAGCTAAAAAGAAGGGCCCATTTTTTTCATTAATAATCTTTTATTCAGTATTAGGAATAATCTGGGTTATTCTGTGTATACACATACATTAATATTAATGTCCTTTGGGACTCAGTAAAGTCACTTTGGTTTTGAATAGGGAAGATTTAGGAATAATTTCTTTTTCTTTCTCTGTTTAAAAACAGCTATGCTTATTAGCCCTCAGTGGAATTTGTTAGGCTTGATTGACAGTTCTGATTTTTCTGTTTTTACCATTGAAAAGGTTAGCACGCTTTTTAAAATATTAGGAGCAAAATAGGTTTTTTCCTTCTCACATAGCTTGTGCCCGACCCTCTATACAGCATTCTTTCCCCGAGTCCAGCTTCCTTCTCCAGAAATAGTCACATCCCTGGGACTTGGGGCTTTGCATACTCTCCCACATGCACAGGAGCTTGGGGGCATTTCATATGCAAAACAGGTTCCAGCTCTATATTTTTTCTATATCTGAACTTACTCATGCCTCTTAATAGTGTTTCCTACTTAAGGCTGAGCGATATTGTTTAACCCATTTATTGATTTATTATAGTTTCTAATCCAAGAAGATACATACTGCACTTGTGTATTTTCTGGAATACTCTTCTCCATAAACTCCTTAAGGAAGAGCTTTCTGTCTGAGGAACTACACACCCTCTCTGTACCCTCATAAATGTTCTACAAATGAGCAGCTGCTGAGGGGATGGAAGATGCATCGCATAGGGAGGGATGAATGAGTTCATGCTCCTGATAGGGGAACGATAATCCAGGAGAACATAGTGACTGGGGTTTCTAATACCACAGAAGGTATATACATTTGGGAAATCTTTTGTTTTCTTTTGTAACTCATTCAAATTACCTACCATATGTTCTTATAACAGTGCCCATGCAACCCACACATAGGAAGCTGAGTGCAGGGTAGTGCAGAGTTTGCAGAAAATGTGTCATGTACCTGTTACTTGTATAAAAATAGGAAAATGTGTATAAAAATTTAAACTGTTGCTATTTAAGTCCTTACAGTTCTCTGAATAGATAATACTGTCAAGGTCTGGGCTTTTGTCTTAGTAGTTATGCAGTGCTGCTATAATGGGAATCCCATATAAGAGATTGGTTCAGAACACCTTACACTAATCCTGCCTCATTAAGCATAACAAGGACAGTCCCATTCCCAAATGTCTTAAAACCACAAGTTTAGAAGTTAGGATTTACAATAGAGATTTTAGGGGCTACAGTTCATTTTTGAAAAGTGATAGGCATTTGCTTGTTTTGTTTCTAGAGCATGGAGTTTAAAAAGAATAGGGAAAGTTAAAAATAAGGGCTTGTGTTTTGTACAGTCAGCAGCCACTTGATGGCAGAATGCTCATTCATTTATGTTAGTGGTCAGGTTAGATGCCTTGCAAAGACTTCTAAGATTTTCTTCTATTTTATTTTATTATTTTGAGGGTTGGTTTTTTGGTTTTTTTTATATTAAACCCTTCCTGGCAGCATAAAAAATTTACCTCTTTGTTTTCTATTACTGTTAGACTCCCAAGAGTTGTAGAATTAGCAAGTACTGATGCACATCTTTTTCAGGTGTAGGGGTCTTGTTTTTCTAGAGAGCCCCTTCACCACCTCCTTTCACTCAGTCACTCTGCTGAAGAAGGAGTAAAAACAGTAGCACTGTCTTATTTAGAGCAGTGTGATTACTTTTTCAAATTTGTCTGAACAAATCTGTCTTCAAGCATTTGCAGCCAGTGTACGTAGTCTTTAGAGGCAAGGATGGTGACCTTGTCTCCCTTTGGATGTATTTTCAAGAGGAACCAGTCCTTGGAGAGAGACATCATTCTGGGAAAGGCAAAGGCAGAGACCCTGAAGGAGATGGATTGACATAGCTTGATCAGGACAGATTGTGAGGCTGGTGCGGGATAGGGCAAGCCTGTGCTGGTCACCAGCTCACCAGGAGTCAGGGTCTACTCAGCGGCACCGAGCAGCAACATTACTTTTTGAGATAAGACATGTCTTCTGATTTTTGTATTACATTAAACAGTAACGTTTATGTCACTGCAGGAGACCGTCTTGGCCAGCAGTACAACAGCCCCCAAGAAGTTATCGGCAAGCGAGGTTCTGATATCATCATTGTTGGTCGAGGCATTTTGACAGCGGCTAATCGTCTGGAAGCAGCCGAGATGTACAGAAAAGCTGCTTGGGAAGCTTATTTGAATAGACTTGGTGTGGGAGAGCCTTAGGTGCATTGTTGAGAATGCCTTGAAGATACTAGGATACTCTGAAAATCCATTGGCTTGAAATTAGCAGCCTTTAATACTGATTACATTCCGTGTTCAGGGCTTTTGTTAATTTCTAGTCAGTGGTCTTAAGAAGATATTAATGACTAACGTTTGTTAGGTACCTACAAGCCTGTCTGTTTTAAGATGATCTGCATTCCACATTTCTCCACATCAGAGTCAATTTTATTTTCATTTTCTTGAGATAAAATTTTAGACATCAAAACCAAAAGTGGTCTTGTGTCTTTTGTTCTCTGTCTAATGTGACCCTAAAACAATGCCTGAATATCAGTTGCTTTTCACCTTCTCCAGAGTAATAGTCCAGCTCCCCAGAGGGTCCTGGTTTCCAGAACTGTCATTGCTCACCAGAGGGAGCAAGGTGGGAAAAGGGAAGACCCCTCTAGCTGGCCCCGGAAGTAGGTGTGTCATGTGGTCTCTTCAGCCAGTGATTAGGGAAGTTCCTACTTAAGTTTTTTCCCTCAACAACAGCTGAGAGACTTGTGGGGAAAATAACCCCAGCTTCCTTTTGCCTCACTTGGATCACAGATGAAGTTGTTGCTCTGTATTTAAAAGACATGAATGTCAAGGGTTCTAAGGTTCCATTTGGGATTTTCCATGGAATTGTCCCGCTGTTATTAGAAAGGGGAGGTATCCTTTTAGGTAAAGAGCTGACATGTGATAAATGTTTCTGAATTCTGCTCTGATGAGGCTGAGGTCATCCTCAGAGCCCCAGCTTCACACATGTGTGGCCATTGAGGTAGTCCCCTCACTGGCGGTTAAATGCGCTTTCCCATGAAAGTGTCTCCTAGGTTCCTGGGTTCTGAATGACCCCTTGTTTCCCACATTTTTAATATCTCTTTGGTCTCTTCAGCATGAGGAAGGGGAGCAGCCATTTCCATCTCTGACTACCCTCCTCTTTCTCCATTTCACCCAGGTTTCTGTTTTGTTTTTTTAAGACTACCTCTCAGGAACTCTAAGATCTGTCTTAGGGGCCCAGTGTTGCACTTACAGAGAGATTCCCTTTGTGGAAAAGGGGCAAATTCTCAAAGACTAAAAGCCAGAAGGAAAAGGAGAGAATGTGGTCCTGGGGGCAACTCCCTCTGCTGTCAAGTCAGATCTGACTCAGAGTGACCATTGGGTTTCTGAGGCTGTAAATCTCTCAGGGAGGAGACTGCCCATTCTCCCTTGGAGCAGCTGGTGGGCTTAATGACCTTTTGCTTAGCAGCCTGATGTTAAACATAACTTAAACTCATCATTGAATTAGAACCAACTCAGCTGGCCCTCTGGAGGATTTTCAGAGGCTGGAAGTTGCATGAGGGTTATTGTCCGTCTTCTGAAGAGCTGCTGGTGCATTTCAGCTGCCAAGAGGCTTTACCCTTGGGTTAACGGCACAGCTTCCAGCCCACACCACCACCAGCGCTCCCAGGAATTGAAGTCAGGATCACTGAGAACGGCATTGGCTAACTGCGCTTCCTGCCTCCGTCCCTTACCAACCAGGTGGGCACAGGATTGGCAGACTGTGGCAGGACATCAGGGAAGTGAGGATGCCAAAACACAATTTTAAGGAACCTGATAAAAACAAGCATAGAAGAAGAAAAAAAATGAAGACTCTGACTCATTTGAGTTTTTTGTTTAATTGTATGAGATCGTTTTCCTTAGTTTCTCTTTGGGGTAAAAGCCAGTAACTACTGCAGTTACCACTATCTAAGAAAAATTACTTATTCCAGCATTCTATAGAAAAGTTCATTTCATGTCAAGCAAAAAAGGGTGTGCACTTACCTACTTACAGGTTCTTTTTGATACGAACAACAAACTCATATCTGCATCTTAGCAACATCAGAGACAGGAAAAAACTTCATGCTACCAAGTAGAAATGGATCCAAGTGAATTACATTGGGAAAATCTGCTGTCGGGGACCTCTCGAGAGTACTGAAAAAACCATGTCAGTGTGAAAGATACACCTAATCTAGGCCATGGTCTTCACAATTATTTGCTATGATCAGAGAGTTGGACAATGACTAAGGATGACAGAATTTATGACTGAGTTGTGCTGGAGTTGGTCTTAAACATACCATGGAACTCCATGGGGGGATAAAAAAGGTATGTTTTGAAGAGCTCTATCTCCCATACTTTAGACACATGGCCAGAAGAGGAAGGGTGGAGGGACAGTGCAGGAGAGGAAGACCTGGGATGAAATGGATTGATATAGTAACTAGGGCAAATGGAGGTTGGTGTGTCAGAATTAGTGAAACTGGCTCAGGACAGGGAAGGGTTCAGACATAAGGTCACTATGGGTCATAGACGACTCGACAGCACATAACAACATAAGTATATAATAATGTACCCTTAAAAGGAAGATGGTGAAACTCAGAAAAAGAAGCATGACCGTTTTCTGCAAATTGATGTTTTAAACTGGTGATAATACTTTTGTAATTGGCTCAAGGCTCAACAGCTGTTCCTGCCAGGCTCATCATGTGCAGCTGAATGCTTTGAAGCGGCTTTTAGAACTTATACTCTGTCCTTGTGTGAATTCACTTACTCAATGCTGTTCAGTCGAAGCTGACTCAGCGGACTTCAGGGACTGTATGTAAATTGCACAGGAGATTGCCCATCTTTCTTCAGGGAGTTGTTGTGGGTTCCAACCTCTACAGAGGCTCTCCTTTGGATAAGAGAGCTGACTAGGCAATCAAAAGACGAATTGCATTGGGAAAGTCTGCTCACAGGGACCTCTCCATAGTATTAAAGAACAACAGTGTCAGTCTGGAGACTAAGTAAGTGCCTGATCTTTGCAATTATGTGCTATGCCACAAAAAGCTGGACAGTGACTAGGGATGATAGAGAATTGATGCCTTTGAGGCGTGATGCTGGAGAAGAGTGTTGAATATATCATGGACTGCTAGAACAAACAGGTTCGTCCTACAGAGGGTGAGACCAGGCTGCTCCTTGGAGGCAAGGATTCTGAAGCTTTGTCTGACATACTTAGGGCATGTTGCAAGGAGGAACCAGTCCTTGGAGAGGGACATTATGCTTGGAACAGTGGAGAGACAGGGCAGGAGAGGAAGACCCTCAATGAGATGGATAGACTCAGTGACTGGGGTGATGGGGATAGGTGGTCAGAGACAATAAGATTGGCACAGGATAGAGCAGGATTCAGAGCTGTTAGACATAGGGTTGCTATGAGTCACAGTAGATTCGAAGGCACATAACAACAGGCTACCAGAGCTCATGTTGTGTGAATCGGTAAGTGATTTCTGCCCCCACCCCCAAACCCCTATGATTCCTTTGTTTCCCTGAAACCTTTCCAAGTTCAAACTAAGATTTCATGCTTTAGTAAAGAGAGGTCACAAAGTTCAAACTTTTAGTTGGCTGCTTGTTTGGAAGAACGTTGGCGTAGCATTTTCACCAATATGGTTCCTTCTACTCAGGAACAAGAGTCAGGGATTGTAAGAGTTTGATCTTGGACAGGACGTGATAAAATCTAACCACCTGAGGATGGACACCAGGGAAGAAGGAAAAAAATGGAAGCCCAAGGTAAGTTTGGGGACCTGAAAGAGATGTGTATCTGGTTTTACTACAGGGTCCAGCAAAGAAGGAGCAGTGATGCCTCCACCCATGGCACTGTGGGGGCCGCAGTGAGCGCAGAGGCTGTGTGGTTCCAGTGAGGCTGTGGCTCTGAGCACAATGTGCTCCAGAGTGGTCCCTGGGCACAGACCTGTGGCCCTACCCCCTCTGTCAACACTGCATGAAAAGAAGGTGGATCCTTAAGTGATTGTGTTTAGCAAGAAGCTGTCTCTCCTTACCAGGAACCTAATAAAGGTTGTTGACAATCACTTGAGTAGACACTCGAGATGATGAGTTAAAACACACACACATACATGCACACACCGAGACTTGCCCTGTATAGCTGAATGCCCGCTGTATAGCTGGACCCCTAGTCCTAGAACTGCCCATAGCGTCTCCAACGCTGTCAATCTTAGTGACCGCACACTGCCTTCTCTTTCTCCCACGGAGCAGTTGAAATGCCAATCTGGTTAACAGCCAAATTCTTCAACCACGACACCAGCAGAATTCTTACATAACTGAATAAACTCACAGCTGCTTTTGAATCAATTTAGACTCCCAGTGATCTTCCGTCACGTTATGTTCTATCTATTTGGAACTAACACAACTGACCCTGCAGCAGGCTTTCAGAGGCTATAAATTGCATAGGAGGATATTTCCCATCTTTCTCCTGCAGAGCAGCTGGAGGATCAGAATCCTTGCCCTTTCCATAAACCCCTAAACACACTACATGCTACCCTATCAGTGCTCTTTGTAGAACTGAATAGATAACCTAGGAATTAATATCAATCTCAAAGAATTTGCTTAGGAAACAACAGCACAGTCTATATTTCAGAGTCTCAAATCATGGACACTTGGGGGGGTGCAAATAAATTGTTGGTAAGTGCTGTCAAGTTGACTAATACTCATAGCGACCCTATGAGCAATAGATGGGAGCCCTGTGCTGTCTTGTGCCATCCTCATCGTCTCTGACATAATTGAGCCCATTGCTGCAGTCAGTGTGTCAATCCATCTCATTGAGAGTCTTACTGTTTTTTGCTGATCAAGACCTTCCCAACCATGAACATCCCTTTGCAAGGAATAACCCTTCTAAAACCAGAACTTTAATTCTATTTTAAAGTCTGGACATGAGTCTGAAATTCATGCTGGATTTGAAAAGTTGCTTTTCTAAATGACAGTCCCTTCAGTCTTGGAGCTCACTCCAACAGTCTGCTCCAAACCAACATTTTTTTTTCTTCTCTTGGGTCTGAGCAGAATATCTAATTTATTACCAAAGACTTTCTGTCATTCTAACCAATGTAAGATATAAAGGGTTTTGGGATAAAGTGTTATCTAAATCTTTACAGTGGACCTCCAGAAGCTGACATAATTGAGGAAGAATGTTGTTTTTGTTGTTAGAGACCACACGGTTGACTGACTTAGCAATCCTGTGTATAACTATAAGTTGTACAACAGATCTAAACCTTGTGTGGTCCTGTACCATCCCCACAGTCTCCACTGTGCTTAAACCTCCTGTTGCTTTCACTCTGTCAGTTAATCTCCTTGAGTGTCTTCGCTCTTAACCTCTCTAAGCCTGACATTCTTTTTCTAAGGACTGATCCCCCTGACATCTTGCCCAAAGCACTTAAAGCCTCACCTTCCTTGCTCCTAAGGAGCATGCTGGCTGCACGTCTTCTAAGACAGATACCTTTGTTCTTTTGGCAGGCCCTGGGAAGTACTGGTTACCCAGGGTTTTGTGTGTTTTTTAAATTTTATATTGACTTACATACAAAATTTGTATACATTGGGTTTCACACTTTCCTTCTTTTACATTGTATTTCGTACAATCATTCCCATGCATTGTGTTTTATAAAATTAACCACCACTAGGGACATGTTGTAAGGAGAGACAGGTCTTTGGAGAGGGACATCATGCTTGGTAGGGTGGAGGGACAGCGCAGGAGGGGAAGACCCTCTATGAGGTGGATTGATTCAGTGACTGGGATAATTGGGATGGGTGTGTCAGAGACAGTGCGATTGGCACAGGATAGAGCAGGGTTTAGAGCTGTTGTACATAGGGTCGCTATGAGTCACAAACGACTCGACGGCACATAATAACAACAACAACAACAACAGGGAACTCAAGTGATGTAGTGGCAAGAAGCTGCTTTGCAATCCTGAAGGCACGTGGTTCAAATACACCAGATGCTCCACTGGAGGTGGAGGAGCAATTTTCACCTGTGCCAGTTGGATCTGATTTGATGGTACACAATGAGAAAAGAAGAAAAAAAAGGGGAAAAAAATAATGAACATTGATCTCTGCCCACCATTACCCTGTCTTTCCAGGTCCCATTTGATCATTCCCATATCTTTCAACTCCTCCCTTTGCCCACCAAATTCTACAACCTGATGATTTTTCCCCCTACCCATTCTCAGGCCCCCTGCTCCCTGCTTCCTCTCTTGAACATCATCATACGCGGTTTACTAGCCATCTTCCCATTTTTATAATAATGATCTTATGCAGGATGTGTCCTTATGATACTGAGTTAGTTCACTCAGCATAATGTTTTCCAGTCTCTCCCAATGTTCTATAGTATTTTTCTCCAAATCATTGCTCTTGAGTGCTGCATAGTATTCCATCATGTGATTGTACCACAATTTCTCAATCTATTGGACATTTCATTGTTAAAGGTTTATGAGCAT
The DNA here is from genome assembly GCF_000299155.1 of Elephantulus edwardii. NCBI lineage: Eukaryota > Metazoa > Chordata > Mammalia > Macroscelidea > Macroscelididae > Elephantulus > Elephantulus edwardii. Next base: position 5,285,633 of record NW_006399782.1, on the reverse strand, counting down.
ATGAAGCAATTAAAACCACTGTAACTTGGGTCAGGTGTACGCTGGTTTTTAAATTGACTTGATTGCTCTTCGTTGTTGTGAATTTCCATAGAGTCAAGTATGACTCCTAGTGACTCCCTGAACAGCAGATCTGAGCCCTGTCCTGTCCTATCCCATACCATCCCCCATATCATCCCAATCTCTGACACACTTGAACCCATTGCTACAGCCACTGTGTCAGTCTACCTGGTTAAGGGTCTTCCTCCCTTTAGAAAACATTAAATGTTTCTGAAGGTCCATTATAAAGATCCAGATTGCACTGTATCCAGAGACTCTCCCATCACATCTTACATGTATGTTTGTATAATGGCAAAGAACTTTGGAAATCTATTAGATACCCTACACAGACTAGACCTTTGAGAAAAAATGCTATTCTTGGGTCAAGAGGTGTTTGGTAACAGTTTGGTCTAACGCAATGTCATTTGATTTCTTAATTACTGCTTCCATGAGTGTAGATTGTGGATCCACGTAAAAAGAAATTCTTGACAATTTCAGTCTTTGTCTATCATAATGTTGCATATTGGTCCTGTTGTGTCCTTGATATTATACAATCCATACTAATGACCTAGATGTGCTTCACGTCCTCTTCACTTTGAACAAGGAAGGTTATGTTATCTCGTAACTCGGGTTGTTGGTGAATATTACTCCAATCCTGATTCATCCTCATATGGTCCAGTTTCTGGGATTCTTTGCTCAGCATATAAATTGACTAGGTATAGTGAAAGGATACAACTCCGATATACACCTTTCCTGATTTTAAATCATGATGTAACCCTTTGGTTCATTCAAATGACTGCTTCTTGGTCTATGTATAAGGTCCACATGAACATAATTAAATGCTCTGGGATTCCCATTCTTCTCAATGTTAACCATAACTTATTATGAGCCACACAGTTGAATGTCTGTGAATAGTTTATAAAACACAAGTAATTCTTTTTCTGGAATTCTCTCCTTTCTATCAAGATCCATCTGACATCAGCAAAGATATCCCTTTTTCCACAGACTCTTGTGAATTCAGCTTGAATTTCTAGCAGTTCCCTGTCAATATCTTTCTAGAGCTACTGTTTAGTAATCTACAAGCTTTTATTTGCATGTAATATTAATAGTATTCAATAATTTCCAAATTCTGTTGGATCACATTTCTAGATGTGTATAGATATGGATCTTTTCTAGTCAGTTGGTCATGTTGCTGCCTTCCATATTCCTTGACACAAGTTGCTGCCTTCCATATTCCTTGACACAAGTGAGTGAGCATATCCAGAGCTGCATCTGTTTACTAAAACATTTCAGCTGACATTACATCAATTCCTGGAGTGTTATCTTTTGCCATTGCCTTTAGTGCCAGCTGTTGTTGTTGCCCTTATGAGCCATCGTGACTCATACCAACCCCATGTACAGCAGCTCTGAAACTTACCCTGTCCTGAGCCAGTCTAACTGACTCTGACACACCTACCCACCTTTGCCCCAGTTACTGTATCAATCCATCTTATCTGGGGGGTCTCCCTCTCCTGCGCTGTCCCTCCACCCTTGCAAGCATGATGTCCTTCTCCAAAGACTGGTTCTTCCTGGCCACATGCTCAAAATATGTGAGATGGAGCTTTAAAATCCTAGTTCCAAGGAGAAACTTGGTTTCACTCTCCTAGCCCAGCCTAGGCTTCTTCCTTCAGTATCACAGATTTTTTATCAGATGCTACTTCCTAAAATGGTTCACTGGCAATCAGTTATTTTTAGCACAGTGACTCTGGGTGTCCCTTCTCTCTTCTTTTAATATTTCCTGCATCATGCAATATTTTGTCCATAGAATTCTTCAATATTGAAACTTGAGATTTGAGTTTGTCCTTTCAGCTTAAAAAATGCAAGCATATTCTTCCCTTTTGGTTTTCTAACTCCAGGTCTTTGCACATCTCATGATAATACTTGGTTTTGTCTTGTCAAGCTATAGTTTGGAATCTTTTATTCAGCTCTTATTTGATCATTGCTACCTTTTGCTTTCAATTCTTTACATTCTAGTGCAAGTTCAGAGTCTCTTTTGACATCTATTTTGGTGTCTTTTTTCCTTCCTTCCTGTCTTTTTTTAAAGACCTTCTGATTTCTTCACCTATGATGTTCTTGATGTCACTAGAAGAACTGGACTTGCCCAACAGTCTGGGAGGGACCACCTCATAATAAACAGAATGGTATGTGCCTTTGACCAATCATGTAGTCCCATTTGTATGTTACAAACCTATCACTGTCAACTTCTTACCTCCAGACAGCCTACCTTTGACACCCCTAGTCAGGCTATGGATTTGTCAGCCATTACTTCCTGATTCAACAATAAAATAATAGGCCTTGCTTTGTTGTCTAGAGGAGCGGCCATTTGTGCTTTGGGACAGTAGACAGTTCTCTGGTCTGGGCCGTCTCCTACAATAAATTTTATTTGCTTTTATTGAAGCCGACTGTGATGCTACGTCTTCTTTTGCTGCTTCCTCTCCTCCCATCTTCTTGCCCCCTGGATACCTCCAGCCCTCATTATTGTCTCCTCTTAGATAGGAACATCACTTCTTTCTCATGTCATAGCTTTCTTCCCTTTTTAAAACTCCTGTCCGCCCAATAAGAGGCTGTCTCCCAACTTAGATCAAGCCCACACTCCTGATAATTGAGCTGACAAGGCCCTCTAAGCAAAGGTGTTGGGTAGGATGGGAGGGAAGCCAGTCTCCCCTGGCTGCCCTCCCCCCGGGTCCTGCTCACACAGGACGCTCACGCAGGATGCTGTCACACAGGTGCAGAGGTGCAGCCCACACAAACCTCTCAGCTGGTGGGGCTTTTGTTCAGCATAGGTTGGTAAGGTTCTCTTTTTTTATTTATTTTATGGCCATGGGTTAAAACATTAAAAAGCAACCATACCAGTGTTAGCTCACACAAATATCTGAACACCTAATGGAATTGAAAGGAGAAATAAAGCCTAACCCAGTAAGCAAGTAGGCCAGCCTTGCCCACCACTCTCAGAGAAGTCTTTCCATTTTCGTATATGTGCTGCTGAAGCGAGCACAAGAGAAGTCTTTCAAAAACTGAATCTTTGGGCTAGACATCGCAAAATCTTAGTCAGCATTAATCTTCTTTGTTTTTTGTTGTTGGGTTGTTTGTGTTTTTGTTTTTAAATAGAGGGGGAAACCCTCTTTTTATAACTACAACTGAGACACAAAAAAACCTTTATAAGGAAAACTAAAAAACACTGCAAGAAACAGTAAGAAATCCAACTAAATGGAAGAATGTTCCCTATTCATGGATAGGAAGACTCAACATGGTGAAAATGACAATCCTACCAGAAGTGTCTGCATGTTGAATGCAATCCCAATACAGATACCAAACTCATTTTTCAATAAACTACAACTGGGCTTCTGGTTAACATGCATGTACCAGAGATTAGGCAGGTGATGGGGATGAGAGAGAATGATACAAAGGAGAAGGAGAGGTAGGAAAGACGTTTTATCATTGGCTAGGTTGCTTATTGAGGCACTTAACAGTGCTAGAAGACAGAGAAAGTATGTTACTTTTCTCCCGAAGAAATTATGATTCAGAGGAGAGAAAGGACCCCTGGATTTGACCCACTGGCCAACACTCCCTCAAGGTGAATGACATTGCCATGCTTCTTCTGTGAATATACATACTGTTTTGTTGTTGTTATGTGCCATCAAGTCATCTGTGACTCATAGCGACTCATGTTGTACATAGGTACAACAACCCTAAACCCTGTGCCAATCTTACTGTCTCTGACACACCTACCTCCATTACCCCAGTCACTGATTCGACCCATCTCATTAAAGGTCTTCCTCCCCTGCTATGTCCCTCCATCTTCCTAAGCATGATGTCCCTCTCCAAGAACTGGTCCTTCCTTGCAGACAAAGTTTCAGAACCCTTGCCCCCAAGGAGAAGATGGTTTCACCCTCTCCTGGATGAACTTGTTTGTTGTTCTAGCAGTCCATGATATATTCAACACTCCAGCACCACAGCTCAAAGGAATCAATTCTCCTTCTGTCATCCCTAGTTATTGTCCATGCATAGCAAGTGAATGCAAAGACCATATCAGGTGCACCTTAGTCTCCAGACTGACATCATTGCTCTTCAATACTTTGGAGAGGTCCCTGACATCAGACTTTCCCAATGTAATTCATCTTTTGATTTCCTGGCTGCAAGAGTGATTGTGGAGCCAAGCAAACTGAAGCTATTAACAATCTCAGTCTCTTCGCCATCTATCATGATGTTGCCAATTGGCCCAGTGGTGAGAATCTTTGTTTTCTTGATGTTGAGCATCAATCCCTATTGAAGGCTGCAGTCCTTGACCTTCTGCAGCAAGCACTTCAGGTCCTCCTCAGTTTCAGCAAGCAGAGTTGTGTCACCTACATAACAGAGATTGTTGATGAGTCTTCTACTTTGTACATACATTATTTCTACTTCATACATTGTTGCCTTTTTTTTTTTCAAGTCCAACTCATTGCAAGTGGTTTATGTTGTTTGTTTGTTTTTATGATGAGAAAAATTTATATTTAGAATTAGCTAGCTGGACTCAGTTTAGATCATTCCAATTTTGTTGGCAACATCCAAAGCATCATAGTCAAGAGCAAGTCGAACATAGGCCTTCTTATCTCCATCAGGCCTAATCAAATTGTTGACCTTGGCCACATCAGTGTCATAGAGCTTCTTTACAGCTTGTTTAATTTGGTGCTTGTTGGCCTTGACATCCACAATGAACACAAGTGTGTTGTTATCTTCTATCTTCTTCTTGGCTGACTCAGTGGTCAGGGGAAATTTGATGATGGCATAGTGGTCAAGCTTGTTTCTCCTGGGGGTGCTCTTCCAGGGGTATTTGGGCTGCCTTCGGAGTCTCAGCATCTTAGGCCCCCGGAAAGGTGGGTGACATGGGGATCTTTTTATTTTTTGCCTGTGGATGCCCTTCAGGACTGCCTTCATGGCCTTTAATGCCTTTGCTTTGGCTTCAGTTTTGGGAGAGGCAGGGGCTTCCTTCTTCGCTTTTGGCACCATCTTCATAGAAAAGCTCATTGCAAGTTTATAGGGCATCCCCATAAGGTTCAACCTTAAAGGACAGCCTCATGTTGTTGGTGATGTTGTTAGGTCCTGCTGAGTCAAACACAAGTGACCCTATAAACAGAACTGCACCTGTCCTGGCCTGCACCATCCTCATACTTTCTGACATACTTGAGCCCATTGCTGCAGTCACACTGTCCACCCATCTTGTTGGAGAGTCTCCCTCTCTTCTGCTGACTCTCCATCTTTCCATGTTTCTTTCCTAGAAATAGCCTCCCCTAGTAACATGCCCAAAGTAGAACAAGGACAGCCCCATCAGGTCTGTAGATTTTTAGAAGAGCAGAACGCCTCGTCCTCCCACAGAGCAGCTGGTGAGTTTGAACCATGGACCTTTCAGTTATCAGTCCAACACTTAACCCGTTGAGCCACCAAGGCCAATTTACTCAGAAAGGTCTGTTACTAGCATCATCATAAGAAAAAGAATTTGTTTCAACTTTCAAGCAATCTCACTCCTCTCTCTCTCTGATAATGACTTTGCACAGATTGTTGGGGACAGAAAAAAAAAACACTCCCTGATTTTTCTGAAAGGGAGATTGGTGCTTGACTACAGCAGGCTACTTACACTTTTGGAATTGAGAGCCATTCTTGGTTGAGAAGGATTCTTGGGAGTAGGCATCCAATAAACCAGGACTCATTTCATTCTTTTCTTAAAAAAATTATTATTATTATTAATTTTAATGAAAGTTTACGGAGACTTTGGATTTCCATTCATTCATTGTTGCACTTTTCTCCCTGCCCATCCCTCCCCCCAGTTTTCTCTTCTCTTTAAAAAGTAAAAGAAAAAACTCTTTCATTGTTTTACAATCCCTCTGACCAAGTCCACTCCACTACGCAGCCTTCATTCTGGACTCCTGTCATGACACATTTCACTCTTAATAAAAAGAAACAACAACAGTAGCTATGGAATTTATTCTGACCAAAGTCAACCCCAAGACATCAGAGTAGAGCTGTATGCCAATCTTACGATGGCAGATTTTTCCAGAGTACAGAGCCAGGCCTTTATTGCAAAGCTTCTCATGATATTCTTGAACCTCTAGCCAGGAAATTAAAAGACATATTGCCATGGGAAAGTCTGCTGTTAGGGACCTCTCCAAAGTACTGAAGAGCAATGGTGTCTCTCTGGAGACTAAGGTGTGTCTGATACAGGCCATGGTCTTTGCAATCACTTGTTATGCATCAGAGAGTTGGACAATGACTAAGGAGGATAGAAGGAGAGTTGATGCCTTTGAGCTGTGGTGCTGGAGAAGAGTATTGAGAGTACCATGGACTGCTAGGAAAACAAACAGATTCATCCTGGAGAGGGTTAAACTGGGTGGCTCCTTGGAGGCAAGGATTCCGGGGCTTCGTCTAACATACTTTGGACATGTTGTAAGGAGAGACTGGTCCTTGGACAGGGACATCATGCTGGGTAGAGTGAAGGGACAGTGCAGGAGGGGAAGGCCCTCTATGAGGTAGATTGATTCAGTGACTGGGTTAATTGGGATGGGAGTGTCAGAGACAGTGCGATTGGCACAGGACAGAGCAGAGTTTAGTGCTTTTGTACAAAGGGTCAATATGAGTCTCAAGTGACTCGACGGCACACAACAACAACAACAATCTTCTGTTTGGCAGCTGGGTGTAATAAGCTATGCACCACTCAGGAGCTCTTTTCCTATTAAGGCATGGCCACAATGTGACTACTTTTTTCTAGACTGAGCATCAGTTGACCGGGCCTGCTGCTGCCTCTCTCACAATTCCCTCCTCTCATCTCTGGCTGGGAGTCCTGGCAGAGTCTGGATGTATGGACAGTTCTGCTTTTAATATGTTAGTGTTATTTTAGGTTTTACCTATTGATTGATATGACATAGTAGGTTATATTTTAGGAGTTCACTGTTGGGCTTTTATCTCTGTTTTCTCCTCTGTAAAATAGGGAAATACTATCCCAAATACCACCTGCAACTATTGGGAGGATCAACTGAGGAAGGAGTGAAAATTACTTTTAATCCAGGGAGTCTGGTCTTGTATGGCATTAAAACCATGAAGCTTTAGTTGGTAGACACTTAAGACCAAACTAAGGTTTTAGCTAACTGCTTTGATGAATAGTCTCTGGATTTTCTAGTATGTTCCTGAGGACATGGAGGGTAAAAAAAAAAAAAGTAATTCAGTAGTAGATTAAAAGATCCTTTAAGATTCAGAAGAATTGCAAGTAATAAATGTTGGAAAGGATGTGGCAAGATAGGAACTCCTATATACTGTTGGTGGGGTTGTAAAATGGTGCAACCATCCTGGAAGACAGTTTGGCACTTCCTCAAAAAGCTGAACATAGAAATTCCATATGACTCAGCTATTTTACTGCTTGGAACATACCCCAAGAAAATGAGAACTGAGGCACAAATGGAGACTTGTGCACCAATGTTCATAGCAGCATTACTCACCATCGCAAGAACATGGAAACAGCCCAAATGTCCAACCACAAACAAATGGATTGAGAAATTATAGTACATACACAATGGAATACTATGCAGTATGCAGGAGCAATGATTTTGTAAATTATTACCTAACTTGGGAGGGACTGGCGAGCATTATGCTGAGTGAACTAACTCAGTCTCACAAGAACAAATATTGCATAAAACGATTATTGTAGGATGAGTATGAGGAACCGGGGGGGGGTGTCAAGGATAGAAGCAGAGGGATGAGGATCTGTTGGGGGGGCAAATTAATCATGCGGTTTTCAATTTGATGGGGGGGTGAGGGAAATTGGAAGAATCTGGTGTGAAAAACAATGTATTCGAATTTTGTGAATAAACTAGTATAATTTTTCAAAAAAGTTAAAGATCCTTTAAGAATAGTCTCCTCAAACCCTAACATTTTAGGGTTGTAGGATTGAGGCCAAGAGAGAAGACTTTGCTGCACAGCAGAATGAGGAGGCAAGAGCCAGGGCTCCTAGCTCCTGCGGTCTTCCCAGGTGTCTCCTTTGTGCACTTACAGCAGGCAGCTCCTCGGAAAGCACAGAGGCTGTGCTCCTGGGCACTGCAGAGTGGCCAAGGCAGGCTGCGCCAAAGTGCTTGGTCCCCGGAAGGGGACTGCAGGGACACTGGGAAAGAAGAGGTGTCCAAGTGCTTTGGTCACCCAGCTGACCTCCCGGGATGTGATGCTGAAACTCCTGAGCCTGCCCAGTGCCACAGCCACACCTAGGCCATCGATGCAGTCAGCCAGGGCTATGAAGACCCATAGCATGCAGGTGAGTGGGGAGTGGGACCTTATCCACACTGCTGTCTTCGCTGACTTTCAGGTCTTCCTGCTCGTCCCGCCCTGCTCCCACTCCCAAAGCCCCGATGGCAGCCTGGAGCCAGGAATGCTGGAGGCTCTCCAGAGAGGGCAGAGCTGTTCTGTGAAAAAGTAACATTCCAACAGAGAAGACGGCCTGTTCCTCCTTCTCATCTACCCATCTGCTTGCTTTACCTGAAATTCACCCCGAGAGTTTCATTAAAATCAACCTAAAGTTTTGATCCGAATTAAACCCCCGAACCCAAATACCCTACATTCCTTCCCTAGAAGAGGCGGTTGTTTGTTACATACTTCAAATAATTGTTAGTCAGCCAAACTGAAGTCATTCTCTGTACCTTTAAAGGGTGGCAGTGTGTAAAAACTACTTTTTTGAAATTTCTCTCTGCACCCCCTTGCCCTAATATAAGATTTATGTCAGTTGATGTTTTCACAATCGGAAAGAATTAAAAAAAAATTATACTGATTTACTACAAAGCTTGTATAGATTGTTTTTCACACTGGATCTTTCCCATTTCATTCACCCCTGCCTCCCTCCACCCATCAAACTGTGTGACCCTATGATTATCACCTGCCCCCGCTGCCTATCCTCTGCCCTGTGCTTCCACTCTTCTCCCCATCCTCATACTTGTTCTGTCCTTACGGGACAAAGTTCGTTCACTTAGCATTATGCTTTCCAGTTCCTCCCAACTTAGGTAGTAATTTACAAAATCATTGCTCCTGCGTGCTGTGTGGTATTCCATCTTGTGAATGTACGACGATTTCTCAATCCATTCGTTTGTGGTTGGACATTTTGGCTGTTTCCATGTTCTTGTGATTGGGAATAATGCTGCTATGAACAATGGTGTACACGTCTCCATTGAGCCTCAGTTCTCACTTTCTCAGGGTATATTCCAAGCAGTGGAATAGCTGGGTCATATGCAATTTCTATGTTCAGATTTTGAGGAAGCGCCACACTGCCTTCCAGCGTGGTTGTACCATTGTACAATCTCACCAAGAATGTATAAGAGTTCCTATCTTTTCACATCCTCAGAAAGAATTTTTGTTTTTAAGGGGAAGGGTGAAAAGTGAAGCTAGTGTGTCGTGTTTGTTTTGCCATTAAATAAGCTGAGAAATTTTAGGCCACACGAACTCTGAGAAAGGAGGGTAATGGTGACCTTGACCAGCTCCTTGCCGGAAGCCACACTGTAGATACGTTATTTGTACTTCGTGGTGTTGTTATTCTGGGCTGTCCTTCTGCGCTTTTCAGTAGGTGACCTAGCAAGCTTTCAGAAGCAGAAAATCGGATGAGAGAAGATGGCCCAGCTTTCTCCTGTGAAGCCGCTGGTGCATTCAGACCATGTGCCTTCAGGTTGACAGTCTGTTTACCAGTAGGGCACCAAGCTAGGCTGTGCATTTATGATCTCATCCTTGCTTTTATTACATGTTACGGTTATTTTCGTTTTTACATGTTGGTTGGTATGATATGGTAGGTTCTATTTTGGGTCTTCACTCACTGTCTTCAAGCTGGAATCGACTCAGAGCTGAGCCTCCAGTGGGTTTCCAAGACCAATAAATTGGGGAGCTCTGATGGCCTAGTGGCAAGAAGCTGCACTGCAATCCCAGAGGCGCATGGTTCAAATCCACCAGATGCTCTACCAGGGAAGGAGGGACAATCCCCTCCTGTACCAGTCAGATCTGATTTGACGGTACACTCAAATAATAAAATTTAAAAAAAAATCAAAAACAAACAAACAAACAAACAAGACCAATAAATCACACCAGAAGAGATTGTCCATCTTTCTCCCTCCAAGTCATTGGGATGGTAGAACAGAGAGAAGTGCTACCTTTGGGTTAAGCGCTCAACTCTCTATGGACTACACCCCCAGAACGCCCCATTTTGAGTCTTGTTAGGTGACATAGGGTTGGCTACAATCCATAGCAACTCTCTCAACAGTGAATCTGAACCTTGTCCTGTCCTGCGCCATTCTCATATCTTTACTATTCTTGAGCTCATTGTTACCGTCACTGTGTCAACCCATCTTGTTGAGGATCTTCTCTTTTGCTGACCCAACTTTTACCTTTCCAAGCATGTCCTTCTCCAAAGACTGGCCCCTCCTACCAACATGCCCAAAGTATGTGAGATGAAGCTTCACTGTTGTTGACTCTAAGGAGCACCTTGGTCATACTTTCTCCAAAACAGACTTGATTGTTCTCATGGCACATCATGGGATATTCAGTACTCTTCTCCAATACCACAACTCAAAGGCATAGACTCTTCTTCTGTCAGATTTAGTCATTGTCCAACTTTCAGATGCATAGCAAGTAATTGAAAAGACCAAGGCTTGGATCAGGCACACCTTAATCTTTAAGATTATATCATTGTTCTTCAACATTTTGGAGTGGTCCCTGACAGCAGATTTCTCCAATGTGATAAGTATGCCTTCTGATTTCTTGACTGATGGTACCAAAGGTATTAATTTTGGATCTAAGTAAGATAAAAACATTGATAATTTCTATCTTTTCTCCATTTAGTGTGATGTTGTCTATTCCAGTGATGAGGATTTTTCCCCCTTGATGTTGAAATGTAATTCATATTGAAGACTATAATCTTTGTTCTTCTGCAGCAAGCGTTTCAAATCCTCCTCACTTTCATCAAGCAAGGTTGTGTCATCTGCATAATGCAGATTATTAATGAGTCTTACTCCAACTCTGATGCCACATTCTTCTCCATAAAGTTCAGCTTTGTGAATTATTTTGTCAGGATACAAGTTGAACAGGAATGGAGAAAGAACGGAGCTCCGACACACACCTTTCTTGATTTTAAAGCATGCAGTGTTCCATTGTTGTTTTCAGACAACAACTTCTTGACATAGATGTAGGTTTTACACGAGCATAGTTAAGTGTTGTTTCATTCCCATTCTTCTCAAAGTTAGCCACAATTTACTATGATTCACACAGTCAAATGCCTTTGCATAACAAAAAGACATCCTTCTTGTATTCTCTGCCAAGATTCATCTGACATCAGCAATGATACCCCTCATTTCATGGCTTCTAAATCCAGCTTGGATTTCTGGCAATTCTATCAATGTACTCTTCTAGCCATTTTAAAATAGTCTTCAACAGGGTTTTACTTGCATTTTACAGTGTGATACTGACCATGTTCAGTAATTTCCACGTTCTGTTGGATCATCTTTTTGGGGAAAGGGAACAAATATGGATCTCTTCCAGTTAGTTGGCAGAGTAGGTGTCCTCCAACTTTCGTCGTATGGTCTGGTGGGCTCCTTTAGGGCTGCGTTTGTTCATGGAAACTTGTCGATTGGTATTTCATCAATTCCTGGGTCTAAGAATATGAGAAAAAAAATCCTATTGGTAATTGTGTCTTCACTTTATATTGTTTTGGTTATGAGAATTTTCATAGGCACTCTACATTAGGATAGAGGAGGAACCTTAAGTATATAGATAGGAGCGCTGGTGGTACAGCAGGCTAAAGGTCAGCTGCTAACCAAAGGTGGGCAGTTCTGCTGTCAAGGACCTCTCCAAAGTTCTAAAGAGCAAAGATGTCAGTTTAAAGGTCCACTTGATCCAAGTCATGATATCTTCAATTGCTTCCTCCGTGTCTGTAGGTTGGACAATGGAATTAGGTTAACAGAAGAAGAATTGATGCCTTTGGGTGAGGGGTTGGAGGAAAGTACTGAATATTCCAGGGATAGCCAAAACAGCAAACAAGTCTGTCTTGGAGGAAGTACAATCAGGATTCTCCTTAAAGATGGTGAAACTTGGTCTCACATATTTTGAGCATGATGCCTGGAGAGGCCAGTCCTTGGAAAAGGAGGGTCAGCGAAAGAGAGAAAGACCCTCAGCCAGATGGACCGGCACAGTGACTGCAGCAATCGACTCGAGCGTATCAGAGGTCACGAGGACGGAGCAGGACAGGGCCAGGTGCAGATCCGGTCATGGGGTTGCTGTTAGTTACAGTCGATTTGATGATACAGCACAACACCAACAACAATATCTGTTATGGGAGGTGCGGGTGGGACTATGGCCAAGCAGTTATCAAGGAAAGAAAAGTTCCCAAAAGCCCGTTTCAGTAGAAATACTTTAAAATTTAAAAATGATAGTCTGTGAGCTGAACGTCCTCACTTGTTGTGGAGTCATTTTCCACTTACAGCAGCCCTCCACGGCAGAATGCAACTGCTCTGTAGGATTTTCTAGGCTATGAACATTTTTTTAAAAACCACCTTTTTTACTTCAATGAAAGTATACAAAGCAAATTGTGTTTTTAGTCGACTATTCATATACATTTTGCTCTAGAACATGAATTTTAATATCCACACTGTTATAGTGATTTCCATTAATTCTTTTCTACGCTTTTCTGTGCCTTCCCTTTCTTTGGCAATATCGTGCTGCTCATCCCCTAAATATGTATTGCCTTTCCCTTCATTTATCTTAATCTTCATTTATCTTAATACGTTATCTATCCTAATATGTTAGACACCTGTTTTACTTCTTTCTCCCCAGACCTGGTAACCCACCTGAAAATGATTTTGGGAGTGACCTCTCCTAAGCTCTTAATAATAGTGGTTTAAAAAAAAAATTAATAGTAGTTTTTAACAATAATTTTCTTTTTGTGATTGATTTTTCACTCAGTATAATAATGTTCTATAGATTAATACATGTTTATATAGTTTTTAATAAATTCTTTAAAAAATTTTTTTATTATTATTAATTTTAATGAACATTTACAGATATTTTATACTTCCATTCATTCATTGTTGCACTTTTCTTCCTGCCCACCCCTCCCCCCAATAATTTTTTTTTTAACGTAGCATCATACTTCATTGGAGAAGGACATCGTTCTTGGAAAGGGAGAGGGTCAGCAGAAAGGAAGAGCCTCAACAAGCTGGATTTACACAGTGACTGGAGCGATGGGCTTGAGTGTATCAGGTGAAGGTGGCGCAGGATAGGACAGCGTCAGGTCGGCTGTTCATAATGTCACTATGAGTCGTGGTCGATTCAATGGCACCTAACAATAGCTAATGATCTCAAGCATTTCTGTCTGTGTTTACTGGTCATCTGAAGGTCTTCTTTGATAAAATGTATTTTCATGCCCTTTGTCCATTTTGTAACTACATTACTTGACTTTTTCTTGTTCAAGTGTTGGAATTTTCTATTAATCTTAGAGATCAATCTCGTCACACATATTCATTGCCTAAGATTTTTCCGAGTATATAGGTTCTTATTTTATTCTTCTGGAGAAGCCTTAGATGCATGTGAGAATTTAATTTCTAGAAAGTCCCAATTGTCTACATTATCTTTTGTTGCCTGTATATTATCAGTTATATTTGAAAGTCTATACTGTAGATTTTTAACTATGAAAGCAACCTCATTTTTCCTCACCTTTTTATCTCCAGCATAGTAGATCATATGATCATCTGATTCAAAACGCCCTAGGCCAATCCATCTCATTTTGCCAGTACCTAGCATGTCAATATTTATGCTTTCCACTTCTTTCTTAACAGTATCCAATTTTTCTACATTCATGGTTCTTACATTCCATGTTTCAGTCACTAGTGTCTGCTTACAACTGTTCCTCCTCCTTTCTGTTTCCATAGTTGAGGACTCAGCCTCAGTTGCCTTATCTGCTAGTCTAAGTGTGCTCTGTTGTACAGAGGGTTTTCAGAGGCATGCTATTTCAGAAGCAGATGATCAATCCTTCTTCCTAGTCTGCCTTAATTTAAATGCTCAGATTTAGAACAGTATCTGACAGACAAGCATTTTATGGAAAAGAGCAGATGAAAGACATTTCCCATTGTAGACATAACCAATAGATTCAGTGTTGACCCTGCCTTTGGCATGTGTGTCTTGACCCACCCCTTTCCCTAATCCACCAGCATTCCCTTCTACTCCCTTCACCACCTATGTCCTCCTATCCAGCCCTGACTGTGATGGCTTGTATCTCAAGCTTTCTGGGCTTCTGTCATTCCAAACACCTCAAGCTTCTGCCTGTTTCTTCTGCTGCAGACAGTAAACTGTGGCTGACTCTGAAGAATGGGAATCCCAGAACACTTGATTGTGCTTACGTGAAGCCTATACTTGGACCAGAAGGCAGTTATCAGAACAGAGCAAGGAAACACTGCATGGTTCAAAATTGGGAAGGGTGTATGCCAGTGATATGTCCAATCTCCATACCTTTTCAATCTACATGCAGAACAGATTATGCGGGAGGCTGGGCTCTATGAGGAGAAATGTGGCATCAGGATTGGACGTAGACTCATCAACAATCTGCATTATGCAGATGATACAAACCTGCTTGCTGAAACTGAGGACGACCTGAATGCTTGCTGCAGAAGGTCAATATGAATTGAAGCTCAACATCAAAAATACAAAGATTCTCACTACTGGGTGGATTGGCAGCATCATGATGGTAAAAAGATTGAGATTGTTTCCAGCTTTAGTTTGCTTGGCTCCACAGTCAACACTCTTGGTACCAGCATCCAGGAAATTAAAAGACAAATTGTATCGGGAGAGTCTGCTGTCAAAGACCTCTCCAAAATACTGAAGAGCAACAATGTCAGTCTGGAGATGAAGGTGTGCATGAGCCAGGCCATAGTCTTTGCAGTTACTTGCTATGCATCAGAAAGCTGAATAATGACTAGGGATGAGAGAAGGAGAATTGATGCCTTTGAGCTGTGGTGCTGGAGAAGAGTATTGAATATACCATGGACTAATAAGAAAACAAACAGGTTCATCCTTGAGAGGGTGAAACCAGGTTGCTCCTTGGAGGCAAGGATTCCAAAACTTTGTCTGACAAACTTTGGACATGTCCCAAGGAGGGACCAGTCCTTGGAGAGGGATGTCATGCTTGGGAGGGTGGAGGGACAGTGCAAGAGAGGAAGATCCTAGGTGAGATGGATTGATTCAGTGATTGGGGAAATGGGGGTAGGTATGTTAGAGACAATGAGATTGGCACAGGATAGAGCAGGGCTTAGGGCTGTTGTGTATAGGGTCGCTATGAGTTGCAGATGACTCGATGGCACATAATAGCAACACCACCATTGAGTGTTGTATTGTTGTTGTGTGCCATCAAGATGGAACCAACCCATAGCTGACCCTCTGGCAGGGTTTCAGAGACAGTTAATTGCATGAGAGGAGACTGCTCATCCTTAACCCATGAAACAGCTGGTGGATTTGAACCGCATACCTTTGAGATTGTATCACAGCTTCTTGCCACTAGGCTACCGGATTTACCCCTATTTTCATTCGATGATCTTTATTATTTTAGGTTTTATGCCTAGGTTCTATATTTAGTTATTTTTTATTATAATAATATATGTGTAGTATTATACTGTGGTATGAATCTTGTTTCAATGCCAACAACATGTGCGAAAAGGTTATCTTTCCTGCATTTAATCTCTTTGTCAATGATCAGTTGGTGATGTTGTTGTTAGGTGCCATCAAATGCAACTTACAATGACGCTGTGACCAATAAATCTGAACCCTGTCCTATCCTGTGCCACGCTCATCATCTCTAACACGGTTGAGCCCATTGCTGCGTCAATCCATCTGGTTGTGGGTCTTCCTTTCTTTCGCTGACCCTCCACCTTTCCAACTATGATGTCCCTTTCCAAGGAATAGTCTCTCCTAACAACATGCCCAAAGTATATGAGACAAAGCTTTGTCACCTTTGCCTCCAAACAGCACTCTGACTACACTTTTTCCAAGACATACCTGTTTATTCTTTTTTGCAGTCCATGGAATATTCAATACTCTTCTCTAACAATACAATTTAAAGGCATCAATTTTTCATCTGTCACTTCTCATTGTCCAGCTCTCAGATGTGTAGCAAGTGATTGAATAGACCATAGCTTAAATCAGACACACCTTAGTCCTCAAAATGACATCGTTGCTCCTCAGTAATGTGGGCAAGTTTCTGACAGCAGACTCTACTAATGAAATATGTCTCCTAATCTCCTGACTGCTGGTACCAAAGGGATTGATTGTGGATCCAGTAAGATGAAATCATTGACAGTTTCAGTGGTGAGAAATTTTTGTCTTCTTGATATTGAGATGTAACCCATATTGAGGGTTGTAGTCTTTGATCTTCTGCACCAAGCGTTTCAAGGCTTCCTTACTTTTAGCAAGTATGGTTGTTGTAGATTGTGGATGAGTGTTTCTCCAATCCTGATGACATATTCTTCCCCAGAGTCCAGTGCTCAAATGCTTTGCTCAGATTGAATAGGTATGAAGAGAGAATAGCCCCTGTCAGCCGTAGGTGGGTGAATTCACTTTGGGATCCTCAGTCCTATTACTTGGCTTATGCATCTGTCACTGTGTTGGTATCAGGCTGTGTTTATTACCGGATCTGTGAAGCAGGTGGTGAGATCAGGAAGTGTGAGGCCTCCTGCTTTTCCTTCTTCAGTATCATTGTGCTTCTCTGGGGTTGCTTTCCTTTCCATATGAGATTTACTTTTCTATCTCTTGGAGGAATGATAACAAGATTTGAATTGGGATTGCAAACATATGGAACACTTCATCACTTTGCATGTCATCCTTGTGCCGGGGCCATGTTAATCCCTGTGTCATTCCAATTTGAATATATATCCTATAGAAGCACTGGCCAAACTTTTACAGAAGCCACTCTTTCTCTCACAGACCTGCTGGGTTTGTTCACATTGCAAACCTTTTGGCTGGTAACTGAGAACCTAACTGTGGCACCAGCAGCTTACTGGATGATGCTGAAAATAGAAGTCTCACAGTGGATCACCAGTCACCAATTACCAGTAGCACAGCATGGTTGCATGTTTGGTCAATTTCACACTGAAAAATTTCATAAAAATCTTCCATTTTCTCCTCTTTGGTCTTAGCTGTTGGTGCATCTGTTTGAATAATGGCAAATTAATAAGTCTTCCTTAGATGTGTGTGGATAATATCACAACAATGTACTTCAGGCTAGAACCGGTAAACATTCATTTTTACCATGCATTCAACACCATTCTTCTGTTTTTCCTTTCTGGCATAGTATACCATGTGGTTGTCTGATTCAGAATGGCCACTGCCAGTCTATCTTACCTCGCTAATAATGTTGATGGGCCTGTATTCCATTTCATTTTCCACAGCTTCTAGTTTTCCAAACATTCATACTTGGCACCTTCCATGTTCCAATTATTAAAGGATGTTTGCAACTGTTCTCCTTACAATCTGGATTCTGCCTCTGCCCTGATCCAGGCCATGGTTCTTTTTTTCATCATTTGGTTTGCATCTGAGAACTAAACGGTGAATAAGGATGACAGAAGAAGAATCGATGCCTTTGAGTTATGGTGCTGGAGAAGAGCACCGAGTATCTTATGGCCTGATAAAAGAGCAAACAGATATGTTGTGAAGAAAGTGTACCCAGAGTGCTCCTTGGAGATGAAGATGACAAAGCTTCTCATGTTTTGGGCATGTTGCTAGGAGAAGCTATTCCTTGGAGAGGGGAATCACGCTTGGAAAGGTCAGCAAAAGAGAGAAAACCCCAGTCTTACCCCAATCCTGATGTCAGTCCCATTCTACGACAGTATACTGCACTGAAACAGATGAGGGAGAGAATAATTTAAAAGCGATGCATGATAGGGTATTATGGTTATCACAAGAGTCCACAATTAAGGTTGCATAGTGGAATGTACTTGGGGCGGTGGGAGGGGGGTGGGGGGATTGTATGCCAAAGAAGGAATCTTTCTTTTGCTTTTCAAAGAGAGGAGAGAACTGGGCTGGGGGAGGGGAGAGCTGCGATGTATGATAGGGTATTATGGTTATCACAAGAGTCCACAATTAAGGTTGCATAATGGAATGTACTTGGGGCGGTGGGAGGGGTGCGGGGGGGATTGTGTACCAGGGAGGGAGTGTTTCTTTTAGTTTTCAAAGAGAGGAGCGAACCGGGGGGTGGGGCGGGAAAGAAGTGAAGCAATGAATGAATGGAAATCCAAAATCTCTGTAAATGTTCATTAAAATTATTAAAATAAAAAATACAAAATAAAAATAAAAATAAAAATAAAAAAGAGGAAAAAAAGAAAAAGAGAGAAAACCCCGTGGCCAGATGGATTAACACAGTGATGGCAGCAGTGGGCTGAAGTGTGTCAGGGATGATGAGAATGGTACAGGATAAGACAGGGTTCAGATTTGTTGTTTATAGTGTAGCTGTGAGTGCTTGGGTCGATGGCATCTAACAACAACAGGTTGGATACGGAGCAACCAAATCGCAGGAAATCAGATGGTTTGATAGTTTGTAAAAATAAAATCTCCAGCAGGGGACAGCAGAGCACTGTAAGATGCTGACAACAAACGTGCTCTGTAAGAATGACAGCCATCCGCAGTGTGGAGACTTGGACATTTCATCTAGACATAGGACTGAAAAATCACTAACTTCCATTTCAGATGGGAAACTAGCAGTAAATCTGCCTTCAATGTAGCCCCATAATGTTATGCTAAAAGCTGCCTGATAGAAAATGAGATGGAGAAGAGAATGATTTGTCACGTGGAAATCTACAACTATACAGGAGAAAAATTCCCTTTTTTCTTCATCAAATCATATCCACTTGTTAGGTGCTGCTAAGTAAATTCTGACTCCTTGTGACTGCATATGATGGAATGAAGCGCTGTTATCCCATAATCACTGCTGTGTTTGTGTTCACTATTGCAGCCCATGTCAGTCTGTGTTGTTGAGAGTCTTCGTTTTCTCTTTCCCAAGCACGATGTCCTCCTCCAGGCACATGTCCAAAGGGATATGGGACAAAACCTCCCTATCTTCTCTTCAAGGATTACTCCTGAAAAATACTTACTAGATTTGTTGGTTCTTCTTTGGTACATGACCTTTTGCTTTCTTCATAGACGATACCTGTGATATCATCCCACAATTTGGCTGGTCTTCAATCATTAGTATTAATTTCAGATTGACTTATCCATTCTTTTCCTGCTTTCTTTTCCACCCTCCACCCACATCCTATTTTTGTAACACTGATCTCATATGATAATATCCTTTTGTGACTGAATTATTCACTCAGCAAAATGTCTGTACTCATCCATGTTGTGGAGTGTTTCACAAGTTCTTCATTGTTTTTCAGTGCTGTGTAATATTCCACTGAATGACTGTACCTGTTTCTCTAACCATTTGTTTGTTGATGGGCATTCAGGCTGTTCCATTTCTTAGCTATCACACATAAAGCTACAGTAAAATGAGTGTGCGTTCATCTGTTTGTGTCATGTCTAGCTCTAATTTCCTTAGGGTGTAATCCCAGTACTACAATAGCTGGATCAAATGGTATTTCTATATTCACCTTTTTGAGAAAACACCAAACACTTTCATAGTGGCTGTAAAATTTTACAATCCCAGCAGTTCACGAGAATACCAGTCTCTCTGGATTCTTGCCAACATTTCTTTACTGTCCTGTTGAATTTTTGGTTTTTTTGCTAGGGTGACTTGATATCATTTTGTTGTTTTGATTTGCATCTCTCTAATAATGATCTTGAGCATTTATTCATGTGTGTGTTGGCCATCTGGTGAAGTCTTTTAATATCTTCTGTGCATTTTGTAATTGGGTTGTTTGTCTTTTTCTTGTCGAGGTGCTGTAATATTTTTAAAATTGTAGATATGAGTCTTTTATTAGATACATCATTGCCAAGTATTTTTCCAGTCTGTAGGCTTTCTTCTTACCATAATGGAGAAATTCTTTATTTTTAAATTTTTATTCATTTGTTGTTGCACATTTTCTTCTTTCCCCTCCCTAACCACTCCCACAGTCCACTTTGCAATGTAAACTCTTTTCAGACGATTCTTCCCCTTATCTGTTCCAATGCAGCGTTCATTATCTATCCACTCTTTTTGATGTACACAAGGATTTGATTTTTAGAAAGTCTCATTCATCATTTTAATCCTCTCCTGATAGCAGATTTTATATGTTTGAAAATCTCTTCATGCTATAGATTGCTATTGTTGTCATTGTTGTTGTTATTATGTGCCATTGAGTCACTTGTAACTCACAGCAACCCTGTGTACAACAGCCCTAAACCCTGCTCTGTCCTGTGCCAATATTATTATCTCTGACATACATATCCCCTTTACCCCAGTCACTGAATCAATCCTTCTCATTAAGGGTCTTCCTCTCTTGCGCTGTCCTTCTCCCCTTCAAAGCATGATATCCTTCTCCAAGTCCCTTCTTGCTTGTTTATGGCTTCTAAATATTCCCCCCCCCTCCCTCCTATGATGATCTTTATAGCTTTTGGTTTCTATCCCCCACCTCAAAGTCCTTGATCCATTTTGAGTTGTTTTTTGTGTATTGCGTGAGATGTGGATCTTATTTCCGTTTTCTGCAGACAGATGTCTGATTTTGTTGGTACCATTTGTTAAAGAGACTGTCATTTCTACTTAATGAATTATGGCTCCTTATCAAAGACCATTAGGAGAAAGGTTGATTCCGAGGGTCTCAATTATATTCCACTGATCTCTGTGTCTGTATCAGAACCATGCTAATTTTATCACCATGACTGTAGTAGGTTTTGAGATTAGGGAGTGTGATGTGTCCTACTTTTTCAGTAGAGCTTTGCTTATGTAGGGTCTCTTTCCTTTCCAAATAAAGTTGGAAATTGCTTTTTCCTTAAACAATGATATCAGAATCTGCATTGGAATAGCATTGAAATTGTAGGTCACTTTTGGTAGAATTGTCATTTTCATAATATTGAGTCTCCCTATCCATGAACAAGGAATATTCTGCCATTTATCTAGGTCTCTTTGTTCCTTGGAGAGGGACATCATGCTTGCGAGGGTAGAAGAACAGCACATAACATGAAGACCCTCGGAGAGAATTGTGTCAGTGACGGAGGTAATGGAGGTAGGTGTGTCAGAGACAATAAGGTTGGCTCGGAATAGCACAGGGTTCAGAGCTGTTGTACATAGGGTATAATAACTTTGTTCCTTATAGTAGGGTTTGTAATTTTCTGTTATAGTTGTTGTGTGCTGTTGAGTTGGGACCAACCCATAGCTGACCCTCCAGTGGGTTTTCAAAGGCTGTAAATCTCATGGGAGGAGATTGCCCATCCTTCTTGTGCAGAGCAGCTGGTAGTTTTGAACCACATGCCTCGGGAATTTCAGTGCAGCTTCTTACCACTAGTAAATCAGTTGTTGTTGTTAGGTGCTGTTGAGTCAGGTACAACTCAGAACAACACTATGGTGACCCATTGCCACCAGAGCTCCCTAATTTTCTTTTTTTTTCTATAATTATATTTT
>NW_006399782.1:5237520-5259193 GCF_000299155.1 Elephantulus edwardii | reverse complement strand
CAAATTGAAACTGTTAACAATCTTAATCTCTTCACCATCTATCATGATGCTGCCAATTGGTCCAGTGCTGAAAATCTTTGTTTACTTGATGTTGAGCTTCAATCCATATTGAACAGGGAACTCCTTGACCTTCTTTAGCAAATACCTCAGGTCCTCCTCAGTTTTGACAAGCAAGGTTGTGTCAACTGCATAACACTTGTTGATGAGTCTTCCTCCAATCCTAATGCTACATTCCTTTTCACAGAGCCCAGCCTCTTGGATGATCTCTTCTACATATAGTTTGAAAAGGTATGCAGATAGAACACATCTCTGGCATACATCCTTCCTGATTTTGAACCATGCAATGTTTCTGTGTTCTTTCCTGATGACTGCCTCCTGGTCCAAGAATAGGTTCTGCATAAGCACAATCACTTTTTCTGGGATTCCCATTCTTCTCAGAGTTAGCCACAGTTTGTTGTAATCTACACAGTCAAATGAAACATGAATGCATAGTGAATGAAACACAGATGGACATTCCTCTGGTACTCTCTGTTTTCAGCTAAGAACCATCTAATATTAGGTGTAACATCTCTAGTATAACGGCTTCTTCTAAACCCAGCTTGGATATCTGGGAGTTCTCTGTTGATGTGCTGTTCCAGTCATTTTTGGGTAATTTTCAGCAGAATCTTTCTTGCATGTGATATTAATGTTCAATAATTTTTACACTCTGTTGGGTCACCTTTTTTTTTTAAATGGGAACAAATATTGGTCTCTATGCTTGTAATTATTTTGAGGAAATTCTCTTCTATTATTATTTTTTTGAGAATTCTAATCAGGAAAGGGTGTTAGATTTGTCAAAAGCCTTTTCTGCTTCAGTTGAGATGATTATGTGATTCTTGGCCTTTATTTTATTGATGTGATGGATTACATTGATGATTTTTCTAATGGTGAACCATGTCTGTTATGAATTCCACTTGATTGTGATATATTTATTCTTTTGGTATGCTTTAGATTCCATTGGCTAGAATTTTGTTAAGGATTTTTGTGTCTATGTTCATGCGGGATATTGGGCTATAGTTTTCTTTTTTGGTAATGTCTCTACTTGCCTTTGGTTTCAGGGTTATGTTTGCTTCATAAAATGAATCTGGGAATATGCTCTCTTTTTCTATATTCTGAAACTAATTTAAGTAAGAAAGGTGACTCCCCCCCACCCCCTGAATGTTTGGAAGAATTTTCTGGGAAAGTCATCTGGTCTGAGGTTGGTTTCAATCTTGTTGTTGGGAGGTTTGTTTTAATAATATACTTAATTTCCTCTTTGGTGATGGGTCTGTTCAAAGGTTCTGCTTTATTCAGTCTGTGTAGGTTTGGGTAGGGTGAATTTTTAAGAAGTTGTCCATTTCTTCTAGATTTTAAAATTTGTTCTAATTTTGCATAACATTCCATTAGCATCCTTTCTATTTAAGGTTTTTTTTTCTGTGAGGCACCACCCATTTAATTTCTTATTTGTTTCTCTCTCTCTCTTTTTCTTTGTTAGGTTTGTCAACAGTGTATTTTTAAAAAAATTATTATTACTAGGGAGCTCTGGTGGCCTAGTGGCAAGAAGCTGCACTGCAATCCCAGAGGTATGCCGTTTGAATCCACCAGATGCTGTTGGAGAAGGAGGAACAATCTCCTTCTGTACCAGTTTGATCCAATTTGATGGCAGATGCACAAAAAAATAATAAAATAAAAAAGTTATTACTAGGGCATCACATAAGTTTATTTCAGCTATAACAGCAATGTTAGAAGTTTCAAGTTTAATCCTTTACCGCACCATGTCAATTTAGCTATTTAAGTATGTTTAAAGTTATACCCTCAAAAAAAACCTAAGGGAGCTTTTCTTTTCCACCACAACACAGACAATGGTGTCATTTTTATTGATCATTTTGAAGAATCAACTCTTTCTCTTGTTGATAATTTCAATTGCTTCTCTCTTTTCCAGTTTATTCATTTCTGCTCTTTATAATTTCCTTTCTTCTAGAGATTATGGGGTTTGCTTGCCGTTTTTTTTTCTATTTGTTGGAAATTTTGGGTTAAGTAGTTAATTCTTTATTTTTTACTGATGTGCTTGCTTATTGCTATGAACTGTCCTCTGAGTACTGCTTTTGCTGGATCCCAGAGGTTTTGGTATGTTGTGTTTTCATTCTCATTTATTTCAAGAACTTTTAGTTTCATTTCTTTAATTTCTTCTAATACCAACAGTGATCAAGCAAGGTATTGTTTAGCTTCCAAGTGCATAGGTTGGGGTCTCCCTTCCCCCACTTATCCTCTTTTAATTTATTTCTAATTTTATAGAATTGTGATCTGAGAAGACGTTTTGTAGTATTTAATTGTTTAAAATTTATCAGGGCTTGCTTTGTGCCCTAACATGTGGTCTATTCTGAGAATATTCCATGCGTGCTGGAGAAGCATGTGTATTGAGCTTTTTTGGGGTTCCGTAGTCTGTATATGTCTGTGAGGTCCAGCTGGTTAGCTGCAGAATTTAGTTCTTTTGTATCTTGAGTTTCCAGGTTAGTTTCCTTCTAGTTGTTCTGTCTGTACTGAAGACTCCTGCTATTGTGGTGGAGTATATTTCTTCGAGTCTGTTAACATTTGTTGTGCATTTTCTGCATTTCTATCATTTGGTGTGTAGATATTAAAGTTGCATTTTCTTGTTCTATAAAGTCTTTAAGCTCTATACAGTGTCCTTCCTTGTTTCTTATGCTGATTTTTAGACTGAAATACATTTTATTGGTGATTAATATTGCCACCCCTGCATTTATTTGGTTGCTTGGTTTATTTTTCTTTTCCATTCTTTGACTTTTAGTCTGTCTTTATCCTTCCTTTTCAGGTATGTCTTTCTTGGATAGCATTCTGATGGGTTTTGTGTTTTTTTAATGTTTTAAGTAGATTTTTTAACTTTATTGCAATCTTATATGAACAAGAAATTGGAAATACAATCACATCAAGGAAAAACTTGTCATAGCCTTGACATTTAAGCCAAACAAATTTTGAAGGGCAGATTTCAAAAAGGTATAAAGTTATAGCAATTTAAAAACACAGTTAACTCTTGCCTAAGAATGCAAAACATACAATCATAGGTTATTTTCAATACAACAAAACTTAAATTTGCTTGCTTTCATTTCTTAAAACTACCGAGACAAAGCACTAGCTGGTATTTTCTTTATGACATACTCCATGCTTCTATGTAATCTATCCCCCTAAAATGAAACTGTTTAAAACCAAAGGTTCTTCAAAATCATGATTTCACCATGTGCCCAGCTTGTTCTGAAGCTAAAATGAAGCCTGAAATGATAAAAGCATTGTAAATTCCCAGAATAAAAGAACTCTGCAAGCCCATTAATATCTAAAAGCATTTTATTAAAAGAGAAAAAAGAGACTTGAGTGTATACACAGTGGTGACTCTTCAGCTCAATATAAGTGACAGCAAATTGTTACTTAAAGATGAAACTGTTGACCTCACCCCCCAAGAATGTAGATCTACAGCCAATCATAGCTCGCCAGTGTCACTTTCAAGGCCCCGGTTGTCTATTTCCACTGTTGCCCATAGGTATCCTAATAAAGTTCCTGGTTGTCATTATTGTAACCATAGTTACCAGGACAGTCACCACCTGGCTGAAGTGACTGCTGAGAAGTGAAGTTGGGAACCCCAGTTCTGTCGGTTGTTGGCCTGATGGCACTTGGAATCAGGCTGGTTGTACCCATCTGCCTTTCTCTTGCCTCTACCATTGCACCCACCATTGCCCCAAGCTCCTTGGGAACCACAGCTTCTCTGCTGTTGTAAAGGACCCCCTCTGAGCCTCTTGGTGGTCCCAAAGGATCCCCCCTCTGTAAATAGGTAGCTCTGCCTGTGGGAGGTGGTGCTTGCCAGCCTCTCTGTGGTGGTGGAGTGCCTCACCCTCCCCTTCCTCTTCCTGCAGAGCCACCATCATCGTAGGGATGTTTGCAGCCTCCACGATAGTAGAGTAGTATGACTACTCATAGCCATAGTCAATCATCACCGCCTCTTCATAACCACAACCATCTGGAGGTCAGCCACAACCACCTCTCCTATCACCATGATGTCAACCTCTAATTTGAGGTGGCATGCGAGGAGGAGGGCGATGGAGATGATCTTCATACACGGTGCTCTGGAGGCGTGTCGAGCAGCTTGGTGCTCTTTCCTTTTCTTGTCTGGTGGCTGGACTAAAAGGATTTCACTTTCTTCCCTTTCTATTTCTTTGCCATTCATTTAATCCATTGCCATAACAGCTGCTCCTCTGTCTTCAAAATGTCAAATGCATAATCTTTCAACTTCTTCACTCTTTCAAGTTTTTCAAATTCAGAAAAACGATTTCTCCAGTATTGCTTCTGTAACAATAGTAGTAGTAACCAGATTTCCAAGAGTTAAGACCTTAGCCATGACTCTGGGTCTGGTTCTTCCATAGGTTCAGCCCATTTAACTGTAACTGTTGGTATGTGCCATCGAGTTGCTGACAACTCATGATGACCCTATGTAAAATAGCTCTGAACCTGCCCTCTCCTGAGCCAGTCTGACTCTGACACACTCACCTCATGACTGCATTTACTGTGTCAAACCCATCTCATCTGGGGTCTTCCTCTCCTGTGCTGTTACCTCCACCTTTACATCATGATGTCCTTTTCCAAGGACTAGTCCTTCCTAGACATGTGCCCAAAGTATGTAAAGCAGAGCTTCAAAACCCTTGCCTCCAAGGAGAGACTTGGTTTCCCCCTCTCAAAGACAGACCTATTTGTTGTCCTGGTAATCCATGATATGTTCAAGACTCTTCTAGAACCACAACTCAAAGGCATTGGTTCTTCTTCTGTCATCAATAGTCACAGCCCAGCTCTTTGATGCATAGCAAGTGCAAAGATCAGGTACACCTTAGTCTCTAGACTGACATTGTTGCTCTTTAGCACTTTGGAGAGCTCCCTGACATCAGACTTCCTCATACTTTTTCACTCATCAGCTGGCATTTGACTTGTGCTGCTGACCTGTGATCCTTATATTCAAGGAAGCAGAACCCTCAATTCTTTTCTTTTGTTTATCAGCAAACAACACTTTTAATGATATAACAATAAAGCCATCTCCATAAGGGGAAGAATAGTACAAGTATGCCTACTACCCTTGGTGTTAATCAAGATAGTTCTGGAGATTTTTTTCCCTTTTATTATTTTTGTGTGAGTGTACCATCAAATAAGATCTGACTGGTACAGGAGGAGATTGTTCTTCCTTCTCCGGCAGAACATCTGGTGGATTTGAACCGTGCACCTCTAGGATTATAGTTGCAGCTCCTTGCCACTAGGCCACCAGAGCTCCCCTAATTCTGGAGTTTTAAGCTAAAACAATCTGAGGAAAAATAGAAGGTGGAAATATTGGAAGCAAAGAGATAAAACTGTATTTGAGGGGAAAAAAAGGGTTATTTTGTTGAAATGCTTCTTCAGAAGATTAATTGACAGGAATTTTCAGCTAATGTGCTGGATACAATAGATTCTTTTATTTTTATCATCAGGTTGATAGAGAATAACGTCCACCAAACCCTCTGTTAAACTTCGAACTTTACTGAATTCTTCCAAACTATTTTCTATAGTCTTATTCTTTGGAACTGATCCAACAAAAAACCTATTGTTTGTCACAGAAATGTATACTTCAAGGTGTTTTCCAGAGCATATTTCATAGCTGCCACAGTTTTAAAGCTTTCTAGGTTGCTTCCTTTCCACAAAAAGTGATAAGACATGGATCCCAGATGGGACCAGTATTTCTCAAAAAGAGGCACCAACCCATCCTCATAGGAATCTCTTGGTATCTTACCTATAAAATCCTCTGTTCCAGTTCCAGGTGGTGCACCAGAGTACACACCATCTGGGGGAGGACCACCCTATTCCTCTGTCCAGTTAGTACATCTGGAGTATAATCAGACCTCACGAGCACTTGACCTTTGCTTCCTCAGGCCCTTTTGTGGACTCTTGCTCCTACCCTTTGTCCATAAGTCTTTGTAACTCCACATAAAAATGTACTTTTGTTCCAAAGATGTGATAGGTCACTTTCCTTGAAATGTTGTAGCACAGAGCTACTTCTTCATGAAATCCCCTGAGAGCATTAATTGCTCTTCCATTCAAGATCGACGTAAGCTACCAACCCTGTCGGAAATATCAAGTCTTTCTGCCCCCTTCTGTGGGAGGCCAGCCCTGTCAGTGTCTTGTAGTGTTCTGTGAGTTACACTGAAAATATCCACTGGTTCTTCCCCTTCTTTTAACTGCACCACATTACCATTCACCTTGGCCATTTTACTATGCAGGGCAGAGTGGGGCTGGCAGCCAGGCCCGTGAGAATCAGTGCCAGGCACTTTGAAAATGACTAGAAATGGGGTGCGCACCACCCCCACCCAAGCCCCCATGAATGGCGGTGCAATCCTGGCGGGTTTTGTTTTATCCAGTCTGCTACTCTTTTAACTGGCACGCTTAAAAGATTCACATTTAATGTGATTATCAATTAGCAAGGTTTTATCGTTGCCATTTTGCTGGGCCCCTTTTTGTTATTGCTGGTTACTTTAATGCATCCACTTCTCTATGCTCTCTGTGTGTAAGGAATTTCCTTTAGACTCTAGTGGCAGGAAGCTGCACTGCAATCTCAATGGCACATGGTTCGAATCCACCAGCTGATCTGTGGTCGAAGGATGGGCAATCTCCTCCCGTGTGATTAACCGCCTCTGAAAACCTGCTGGAGGGTCAGCTATGGGTTGGTTCCAACTCCACGGTATACAACAACAATTTGTTAAAAAATTGGTCTACTTTTCATGAACTCCTTTGTTGTTGTTGTTATGTGCCGTCGAGTCGCTTTAGTGTCTGCTTTTTTGAGAATGTCCTAACTTCTGTCATATTTGATGACCAGCTTTTCTGGGTACAGGATTCTTGGTTGACAGTTATTTTCTTCCAGAGTTTTCTATGTGTCATCCCACTGTAATGCCTGTTCCAGCACTCTCCTCATCATGGGCCCCTGGACTAGGTCGTCCACATACTCCATCAGAACAGTGTTCAGCATTTACCCCATCTGTCTCGCATAAAACAACCACCAAAACCAACTACCCCCTTCCAACCAAGAGCATTGCACAGAAAACAAACAGGTCTTGCATGCTGAACCCTGTGCAGTATTGAAGGCTCAGTCCTTTTCCCCTTCTTTGTGTGGGACCCAAACCCAAGAGGGCCCAGTACCCAGTGCTGTGCATTTCGTCCTTATCTGTGCCTTTCTCTCCTTTGCATCTTAGTTCTCAGTACACCTCCTCTGACTTCAGGGTACTCGATTTACTGCCTGTCAGTGGGCTTCTCTGCCCTTTTGTGACCCCACTGGAGAGAGACAGGTTTGCGAGTCTGACTAACTTGCCACCCACCAAAGTCCCTGCTGTTTGTTTCCTTGACTGTTGTGTCCATAGGTATCAAATGTGGATCTTAGTAAAATTAAATCCTTGGCAATGCCTCAATTTTGGATGTCTTAGAGACACTATTCAATTTCTTTTACTTACTTTCACTTGGCTTTATTAAAAAGATACATTAAGGCAGCTTCACAAACCCTTAAGTTATATTTACACAGGACAATGAAAAGAAGATGTGTATATTAGTGAGTGGTAAGGAACAATGTTCTGCCAACCCAAAGGCACAAAGTTCAAATCCACCAGCTGCTCCAGAGGATGGACAATCTCCTCCTATGCGATTTACTGCCTTTGACGACCAGCTGGAGGGTCAGCAATGGATCAGTTCCGACTTGAAGGAACAACAGTAGATAATAAACGTCTTTTACTGATAGACATAGGTTTTTAATGTATGCCAAAAATGAACTAAAAGGAATCTGGTCTAAGCTGGTGGTTGTTCTTGTGTGCTGTTGAACTGACCCATAGCTCACCCTGGCGGTTTTGCAGAGACAGTAACTCACAGGGAGGAGGGTGCCTGTCCTTCTCCCACAGAGCAAGCCGTGGATTAGAACCGCTCAGCCTTCGCTTGAACCATCCCAGCTGCTTCTGCTCTGGTGTGTTGGACTGGCTGTATCAGTTGCCCTGAGAAGCACACCCCACCTCTCAGCCATTCTCTGGGACACAACAGAACTACCCAGAGAGTCTCCAAGGTTCTAAATGTACTGGAAGGAGACTCCTCCACCTTTTCCTCCAAGGAGTGGCTGCTGGGTTTGAACTGCTGATCTTCTAATTAGCAGCCCGCTCACTGCTTACCTTAATACAGCATCGGAGCTCATCTGAGGAAGTGTACCACCATTGACACACCCACTAAGTGTCATGCAAAGTCGGACAGGAACACGCATCATCAGAGAAAGCATCAGGCAAAAACAAGGTCATTTGGTTTTAATCTAATTTCAATCCCCAAAATTGCTTCCCCTGTCATTACAAACATACTAGGCAAACATGGGCCAGGAGAGGCCAGGTGGACATTTATACACGTGTCCCTCTGACAGGCGCCTTGGCATGACAGGCACCACCAATACCATGTTCGAGGCAGCACCGTCAGGCAGGTCTTCCTCAGCAATCAGAAGATACCAGAAATGCACGTACTTTTTTATTTTATAATAAAAGGATCGCTGTGAACAGCCAGTGTGTTCTGGTGTCACATACTCTGACACCTGTCGGTCATGGTCCCCTCTGACCAGGCTGGACGCCCCGTCCTCCATGAGGGCAGCCAGTCCAGGGTCTCAGCAGTTCATGGGGACACTGGCGTCCTCCTGCTCCTGGGCTTGGAGGGAAGGCCAGCCCCGAGTGGCTGCTCCTCAGGCTCCGCGCCCAGCTCGCCTTCAGGTCCTCTCTGCGCTTTTCTCCTTAGGCAGCAGCTGCCTGACGTATTACAGTCTTTGCCTTTTCAGTTCATACCCCTGCACCCCACCGAGGCACAGAAACCATCAATCCACTGTGCCATTGTAGGATTTGTTGAACTTGTTGAAGGTGAAGTCCACAGTGTGTGTGGAGATGGGCTTTCTGTACAGAGGGTTTGATGCCTACAGGACACAGAGGTAAGAGACCTGGGTTAGTTCATCCACTGGAACAGACTCGGCTGCAGACACCCCCTCAGCCACCACCCAGCCCAGCAGCAGCCAGTGCTCGGTACCTGCTCGGCCTCTGCACCCCTGGGAAAGCCCTATCTTTCTCTGAACTTTAACACCTCATCTTGGAAATAAGTGGCTGGCCAGACCGTTTCTATTAAAATTGGAAGAGACTTCAGAAACCACATCATGTATTCATTCACTGCATACTTACTATGTGGTCAGTCTTTCTGGAGCAGTCAGTTTACATGGTAGGTAAGACAGAACACATGAAGTCATAGATACTAGAAACTGAGGTCATTTCCTACAGTGGAGGTGTCTCCAAAACACTGTCAAGTTCTTCCTGTCTGAGCCTGAGCCCTTGGAGCTAGGGAGGGCCAATCCTGGGGAGTGGCATCCTCTGGGTCTAGAAGTGCGCATAGCCTTTGAGTTTCTGTTCCTTTGCTTTTTACGCCAAAGATGGGAGTAGGCCTTGTTTGCTTGCTAAAATGCAATGACATCTCTAGGCTTGAACCAGCCTCTCTGCCCACTTCCTGTTGGCTTACCATCTCATAGCGGGCCCTGGATCGCTCACTCTGAAACTTTGCAAACTCTCTCCGGTCATGGATGGTGACGAGCAGCTTCCAGATCGCCAGGAGTGCAATTCCGATCAGCAGGATGCTGCCCACCACGGCCAGCAGGATGGTCATGGCACTGGGGGCGGTCCCACACTCTGGAGGGGCCGGAAGCACAGGACATAAAGTCACCAGCACCTCTGCACTCCCGCCACCTCCCTGCCCATCGGGCTTATTGAAAAGAAAACATCATCCCTCTTTCAAAGTCCTCCTCTCTTTAGATCTTCCCATTGCTTCTGGGGCACCTGGCTGAGCAGGAATGTTTCCTCAATCAGAGAGGGGCAGTGACTACTCCTAAGTCACACAGCAATGGGAATCTTTCCCCACTGGTTCTGAATCACTGCTGCATTTTGCCTGACCCAGCCACTTGGATAATGTCTCAGCTCCCACATAAATGCCAATTTAAACTGCCAGACTATGATGGGCAAAGGGGGCAGATTATGAGGCCAAGAGGTTCCATACGCTGAGAACTGGGCTGGACCAGCCAATACTACTAAACCCTGCGGTGCCCTGGCATTGCAGTGGTGGGGAGCCCACAGCTGGCCTTCGGGACAAAGATGAGGCCGTTTGCTGTGGTAAAGCTTTACAGGAAACCCGTGGGGCCACTCTCCTCTGTCCAGCAGGGTCACTATGAGTCAGCATTGACTCAGCAGCGTGGGTTTGAGTTTGCTTTTCAGTGTGGCGTCCACTGGAGCGAATGTGCTTATTTTCAAACCACCGCAAAGGCAGTGCTGGGAAATGCAGCCTCATCGCTTCAGGCACACATCCCGGGCCGCCTGCAATGCTTCCTTTCTGCCTCTTGCCCAGAAAAGGCACATTAAGTGGTCTGGCCCAATTTGGAAAAACAGTGCTCAAGACTGTGTAAAGAAGAGAGCGATTTTCTTTTCTGCTTCCCTGTCCACACCCTTCGCTATACACCCTCAAAAGTAAAACAGACAATGCTGGAAATCTCAGTCTCCCAGTCACTCGATGCAAAAAGCCTTTTCATCTTCGAGCCCCAAACACAAGACAGGATGGTGGGGGTTGGAGGAAAGCCCATACTCCTCAGGGACTGGGAGCTGAAGTGCAGCGGCTGCAGGAGTCCGGCATGGTCCTCCCTCTGCCCTGGGGATCAGGGCAGCCCTGCCCTCCTCCTTGATGCTCTAGGACTCAGATCACACAGCCCATGATAACTCCTCACCACCTCGCATGGTTCTGCTCTGTCTCCTCTAAACCTGACGTGCTCCTTCCCACCAGGGGCAGGGAGTGTCCTCCCAAGACTCCCACCCCCTCACCCACTTGTGCCCAGGCCCTGCCCACCAATGTCCCCCAGTCTTTCTTCTGAACTCTAGGAGTTGAGGGGAGATCTGGTGTCCTGGTTTTCTCATGGAATCGTACCTCTCCTCTCTCTAGAGTTTAGAAAGGACAGAGAGGAGAACGTGGTGACATCTCTAGAGCAGCCCTCACAGCCTCATTCACTGGAGCCCCGAGCCCCTGCCCGTCAGCGGGGCCCACCTCCTTGAGGACCCACCTGGCTCCTTGAGGACTGTCAGGTTGGTCTTTCCGCTCGGGAGCTCCACGTAGGTGAACATCATGACGCAGTCCCGGGCGGTTTTGTAGAAGCAAAGCACAGCCTCCTGGTCATCGTTCACTGGAGGGAAATCAGGCAGAGATACCCTAAGTGTCTAGAAAATCCCACACAGCTGGGGAGGGAGCACAGGCAGTGGGGGGAGCACCTGGGGAGGGGTGGGGGAGCAGAGAGGATCAGAACAGACTGCGTGCAAGCATGGTTTTGCATTTCTCACAAAGAACACATGCCCAGCTCGGAGGTCTGGATTGCCCCAGGGAGGTGAATTCCTTTAGATGCAGCTGAACGAGTTAGGGGCCCTTCAAACCTCTACAGTGCCTACTGGGACCAGGTGGAATGAGTGAAGCCAACCATGTGTGGGGCAGGGAGGGTGGAAATTAAAGTGATAAAGGGAGAGACACTTCAGGAGCCCCTGATGCCTGGGGAGTAGCCATGGAAAGGCCAGGCCTGCCTGTCTCTCAGGGCTGAGGGCTGGCTGCACAGGCCAAGAACCTGTAGTAGTCTTCCAGGATGTGAAAGAACAAAACAGCTAAGAAAGAAGCTAAGGAGATATGTGAGCAAGAGATCCCACATGCACAGTGGTGTCACCCTCAGAGAGAACGAGATGGTGTAGGGACCAGTGGGCAGCTTTTGTGGCCAAGTGGACATAGATTGTTCCTCAAGCACTTTCATATCTGCTTTTGTCCCCACAGTACTGCTAACACGTGAGGAGGTTATCAGAATGCTCCAGCAAGCATCGTTTGCATTCCAAGGCTTCTCTTGGGAAGGCCTACAGATTGCATTTTTAGGAGGAAAAGGAATGAGGGGAAAGTGAATTAAGAGTGAAGTGAATAGTTACGAAGTAGAAATGATACATCGATCCTGAACACTAACTTTACAAAACAAAAAAACCAGCTCAAACCCACTACAAAGGAGCTGGGACCCTCCAGCAGGTTTTCCAAGGCTGCTAGTAGCACAGGAGGGGACTGCTCATCTTTGTCCTGCAAAGCTGTCGAGGGATTCGAACCACCAAAGGTGCAACCTCTGGGTTAGCGGTACAACTCCCCATAGACTATGACCCCAACAACACAAAAACATGACCACTATTCCCAGAACATTTCCAGCAACTCTAAAGAAATCTCGTGCCTATTTACTGTCTATTCCGAAGCCCCAACCTCATCTCCTGGTAACCACGAATCCACCTTTCTGTCTCTATCAATTTACTGTTCTGGACTTTTCATATACATAAAAGAATACGCCTTTTGTGTCTGGCTTAACATTTTCAAGACCCATCCACACTGTGGCATGTATCAGAATTTCATTTCTTTTTCAAAGAGTATTCATTCTGTTGTGTGGTGATGTCATTTTGTTTATCCATTCAACAGCTGATGGACACTGAGTTTGCTTCCACCTTCTGACTATTTCATGTAGACATACGTTTTACGTTCTCTAGAGCACGTGTCTGGGAGTGTAATTGTTGCCTGGGCAAGTTAAGCACTTCAGTTACTCTGCAGGGAGAAGACCTTCCGTAAAGGTCTGTCTCCTTCCATCAAGAACAAAGCCGAGGAAACCTTGGAGCAGTGCCTCTCTGCCACACAGGGTCACTATGCATCGGGATCAACTCGACAGCACCCAACAGGAATAACTTCATGACAACTGTGGTCGTCCTTTGCAGAAGTGTCAAACTGTTCTCCACAGCGGCTGCATTTTTAAATCTCATTCGTCACGGCTGAGAGTTCCAGCCACAGGCATATGGCTGATGTCATGGTTCAAGTCATGACGATCCTGACTTGGTATCAGTGTCGTGTTCTAGATACATTCCAAACCTAATCGCATGCATTGAGGGCTAAGCGATAGGATTTGCTCCTCTCATCCTCAGAAACTGCCCAGCCTTAAGAGCAATGGCTGCCTGAAAAGAAATGGATCCAACTCAGAGATGAGGAGGGGGGAAATTATTTGAATAATCTTTTCTATTAACCCAGAAGGAGGACCATCTCTTCCTGTGGACTCATGGTCAGTCATCGGCTCTGTCCACAGGCAAAGTCAGAGGCAAATGAGGTAATGCTGGAGTGCTCAGCATGAGAAGAGCCCCAAGATGCAAGAGGTGGGCAAGATGACAAAAGAAAGAGTGGCTGAGGTGAGCACAAGTGGATGTCTTGCAGGTGAGAGGAGAGCCAGGTGGCCCCAGTCCCAGGCTCAGCCTGGACACCGCTGAGAGACCTGCCACCTCTGCTGTCTGCAGCCCTGAGGGCTACGTGGGCTGCCAGACACAGAGGAGACTCATTATCAGTCATCACACATGTCTTGACTACATTCCTCAGTCACCTTTTCAGTTACAAGTGACCAGAAATGGCTCAACTTTAAGACACGGTTCAACAGACACCCTTATACAACAAATAACAACAAGGAGGCACTTAACTCCGTAGAATAATCAACATATAAGATTAAAACGGCAGCACTTGCCCAGGGTAAAGCTCTGAAGGCATGAAGGGGTAGAGGAGGAAGATTAAGGGAAATAAGCACCACAGAGATGAAGCAGGAAGAGTGCAGTTATATTGTGGGTATAGTGGTAATTAATGTCCTAATACATTAAGGAAAGGTTGGATGGAAAACCAATTTGCTTTATAAACTGTCACTCAAATCACATAAAAAGGGAGGGAAGCAAATAAATGTAATTGAGTTCTAGCCATGAACTGTAGGCAGTATGATAGGCACCAGGTCCAGGCTTTGCCCGTGTAGACCTCTCCCATGGTCCTGTACCTGCCTTTCTTTCTCCATTTACTGACTGGATGGAGAAGATGCTTAGCCTCTGGAGAATACATGTGCTTGGGGTCTTGTCACAGCAACAAGAACATTTCACAGGACTTTCAGTGAGTAACAAATCAACTTGTATTTTATTACATAATTGGATGAGGAGTCTGTAGACAACGTTGTTGTTCTTAGGTGCCATTGAGTTGACTATGACTCATGCTGATGCTATTAACAGGAGATCTAAACCTTGCCCTATTCCACACCCTCCTCACAATCTCAGATATGTTGAAAGTCCATTGTTACAGTCACTGTGTCAATCTACCTTGTTAGGGATTTTCTTCTCTTTCTCTAACCTATAAAGTATACTAACTTTTCAGAGTACTTAGGATAAAAAAAATATAGCTAGGAAGGAACTGAGTTCCAGAAGTGGGGCAGGACATTACCGAACAAGGTAATCTTGTGCCCTGGAGAGGTGGAGAACCTTGGTTAGCCAGTAGTCACACCAAAGAAGCCTAAGGTGGGCTTTCTACCTCAAGAGAAAAGCTACTACTACAAGCATCCCTGAAGATGGTCACTGTGGGAGAGAAAATCACTGGGTATCTTCCCTGGCTCCAAAAGGGGACAGAAGCCCAGGGCCTCTTCTACACACTCACCGATGGTGTCCGCCCACGTAACCACCTCATCCTTGCAATAGCTGTGGCACGTCTGGTTACCAGCCGGTTTCCCTGAGTGAAGCAGCAAACACTCTACACAATCCCTTTGGAAAGAAGAAATAAAGGTGGAGGTTAGATGCTGTACCACAGCTTCACACATGTAACACGTAACTGTGTTCCAACAACATAGATTCCAGCTCTGGGCCCCTCAGGCCCTGGGCGGTTTTCTCATTTTCCTCCATCTTTGGATGTCTGGCTTCAAGGAATGCTTCTGCTCCACTCTTCTTGTTGCAGAGAGCCAGAAGGTTCTCAAGGGTGCATATATAAACTTAGAGGCGTATCTGATCTACATGTGAAGGACTGAGTTGTACACTTTTCAATTCAAGCCATGCCCAGGAGAGCTCTGGTGGTCTAGCGGCAAGAAGCTGCACTGCAATCCCAGAGATGCGTGGTTTGAATCCACCAGATGCTGGAGAAGGAGGGACAATCTCTTACTGTACCAGTCAGATCTGATTTGACGGTACACACCCCACCCCCACTCTTTAATTAAAAAAAAAATAAATAAAAGAGCCAAGCCCAATTACATTCTGATGCCTGAGGTAACAGCTTCAAGGAAAAGTTTCTGGGTGACAACACTGAGTTCCAGGCCCTCCTATGAGTCCCTATACACCACGGCCAGTGTCTGATATCCTCACCTTAAATCCCAGGATGCCCAGCGCAGGATCCTTAACACTTCATACATCAGACTGGTAAAGAGCAATGCCTGGGCCTGTCACATCCACGGACGGCACATCTCAAACTGGGGCCTGGACTCCCCAAGGATCTGAAGTCAGTGAGGCCGGAGAACCAGACATGCTCACCTGCCAGCTGCCCCAAAGACTCTGTGTCCACTTGACTGTTACTCCGTCTAGACTAGACTTTGGTGGACATTAGAGGGGAACGTTTCTCTCCCAGGGAACTCACTTTTTAATAGAGCCTTCTGGAGACTATGGATTGTGAGGCCCTTTCCCTAACTCAGGATAGCACTTTAAATCAGACAAGGCATAAAAAAAGATCACAAATCCAAAATCTGTAA
Organism: Elephantulus edwardii; assembly: GCF_000299155.1. Taxonomy (NCBI): domain Eukaryota; kingdom Metazoa; phylum Chordata; class Mammalia; order Macroscelidea; family Macroscelididae; genus Elephantulus; species Elephantulus edwardii. Next base: position 5,243,499 of record NW_006399782.1, on the reverse strand, counting down.
ATGTTCATTAAAATTATTTTTAAAAAGAAAAAAAAGAGATCACTTAAAAAGTTCAGTTAATGGCTATTATTTATACTTTAAGGAGTCTTGGTGGTGCAACAGTCAAGAGCTCAACCAGTAACCAAAAGGCTGGTAGTTTGAATCTACCCAGTGGCTTTGTGGGAGAAAGACCTAAGATGTGCTCCCATGAAAATGAAAGCTTGGGAAACAGAGTATTTCTACTCACAAGGGTTCAGTGTGAGTCAAAACAGACTCAAAAGCACACATTTCCTTGCCACACTAAGTCAAGACCCAGCATCAGGCATTCACCACCCACTCTGCGTCATTCCATGGGGAGTAAAGCTCCTCGGGGTGCAGGGGTAGAGCTTTGAGGAGAGGGTTATCAAGCTCATGACAGAAGGGGAAGTGCCCAGGCCACTCTGGTGGACTTAAGGGTAGAGGTGGGCACATATAGGATGATGGGGACCAAACTTTAGGGAGGGGTGATCTGGGAATGACAACTCTGCTGAGTTTTACCTTTTGGGGACTTGAAGATGCAGTATTGGGCAGTGGTCAGCAAGGAGGGCTACAGCCACGAAATAGGGGTCCTCGGGGAACTGGGCTGGGGTTCCAGAGCCTGTGTCTGCGGAGGGACACAGCCTTGACAACTACGCCTTGGCCCTGGAGTGCAGGTTGGCCTCAGACAACTTCAGCTGCTCTGCCTCCTCACCCAACACGCCCACAGAGCCCAAAGGGGCAGGGTGTCTGGAGGCTGTCTGGCAAAACCACGGAGGGGATGTATAAGCACAGTGCACTGCCTGTATGATAACTATTCACTTTTTAACTTCTTAGGCCTAAGAAAAAAGTTACTTCAATGTCATGAGTATAGAAACTAACATGGACTGTCAGGGCTGGAAGGGAGGTTAGAGATCATTGTGACAAGTTCTCCATGTTGGCAAATGAGAAAAATGAGGCCTAAGAGAAGTCACCGGCAGACATTGATCTAGCATCCACGGAACCAAGTCAAAAAGCCTTTAGCAGATGAACATCTAAACCAAGTGTGGTCTAGACACAGTATAGACACACTACAACACGGACAGATGTTGAGGATATTATGCCAAGTAAAATAAGCCCATCATAAAAGGATAAACAGTGCATGGTCTCCCTTATATGAACTGCCAAGAGTTGCTGTTTGTTGTTGTGTGTTGTTGAGTCAGAACCAACTCACAGCTGACCTTCCAGTAGGGTTTCAAAGGCAGGAAATCACATGGGGAGGAGACTATCATTCCTCTCTTGTGGAACCATCATGAGCCTTTGGAAGTGTAGCATGGATTTTACCACGAGGCCACTAGAGTAGGTACTATTCTAATAATAAGTGAGGGAGAAAACCGCACAAACCACCAAACCCCAAAACAATGGTTGTTAGTGGTTACCAATGGCAGGAGAGTAGAGGAAGATGGGAGTAATTTTTGGGAAGTATTCATGTTTTTCTTTGGTAATGGAAAAACTAGCATTGAGTAAGGGGACTGATATGACTAAGCTGTGTACCAGCAAAGGGGGGGGATGTGAAATGACAAATAGAATACTTTTCAACAAAAACAGCCATACAAACACACACACACAAAGACAGGGAGGAGTGCTGCCGCTGTTGATACTCCTTGTTCCTTTTGTCAGTGCTGTCACATCGACTATGACTCATAGCAACCCTATAAATGACAAATCCAAACCCTGTCCTATCCTGCGCCATCCTCAGCATCTCAGCTTGGTAAATAATATTTGCTATAGCATTGCAAATCCAAACCCTGTCCTATCCTGCGCCATCCTCAGCATCTCAGCTTGGTAAATAATATTTGCTATAGCATTGCAAACAACTCAAATGCCCAACCACAACTGAATCATTCACATAATGGAATACTATGCAGAACTCAGGAGCAAAGATTTTGAACAATACTACATAACTTGGGAGAGACTGGACCGCATTATGCTGAGTGAACTAACTCAGTCTCATAAGGACAAATAGGGCATAAAACCATTATTGTAAAAATATAAGGATAACTAGTAAAATGTGCATGAAGGACCAAAGAGGGGAAGGGGTGGGAACCCAGGGGTGCAGATGGGTAGGGGGAAAAAAATCACAGGGTCACACAATTTGGTGGTTGGAGGGAGGGTGTAAAGGAAATAGAAAAGATCTGGTGGGGACCCAAAAACACGGGGCAATGGTGGGCATAGTTCAATGGTGATTAATAAAACACAATGCATGGGGACGATTATAAAGTGTGTGGGAAAAACCTGCATTAAAAAAATAATAAGCTTATTTTTTAAATTACCTGTATAAGATCACAATGTCAACAGTGACTTCTAGTGCCAATGAGAACGCTAAACACAGAGTCTGGGTTTCCAGCAGCGAAACTTGATGGGCAGAGATGGTGACAGTGTGACTTGCGTGACCCCTGCCAATGATCTGTGCACCTAAACACTGGTGAATGGTCTATGCTCTCATTTGTGTAGAGATCATAAAAAATACTTTTAAAAGGAAAAGAAAATACTTTAAAAAGGAGTAAGAAAAAATGGCAGATTGCAGAAGAAATGTAGAAAAGACTTAAAATGGCTCTAACTATCCACAAGAATTCAACTATCCCAAAATTGGCCACGAAACCCTAATCTCCTGGGACTGACTTCATGGAACATTCCGGAGTCAGAAACAGAGGTCAGTGATATTTGCATTTCCCCCATGACCAGCTAGAGCCCGAGAGAGCAAGCTACAGAGACTTAACTTGGCAGGGGCCCAGGAGAGGGTCTTGTGGGTCTGGTCACTCACCCTGGCCAGCCGCCGTTCCCCCCTCCTGACTTGTTGCAGAGAAAGGTGCTGCCCCAGGTCCCAGCAGTATTAACCAGGCCTCCACTTCACTTCCCCTCCATCACTGGACCAAAGCTCTGGGCCACTTCTGGAAAATGCTCTCCAATTATAAACATAGTCAAACTTGGAGGCTGGGTTGAAATTTGTAATATACTGCAGCCATGTATTAACATCAGGCTGGCCTTAAAAAAACCACCCCAAGTTGCTGAAGGAGACTTTCTAGAACAGTCTGTTAATTGAAATCAGCTGAAGGTTTGCGGCCCACACCCAAGGGAAAGACTGGTCAGCTCTGAAATGTAGAGATTTGCTGCTTTGAAATGCCAGGGAGATTAGGGGACCTCTGACTAGTGATGTCGCCAGTGCATTGCAGGGAACTGTTGATATTCCTAGTCGCTCTCTTCCAGTCTCTCTCCGGTGGTCAGGATGGCCCATGAAAGCAGAGAGAACTTGCCCACCAGAAAAACACAAAGAAAACCCAGGAGTAAAAAGAAAAAAGAAGAAAAAAGAAAAGAGGACAGTTTGATTACCTTTCAGAGAAAGCAAAGGGATTCTGAGATCATGCAACAAAATCAGAAGGCAGTTAGTGAGAAGTCTTTGCAGACCAGAGGAAAATGATGGCTAATTTGGAGAACCTGGGCGCTACTGCCAACTAGCTGTATCATACACTCTAAGATCAAGATTTTATAGTATGAACAGTCATTATATATGCTATCATTTCTCCTTATAAAAGAGCCTATTTTAAACTCTACCTTTGGACCTGATTTAGTGTGATGTTTTAAAACTCCTCTTTGAAAAAGAAAACACCAAACATGTATGCTAAAAAAAAAAGATGAAATCCCAGGGACAAAAAGGAGACACCAGCCTCCAAGACCAGGGGGCTTTCAAGACGGCAGCAGGGAGAAAACCAGTTCTACAGAAGTCACTATCAAAGGGACTTTGTTTTCGTAAAAGAAAAAAAGGTTCCAACTAGGCTGTGAAAGAGACAGAGGGTCAGTGTGGCTCAGAGACAAGAAGACACAGGGACACTACTTTACGACACCCCTTTGGTCTCTTTGCCTCTTTTATTATTGCTTAATGGATGATAAAGTAAATTACTAAGCCTATTTCTTCTGGAAGCAAATGTTTTAAACATTTAGAGCAAGAGTTGTTTTCTCCTGGGGCTTTTTAGCTGACCTAAAGCCAATTCTGGCTCCTGGCTGTTCTGTAGGAAGGGAAGGTGAGGGCTTTATCTGCCTTCATTGAGTCTGCATGTGTTTTATTTCTGCTTGCCCTACACTCCCCCATTAATCTATCATGCCCCAGGGGCCAGGAGCAGACACTCCCAAGTGCTCTTCGGGTTGAAGTTAGAAAGGGGCACTGCAGGGGCAAATTGCAGACTGTGCTGTCAATCCAATATTCCAAGACTTTCCTGTCTTCCTCTGGGGCGTTCCTTTTTAAATGTATACTGTTGGCGCCTGCCATCTCCAGCTCTTGTTGCACACACAATGGAACAAAACTCCCAGTCTGCACCACCCCCATTGTGGTTGTGGACCAGCTACTGGGCTCGCTGGGTTTCACTGGCTGGTTTCAAAAGTAGATGACCAAATGTCGTCTATATCAGCCTAGAAACTCCACTGAGATCTGCCCGGTATCACAGCAACGTACAAGCCACTGCCTGACAGGTGCCTGCACAGAAGGTGCACAGGGCAGAAGCAGAACCTGTGTCTCCTGGATGGAAGCCAAGCTTTCTACTGCCGAACCATCTCCGCCTCTCTCCGCTCTTAACAGGCCAGGTGTTGGTACGTGCTGTCAAGTCCACTAGGACTCACACCAACCCTGTGAACAACAGGTCTGAACCTTGCCCTATCCGGAGCCAGCCTCACATTCTCGAATGCACTTGAACGCACTGTTACAGTCACTGTGTCTGTCCATCTTATCGGGGAGCCTTCCTCTCTTTCTCTGACTGTCTATCTTTCCAAGAATGATGTCCACCTCTCCTGACAACATGTCCAAAGAATGTGAGATGAAGTTTTGCCATTCTTGTCTCAAAGGAGCACTCTGATTGCACGCTCTCCCAGATGAACCTATTTTTCTTCTCCCTTACCTCTAATTACAAAAAAATTAACCTTGGGTATCTTGTCCCTCAATCTGCAGCCTGGATCATTCTTGGCAAATGTTTGACCAGAGGTTGGCTTTCGCTGCCACGCAGAGCATTTCTGAGCCTGGCGGAGCGACAGCCGCTGGGGGCTCAGGGAGCGTGAACTCATTTCATTATCCGCCTGAGCCAGACATTTGGAAGGGAAGGCTGCCAAGAGCAAATCGCGCAGTTGCGTTCCCCAGCCAAAGAGAAACGCCGTTTGTATTATTATTTGTTTCTGATTATCTAGCGCCCTCCCTTCTGGCCCTTTGGAGTGGATAATGATGACACAGCTGTTTCTGCAGCACGTTTCCAAAGCTAACGTCACTCTTGCTTTCCAGAAGGCCTCTGCTCCTTATTCTTTGATTTCTCTCACTCATACTCTTGTGGAGCGTGAAGGGCAGAGCCATGAGGAGCGGAGAGGGGGTGACCACAGCTCTGGGATCCTGTGGCTGAGTCCATTCTGCCCAGGGCCCGAATCTAGACTCTTCCTGCATTGATCAGCTACAAAGAGCCAGCTCGCTATTATCTATATAAATGGAGCAGAAAATTCAAATGCCATTGTAGTTTGTTTCTGGCATGCCTTATCTAGGTCGAATGTCCTTTCCTATCCTATTTACCTCTCATTATGTTTTGTTGAAAGCAGCATTTCCCAAATGAGTGCTCTGTGAAACATTGTTTGGGACATGTTAATGGGAGAGGGTCAAATTCATTACAAAAAAGGATACATATTCTATCCCTTTTTGGAAATTCATAATAGCACACTAACGGCCTGGAGGAAATGCTATTTTGGATGCCAAGCCGGTTTAATGTCATTTAACTCAGTAATCCAGCAATTTCTAAATGGCCTTAGGAATAGAATAGTGGTAGAAGTGCTTTGTTTTATTTTAATTTACCCATGAAACTCTGAATGTACCAGTGCTTCAAAGATGCTATTTTGGGAAATGCCTCCTGAGTTGAAGTTGTTAAGAGTTTTGCTCCCCAGCAGGGCTTGGGGGGAAGCAGGAGTGTGAGAGCTAAGGGTGTG
>NW_006399782.1:5233431-5234445 GCF_000299155.1 Elephantulus edwardii | reverse complement strand
TGGACAATGACTAGGAAGGATAGAAGGAGAATTGATGCCTTTGAGCTGTGGTGCTGGAGAAGAGTATTGAATGTACCATGGACTGCGAAGAAAACAAACAGATTCATCGTAGAGAGGGTTAAACCAGGCTGCTTCTTGGAGGCAAGGATTCTGGGGCTTCGCCTGACATACTTTGGACATGTTGTAAGGAGATACAGATCTTCAGAGAGGGACATCATGCTGGGTAGAGTAGAGGGACAGCGCAGGAGGGGAAGACCCTCTATGAGGTGGATTGATTCAGTGACTTGGGTTCTCGGGATGGGTGTGTCAGAGGCAATGAGACTGGCGCGGGATAGAGCACGGGTTAGGGCTGTTGTACGTAGGGTTGTTATGAGTCGCAAACGACTCGACAGCACATAACAACAACAACAACAACAGACACCATTCTAAGTGCTTTATATGTATCTCGTTGCTGTTATGTGCCATCAAGTCACCTGCGATTCATAGCTTCAATAGCTCTAAATCCTTCCCTGTCCTGAGCCAGTATCATTGACTCTGACACACATACCCCAATTAGTCCAGCCTGTGTCAATGCATTTCACCCATGGTCTTCCTCTCCTGTGTTGTCCCTCCACCCTTCCAAGCATGATGTCCTTCTTCAAGGATTGGTCCCTCCTGACAAAATTCCCAAAGTTTGTGAGATGGAGCATCAAAATTCTTGTCTGCAAGAAGCATCTTGGTTTTACCCACTCCAGGCCAGATCTGTTTGTTCTCCTGGCTATGTGTGGTATGTTCAAGACTCTTCTCCAGCACCACAACTCAAAGGCATTGATTTTTAATTCTATCATCCTTAGTCACTGTCCAGCTCTCTAATGCCTAGCAAGTAACTGTGAAAACTATGTCCTGCATCAAGTGCATACTAGTCTCTAGACTGACATCATTGCTCTTCAGCATTCTGGAGAGGTCCCCGACAATGGATTTTCCTCATGCAATTCATCTTTTGATTTTCTGACTGCTAGTGCCAAGTGCTACCAA
>NW_006399782.1:5227459-5229269 GCF_000299155.1 Elephantulus edwardii | reverse complement strand
GGGTGTGTGGTGTGTGTGTGTGTGTGTGTGTGTGTGTGTGTGTAGGAGTGGTGAGAAGCTGGCCTGGCCCCAGCTGGGAGACAAGGCCCAGAGGTGTGTTCTGGGCTGTGGGTGGGGTGCAGGAGTGTGTAGGTGGGAGGGGCGGGGCGGCCCTTACCTCTTGGTGTTGCAGGCATCAGGGCAGGTTGGGCACTTCTCACACATCTCCCCAAAGGCTCCCGGCTCCGTGCACTGGCACTGCCCGCAGACGCAGCGCCCGCGGTTGCTGCAGATCTGGCCATCCTTGGCCTGGCACGTGCTGATATCTGTCGAGCAGTTACAGTTGTCCCCGATGTAACCTATGTGGCACTTGCATTCTCCACAGTGGCACTCCCCGTGGCCTGGAAGAACACACACAGAGGACACGTCAGGGTTGACCCCACTTCACACTTATAAGCATGTAACCAGGTACAAGGTATAACCAAGATACATATTCTGCCCTCTGAAGCTGTTCTGACAGGCAGAGGGGACTTCGTGCACATAGAGTGATAACAGTGGCGCTGACTCATCTGGCCTGGCTAAGCTTGGCGTGGTAGATCAAGCTGATCCAGAATTTGACCAAGTCACGTTACAGAACCAGAATCCAGAGGGCTCAGCTCCTACTCACACTAGTTGTTCTACAAGATGAAACAATGACTCCCAACCATGTCTGTGTCCTAACCCCCCGAACTTTGTGAACGTTCCCTTATATGGCAAAAGGAACTTGGCAGATGCAATCAAGGATTTTTTAAAAAGAAGGTTATCAGGGAGCTCTAGTGGCCTAGTGGCAAGAAGCTGCACTGCAATCCCAGAGGTATGTGGTTCGAATCCACCAGATGCTCTGCTGGAGAAGGAGGGGCAGTCTCCTCCTGTACCAGTCAGATCCAATTTGATAGTACATGCACAAAATAATAAAAGAAAAATTAAAAAAAGGAAGGTTATCCTTGATTATTCTGTTAGACCAAATGAAATGACAAGATACCTTGTAAGAGGGGGCAGAGGAGGATGTGATTCGAGGAGGAGGACATGATGGGCTGGGATGTGATGTAATGAACAAGCAAGATGCCACACTACTGACTTTGGAGATGGAAGACAGGGCCACAAGCCAAGGGGTGCTGCACTGACAGCTGGAAAGGAAGAAAAACGGACTTTCCAGAGAGCTTCCAGAAGGAACCAGCCTGACTGACAACACTGCAATAGCCTAGTGACACTGATTTTACGTGTCTGACTTCCAGAAGTGAAAGAAGAAAAATCTGTGTCACTCTGAGCCACTAAGTTTTTGAAATATAATTAGCCGGACAACACTGCAGACTATACCCCAAGTTTTTTACGGTTTTGATCATTTGTTACAACAACAATGGGAAATAAACACAGTTGTGTCCCCTCGGTGAGGGGTGAATTCTTGCTGTGTCCTTGGGACTCAGAGCCAATGATGACGATTTAGGAGCAGATGCTCATATAATGCTTATATGACAGCTGTGCTTGAAATGACTCTGACACATCGTGGTTCCACACTCGTCAGAATACAACTGCGGCCCATAAAATTTCCAGTGGCTGATTTTTCAGAAGTGGACTGTCATGCCTTTCTTTAAAGGCACCTCTAGGTGGACTCCAACCTCTAACCTTTCTAATAACTTCTGAGTACATTAACCATTTGCGATATCCAGGAAGACACACAGACACACACATAGGCATGTTTTGTGTATACATGTAAAACACTTAGAACTGATAGATATATCTATGCTAGACACTGTTCTATCAAGCAGTTCTCTGCTGATGTACTGTTCCAGTC
>NW_006399782.1:5206954-5224749 GCF_000299155.1 Elephantulus edwardii | reverse complement strand
AAAGACACCCAAGCATTGAGGACTCTCCTTCATAGGGTTGCTATGAGTCGCCTGCAACTTGACAGCACTTAACAACAAGTGCCAAGTGTCACTGTGGAATCAAGCAAGCTGAAACTCTGAACAATCTTGGTCTCTTTTTCTCTATCACGATGCTGCCTGTTGGTCAAGTGGCAAGAATCTTTGTTTTCTTGATGGGTTTTTACATACATCTAATAAATTCTTACAACACTATGAGGTATGTCTAAGGTGCACCTGGTCCAAACCATGGTGCTTTCAATCTCCTCATATACATATGACAGCTGGATTTTGAATAAAGAAGAACAAGGGAAAATTTATGGTGCTGGTAAAGCATAATGGACATACCACGGACTGCTAGAAAAATGAACAAACAATCTTGGAAGAAGTACAGGCAGGAACAGCAAACAAGCAAACTCTCAACAAGATGGATTGGCACAGTAGATGCAGCGGTGGGTTCAATGATCGCAACAACGGAGCACGGTGCGAGCTTGGGCCATGCTCTATCACACATGGTCACTGTGAGTCAGATTCAACTTAATGACACCGAGCAGTAACAAATGAGGCAGGTGTCCCAAGGAAACACTGGGACAGAGAAGGTGAAGTGCCTAGTGGAAGGTCATAGCGTTATCAGCAACAGAGCCAGGATTCTCACCCAGGAAGTCTAGTTCCAGGGTCTGTGAGCCTGTCTCTCATGAAGAAGGATGCAAGAGGTTGCCCTGGCCAAGGTGAGACCCTCAGGAAGGTCACCCAGGGCCTCCTCTCCTCAGTCTGGAAGGAGGAAGGGCTGGGTTTCACCCGGTGGTTCTGCAAATTTCAAGGGGGGCTATCATTCACATCAGAGGGCAGTGTTTGTGCACATCAGTATGTTCCGCAGTGCAGTGCATGACCAGCACCCTCTTCCAGTGGGGCCCCGAATCTAACAGTGGATCAAGTCTATTTTTTGCACTAACATAGGTGGTAAGCAACACCACAGCGAATCACTTCATTGCTTTAAAGACTCTAATTGTACTTCTTTTACAGCAGACTTTCCTAATGACTTCTGTTAAGGTTGAGAGGAATAAAGCCCTGAGCACCCACTTACCAAGCAGGGGGAGACTGGAGAGGGAGTGCATGGGGAATTGTCCACTATGAGGGGGCTCCCCACTTCAGTCAGCTGTCCTGGCATTTGGATCTCAGTCACTGACCACCAAATGTAGGACCCACAATGCAGGCCAGAATCTAGCTCCAGAGAGCCTCTTTTCGCTCCATGTATTCCTGTCTCCCTCCCCCTGGCTTCCCAGTCTGTTCAGCCTTGAATCCGTGGGCAGCAGGGAGACCATCTGGAGAGCCCAGCCTCCCAGCCCTCTGTGCCTGGCCAGGCTCTCCTTGTGCCCAGGAGGCTCAGAGCCACAACAAATATTGTGCTGGGCGGGGAGCAAGGGCGCCCTTGCATTTACCAGGCAGCGCTGAGGCATATGGCAAGCCCTCTGGGAGAGATGAGGAAAGCCAGACGCAGGCCAGGAGGAAGCTGTGGAATGCAGCTTTAACTGCTTAGAAGCTGGTGTGATGTGGGAGTCAGGCTGCTCACAGGTTACAGCGGTAGGGGGTGGCAGCACAGAGCTCATCCTGCCCACAGCCCTGCCTGTCTCCACTGGTCCACATAGCAACAGCTTGAAGCTCTGGTAAGAAACTGAACTTCACAACACATCTTCCCAAATGGAACTGATCCAACCCCAACAGCTTCCTCATTCTTGGGCTACAGGAACCACATTGGTTAAGAGTCTGTTTTAAATTAAAATGGTTCACTGCCAGGGCATAATCCCCAACCCTCCAACATTTATTATGAAAAGGTCCCAACCTGCAGCAGAGGAGGAGAAGTGCGTCACAAACAGCCACATACCCACCACCCAGATGAACACGTCACATGCTGCTTTGTTATGCTTTTACTCCCTTGACCAGCAATCAACACTTTATGAGTTGTAGATATCAGTGTTACTCTTCTAGGGGGCACTGACCCTCTTCACTGCCCTGCACATCACCCCTCCTACAAAGTAAAAGTTGCCAAGCAAGAGGTTACGATCTGTGTTGCATTTACAAGCAATGAGGACCTCCCACAATCCAACGTGAGTGTAGTCCGGACGGAGTTACGCTGCTAACCCAAGGCCCTGGCTCTCTGACAGTCCAAATCCAACAGTGGCTCTGCAGGGAAAGATGAACATGCTCCTCCCATGGGACTTACAGCTGTGGAAACCTGCTGGCGGGTCAGCTATGAGTCGGTTCCAACCCCCTGGTAATGACTTTGACCTTTTTCAGGCCAGCTTAGTAGGATTACTTCTGGGCTGGTGAGGGCTGTTTCCCTTTCCTGCTCTATTTGCATTTGTTGGTTGTTGTTGTTGTGTACCGTTAAGTCGGAACCAACCCATAACTGACCCTCCAGTGGGTTTTCAGAGGCAGTTGATGGCATCGGAAGAGACTGACCATCTTTCTTCTGGGTGGTGACTGGTCGATTTGAATCACATTCCTTTCGGTTGCCACATTCCTTACCACTAGGCCACAACAGCTCTCTTTTTTTGCCTAATTGTATTTTTTCCCCTCTAATTCTGTCTGATAGCAAGACATAATTCTCCAAATAGAATCTGATGGATATTTTGAAAGATGAAAAGGGTTGAAGAAGAGATGGGATATAATTTTATTTTTTTTTAAAGGCTCTTTGTGTTCACTGAAGGGAAACCTACTTCTCTGAAATAGGAAAGGTCCCAGAATGAGGTGAACTAGAGGGAGGCACTGCTGCTTGTCCTGGCATCAGGACAGGTGGTCAGCAAGGAAACCCAGGGGCTTTCAGTCAGTCTGACACTTTGCAGGCCCACCAGCTCCCCATCTCATGCGCATGCCGTTGAGGGTGTTCAGATGAAGGGCTCAGAAGAAAGGAGTCGGGGGGGGGGGGGGTCAAGGGCAGAAGGGAGGGGAAGCTGCCCGCTCACTACTACAGGCAGCTCAGTGCCAAAGGCCACTGCCCTGGTTTCTAGGAAAGGGCCTGGACAAACATCCCAAGATACAAGCCACTCCTGAAACCCTCTCACAATGCTTGAGCACAGCAAGGATCCAGCAGGCAAGAAGTGGTGTGTAAACCATCTGAGATGTGGGCAGAGCCCTGCCTGCTTGGGAAGGTGGTAAACAAAGGCGCAGGGTGCATGGCTGAGGTCTGTGGAATATCAGAAAATCCCTGCTTTTTCGATTCAAATATTTGATGACTCCAAAGTCTGGGCAAATCAATGCAAGAAAGAAGCCCCAGGCTGCATACTTGGTGACACCACAGAGGCCGCCTGAATTCTCAGCCTCCATGACTCATGCAATAGGCCTATCTTAGTCTCCATGTGGGAATTTATCACAAAGATGTGGTGGGCACTTATGGGTCTGCATTCCCTGTGCCAGGTTTGGCCTTCTAATCATGACACTCTCTCCTAGGGAGCCTGGGTTTGACCTCCCGGTGCTCTTTCACACAGAACTTACACAGACTATCAGCTATGAATCAGTTCAGACTCAATGGCACAAAACAACATCCGCAGCTGGTGGGAGGTGGTACTCATCATCTTGGCTTAAAGCCTCCAAATTCCCTTTTTTAAATTTTTTTTATTTTTTATTTACAGAGGTTTTGGATTTCCATTCATTCATTGCCGCAATTTTCTCCCTGCCCACCCCTCCCCACCAGCTCGCTTCCCCCTCCGAAGAGAGAAAAAAAAAGAAAAAAAAATATTCCTTCATTAGTATATAATTTCCACATCCCTTCCCCCCACCCCCCAACCCGAGTACACTTCTCTATGCAACCTTAATTCTGGATTCCTGTGCAAATTCCCTTTAAAAGCACACATTGTCATCATCATCATCATCACAATTATGACATAAAAACAAAAATTTAAAAAAGCATGACTCACAGTGAAGATCAAACGCGATGCAAGTCTGGTGCATTTTCTGCTAATACAGTGGCTGCAACTGGCCCTCAACCTACCTTACCTTCCCACAACTTAAATTCTCTGAGGTCGTTCACATCTTTACCAGTCCCTGTCCTCTCCAAATGTCCTAGCAGAAACACATATCATTAAATCATAAGGGCTGTGTACCCCTGTCCCAGGAATCAGGAACCTGTCACTCACCAGTAGAACTAAAGCCACAACTGGGCACCCAGTTCTGTCTAGCAGCGTGTGGAGAATCTAAGCTAGGAGTCCCCACCACAACCAAGCTGCCTTACATTATCCCTCACACCTTGGCAAAGCGTGCTGCACTTAACAGCATCCATTTAATATCAGACAGATAAGACAAATATTTGCATTGCACAGAGACGGGGGATATTGAAGGGCAGGTGAAAACATTCTGTAAGCTTTGAATCACTACACACATGCAAGTTAACATTAGTACTACCTTCGTTGGCATGACTGATAGTTAAATGGACAGGAAGTTGTAAATGTGTCTATTTAAGCAGAATTTCAGCTCTGCAGAATCCAGCAGCTTTCCATCAGCTAAACAGCGCTTGTGTGGGCTGTGTGCCAAGATGTGGCCCCTCGTTTCCTTTCATAAAATTGAACGCTGGATGTTCAGAGGAGGGGCGTCCACGAGGGAGGCTTGGAAGGAGCTGGCGGAGAGGAGGGAGGGGACGTGGAAGGCAAGGGGAGAGTGAGAGAGGAAGCCTGAGCATCGATGGCACAGAGTGTCTGGAGTGACTGTGGGATTTCACCACTGGCTGCTGAGAGGTTAGTGGACAGTGAAGGTAGGAGTCAGTGACAGACGAGAATTTTGAATGGTGAGCATCGACAACTCCCACAAGTCACCTGGTGGAGGGAAAGGAAGAAGTGGGGGAGGAGCTACGAGAACAGGATTCTGAAGCTGGGATGCATTTGCTCATTGTTCTAATTAGAGAGAACTAGACAAAGAGAATGTAGGGGTAAGAGGGATGGAGAGACCAGATTCTAATGATCACAGCGGAGTGGGGGTGGGAGAAATGGATGAGCTGGAGGGCTGCGGTCAGGGTTAGGCCAGTGGGGAGTTTAGGGCAGTGTGGGGAGTTTAGGGCAGTGTGGGGAGTTTAGGGCAGTGTGGGGAGTTTAGGGCAGCGTGGGGAGTTTAGGACAGTGTAGGAGTCCAGGATATGGAGCTGCATCAAGAGTTGAGGTGGGTAGGCTTAAATGAGGTTGGAGTCCTTATTTCACCATTCACAGACCTTGATCCACATCCACATCTCTGATGGCCGCTTCTTCATCTAAAAATGAGGATAATGCCTTCACTGTGGGAATGTTGCTGGATAAAATGGCACTATTGATATAACACCCCTAACAAGGTGTCTGACATATTGGGGACACCCAGAGAAGGCAGCTACAATGGCAGTAACTATCACAGGAGTCAGACAACTGAGGAACTCACAGAACAAAGCACTGAACAGCTTTCCCACAGGCAAGTCAAGGTGCCAAGCACACTGTCACTCAGGGAAGAGTGTGAGGCAGGCACTGAGCTTGCTATTAGAGGATGTAGAGGGCAGCCAGGAAGTCAGTAGATGACAGTGACCTTGAGGTAATGCAGTGGATCACATGGTGGGATGGCACAACCTCAAACAAAGGGGGTCCTTCTGTGGAAAGGCAAAGGGTTAGGAACACCATCAAGAATGCTGACAAGAGGGAGCTCTGGTGGCCTAGTGGCAAGGAGCTGCACTGCAATCCCAGAGCTATGCGGTTCGAATCCACCAGATGCTCTGCTGGAGAAGGAGGGGCAGTCTCCTCCTATACCAGTCGGATCTGATTTGACAGTACACACAAACAAAAAAAATAATCAAGTAAAATAAAAGAATGCTGAAAAGATTTCACTACTGGGAATATATCCTAAAGAAACCAGAGCCACGACTCAAACAGATGTATGTTATTGTTACGTGCTGTCAAGGCACCCGCAACGTATAGTGACCCTATGTACAACCACTTTGAAGCCTGCTCTGTCCTGAGCCAGCCTCACTGACTCTGACCCACCTAACCCCACTGCCCTAGTTACTGTATCCACCCATCCATCTCATCCAGGGTTTTCCTCTCCTGCACTGTCCCTCCACCCTTCTGAGCATGATGTCCTTCTCCATGGATCAGCCCCTCCAGACCACATGTCCAAAGTATTTGAGACAAAACTTCAAACTCCTAACCTCCAAGAATAAACTTGATTTCACTCTCTCCAAGATAGAATGATTTGTTTTCTTTGAGGTCCATGATACGACAAGACTTCTTGAGCATCACAACTCAAAGGCATCGATTCGATTTCTTCTTCTGTAATCCTTAGTCTCTATGTATACACACCTATGTTTATTCACAATAGCAAGGCGATGGAAGCAAGTCAAGTGCCCATCAACAAACAAATGGATAGAAAAACTATAGTACATTCACACAATGAAATATTATGTAGCACTGAAAAACAATGAACTTGTAAAACATGACACAACATGAGTGAGCCTGGAAGGCATTATCTGAGTGAAATATCTCTGTCCCCAAAGGACAAATACTGCATAGCACTGCTGTTCTAAAAACGGACTGACATGGTGGCAGAGGGGAGAATAGGAAAAGAGGGGACAATAGATAAGAGGCACTGTACTGGAACAGACGAGGGGAAGAACTGTCTGAAAGGATGAGGTATTAAATGTAAGACAACAATCTAGAGCAAGTGCTACATGGCAAAGTGGACAGGGGAGGGGGAAAGGTTGGAGGGAGTAGACAATGCATAAAAATGAATAAATGAAAACCCAAACTTCCTGTAAACATTTGTTAAAATCACAGTACTGAAAAAAGAAAAGTAGTGCAACTCAGTTGCTCCCAAAGGGAAAAAAAAAGAACTCTGACATGTGGGGAATAGCAACCCCCTAGTGGGCTCATTTCTGTTGTTAGGTGCCATAGGGGACAAAGAACATCAAGAAAAGGACAGGGTAGGGATGAAAAGAAGCTTATTTACCACAGAATACCACGGTGGAGAACAGCAAGGAAGCAGGAAGGACTTGGAAAAAAGACTAGTGGGTACAGTGGTAAACACATGGATTTGTATTCTGGGGCCAGACAGCCCGAAGTGGACTCCTGGGTCTGACTTTTAATAGATGGTACTGACTTAAACCTTGGTTTCTTAATTTTTAAATGGGACTAATAAAAGTGGTTCCCTCAGAGGGTTGTTGTGTGAACTAAATCACATAAACCTGTTCAAAAAAACAAAACCAGAGTCCAAATAAACAAAAACTCATTGCCAGTTTATTTGGAGCAGAAAGAGACCCTGAATAAGCAAAGCACTTCTGAAAAACAAGAAAGAGGCATAGCACTCCCTCGTCTCAAAACACAGAGGTAGTAACCAAAACAGCACAGTACTGGTACAATGACAAACACACAGACCAATGAAACAGAACTGAGAACCCAGAAATAGACCCAGCTACCTATAGCAATGGTATTTGGCAAGGAAACAAAACCTCTGATACGGGGAAACAACAATCTCTTCAACAAATAGTGCTGGCAAAACAGGACTACTTGCAGAAAGTTGAAGCAGGATCCATACTTCTCATCATACACAAAAATCAACTCAAGGTGGATCAGAGACCTTGGGGTAAAGCTCAAAATTATAAAAATCATAAAAGACAAAGTTGGACCAAGCTTAGAAGGCCTAGCCTATGATATAAAAAGGCTGACAAATACAGATAGTAATACACAACCTGGAGAGGATAAAATTGATGAATGGGACCTTTTAAAGATTAAATCCCTGTGTGCATAAAAAAACTTTTTCCAACAAAGTGAAAAGAAAGCTTACTGACTGGGGAGAAAAAAATCAAAACACTTGGCAATACTATCTCAGACAATGGTCTCATAACAAAAGTTTATAAAATACAAAAGGATCTTCACAAGAAAAAGGACTGATAACCCAATTACAAAACAGGCAGAAGACATGGAAAAACTTTTCAGAGGAAGATATTCAGATGGCCAAGAGATACATGAAGAAATGTTCAAAATTACTATCAGTAAGAGAGATGCAAATCAAAACCACAATGATACCAATCTCCTCAGTAGCAGTGGTAAAGTTTAAGAGAACAGCAATCAATAAATGTGGAGGATGCGGAGAGATAGGAACTCTTATACACTATTGGTGGGATTGTAAATGGTATAACCACTCTGAAAGGCAGTTCAGCATTTCCTCAAAAAGCTGAACATAGAAATCCCATATGACTCAGCTATTCCACTGCTAGGAATACACTCTGAGGAAATTAGAACAGAGATACAAATGGAGATTTGTACACCAATGTTCATAGCAGCATTATTCACAATCATAAGAACATGCGAACAGCCCAAACACCCAAGCACAATCAAATGGACTGAGAAATTGTGGTACATTCACACAGTGGAATACTATGCAGCCCTCGGGAGCAACGATTTTTAAAATTGCTACATAAATGTAGAGAACCTGGAGAGCATTATGCTGGAATTAATGCAGTTTCAAAAGGACAAATAGCATGTAAGAACATGGCCTGAGTCAGATGTACCTTGGTTCTCAAACTGACATCATTATTCCTCAATAATTTGGAGAGGTCCCTAAATGCAGGCTTTCCCAGTGCAATATTATCTCCTGATTTCCTGACTGCTGGTGCCAAGGTTGTTAACTGTGGATGCAAGTAAGATGAAGCTGTTGATAGTTTCAACCTTTTCTCCATCTATCACGATGTTGCCTATCAGCCAAGTTAAGAATCTTTGTTTTCTTGTCATTGAGATGCAATCCATATTGAAGATCCTTTGATCAACATGTGCTTCAAGTCCTTCTCATTTTCAGCAAGCAAGGTTATGTCATCTGCATAAAACAGCTTATTGATGAATCTCCTTCCAATCCTGATAGCACATTCTTCTTCATAGAGTCCAGCTTCTTGGATAATTTGCTCAGCATACAGATTGAATAGGTATGCAGAGAGAATACAAACCTGCTGCACTCTCTTCTTAATTTTAAAACCCTGTAGTGTTCCCTTGCTTTGTTCACACAATAGCATCCTGGGCTAGGTAGAAGTT
Source organism: Elephantulus edwardii (assembly GCF_000299155.1). Lineage (NCBI taxonomy): Eukaryota > Metazoa > Chordata > Mammalia > Macroscelidea > Macroscelididae > Elephantulus > Elephantulus edwardii. Next base: position 5,215,711 of record NW_006399782.1, on the reverse strand, counting down.
TCTCATGAGCACAACTAAATACTCTGGGATTTCCATTCTTCTCAATATTAGCCATAGTTTGTTATGATCCACACAGTCACATGCCTTTGCATAGTCAATAAAGTACAAATGGACATTCTTCTGGTATTCCTTATTTTCAGCCAGGATCCATCTGACATCAGCAGTAATATCCCTGGTGCCATGGCCTCTTCTAAATTCTGCTTGAACTTTTGGCAGTTCTCTATCTATGTAGTGTTCTAGCTATTTTTAAAATTATCTTCAGCAGTATTTTGCTTGCATATGACATGATATTGTTTGACAGTTTCCACATTTTGTTGGATCACCCTTCTTGAGAATGAGACCAAATATGGACCTCTTCCAGTCCGTTGGCCAAACAGCTGTCCTCCAAATTTCCGGACGCAGGGTGGTGAGTACATCAAGGGCTGCATGCATTAATTTCAACAAGTCAGTTGATATCCCACAGATTCCGGAAATCTTATTTTTTGTCAATGCCTTTATGCAGCTTTCACTTCCTCCTTTATTACCATTTGCTCCTGCTCTTATGGTACTTCTTGAAATTTTTCAATGTCATTCACTTCTTTTAGTACAGTGATTAAGTATATTTCCTCTGCTTTTGATGCTTCCTGGGTCATTCAATATATTGTCTATAGGATCTTTCAATACTGTGACTTGAGACTTAAATCTTTTATATCATCCCACAACTCATCTGGTCTTTCATCACTGGTGTTCAATGTTACAAATCTATTCTTAAAATGATTTTGAAATTCAGATGGAATAGATCTAAGATCATATTTTGGTTCTTGTGGACTTCTAAAAATTTTCTTAAGCCTCAATTTGAACGTGCACATGAGTCGTCAGAAGATAAACGCCTGGTAATAGAAATGAGGCTGGAAATAGAATGATAGAATTTTGTATTTTCAATGACTTATTCACTGCAAATGCTTCTTTTAAAAGACACAAACGGTGATTTTACCCATGGACCTCACCTGATAGGGCTGCATGGGAATCAGATTGACTACATCCGAGGAAGGAATCATTGGTGAAGCTCAGTATCAGCAATCCAGGCAGAAATGAGTAGTTATCTTTTGCCCATTTAGCCTAGCTCAGGAGTAAGGGGGTCACACAGGCAGGCACTTGGCCCTCGGGCACAAATCAACTCTGCAGCTGGTCCAAGAATAGTTTCAATCTGGCTGTGGAATGCACTGTGGCCTCCCTCACTTCCGCCCGCTCCAGGAGCCCATTCCACTCGCAAAGGCCCAGGGGTAGAGACTCAGAGCAAAGACTCCTTTCTTCTCACAGTCCCTGGCTTCCTTCTCTCTCTAAACTCCCCCAAGTCTGTCTCTCACTCACGCATATTTATACACACACTTCCTCTTTCTCAGACACACTACCAGTCTCTTACACTTACACACACACACACCCACACACACCCCCCAAGTCCTCCTGATTCTGTTTTCTCTTTTCAGTTCACTCCACACTCCTCTCTTATGGTATCACCCAAGGGCATCTCTCACATAACCGCCCTGACAAACAGCCCCTCAGGACCCACGTTCCTTTCACATGTCTCCCCTCTCTTCCACAGCCCTTTCCCCTCATCCCGGCCTCTAGCACGCCTCCTACTTCTTCATCTCATCTCCTCTCTCCCCCACTTCCCAGAACAGGCAGTCATGTAAACAGGAAGTGGTTTTAGAAGGAGTGTGAGCTGGAGGGCCTTTGCTCATCTGCACTGATTTTCAGCGTCACTAGAAGTCAGGTCTTATGTGTGTCCTGCAGTCAAATGCTCTCCCACTGAGCTACCACCCCAGAAGTCAGGTCATCTGTGTGTTCTGGGCATTTCTAGGTGCAACTCAGAGTCATAGGTGACATCACTGCAGGGGTGGGGAGAGTTCAGACCACATCTCTGACATCAGAGAAGGGGACATCAACCCCAGAGTCCACGGTGACGGTGGCCAGCACTGCAGGTGTAGTGGCTGCAAGGTAGTGGTGTCACCCATTACCCAACACGGTAACTTGTCACCACCACCCATTCAGCTGCCATTCAGGGTGCAGGTGGGCTGTAAAGACTGACAAGGGGTCCAAGGAAGGGCTCCCTTGACCAGCAGGAGAGACAGGTATCACAGTGAGATGTGGAGAGGGCCGCTCTACCCATCAGGTAGGGAGGGGTGGAGATGGCTCACCAACCAGCCCTCCCATAAGAGGATGACATCAATGTGAATGAAGGTTAGTGTGAAACACCATCATATGAACTTTGTATGTAGTACAAGGTACATTTTGCCAATGTAAAAATTTTTTAAAAAATTTAAAGAGGGTGACATGATGAATTACTGCACTGGGTGATACCAGCACTTAGTGCCACTGGACCCAGATCCTGAAATCCTCTAGTAACTGTCACAAAAAAGCAGAAGGTCAACCTAGCAGTTTTATAGGCTTCAAGTCCTCAGAGTATGTGTAACTCAGGGCCCCTGAGAAGGAACCGAGCTGAGCCAGGTGTAGCCAGACTACATGACACAGCCCTGCTCTCTTGGAGAGTGGGCTGTTAGGAGCCCACTGCCTGCCTGACACAGAAGAGCCATGTCTGGGGTCATGTGCATCCTTGGAGTTCACATGCTAGGTCAAAACAATTTTATCTGTAAGATCTAAAGCCAGACATAAGGTGACCCTCCTGTGACCAAACCGAGTCTAAAGTCCACGGCCTCTGCCTAGGGCTTCCAAACAGGAAGGGGAAATCCCTCCCTCCTAAAATGTGCTATTCCTGGTTCTTTGTTGACAAGCAGGTTGGGGTTACATAAGGCATCCTTCCTGTGTCCTTCCATGTCCCTGCTCAGCTGTGCTGCCCAGTGTCTCAGGGAATCTCTCCGTGTGATCCCTCGGGATGGTTCTGCTGTTATTTCACCTTTCCCTGCCAAGGTGAACTAAAGGTAGAGTTCAGAAATGCACAGGATCTGTTCCCAGCCCCTCAGGAGGGCTCTCAGCTGAGTCCAGGCACTTAAATGCTCAGCTTAAGAAATCCACAAGGACAAGGGACGTTTACACCAGAAACGTTTTCCTTTCTCCCATGAGCTTCCCAAGCCTGCAAGGGTAGCACTTTTTTTTTTACAATAAGTATTTTTCAAATGAATAAAAAGTATGTAGTCTCTTTTTATCAGAAATTAACAAATAAAAATAATCAGAAGACAAGATATGAAAATAATATTCAGAAAATGTATCTTTCTCCATTTTCTTTTTTTAAATTAATTTTAATGAACATTTACAGAGATTTTGGATTTCCGTTCACTCATTGTTACACTTTTCTCCCTGCCCATCCCTCCCCAGCATTTTCTAAGGATGTTACTGATTCAAAGACTTATCTACTATAGATTGTGCCTCATACAAAGAAAGCCAAACATTTCTTTGCTTAAAACCAACAGTACTGTCCTCAACTACTCTGAAAACTGGAGTTGACTCAGTTGGGGAAATGTTTACAAATGAGATCTTCCATGCAAAGTCAGCTGCTCCTTATGGGTTCTGGTCCAGGCTCCTTATTTATAAAGAGGGATCATGCCTTGACCATCTCACAGGATTCAAGAATGCTTTATAAGTGTGTGACAAAAAAACCATGAGGTTTACTGTTGTTCACTGCTGCCATGCAATGGCTGACTATAATGGCTTTCTTACCATGTTGTTGTTGTTAAGTGCCATTGAGTTGCAGGCGACTTATCATAGTCTTTTTTTAAAAGTCCATGAATGATCAATGAAGCTAGGCATAGGTTACCCAATAAAGAAACACATTTCCTTATGCTTACTTATGAACCTATAGAGAACAGTGTAACATTTTCCACATGATTTATTGGAAAGAGCTTTATAGAGCACTGCAAGAAGGTGCTGTAGGATTGGGGAGAGAGATGTCATTCATATCTACAAGGCACTTATTTGATGAAGCTAAAAAAGCTTTTAACACTTTGTTCTGCTCAGGCAAAAGCCAGGACAATAGTCTAAAAGGCCAATAGGTGGAGAGCACATATCCTAGTTGAAAATACATATCCTGAATGTGTTATTGTTAGGTGCTGTGGAGTGGAGTGTGACTCTGATTCTATGAATGAACAAGAGATCTGAGCCCTGTCCTATCCTGTGCCTTCCTCATCATTTCTGATATGCTGGAACAGAAATTACTGTGCCAATCCATCTGACTGAGATTCTTACTATCTTTTGCTAACCCTCCACCTTTCGAAACATGATGTCCCTCCTCCAAGGACTATCCTAAATGGTAACCTAGCACTTCCTTAATAAACCCCTTAACTGTGAGAATGGTCTGTGTGGCCATTGTAACATATTATCAAACTCAGCAGAGAAGTACAGTGGAAAGGATGATGTCAGAATTGGTGAAAAGGTCCTGGAGAGGAGAGATGTCTCATGTTGTAGGAATCAGCATTGTGATTCTCCTTCTCTCTTATGAAATTAGATGTTAGACATCCTTGCTGTGTCATTTCTACAACTGCCTTCAAGCTAAAATCTGTTAGTAAGAGAGGCTTTCTGAGATACTTAACAATGGATTGGGCATTTTTCCAAGTGCTTTGCCTTTTACATGGATTATTTGATTAGACCTCTCTACAGTCCTAACTAGGGAGCTCTGGTAGCTCACTGGCAAGAAGCTGCATTGATAACCCAAAGGAACGTGGCTTTCATCCACTAGCTGTTCTATGGCAGAAAGACGGGCAATTTTGTATGTGATTCACTGCCTCTGAAAATGCACTGGAGGGTCAGCTATGGATTGGTTCTGACTCAATGATACCTCACAACAACAGAGTTTAACAGTGTTAAATTTTTACTTGGATCCACAATCAACACCCCTAGTAACAAGCAGTCAGGAAATCAAAAGATGTGTCCCACTGGGAAAATCTTCTGCCATGAACCTCTCAAAAGTGCTAAAGAGCAACAGTGACAATTTAAAGATTACAGTGTGCCTGATCCAAGACATGGTCTTTCCAATTCTTATGCAACTGAAGGTTGGACAATGAATAAGGAGGACAGAAGAGTTGGTACCTTTGAATTGTGGTGTTGGAGAAGAGTACTGAACGTCCCATAAACTGCCAACCGAACAAACAGATATGTCTTAGAGAAAATGCAAAGTGTGTATCTTAGAGGACAGGATGGTGAGATGTAGTCTCATATGTTAGGTATTAAAGTTTTAGCCAAAAGATGGCTTTTTTTTAGCCATTGTCTTAGCCCCTCTGGTATCCAGCTGCCTTAATTACAGATGCATAGTCCTGCAAACTGTCAACAGCTGTGGGAGTTGAATAAGCAAGAGAGTAGGATAGGAGAGACGTGAGGGACACTGGAGCAAGATGTTGTGAGACTGTGGCATTGCCGTGGAGAAACTGTGGCAAGGTATAACCAGAGGAGCCCTGAGATGAAGGCTAGAGTTAAAGATTTTGCTGTGTTTCCCAGATAAAGGAGAAGCTGACAAATAACTGCTCTGAGGCAAATCTTGTTGGATGACTGAGAAAATAAAGGGCTTCTTGAATTAGTGTTGCTGAACTGAAACCAGAGCCTGGAATAATTGGAATTGTTACTTTAGGAATGCTGGGCTAAAACCTGGATTTGCATTGGGTAATATTCTTTGCCTCCCCCATTCTCCAACTTATTTTCCTAACAAATCCCATTCTCAGTACTACAACTATGAGTAAAGTCTGTGAGTCAACAATGAATAAAAGAACTTCTTGTGGTGTGGCTCAAGAGGCACAGTGGGGCTAGGCTATAGACTCTACCTGCTTTCTGCTCTGAGGTAATAAGGGACTGTGCTATTCTCATTCCCTCTGGCCCTTTCAAAGAGGCAGATGCTCATGGCCTTGTGCCCTTATGTGCCCATTTTCTGCTCCTTAGACAGGCATGCTGCCAGGAGGAGGCAGTTCATGCTGGGAAACGTGGAGGGTCAGAGAAAGAGAAGATGGCCCTCCACAGGATTGTACAATGACTAACAATGAGCGCAAACATGCAGGGGATTGTGAGGATGTGGAAGGATAGGGAAAGGTTCAGATCTGTTGTTCATGTTGTTATGTTGCATTCAGTTAGAACTGACTCACGGCTGACTCTCCAGTGGGTTTTAACAGCCAGTAAGTCAAATGCGAGAATGGTTACCCATGATGGACAGTGTTTGGTGGAGCTCCCCGAATGAAACAAGCTTGGAAGCAGGATTGGCATCCACTTCCATAATAGCTTGCCTCTGGAAACCCTATGAACCTGGAAAGAGGACGAAAGTTATACAAGTTTCCAGGCCTTTCATTCATAGGGTCACTATGAGTTGCCTACGACTTGAAGGCACTTTTTTTTTTTTAAAATTATTAAATTTTATTAGTTTTAATGAACATTTACAGGGATTTTGGGTTTTCATTCCTTCATTGCTGCACCATTCTCTCTACCCTCCTCCCCAGTTTGTTCTTCTTCCCCCACCCTCTGAATGTCTGTTTTAATTGGACTTGACGGCACTTAACAACAAGAAGTCACATAGGAGGAGAGTGTCCATCTTCCTGCCGGTTGTTCAGAGATTTGCTGCTGAGTCTTAGTCAACTCCAGCAAGAGCCTATTTCATAGGTACAGTTATTACCCTAATTTTACACATGCAGAAAATGAGATGTAGAGAGGTCAAATAAATGATTCAAAGTCCACACAGTAGATAGGTGACAGAGGTAGAATATGAACAGTTGTTGGATTCGAATCCACACTGTTAACTGCAGTACAATACTTTTTAAAATATAATTCTGTCTTGATTAAGTGATGACAAACTAAAACTACACACAGGCTTTATGTGCAAGGTGTGCTGGCTGTGGTATAGTTAAAACACTGCAGCAGATCCAGTCACATGGCTGGCTCTTTTAATTACTGGTCATGATTACTCTCGGCCTCCAATTTCTTCTCTGGAGAGTACAGATGGACGAGATGACCTCTATGGTATCACCGCTCAAGGAGGGGGACACAGGTAAAGATCTGGGTGAGCCTGGGAGTGTTTAGACAGGGTTTAGGTTAAAAGCTATAGGTTTTGGATTAATGGAGGAGAAGATTATTTTGGCTGTAAAAAAACCCATCATGCATTCCAAGGTGGATTTTATGCACATATATAGAGATGGGAGTGACAGAGAAGGAAGGATTACTATATGTCACTTAATATCCATTTAGATAATGTCTAACCATATATATTGTCTGTGGTTCTAAAAATGTTTAGTTTTGTCCTTTTTTTTTTCTAAAGAGAAAGTATGTCTCCTTTTGTTTATGAATTACCTTTCATAGTTTAAAAACACCAAATTCAGCCTCTTGCAGCATTGAGGTAGAGAGAGAAAGCATGAACCCTGAGGGTGTAGGGTTATGAGCTTTGTCTGGTGGGTAGGGAGCAGCAGCAGGGGGGATGGGAGCAGCAGCAGGGGGGATGGGAGCAGCAGCAGGGGGGATGGTGACGGTGCTAGGCTGTCCTGCTGTCTGGTGGGTCAAACAGTGGGCAGAGCAGGATATGCATGGCTCCTTCTTGTACCACTCCTGTTGCCACAGTTCCTCTGGGCTCTGCCATTAGCAGAAACAGCAACAAAAGAAATTGCTGGAAGTAGGATCTCAAAAGCTCTTAATATAGTCTTTGCACAACATTCAAACTGCATAGTAGCTATTTCACAGAATGCATGGAAGGTGTTAAGTGACACATACTTGCATTTAAATGAGAACTGAGAAATACACCAGAATAGGTAAAAATAAGCCTGGTTACCACAGGTGTGTACTTGTGGGTGAACAAATGAATGAGAGAGAGGGGAAAATAATGGACTGATTGTGGGAGAAAGATTTGAGTTTTAAACTGAGGATCTGATCTGATCTGATCATTTAGATCTCAAATGGCATTAAATGAACTTCTATCACTGGAGGTAATCTGAGCCCCTCACCTGGATACTGCAGCATTCTCCTCTCTGATTTCCCCACTCTGGGGTCCATCTCTTCTTCCAAATCAGTTTCTAAGGGGCTGAGACAATAAGATTTCTAGAATATGAACCATGCAATGCTACACTTGTGTAAATTCTACATTAGGTCCTGATCTCTTGAAGAATAGACTACTCCATATTTACACTCTGGGCATAACATAGAAAAGAGTCTACAGCTTAATAATATATCAGTGTGTTGAGCACAAGAAGATTTCTGTTCCAAAAGAACTACTTTGCCTGGCTGCAGTGTGAAAAGCAGCAGAACGGTAAATGAATGAGGTTGGTGGTAATGGCTTAAAGATGAATTGGAGGGGAATGTGATGTCAGTGGATGAGACTTGGTGGTAGATATATGCAGGAGTTGAGGAGAAGGTAGGATGGAGGACCATATCTGAGCTTCTGGCTTACAAGTTGGGTGAAAGGAGGAGATGAGGACAATCAGAAGAGAGCCAGGAGGAAAGACAGATCATGCCTGAGACATGGACTTCAAGGTACCTTTAAGACACTAAGAGAAGATGTCAAGAAGGCAAGCAGGAAAAGGGTACCAGGACAAGTCTGAGATTTCCTAGAGGGAGAATAGAGTGAGCAGACGGTTAGGACCATAGAGCTGGCGCCTCCTCCAATCTTGCAAAAGTAGGACAGAAAGTGGAAAGAGCCTTTCAGGAAGGAAGGCACGGCTGACAGCAGCTGATGGTGCTGAGAAGTAAGAGCCAAAAAAATGTCACTAGCTTTATCAAAACAAAGTCACTGAGACCCTAGAGTTAAATACAAATTTGACAGAATTGAAGGTTGAGTAGGAGGTGATAAATGAAGATGTTGTTGTTGTT